>NC_092781.1:26837007-27441563 GCF_047496795.1 Chiloscyllium punctatum | reverse complement strand
TTCTTTCTTCATCATTATCTACCCCCTTCATCTGTGCCTTTCCCGAGGCCGTTCTGATCCCTATGACCCTTTTAATTGGGGTTTCTTCCTGTGTTTTTGTAAAAGTGGGAAGCAGATGTTTATACCTACTGTTTGTACAGGCGTATCTAGATTAACTTCATCCCCTCACAACATCTTATCTACTTGCCCATAATGTCTACCTTCTGACATACAGTTTTAGCTAATACAAAAACAATTATATATTTCCTCCACATCGTTTCCATTTCTTATCATCTTCATTTTTCTTTTAGGGGCACCTGTTTCATCAAGGCTGTTTCAATCAGTCTTTGGGTGAGCCCTCGTCTCCAGGGTATGATACAACAGCCAATGGCCATCAATACCCCGACTACCACTATCAGGGAAGTAGGGATAGAAACCATCATCACCCTCTACCTTCCAAACCAGGACTCAAGCCATCCTGTGAGAGATGTGTCTACTCCTGGATTCTCAGCCAGTTCCTCTGCTAAGGTAGTCAATCCCCTTAAGGCACGAGTAATTGAACCATCAGGTGCAGTGTTATGCGGAATAAAGGTACAACAGCTTCCTCCTAACATCACACACACACCCCCTTTTTCTGCTAGAATCATATCAAGGGCCATTCTGTTTTCCCATGCCATCCTACTTGTCACATCAAGGTGGTCTGATATTCCTTTAACCGCATCTCTTGTATAATTTATGAATCGCTGTTGATTATAGAAAATGTAATTTATCCAATCTACATTTTTATTAATTGTTACCCACCAAAAGAGAGCTGACAAAAAGCCTGCTGCAATCTGGTTACGAGCCTTGAATTCATCAGGTACCCCCCTAGGGACTCCTACCGAATCGAGATAAATTCCTGTCATCGAAAGAAGTGTCGAACAGTAATCTCTTACCCCTTCCCTTTTTCCCTCCAATCTTTTCCTTCTCAAATGCCAGGGTAAATGGAATTGCCAATTGTACAATTGCACATATCCCTCTCCAATCTGGAGGTAGCGTGGGTCTCAATATTTTGCCCCCACAATACCAACACAGATCTGCTCAGGGAACCTTTAGTGCTGAGTAGTTCCCTCCCTTCTCCGTTTCGGGAACATTCTTAATCTCTGTACATAATTTCAGCTCCCCCAAATCTTTCGACCGACTTGTACCTCGTCTATGCACACACGATGTGTGATTTCCAACTGCGACGGAAAATATGGGTGGAACTTTTGCATCTTTCTTCTCCAAGGGAGGGAACATCAGAGATCGGAATGTACAGTTCCTATCATTCCATGCAGTCTCATTCTGATACAGGGCTATCGTACATTTCATGCCCTTTGTGTCTCTCTTCCACCCGAGTGGAAAAGAAACCACCTGGGCCACTGGCCGACTGGAGGCACATACATAGCAATTGCTGTTGTTCAGACTTTTTACAGTATAATTTACCCATTCAACCCAGGCATTTGCATCCCCGTACCCAGTTTCTATTTCAATGGTCTGTTTCAAGTCCTTTACCTCTATAAATTTTACTACTTTAGGATCAGCGGAAGGGGTGAAAGATTGTATCTTATTACCCGGTAGATCTACCCGTTTTCCCCGTCCTACGCTAATTTGAAAACAATAGCCCAAGAAATCCTTCCCATTTGCTTTCGTTTCTATCCCAAACGTTTCATTTCATTGTATCTCATAGGTGCCCCCCCCCCCCCCCCCCCCCCAGGATTGTTTCGTGCCATGTGGTTTTCCTTATCGTTAGGTATATTGGGTTACACTTTTTATCGGGACAATCGCGAGCTGGTCGGAAGAGGGTCCGGTGCACTGTGACGAGACCATTATACTAAGTACCATCCCCAAGTCCATCCCCATAGGACTTAAGATGTATCTCAAAGCTGCGGTACTGTCCCTGATTATCTACATCCCCACAATTTACTAAGCTGCATACATCAGCGTCTATTACTTGTGGATTATCAGATTCAGGAACCATTAATAATACATATGAAAATGATATTTGACGAAATCCCAATACTAAAAGGGCTAGCATCATAATTCTAGCAGCATTCCCAGTATTCTAAACATCATGCTGAAGCACAAAAAGACTTAATATACAATCTTACAGAAATAATCCCGTGCTCGCATCGCCACTGTATAATCAGTTACTCCAAGTCTCTTTCGTCTGAGTTTCAGCGGTTCTTGCGTTGATTCGGCTATCCAGACTTCTTCCTCAACTGGAGATTCCACTGGCCCTTTGATCCGAGTGTAGTGAGTCCAGCCTTTCTCCGCTGTCCTTATTGTCGTTTCGGTAGTCAAAAGAGCCTGGTACGGCCCTTCCCAGTCCGGCTGCAATTTAGTCTCTGTCCATGATTTTATTAAGATTCAATCTCCCGGTCGGATGGGATGAATGGTGCATTCAAGGGCTGGAGTCTGTGCCAATAAACCCTGTTTGCTGAGGAAAAACAAAGAGGAGGACAAGCCCAGTATATACTTCTTTAAAAAACAAATCTTTAGTTTCAGGAATTGGCAATTCTCCATTCGTTCCCAAGTAAGGTAATCCAAATAAGATTTCATAGGGGGATAGTCCCAAGTCTTTCCTTGGGGCTGTTTGTACTCGCAAGAGAGCAATAGGTAAACATTTGGTCTAAGGGACTCTGGTTTCTATTATCAATTTAGAGAGCTGTCGTTTGAGTGTTTGGTTGATTCTCTCAACACTTCCCGATGATGGCGGGTGCCATGGAGTATGGAACTCCCAGGAAATTCCCAACCCTTTCATTACCCCCTGTAACACTTTAGAGGTAAAGTGAGTTCCTTGGTCGGAATCTATATGGTTCACGAGCCCATATCGGGGAATTATGTGCTCCAATATTGTTTTAGACACTCCACTCGCAATGGCAGTAGCTAGGGGGTATGCCTCAACCCAACCAGATAAATGCTCTACTCTGACTAGCATATATTTTAGTCTCCCTACCCCGGGGAGTTCAGTATAATCTACTTGTATACTCTGGAAAGGTCTCAATTCTGGGTCTCTTCCTCTCGGGGTCTGTTTTCTCAAGACTTTCTTATTTGCCTTTTTGCATATGATATATCCCTCACATATTTGTTTAGCAATTGTATATATTCCTTTCTGATAACCATTTACATGCACTACTGCTATTTCTCAGGGGAGTAATAGGGATTCCAAGACCCGGTTAACCAATTCTTCATGTACTAATTCCTTCCCCCACCTCTGGGTTAATACTCCCAAAACCGCTCCCTTATCTACGGTAGCAAAGAGGTGGAAAGGTTTATCTCGAGAAGGTAAGGCTAACACGGGGGCATGGATCAGATCTCTTCTGAGTTTCTCAACTCGGTCTTTCTCCTCATCATTCCAACTTAGACATTTTGGTTCCCCCTCTAATAGTTTGAGATATAATTTCTTAGTCTTCTGTGCATAGGAATCAATCCACAATCTGCAAGAACCAGTGAGACCCAAACATTTGTGTAACTCCCGTTTAGTGCTGGGCAGCGGCATTCCCACTATTCCCTCTATCCGTTCCGGGCTTATCTTTCGCTTTCCATCACGAACTAAATGTCCCAAGTATTTCACTTCTTGCTCCACATATTGTGGTTTGTTCTTAGATACTCGCAGTCCCTGCTGACCCAGGAAATTCGATAATTTGTTAGTGGCTTCTACTACTCTTTCTCTTTTTTTTCCTGTTACTAAGAGGTCGTCTACATACTGCAACAGGGTAGTCCCCTTGGGGCTGCTAAATTTCTCCAATATTTGTTCTAACATCTGTCCAAATAAATTCGGGGATTCCATAAACCCCTGGGGGTATTTCTGTTTCTGTCTTGTCTTAGGGTCTTCCCACTCAAAGGCAAACAAATTCCTACCTTCCTCTGCCAAGGGACAAGCCCAAAAGGCATCCTTTAAATCTATCACACTAAACCATTTGTGGTCATGAGGGATCTCACTTATTAAAGTTTAGGGGTTTGGCACCAATGGGTTCCTGATCCGTACTATTCGATTTAATGTTCTCAAATCCTGCACCAATCGATAAGTTCCATCAGATGTCCGCACTGGTAGTATTGGGGTATTATAAGGAGACATACATGGCTCCAACAGTCCATCTCTAATCAATCCTTCAATTACTGGCTGCAGTCCTCGTTTACCTTCTATGGAAATGGGATATTGTCACTCACAGACAACGTCCCCTTTCCTTCTTTTAAAAATTTACTTAAAGGAGACGGATCTGTAGTTTTCCACGATTCCATTCGCTAGCCCATACAATAGGGTCTATCTCTCTGTCCACATCCTCTGTCAACTTTGCCTTTTGTACAACTAATTCTTTTTCCTGAATTCCAATCCCCAGTCCTAAGAGGATAATTAAATCTCTCCATAATAAGTTACTTCCTGTATCAGGGATATACAGCAGTTCCCCTGTGACCCTATCCTTAGGACCTTCTATCATCATAGGTTCCAATACTGGAACAGTAAATCCTTCCTCTTTTACCCCTGAAACAGTAATTGACCGTGTTGACATTCCTACTTTCTTTGGTTTAAAATTCAGCGATGACCGTGCTGCCCCCGTATCTACTAGGAAGACTACCTCTTCCCCACAGGGTCCCACCTTCATGTTTATCAAGGGTTCCTGGTGGGTCCCCGGGGGCAGGAACCCCTGACACCCCTATTCTTCATCAAAATTCATAAGCGGAATTGCCCTCTCTTCCCTTTTCAGAGCAGGACACTCCCGCTTAAAGTGCCCTATCTTTCTGCAATAATAGCATCCTGCCTGTGGAGACCTCTATCTCTGCCCCTGTCACTCGAACCCTCTATCAAACGCTCCCCCTTGTCCTCTCTGTCCGACATGCTGCCACCCACCGCTCCAGTTGCTCACTATTGGTTCCACTCTTTTCTTAACTACCTCATCAACCGCAGCTACCATCATTTTCACCTTCTGTTTCTGTCTCTCATCCTCTCTCTTTACAAACACTTTCTGTGCCTCTCTTAACAATTCATATAATGGCTTTTCATTCCACCTTTCTATCTGCTGTATCTTTCTCTGTATGTCTGGCCATTCCTTTGTCACAAAAATGTACTTTCAAAAGACCCTGTGCCACTGGGTTCTCAGGGTTCATTCCAGAATATTTCCACATTGAGTCTCTTAATCTCTGCAAAAAAAAGCTGCAGGAGTCTCATCTTTCTCCTGTCTAACTTCAAAGACTTTAGTCAAATTCTGTGACTTCGGAACTGCCTCTCTTATACCTTTTAGAATCAGGTCTTTCAATTCCCTCATTTCTTCTCTATGCTCCGGGTTTTGGTTTTCCCACTGGGGGTCTCTGAGGGGAAACTTCACCTCTCCCTGTCGAGCATCCCCATCTCCAATGGGGTGTTGCCTGTCCCATATTTTAATGGCTGCTCCCCATATAAGTCCCCTTTCTTCCCCAGTAAATAGTATATTCAAAATAGACATTAACTCAGCCCAGGTATACAGACTGGGTCCCAAAAATTGATCAATTTGTTCAGACAACCCTACCGGATCCTCAACCAGGACCTTCATTTCTTTTTTTAAATTTTCTGACCTCCCCACTGCTGAGGGGGACACTTACAAAACCCAATCTCTTTGTCCCCTATTGGTACCTCCCGAAGGGGATAAGTCATTACGTTCTTCCCCTTTTTCTTTTTTTGAAAGAAATATTGCAATATTTATAGCTCCCCATAACATCAAACACCAATTCATCAATTCATGCTTGACTAACTTTAAAGCCTGTTCCAAACTTGTAAATATATTTATATATTTACGTTAATTTATTCAGTATTTAATATTCAAAATGTAAAATGCATACAGTTCTCAATTTTGAAATCCACTGTAATCACCCAGTTTTGGTCCCTTAATTTAAATCCAAAATTAGTTTTCTTAAGTAGTGCTGACCAATCATTGCTCAATTACAATACTATATGTCTTGAAATAATCAGAGCTGCCTTAAAATTATTTGACTATTCAAGTTAAAAAAAAAACTCCGAATGCATGAACAATGGCCGAATCCAAGGTCACAGATATTAACTATAGGATCTTGTTTTTACTACAATCTAATGTTGAACTGAAACTTCAACTGTCCTCCATAAATCGCTTTTATGTAAAGATAAAAGAGATTAGTTAGAAACTGATAGTAAGGCAGTCATGACCTGTAAGAAGAACAGGAGTTATCATTCTTTTTTTTCATAATCTCTATAGAATCCTTAACCTTAAAAGAAATCATGTTAAATTTCCATAATAAAAATCAGATTCAAAACAGTCCCGGAACTCAAGCTCCAGGGAGTAAAACGCAAACATTCAATCACCAACAAACAAATGTGCATTCAAACCAAATCACAAAGGGTTAAACTTTCAACCAGCTGTGCAGCTCTCTTCATTTTCTCTCTCTATCTCTCACTCATTGACAAATAAATTCAGATATTTCCAATTCCACAACATCCTCCCCAAAGGACTTTCTGGAGGTATGTTGTAAGGGACCCCGCTTCCATTTCCATTGCTTTTTCCTTCTTTTGTTTTCCCGGAGGCTTTTTCCTTACCCACGGCACAACCCATATTGAGTTCCTTCGTTAGTCCCTTATTAACTACTAAAACTCAATCCCGGCCACCAAGGCAATACTTAAAAGTCAGGTTTCTTACCTTGGTCTGTGCACAGAGTTGCCTGGCCCCTTTGTGCCGTATTATCTATCGAGCTCATATCACTGTCTGATTCAGATGTCTCTCTTGTGGGATTCGTACCAGTCGCCCAAGGGAGCAGACCAAACCAGGACACGAGACCGCTCCTCAATGGGGAACGGGACGCGCCTTCCCAGTGTCCAAGGCCAGCCACTCCCCCCGGTGATGGAAGAAACTCCCGGACGAGCCCCAAATTGTGAGAAACAAAGCCCACTCACTTCAATAATTTCAGCCCGAGACAAGATCTGAATCAGTAGTGTCATTTATTTTACACTTGCAAGTGGGTGTGATGTCCAGTGCCTATAAGGTAGAGGACATACACACACCAAATTCAATTCATACACAACATTTATATGATTTGATTTCTATTGTTTTACACTGCTCCCTCCCCTGTTTACATCCTCCACTTCCCTAAGACCGGCCCCCATTACCCCTGTTTATCTCTTGCCTTATCCGGCCTTGTCTGTGACAAAATGCTTATTCCTGCCCTCACAAGGCTGTTTGACCTCATCCTGCTGTAGGTCATTGTTAGGCATATTCTTTCTTCATCATTATCTACCCCCTTCATCTGTGCCTTTCCCGAGGCCGTTCTGATCCCTATGACCCTTTTAATTGGGGTTTGTTCCTGTGTTTTTGTAAAAGTGGGAAGCAGATGTTTATACCTACTGTTTGTACAGGCGTATCCAGCTTAACTTCATCCCCTCACAACATCTTATCTACTTGCCCATAATGTCTACCTTCTGACATACAGTTTTAGCTAATACAAAAACAATTATATATTTCCTCCGCATCGTTTCCATTCTTGTTGACTCAGCACGTGGCTAAAACAATTACACACTGGTGTGAGTCCATTTTACTTTGTAAAATCGAATTGCAGAATTGCAGAAGTAACATTAATTTACCTATATCCCACATTCGGCTGCCAACGCGTTCCAGGCATCTACCACCTTCGGTGTCTAGTATTTTCCGCGTGTACCCCCTTAATCTTTTCACATCTCCGCTTGAATGCATCACCTCCCGTTATTCACACTGGGGAAAAAAAGCCTATCGCCATCCACCCTGTCAATAGACTTCATGAGTTTGTTGACCTCAATTAGATCCCCCAATGTCCTTTTTACGAATGAAAACAATCCTCAACTGCTCAAATTCTCTTCATAGCTTCCATAACAGGCAACATTCTCATATACCTTCCATGCATCCTCTCCAAAGTCGCCACAACCTCTTGGGTAATGTGGCGACCAGAACTCCACACAGTATTCTAAATGCGGCCGATTCAAAGTCTTGTACAATTTTAATATGACCTGCCAGCTTTTATACTCAATTCCCCGTCCGATGAACGCAAGCAAGCCATATGCTTTCTCGACCACTCTATCCACCTATGCAGCAACCTTCAGGGTACAATGGACCGGAACTCCCAGATCCCATTGCTCATCAATTTTTTTCAAGGCACTTCTGATCACATCATACAACATGCTTTATTCAGGAATGTTCCTTTTTGCTATTGGTAGAGCTTTTGGATCATTCGACATGAATGGATCATTCATTTCTGAGGATATGTGTAATCGTGTAAAGATGTCTTTATGAAATTAGATTTGATTGCTTTGAGATTTGACAGTGTATGGTTTGCATTTGTATCTCATTTCATGGAGGAATAGATTGAAAGAATTGAAAATGAGTCAGTCAAATCAAACATGAGATAATGATCCATCAGTCACTTAGTACGTCAGTACATGAAGATAACACCATTATCTGGAATGCCTGTGGCAAAAAGCTTTCAAGCACCAGTGTGAGTATAAAAGCGCACCCCCCCCCCCCCCCCACCTCATCGTCCCCTGTGCACACACGAATTTGAATGTTTCAGTGAACTGAATGCAGCAAAATCTTTTAACATTATTCAGGTAACAATCGAAAAAAATATCCATCGCAGAGAAGCATACCTATGTTGCGTTTGTGCGTAAAGCTTAACAGGTCATTCAACTTGGTGATATGTGAGGAGATCAGCACCATGGAAATGTCTCGATTGTGGAAAGGATTGCAAATACCCAGGCCAGTTGGAGGCTTATCATCAAAGACACTCCTGGGAGAGAATGTTGACCTGCTCCATTTGTGTGAAGGGATTTACTCGGTCATCCAGCTTCCTGTAATACCAGTGGGTTAACACTGACAAGAGACCTTTCCCTGACTTTGGGAAACAATCTTTATTATCTGCAAACGTCTTAACTTCAATGGTCTTAATTGAACATCAACCTGTTCACAGAGGGAGAAATTATTCAGCTGTTCCATGTGTGGGAAGGTATTCACTTGGGTATCTAAAATAATGTCACACAAACGACTTCCCTGTTGGGAGAGAAGATTTGTCTGCTCTACTTGGGAAGGGATAAACTTCACGGACTAGACTAATATCACCCAGTCGAGTTCATACTGCAGAGAGGTCGTTAGTCTGTTCTGTGTCTGAGAGGAGAGTTACTAAATCAGCAAAGCTTCAGATATTCAAGCATTGTCATACTGTACAGGGACCTGCACTGAATGTGGGAATGGATTGACTTGGTCATCGCTTCTCAGTGAGCATCAGCATATTCACATTCGGGAGAAACGTTTACTTGCTCCTTGTGTGGGAATAGAATCACTCGATTCTCCAGTCTCAACAGATATGGGCTTGTTCATACCATTAACAGAGTCTTTTAATGCTCTGACTTCGAGAAGCAACGTTTTGATTAAAAAGCAGAAAACACATGAGAATGAGAATTATAATGAGAGCATAAACCTTCCAAAGAGCATCCACACATATTCCTCTACCCCATATTTACCCAGACTAATACCCAACTCTCTGGGCAATTTAGCAAAGCCAATTCACCTAACCAGTGAACCTTTTGATTGTGGGACTAAACCTGAGGAAATCCTTGCAGAAATAGAGAGAATGTAAAAACTTCTCATAGATAGGTGTCCGAGGCTGGAATCAAACCTGTTCACTGGCTCTCTGAAGCTTACCACTGCACCACCAAACCACATTGTGGGCGAGGCACTTCATCTGCACTGTGTGCAGCAAGAGAATCAATGATTGATCCGCAAATGTGAGAGGCCAGTGAGCTGGAATCGGTTTAGTTCAGTCGGCTGGATTGTTAGATTACTAACTCGTTTGATATTAGACGTGTGGGTTCGATTCCCATCACTGGGATGAGATTGCCATGAAGGCTATTCTACGCAACCTCTTCCACCAGCTGAGATGTGGTGGCTGTCTGGTTAAATCATGACCAATCACTTCTTTCTCTAAATAAATCAGTAGTCCCTATGATCTGGTAAGATTATGGTCGCACACACATTCCAGTGAGGTCGCATGTGATTGTGATCTGCTGTTACGACGTCCAGAACTGAACTGCGTTCATTCTGTTAGCAGGGGTTTATGTAAGTGGATATGAATGATATCTCCAATTGACCTGGCGCTTAAGTGTTCAGGTGTCAATCACATCAGATACGCAGCTTTATTTTCCGTTGACTTATCTCCAATTAGAGGAGACTGGTAGATATACATTAACTGTCCTGTTCGTGGTCCTTTTATTTATTGTTCTGGCTTGATTTGTATTTTAAAAATATTTTCCCACATTCAGGATTTCTGAATGTGCTTCACAGCTACTGAACTCCTGGTGAAGTGTTGCCCTTTTGTCAGAGGTACAGGAGCTAAATTACGCTGATGGACAGTTGGAAACAGTCAAATAGTGAAAGCACAAGATTGGTTTCTCATCAGTGTTAACATGTTGATGGGACTTCAGTTTCTGGTCACGTATATAGCATTTCCCACTCTCTGGCATTTGAACAGTTTCTTGTTACTGTGAACCCGTTGGTTTATCAGGACGATGGATGACATAAGTGCATTCTTTCCGAATTTCGGAACACATGAGTAACCTCTTGACAATATAAATTTGTTGTAGGCTCAGTAAGTTGCTGGAATCAATTATTTCTTTTCTAAAATACAGCAGATACGTGGTCTCTCCTCTGTGTGAACTCGCTGGTGTCTCAGAAGACTGAATTATTGAATGAATCCATTCCGACACTTGGAGAAGTTGAACAGCAGCTCTCCAGTGAGTTCGCAGATGTAAAGTGAGATCAGATGATGGCCTGACTCCACTCCGACTGTGCTAACACTTGAATGGTTTTTCATCAGTGTGAACACATTGGTAGTACACCAGTTCCTGAGAACTTTTAAAACTTATCCTATATTCTGCACAATTAAATTGTCTCTCTTCCATGTGAACTCACTGGTGCATCCGCAGTTTAGATAACTGAGCAAATCCCTTCTCACACTCACAACAGTTGAATGGCTTTTGTCCAGTGTGTTTGCACTGATGAATGTTCAGGGCAGACAAGTAATTGAAGCGTTTCCACAGTCAACACATTTCCCGGATTTCTATCCAGCATCCATCCATTTGTCTGTCGAAAATCCAGATGATTGGCTGTAGCCTTGCCCACAGATAGAACACGTGAATCATTCCACTGTGACTGTCACTTTTTCCTTTCATTTTCAAAGGCTGATAAGTTTCAGGTTAAATTAAACAGAGCAACTTCATCATATTCTGATATGATACTTCGTATCGGTTTCCCAACAGCAAATCTTCATATTTCATACCACTGAAATTAAAATAGAAATAGCTCAGTAAAAGAGAACTTCCAAAAACACCAAAGCATATAATTTTCATTCTTCCTCGGATGTGGCTATTCTGTAAAATATCAGCATTTATAGTTCATTATTAATTTGACTGGACAAGGTGATAATGAGCTGCCTTCTTGAACTATTGCTTCCATGTGCTGTCGGTTGACCAAAATTGTAGGGGAGTGAAATCCTCGATTTTGACCCAGTAACACTGGAGGAACGGCAGTATATTTACAGATCCCGATGGTAAGTCGTTTTTAGGATGCTACTATCTATCCACTGCCCTTTTACTTTTAGATTGAAGTCGTTGTGAATTTGATAGGTACTGTTTAAGGAACCCTGTTGAATTTCTGCAGTGCGTCTTTTGGATGTTCCAGACTGCCTGTCTGAGTGTGTGATGGTGGAGGATGTGGATGTTTGTCGATGTTGTGTCAGTGTCATGTGGTGCTGATCAAGTCAGCTGCTCTGTTCTGGATGGTGTTCAGCTTTTCAGCATTGTTGCAACTGCAGTCAGGAGTCGTCAAGGAGGTTATGACTTAACTTTCTCTTGTGACTCAGATGCTGCTGAATCTGCTGTCCTTCTGCGCATTAGTGATTTAACACTGCAATCATCCAGGCAAGCATAAACCATCCCATCATGTATCCTATTTCTGTTTTGTAAAGGACTAAACGGTAGGTCGTTAAAGAATACAAAGAAAGAGAAGAACAGTTTCAGAAAGCAATGGATAATGACCTAGCTCGGAGAGTGAACAGCTGTTAATGGAGACTTCGACAGACTAACCACAGCTGTTAGAAAATGGCAGACTATGTGACAGACAGGCTTTAGCGAGTCAAGAATATCCCTGAATATGACCTGTTCTTATGGACACTGTTTATCCGGCTGGCGAAGTTAGTTTCTCATAGAGATTGAGACTTCTACAGCACTGAAAGAGAACGTTTGACCTTCCTTGCCAAAGTCAATCATCAAGCATCTATCCACTATCATCGCATTTTCCAGAACTTGGTCCGACGCCGTATGCGCTCTGGTTCTTCAAGTGATGAACGAAATTCTTTATATTCCACTATCTCCAGTGAAATGCAATTACATTACAGATATTCTCCTCCCTCCCTTGTCCTATTTCGGCAGGGACCATTCCCTCCTAGACAAACTGGTGCACACTGCGTTCACTCCCAACACCTCTACCAACAGTATCATGGAATCTTCCCCTGCAAACACTGAAGATATGACAAATGCATTCATCGAATAGAAGAACTATGAGCAAGAGACGGCCGTCCGGATCATCAAGCCTGCTCAGCCATTCAATAAAATCACGGCTGATATTTCCATGGACTCAAATCCACTGACCCGTCCTCTCAACCTATTCCTCAAGTCATTTATTGTTCAAATGAAAATCAACCTTAGCTTTGTAGACATTTACTGAAGTAGCATCATAGATGCTCCATAGATTTGCAACCCTCTGATTGAAGAAATTCCGTCTTAATTTTGTCCTAAATCTGCTACATCTAATTTTGGAACTATGCTCACTTGTCCTCGTTTCACCCGCCAGAGGAAGAGTACTCTCTACTTCTCTCGTATGTATTCACTTCACAGTTTCATATGTTTCTGTATGATTCTCCTCATTCTTCTGAATTCGAATGAATAAAATTCCAACGTACTCCGTCTCCGCTCAACAACCAATCCTCTATCCATGCTAATACTCTATCCTTAACAGCATGCATACTTATGCAGCAGCCCCCTTGTGTGTCATGTTATCTGAAGCCTTTTGAAAATGTAGGTACACCACATTCACGTAGTCCTCAATGTACACCACGCCCGTAATGTCTTTGTAGAATTCCAAAAGATATTTCAATCATGATCTGCCATTCATGAACTGACGGTGCGCCTGTCCAATTTCTGTTGAGATGCCCTGCTAGTTCTTCCTTGAAAATAGACTCAAACAACTTCCCCACTATAGAGGTTAAGCGAAATGATCTGCAATTCCCATTCTTTTCTCTGCCTCACTTTTTAAACAATGGCGTCACATTATTTCCGTTCTGCAGCGACTGTCCCAGAGACCAACGAATTTGGGAAAATTACCGCCAGTGCATTTGCTTTGTTCTCCCACCATCTCTTTTATTACTCTGAGATGCATTCCATCAAGACCAGCAAACTTATCCATCCTTTGCTCTGTTAGATTCACTAGCTCTTGTGTTTTTTTTTTCGGATCGTCACCTGCCTCCAAATCTTTGTTAGTTACTGGCATGATATTAGTGTTCTCCACTGTGAAAACTGATGCAATATACCTGTTCAATGCCTCAGTTATTTCATCAAAACTAAATGCCCCTTCTCATTCTCTGAACCAACAAGGTTATTTTCAGCAAGTCTTTTTCGTTTTATATTTTCTTTTCTAGAAAATTTTGTGTGTCTTTATATTCTGTGCTTTTTTTGTGTTCTTTCTTTCTTTTCTTTACAGCTCTGTGTGTGGCTTTCTTTTGACGATTAAAGTTTTCCCAGCCTTCCAGTTTTATGTCTTTTTACCACTTCATTTGCCTTCTCTTTTAATTTGGCAGCCTCTCTTATTTCCTTAGACGCCTGGGTCAGAATAACATTTTTTTTTCAGTCCTTCCTTTTTCACTGGAATATATTCTTGCTGAGCACTTTGAAAAACATTCCATGAAACTCCTCATCTGCTCGTCAACTGTCCCACCATGACACCTTCTTTTCCAGTCGAATTTAGCCACGTCGTCCCTCATTCCATTTTAGTCCCCCTTTGCAAAGTTCTGGACCCTGGCTTTGGATATTGTCTTCACACTCTCTATCTGTATTCTAAATTCATGCATACATTGAACACTTCTTCGAAGAGGACCGGTAAATGTGAGTGTAATACAGAGGACAGGATCTAGGATAGCTTGCTTTCTCGCCAGTTCCACGGAACATAAATCATAGAATACGACAGCGCAGTACAGCTACTTCAGCCCTTTGAAACCAACCTGAAGCCCGTCTGACCTACACTACTCCATTCTCGCTCATATGACTATCCAATGACTATTTACGTGTCTGTAAAGTTCGCGCGTCTACAACTGTTGCTGGCACAGTCTTCTGCGCCCCTGCTGATCTATGAGGAAAGAAACTGTTTCTCTGACGTCTATCCTATATCTATCTACCCTGAATTTGATGCTATGCCAACTCACACGAAACATTACCATCCTTAGGAAAAAGGTTCTCTGTGCCAACCGACCTAACGCTCTGATTATCTTGTATGTGTTAATGGAGTAAAATCTCAACCTTCTTCTCTCGAACGAAAGCAGCCTCTAGTCGCTCAATCGTTCTCGGAAGACCGCCCCTCCATACCAGACAACATCTTAGCAAATCTTCTCAGAACCCCCTCCAAAGTTTCCACATTCTTCATGATTGAGTAGAACAGCACACTATACTCCAATTGTGATTGCAACAAAATTTTGTACAGCTACGACATGACCTCATGATTCCGAAACTCGATCGCCCCACTAATAAAAGCAAACACTCCGTATGTCTTCTCAGCAGCCATTCAAACTGGGTGGCAATTTAAGGGAATTATGTATATGGGCATTGAGATGCCTTTGCTCATCTACATGAACGAGAATTTTTACCAGTATTCTGCGTTCTTGTTGCGCGTTCCAAAGTGAATCAACTCAAACTTTTTTGCATTAAATTCCATTTGCGACCCATACAGCTTATCTCTGTCCTTCTGACACCGACAACATCATTCAGCAATATCCAGACATGTACCAACCTTCGTGTCGTCCGGAAATGTACGAATCCATCCATCCACGACCTCAATCAGGTAATTTATAAAAATGCTAATCAGCAGTGGACGCAAAACAAAGCTTTGTGGCACACCCCAGTAACTGAACTCCAGGATGGACCTTTCCCATCCACCAAGACCCCCGTCTTCTTTCAGCTAGTGAATTTCTGATCCAAGCCACAAAAATCGCCCTCAATCCATCCTCAGTATTTTGTAGAGCAGACTACCATGAAGAACCTTATCAAACGCCTTACTGACATCCAAATGCACCACATGAACGACTTTACTCTCATCCATCCGATGGCACATTTTCTCAAGGACTCCATAGGGTTTGTGAGGCACGAAATACCTTCACAAAACCTTCTTGACTTTCCCACTCAACTCCTTTGAGATGATTATAAACTATCTCTTATTAAATTTTCCAACGCTTTACCAACCACCGACGTGACTGTCAGTGGTCTGTAGAAGCCAGGGTTGCCTCTACTCCCCTTCTTGAATGAGGGAGCAACGTTTGCGATCCTGGAGTCATTAGGTACTGTTCCTGTGGATTATGACGACAAAAAGATAAATCCAAAGGCTCGACAATATTCCTGCTGACTTCCCAGTGAATCCTAGAATAATCCCGTTTGGCACAGCTAGTTAACTATTTTCACACTTGTTTTTTCAACTATTTCACTCAGTTCAATCCCATGTTGTGTAGTAACCTGTTTGTCAGTATTCTCCTCGACAACATTGCTTTTTTGCCAGGGTGAATAGTGACGAAAAATATTCATTTAGCTGTTCCCCATCTCTTCTTACTCCACACACGACTTGTCACGTCTCTCATTGATTTGTCATAAAAATAATCCAATCATTCTTCCATCCCTTATATACGTACAGAAACCTTTAGGGATTTAAATTACCCTTCCCACCAACAAATTCTTATGTCCACTCCTGGCTCATGTTAGCTCTACTTTAGGTTTTCCTGCCACCTTGTAACTCTCAATCGCCCTAAACGTGACTTCATATCTCATCCGAACATAAGCCTTCTTCTTACTCTAAACAAGTGGTTCAACTTCCTTCGTAAATCAAGGCTCCTGCGATCGACACCTTCCTCCCTGCCAGTCATGTACATACTTATCAAGGACACACAGTAGCTGTTCTTTGAATATGCACCACACTTCTATTGTTCCCATCCCCTTCCGTTTCCTTTCCCATGCTATGCATCCTAAATCTTGTCTAATCGCATCGTAATTCCCGTCTCCCAGCTGCAGCACTTGACCTCTCGTGTATAACTATCTCTTTCTCTTGCTGAAGTAAACATAACTGAACTGTGGTGACTATCGCCAAAGTGCACATCTACCTCCAAATCTAACACTTGGCCGCTTTCATTACCCAGTACAAAATCTAATGCGGCCTCGCCCCTTGTTCCATTCCACACTTCAAGAAAACTATCTCGGATACACGCAACACTCTCCTCCTCAAGGTTACCCTGACTGACTTGGTTCGACCGATCGACATATAGATTAACATCCCCCATGATAATTGTTATACGATATTTACAGGCATTAGTTATTTCTTTGTTAATTACCCACCTCAATGTGACCCTAACATTTGTCGGCAGATATACCACGGCGATCAGTGACTTTTTCCACTTAGAATTTGTATTTTCCACCCAAATGGATTTAAACTTTTTCTACATAGAAACTACATCATTAATCAGCACAGCTCTGATGTCTTCCTGTACTGTCAGAGCTACCCCACCTTCCTTAAATTCCTGTCTGTCCTTCCAAATTGTCTCATGCTCCAGGATATTTAGCTCCCAGTGGTGACCATCCGGTAACCATGACTCCATAATGGTTACTACATCATATTCATTCGTGATGATTTGTGTCAGCAACTCTCCAGAGATGTTCTGAAGCGCACGAGCATTTCAGGTAAAGTGCCTTTGTGGTCTTTCTCTTACCCACATGATTAACAATTTCTCTAATAATATCTCCTGAGATATCTTTTCTTTTTGCTTCTTGCTTTTCGTCACATGTCCATTTAGTCCTCCCTCCTCAGTATCCACGTGCGCAAATACTCCTTCGCATAATGCAATCGACTGCATTAACTGCTAGCAATGTGGTCTTCACCATCTTTGGAAACGAATGTGGATTGGGTGCTCGCTTTGCAGAACATCCAAGTTCTGTCTTCAAACAACACCCTGAGTTTCCAGTTGTCTGCCCCTTTAACATAAAACTCTGTTCCCTATCCATAATCTCTATCTCAGGCTTACTGCAGTGTTCCACCGAAACTCAGCGCATGCTGAAAGAATAACACTTAATTTTCCGCTTGAGGATCCTACAGCCCTCTGGACTTTGTACAAATTTCAATAATTTTAGTTCCTGACCTTGCCCATGCCCTTTCACCCTACCCAACCCATCAGGCCTTGTTATAACATAGCCAGCCATTACCCACTTCCTATGGTTACTCTCCATTATCAGCAATTAATTCTCTTATCCAGATCACTATTAATTCTTTTGTCCAAGTATTCGTCTCACTCTTTTTAATGTATATCTTGTTTACTCCATCACTACTATTCCTCCCAAATTCTATGTTCTGCAAATAGACCAAACTTCTCCTAAGTAACATCAGTTCTGAGGAAGGGTCACTGGACCCGAAATGTTAGCTCTGATATCTCTTTTCAGATGCTGCCAAACCCGCTTAGATTGTCCAACATCTTTTGGTTTTGTCCCAGTGGATGCCTTATAATGTGTTTGCGCAATGTTACTGTTGAAGTGTTCTCTTGTTGATGAAACCCAACACAATGTGAGCCACAGGCATTAACTTCATTGGTCAATGAATACAGCAATCATGTGCATGAGATTTTTTTTGCTACAGTTCTATCCTGCACATGATGAACAGCAGAGAGAAAAACATCCCTCATGCCAGATGTATACAGACTGGTGTCACCGCAGGAGGTGGAATCACGTGACTATTTTTCAGCTCGAGAACTCTCAAACCCTTTCTCATTATAACAGTGGGTTACAAAGCGAAAGGATTTATATTTGCAAAGGCTGCAAAATACATTTTCCAGTTAAAATACCGGAATGAACTTCCTCCAATGTGACGATACAATTGTAACAGTAAATAGGATACCTGCGTCAATCACTTTGCACATTCAGCTGAGTAAGAGACATTTTGTGGTAAGAATTAGACACAGAATGCAGGACGAGGGACTGAGAGGCTCTTGAGCAGTTTCACATCGAGACTGATGTTCTGAACAGCTTAAAATGGGCAAATCCCCAGCTCAGGGCGGCCTTGTAGCTGATGTTCCTCTGTGAGGCAAGGGACAAAATTACAGGTGTCCTGACCAATGTTTTACTTGCCTCGTTGGCCACAGAGGAATTGGTAGTGGACTGAAAAACAACTAACTTGGTTCCACTTTCAACAAGATTAGCACAGATAAATCATGGAATTACAGTGCAATGAGTCCTACAGTTGAAGGGAAACTCCTGGTGAAACCTCTGAAGGTCAGAATCAATTTCCACTTCTCCAGGTAAGGTTTGAATAGGGAAAGTCAGCATGGTTTTGTTAGAGGAGGCCATGCCTGACAGATCGAATTAAATACTATCAGGAAATGATCAAATGTGCAAACCGGGTCGTGAAATTGATGTCGTTTGTGGGGACTTCAACGAAGAATTTGCCAAGATCCTGCACGGGAGACTGGTAACAGAGTAAAGGAAAAAAGCGATTCATGGTCACGTGGCACGTTGGACCAATCTTAGCTTGTTGCTGGGAGACAAAGGGCGGTGATAGAAGCTGCACGTGTGACGTTTTATCTAGTGGTATACAACAAGGATCAATGCTGCGTCACTTACTGTTTGTGAACGCTTACAAACAATATCGAACAAAGTGGGGAAAATGATAAGGTAGCTTGCAAAAGATAGAACGATTGGTAAAATGCTTAATATTGAGGAAAAAGATCTTAGGTTCCAGGAGCGTGAAGATGGATTTGTCAAAATAGCAGATTGTGGCTGTTGAAATTCACCATGAAAAACGTGAGGTGACGCACTTCAAAGGAAACACATCAAGGGAGTCCTCAATAAATGCAAGGCACTAGGAAGCCCAGAGTAACAGAGAGGCCTTGCATGATGGTCCACTTATCCGTGAATCCAGCAGAACATTGCAGTTAAGAAGACAACCACAACTTTATCAGTCAAGGCAAAGATTATAAGAGCAGATGAAGTGGTGTCACGGGTAAACAAGATAGTGAAGAAGGCATTTGGCACGCTTTCCTTCATTAGTCAGAACATAGATTATCGGAGCTGGGATGTCATGCCGTGGTTACGTAGAACTTGGAAAGGCCACATTTAGTACACTGCTTTCAAATCTGGTCAACCTGTGCAAGAAGGCTGTTGTGAAATTTGAAACTGTGAACAAAAGCTTTTCAAGGATGTTGATAGGAGCAGTGCACTTGAGTTATAAACAGGGACTGGGTAGGAAGGGGCGCTTTTGCTGTACTGTTACAGGCGGGGGTAACCTTCTAGACGCTTATAAAGTCATGTGGGAAATCGATAGGCAACTGGCCTTCGTCTTTTTTTTCCCAAGACGGTGGAGTTCAAAACTAATGGGACAGATTTAAGGTGACAGAATCTGACACACACTAAACAAGGGACGGAGCGTGACAGAAGGTCGTTTGGATTCCGAACAGGCATTGATTCAGCTCAGTTTTCGATTTAAAAATTGAACATTTTCTTGGTGAACATAGTTTGTTCTGGAAATTGTGAATGGTGCGTTCGTGTTATTAAAATTGAGAGCTGTCCAGATGAGTAGGTGAGTGGGATAAACAAAGACCAATGCAGTATAAAGTAGTGAATGTGATATTTGTAAGGAACGATCAATCAGTATCATTGCATTTAAGTTTGACGTTGCAGGACTGTGACATACAGAAGGACCTGATTGTAACAAGGTGTGTGTCACATCGACTTTTATGCAAGGGTATCAACTGATTCGGCAGACAAAGGACCATTTTTAATTTATTCAGCTGTGGCTGGGCCCAGGGTGTATTCCCCCATTCCTATCAGCACTTAAGGAGGTGAGTTTTAATGTCCTGATTGAGCATGTTGCAGGCTGTCAAGCCTGTGATAAAGGAATACAACGGATGGTGCTGAGTGTATCATGTAATTTTCTGAAGCAAATGACCTGTGGGAGGGTAGAATCAAATGTTGTGGTGCTGGAAAAGCACAGCCAGTCAGGCAGCACCCACGAAGTAGGATAGTCGATATTTCGAGCATAAGCCATCATCAGGAATGCTCGAAATATCGGCACTTCTGATCCTCAGATGCTGCCTAATCACTGCGTTTTCAAGTAACTCACTTTTCGACACTGATGTCCAGCATCTGCAGCTCTCACTTTCTCCTGAGGTGAGATAGTGCCAGATATTCTTCGTGAGATGTAACAACATGGCCATAGCCATAGTGTGGACATGTGGTTGGAAGCTCATCTGTGGCATAAGTTATTCTCCCCATCCCATTTGCCAACGACATGCAGGTCCTGGGCCTTCTCGATCGCCTAACCGTTATTACTGACACCTGGAGGAAGAAAACCTCACCTTCCGCCTTGGGACCTTGAACCCACACGGGATTAATGTGGATTTCACCACTTTCCTCAATTTCCCTCTTCCAATGTTATTGCAGCTCCATACCTCCAACTCGGCACTCCCTTCTTGACCTGTCCATCGCCTTTCCCATCTATCTGCTCCACCCTCTGCCACTATGTACTCCCTTCTTCCCCACCTTCATCTTCCCATTGCATTCTCAGCCGTCTTGTCCCCAAAACCACCTCCTCCCATTTATCTATCAGCCCCCGAGACACACAAGCTTCATTCTTGATGAACGGCTTAAGCCTATAACAACAATTGTTTTCCACGTTGGATGCTGCCTGACCTGCTGTGTTTCCCATCACCATCACTCTCGACTCTGATGACCAGCATCTGCAGTCCTCAATTTCTCCACGGATCAGTACTGAGTATAAAAGTACGTTATTGGAAAAGACCAGTTTCTGTGGCTTTGTCCATCATTCATATCCTTTGCTTCATCGGCTCTACCTCAAGTATTGTGTGCAGTTCTGCAATTACCATTACAGCATGGATGAGATTGCACTGGAAACGGTGTGGAAGAGATTTAGCAGGATATTGAATGTTTGAAGACTTCCAGTTATCAAAAGAGGTTGGACAGAGTGGGGAGTCACTCAGCTGTTCTTTTTCAATGAAGGAAGCTGTTATTTTTCTCAAGGATTCTGAATCATTGATTTTTTTTTTCTCACAGGGGTTGTAAACAGCCACGGCTCCGAATCAGCTGAAGTGGTACAGAGATGAAAGGGTTTACTGAGAGGCTTTTTGTTGATGCGTACACAGGTGAGACTTTACGCCAAAGCGTTTATGTTTTAGACATAAAATGTATCCTGAAAGAAGAGTCTTTAGTCATGAAAGCGGAATTCTGATTTTCACATATCAGCAGTGATGTGTGAGGAGAAAGGATGCTGCACTAAGTCAATTGAGACTGGAACTTCACTCTCTCCGCCTGCTCTTCCAATTTAGACCTGAAGGCCTTCCTTTTATTTTTATTCAGTGTTTAAGCTTTTTGTTTATTGGGATTGTTGTGCATTTTAGGAACAGCAAAAAAAAGTCTGATCCGCATAGATTTATTTCTGTGGATATTCTATGTTATGTTCTTTGTGTTTCAATAAGTAATTTTGTGGCTTTGTTTTGTCTGTTTTAAAACTTATTACTCAAACTAGCCAGCTTACTCGGTTAATTTTCACTTGATACATTTCAAAACAAATATAATGTTACGGTCTGAGTTGCCTTCTCACGAATGTTTTGAGTGGTTTGTCCTGGTCCATAAAAAGTTAGGAGGTCTTTCCACGTTTAAAACAGCAAGTTATTGGTGAAAGTGTCTTTATTTCGGGTGTTAGTTTCGTTAGGTAGACAATGCTTGGCAAAACAATGTCTCTTTCTGTCAGCAAGCGTTTTCTGGCCATGGACTAGGTAAAATTGGTAGTGTTACAAGTGATGGCTGGGGCCAGTCTGCTGGGATTAGCAGACAAGCTGGTGGTGGATCTGCGTCCTTTTGTGAGGAAAGGACAGATTATTCCAGCAGGAGTTCAACATTTATCCTCACTGGACAATCCATCAAAATCTGTCCAGATGGTTGAAATTCAATTGAAAATGAAACAGCTTGAATAAGAGGTACGGAAAGGCCAGCAGATTTGAAACACATTGACATACGATTAAAAGCAGAAGAGAGGGAAAAAGAGAGAGCAGCAGAGTAGAGATAAAATTCGAGAAAGTTTGAACTTCAGAAATTGACACATTAAAAAAAAGCAGTCATCTTAAAATGCTGTTGCTAAAGGCTGAAAGTAAGCTTAGTGTGAAAAAGCAGAGAGTTAAACCAGCAAGGTGAGCAGCTAAAATGACTGATGATTATTCGCTGTTTCATAAACCACAGTTTGACTTCCAGAAGCAATTTGAGTCAATGAGGGATAGAAATTGGGGCAAACATAAATCCTAACGTGGAAAAGGAAATGTAGATCTCAGTTAAGATCAAATGAATAATTTACCACAGGATTAAAAGAAAACTCTTGAAGGGGATAAAAGAGTTAAAAGTTCTGGTGTTTTCATTGTAACGAAGCAGGCCATGTGAAATCACAGTGTTTGTGGGCTCGGAAAGACACTGGAAAGTCAGCGAGAGGAAAACGGGAAAGTCTGGATGTTTCGTTGGCATTATACAAGAAAGCACCATGAAAGGTAGAAATTTGCATCAGAGTGCACAATTTGGTTAGAGGTTGATTAACGAAGAAGTGTCAGATCTGCTTAAATATATATATATATCTGCAAAAGTAATGTTTATTCACATAGGCCAGTAGAATTAGTTTACGAGGTTACAATATTAAGACATATGATCCTCTTAGTCTGTGTTGCTGAAGGACAAGGAGATAAATATTCCTGAAAGACGATTGCGGGACTCCATGGTGAGTGAAAAACGCTCGGTTATGTAAAGTGAGGCTACAGTGTACAGAAAAGAGTGGGGAATCTGTGGTAGGAATACTGCACAAACTCTCAGTCCACGAATACAATTTGTCCTTGTAAATGTTATGGGTGATCCATCGGTAGGCGGGCTACCTACTCCAATGGAAAAGTCAGTGGAGATGCAGGCAACTGAAGCGAGGCAGGATGTTTATCCAGGAATCTTCCATGATTGTGTCTTAATGTGATCGCAGAGTCACAAGCAGAGATCAAAAGACACAGATAAGGAAGCTGAAATAACATGTTTTTTGTCAGATACGTGGGACGCAGAGCCAAATTTCGAAATTTCCAAGTATCTTTACCTCCGCTAAGCTTAAGGAGTTGCAGCAGAAAGATGAAAACTTAAAACATGTGTACAAAAAGGCAGATACATAGAAGGAAAGTGAATGCATCCCTGTGTGTTATTACTTAACAAATGATGTCTAAATGAGGAAATGGAGAACATCGCCCATTTAAGCAGATGAGAAATGGGCACAAATTCATCAATTTGTTTTGCCAGTACGTAAAGAAAAGACGTGCTGCGAGTGGAGCATGGGCTACTAATTGAAGGAAATTTAATCGTGAGAAAAAGTTAGGCTAAAATACAAAGACATTTTTACGGGCCTGGACTGCACAAGAATGTGGTTGAGTTTTGTCAGACGTGTCAGACATGCCAGCTAATTGTAAAAATATGCTCAGTAATAAAACCTACATTTCATACCTATTCCAGCCTTCGGGAAATCATTCTCCAGAGTATTGGTTGATTACTTGGTCCCCGAACTCAAACGCAAAGTCGGAATAAGCGTTTAATACCAATAATTTATGTATCGACCAGATTTCCAGAAGCGGTCAATTACATATAATTGCAGTTAAAATGATTGCAGAAGAATTACTCATTTTTTTTTCTAAGATTAGGACCACCAACAGAGTTTCAGTCAGATCAGGTATCAAACTCCACTTCCAATCTATTCAAGGAGGATACGCATCGCTGTGGAGTAAAACAATTCACATCTACTGCGTACAATCCAAAATTACATGGTGCTCGAAAAATTGCCATCAAACATGAAAGACTATGTTGAGTGTTGATGCTTAGGAGTATGCAAATGGTTATGATCGAGGAGTCCCGTTTGTGCTTCTTCTGATCAGAAATGCACCGAATTATTCGACCATGTTCAGTCCATTTTATTCCATTTCTGGTCATAAATTCAGAGGACCGATAAAATTGATTGAAGACAAATTAATAAGTCAGATTTCAGAGACCACCCATTTGCATTTTGTGTCAAAGTTTAGAGATCGACTAAATAGAGCATGGGTGTTGCCGAGACAGAGTTTATAAGTATTGCAGCATAAACTGAAACAGGAAGTGAATAAGAAATCAAAAAGTCTCAATTTTGCCACAGTGGATGATGTATGGGTGTTACTTTCGTAATAGGTGAAGCTTTAAAAGCATGGTTTAGTGGACCTTATCAAATTGAGAGGAAATTGAGTGAGGTGAGCTACTTGACAGGGACTCCAGAAATGAAGAACTCTCACAGACTATGTCATGGTATGTATGCTCAAAAGGTATTTTGGCAGAGAACGAAATCAAGGGGGTGTCTGTTTCATAAGTAAGTCTGCTTTTGATAAGTGAGTTCTGTGGGTATTCTACATTTCGTTCTTTGTGTTTCATTCCGTAATTTTGTGAATCATTTTTTGTCTATTTTCAAACATTGTAGTCAACTTCGCTAACTCATTCTGGTTATCGTCACTGTGCACTTACCAAAACAAATAGCAAAGTTATGGTCAAGGCTGTCTTCTTAAGAATGTTTTGAGTGGTCTGGCTTCGTCCATAAGAGGTGTTGTTTTTCTTACTACAGAGGAGTTTGCGAAGAAACATTTTTAAGGTGTATAAAATAATGTGGGATTTTGCAAGGGTAGGCTGAAGGAAACATTTCCTCTAGATTTGTCATCGAGAGGTGCAGATTTGAGATAAGAAGCAGAAAGGTTTGAGTAGATATGCAGAAGACTTTATCTGTCAGCAGGTGGTAGAGTCTGGAACTCTGGATCACAGAGGCTGAAACTTATGCAAAGTTCAGCAGTATTTCGATTTGAATTTGTGATGCTAAAGCAGGCAAGGCAAAGTGATGGAAAATGGGATGAGGATAGTCAAGCTGTTGTTTCTGACAAGAGAATGTAGAAGGAGAATGAGGGTTATCACCTCACCCATGCACTCACCTCGGATCGTCATCCCTGGTTTTCCAGAGGTTAGGATTGTCCACATCTACCACCGTGGTCTGGGTTTGATTCTGAGTTTATTCTGTTTCTGACAGCGACAACTGCAAAAGCAAAGCGTCTGCCTCGGATCAAGTAACGTCCCCGAGAACATCAGAGTCAATATTCCAGCCTCTTAAAAAAAGGACAAGTGCCTCAGTAGTCCCTGCTCATTCGGGCAGCTCACCCTTTATGCTCCTCGATGACGCTTCCGAAAACGTTTCCAAGGATTTTCATAGCTCAGACTGGGCTATTTATCTTGTTTCCTTACCGTTTCCAGGAGCCGCAGTGATTGGATAAGTGGTTTTGTGAAATGGAAAGGTGCTCATGAGCAGAGTGGGAGAATACTTCAACTTCCCCTCCAGTGATGATCAGAAACTCGAAAAAGAATTGGTAAGTGCAACGAGAGTCTGCGTTACCCTATGCAGTAGGGATCAAACCAACAATATCCTGACAGGTAGTCAGGCGCGTTATTCATTGCGCTACTGGCCCCCTGCATATATGCGTTCTCAGGAGTTGTAATGTTAACACGGACATGAAAAATAGCAGTCATGTTCACAAGTTGAACAACCAGTAAGGATATTCAACGTTACTGTTTCAGTCCAATATTCTCGAATTTGCAAAACGGTCAGTTTCCTGAATAAAACACATTTGGCCTCATGACACATCAAGTCCCCACCTGTCTGCTCATCCATTCAATTGGATGACAGATGATCTGATGAGTTTCAATTCCACTTTCCTGCGTTTCCTCCATAACTTGAAGGAAACTCAAGCGGAATCACACCATCATATGTTTCCGTTTATTTTCGGAGGTTTAGTTTACTTTAAGGACGTGTGTGAGATTGAAAAACAATGAATACTATGAAACGAACTAACAATCACTTCATGCAAATTAACCCAGTGCAGTGTCAGCCATGTAAGAACTGTCCGATAACAAAACTTTAACTCTGCTTCTCTCTGTATAGGTACTACTACACGACTTGAATCTTTGCAGGATTTTTCTTAAAAGTTGCGAAGTTTCCCTGGGACAGATGCTCCCACAATTCACAAACATGTGTCCTGCTAAAAAAAACAACTTTACTTCAGCTGATTATCCTTCCCCCAGCCTGATGTACAAATGTTTCCTGCTCCATATCAACTGAAGCTTCTCCACGTGAAGATGGAGTTGCCAGCCTGATGCCCCAATCCTCCCTGCTCCAGGTGAGGTTGGAGTGGATCTATTGCGGAATATTCGTTTTTATGTACAAGAAAAGCCTGCTGGCCATTCTCTTCAACCAGGTCGAAGTCGAACCTACAATCGCAGGATCCGTAATCCGGAGCAGTTTTGAATGTAACACTGTCCTCGCGGATGCTTGAGGCAGGATGCTGAAGATTTCTGATGACAATATGGACGTGGGCAACCACACTCAAGTTCACAAGTTGAACATTCAGCAAAATTAATCACAGTAACTGCTTTGTTCCAATGGCTCCAACTTTCTGAAAAGGCGAGTTTAATTATGAATAAGTTACCTTCATGAAGTTTCCATTCACCCTCTTTCTTTCAGCCATCGAATGGGATCACCAATTAACTGATACATTTCAAATTCATTTCACTGCTTTGGCTCCATTACTGGAGGTAATCTCGAGCCTTATCACAACATCGTATATTCCTGTTAATTTTCGAAGATTTAGATTAGTTTAACGACCTGCGCAGGTTTGCAGGAAATTCAATAATAAGAAACGAGGTAAACGTCCCTTCCTGCAATGTAATCCAGAGCAGAGTTAGCCATATGAGAGAGGTCAGAGAGCGATAATATTATCTCCACTTCTTTCTGCAGAGATCCTCCTCCACGAGTGGAAAAGTTTCAGGATTTTTCTTTACAATGGAAGCATTCCGCTGGGACAGATTAACTATCAAATAGCAACATGTGTCCTGGTAAAAACTGTTTCAATTTTGTTTAAAATAGCTGAATAACCCCTCTCCCAGCCTGATGTCCCAATGCTCCCTGCTCCACGACAACAGAAGCTGCTCCATCTGAGGTTGGAACTGCCAGCCTGATGTCCCTCTGCTCCCTGCTTCATGTCGATAGAAGGTTATCCAGGTAAGTTTGAAGCACCCTGCCTGATGTCCCAAAACTCCTTGCTCCATGTCAATAGAGGCTCCTCCTGGTGAGGCTGGAGCTCCAAGCCTGACGTTCCAGTTCTCCCTGCACCAAGTCAATAGAATCTCCTCCAGATGAGGTTGGAACTCCCAGCTCCATCATTTCATGCGCCGCTCACGTCAGAGAAAGACATCGCACTCATCGATTGCATCACTGGAGCCACATCCGCGTGCTCATCCCCATCCTCATTTCCAATTTAATCTTCGCTGCTACGCCACTCAGTTTCTCTGATTCCGGGCTCGGAAAGGAGATTATATGATATTACGCACCAGTATTTATTTGCTTGTGTTAGGAAATTAGTGTACTAACTGATGCTCAACTCTATTCTCATTGGGAAATGCATTTCAACAATACCATGCAGTATCCCCTGACTCTTCCATCTTTTGGAGAAAAATATCAATCTCAGTCTTCAACAAACTCAATGATGAAAACTCTACAGCCTCTCGGGCTATCGAAGTTGAATATACAGACCAATCTGTGTTCGGACGTCTCAGCCACTGTTTTGCAAGTATTTCTGCTGTGCATGTGGTGCTATTCCTAACATCTCGGCTGCCACTGTTCTTATTGCTTTTCGCATCATGCTTTTCCATGGTTCCGGGATCGTGCAGTGCGTAACGCGTTGCGTTGTGGTTGCAGACAGATCAGCTCGAATTTGACTCACAGGAATGGACACCTTTTTTTCATTTTACGCCACGTAATATGCACTTCAAAAAAGTGAGAAGGAATCAATTTTTTTTACATGGAAATAATTCTTCGAGGTGCGGATTTTGCACCGTCAAACACCCACTCTCTCACATCTCTGCGTTTCACATATAAGGATTCAAACTCACCCATTCTCGGAGATTTCTCTCCCGCCCAAGATCAGTAACCCTACTTTCACGTCCCTCCTCCCATTTCACAAAGGCATTTGGCAATCGATCACTCACATTGACACCGTTCAATCTGTGCTGCTGCGGTCACTGTTGTTTGGTGCACGTGACGCAACCCACCCTGGGAACCATTAAACAAGTCGATCCATTTCGATGTGTCTGTTGTGAAATCTTTCCAAATGTAGCAATTTTTACTGACATGGACAGAGATTATTGCCGCATCAGGCTCAGGACACAGCGCAGGACTTCGCAAAAAATACTTTATTGGCAAGGAAGCATTTCTGTGGTCCTCTGCGTCATTTGTTTCATGTGTTCATTCGGCTCCAGCTACCATATTGTGAAATGTTCTGCAATTAACAATATAGCAGAAATGTGATACTTGTGGAATCGATGCAGAATTGACTTATCGGATATTGTCTGGTTGAAGAGTTATGAAGACGTCTTGGACAGACTCGGGTTGATTTTAATGGAGAGAAGATTGTGTATAAACAGGATTGAAACGTACAAACTAATGAGAGATATGGGCAGGGTCGGCTGAACGAAACGTTTCCTCTTGATGAATCACCAGGTGGCGTAGATTTACTGTAAGAGACAGAAAGGTTTGAGTAGATATGCAGTAAAGACACTATCCTCCAGCGGGTGGTTGAAGCTATAACTGACTGAAATGGGTCACAGAGGCAGAAACCCACATAGTTTTCACGGGTATATAGAAGAACATTTCTGATGCTGAGGCATACAAGGCCAGGTGAATGAAAATGTGGCGAGGATAGTCAAGCGATTGTTTCTGACAAAACCACCATCAAAGAGGTTGTGGACTGTTATCCCACCCGTGTGTCTGACTGCTGTAGTCGTCCCTGGTCATATTATGGTCATGATTCCGCACTTTTACCACTGCGGCCTGCGTTCAATTCCTGGTAAGGTGAACAGGGCTGTTTTGTTCAACTGTTCTATCCTCCTTTGTCCAGTACATCCCTACCGACGTTCGTGAAACCACTCACGACGTTCACCTCCTCCAAGGTTTTTGTTTCACCGCCCCCAACACCTCATCTTCAGCGGGACTTCCAGCCCCTAAAAACATCGACCTGCCACGATGAAGCTCTCCAAGTCCTCCATTTCTCTCCTCACGCGGTCCCATCCAGTAGCCTTCTAATGATATCCTCATCCGCCTGGCTGAACTGGTCCTCACCCTGAACAATTCTCCGATCAATCGTTTCACTTCCTTCAAACCAAACGGGTAGAATTGGACACGCTCATGCGTCCCAGCTATACCTGCTTGTTTGTCGGCATCGAACAGTCAATCATTTGCACTTACACCACCACCACCCCCCAACTGTTCCTCTGTCAAATCGATGACTGTATCAGCGCCCCCTCGTGCTCCCACGAGGTGAAAAGTTCATCAACTTCACAAGCACCTTCCACCTAAACCTCACATTCATCTTGTCCATCTGAGACACCTCATTCCCCTTCCTGGAACTTTCAATCACCGTCTCCGGCGACATACTAACCATAGACATTTAATACAAGCCCACGGACTCCCATAACTATCTAGACTACACTCTTCCCACCGAACCTACAGTAAAATCGCGATCTCTTATTCCCAATTCCTCTGCCTCCGCCGCATCTGTTCCAAGGCTGTCCGATTCCATCTTAGATTGTCCCCATTGCCTCTTTATTCCATGATCACAACTTCCCTTCCCACGTGTTTTACAATGCCCTCCAGCGCATCTCCTTCACGTCCCATGCCACTGCCCTTGAACACCACCCCTCCCAATGCGACAAGGGGCCCTGGTCCTCACCTTCCGCTCACCAACCTCCACATACATTGACTCATTCCCTACCACTGCTACCACCTCCAAACGGACCGCAAGACCAAATATAAATTTCTATCCCAACCTATATCAGTTTTCATGAGAGACCATTCACTTTCCGGCGACCTCGTCATGTCCACACCCTCCACCAACCCACACCCCACTCCTGGTACTATTCCCTACCATCGCAGAAAGTGTAAAACCTGCGCCAACACCACTACTCTCTCCTCCGTCCAAAGCCCCAAACAGCCTTCCTCATCCATCTGCAATTTACCTCCACGTCGACCAATGTCATCTGTTGCAACCATTGCATCCGATTCGGTCTCCTCTGCATTTGGGAGACAGGATGCTTTCTTGCAGATCGTTTCAGAGAATATCTCTGGGACACCTGAACCCATCAACCCCTTCCGCCTGTCGCTGAACACCGCAAATCGCCCTCCCGCTCTCTCAAGGACATGCACTTCTGGGGTCTGCACCACTGCCAAATTGTTACCACCCAACGCCAGGAGTTTGAACGCATTATATTGCAACTTGGAACACTGCAACCATTCAGGATAAATGTGGATTTCAACAGCTTCCTCCACACCCCTCCACCCACATTACCACAGTCTGAAGCCTCCAAATCGGCTCTGCTCTCCTGATCTGTCCATCACTCCCTGCGACCTATCACCTCCTCCATCACCTGCATTCATCTATCGCGTCCTCAGCCAATATCGCCCAACCTAACTCCCACATAACTGTCAGCACCCGGCCTGAAGTCTCATTCCTTATGAAGGCCTTATGTTAGAAACATCGATTCTCATGCCCCTCAGACGCTGTGTGATCTGTTGTGCTTTTGCCACAACACAATGTACTTACAGGTAACCTCGATACAGCGGATGCATTCTGAAACTAGAGTCTTGAAACTAAATAGAGTAAGTTGATTATTTTACTTCAATATTCTATCGACTTTGGAACAATTTCTATTGATTCGATGTCTGTTGATATGACCCCACTATTTATCAACGGCGGAAGAGAGAAATCATGAAATGACGGACCAGTTAGACGAACACTGGAAAACAATAACTAGATTGAACAGAATCAGTAAGCATACATTTACGAAACTGAAATGTGAAACGAAACCTAGAGTCATTGTGCACAAATCGCTGAAAGTAAGCATGCAGGAGGAGCAGGACGTGAGGAAGGCAAACGGTATGTTGGCCTTTGTAACGACAGGAAAAGAATACAGGAGCAGGAATGTTTTGCTGAAAATATATAACGTCTTGTTGAGATCGTGCCTGGATTGTTGTGTGCAGTGTTGGAACCCTTATATGTTTAAAAAAAAAGTTATCTGTATGGTGACTGCATAACAAAGATTTCACAGAGTGATTCAGGGGATGGAAGGACCGACCTATGAGGAACGAAGGGATTGGTTATGTTGAAAATCACTCGAGTTTAGAATGATGAAATAGGATGCCACATATACGATTAAAGTTCTAAAAGGAACTAAGTGGGAAATGCTGGAAGCGTGCTTTCAATGACCAAGGAGTCCAGCACCGTGGGGTGTGGGGGTCGCTGTGAGGGTGGGTTACAAATAAAGTACTTGGGGTAGGCAATTTAAGACTGAGATGAGGATATTCTCCTGCTTCAAGACTGGTGACTCTGTGGAATTTGCTGTCACTGATAGCAGTTAGTCCGGAAAGTGAAATGTTTACAAGATGAAGACACTTATCGTTCTGAGGGCGAAAAGAATCAAAAGGTATGGGCCTAAAGTGGTAGCAGGCTACTGGGCGGAATGATCAGCCAAAACCATACTGACAAGTACAGCAGGATCGAACATCACAACAGTCTACACTTGTTCCATTTTTCTATATGACTATTCCATTAAAGGAGGAATATTACAATAAAATGATTCCAACTGACACAGGTATCAGCACTCTATTATCACTTCTGGATGAAAATCCTGCAACACCTTCCCAAACATCAATCCTCAGCTAATTTAGCACGTGAAATGCAGCATCTCGAGAAGTTACACAGTGATTTGCAAAGCTGCTGCACTGCCTGATCTATCTCTCGCTTTTAATCCAGTTATCAAATTATTGAGTGTTCTGACAAAAGCTACATAGCATGTAGGAAATAAGAAAACATACTTATAATTTTTCTGATACTCGGGGGAGGGATGGTTGTGATGGGATGTGATGAGTTGGGAAGTGCATCACTGACTGGAACAATGGGATGGGAGTTTCGTGGAGAGTGGACAACCAACAATCTTATTTTTTAACACGAACCACCATTCTGATCTGTTTTCTCCTTCCACTCCCTACACCATTCTCCCAGCCTCTGACACATTGGCAGCCAGCTCAGGGACAGATGTTCACAGGAAAACGTTGGCAGCCTTCTCAGTTACGAATACCAACGTAAGGGTCTCCCAAAAGCACATACCATCTTGGAAGACAGCAATGATTTCCTCCAATAACGTATGTTTTCAGCAACATTCACATCAAAGACAGGAAAATAAAATCGTGCGAATGAGATTCAAGCTTCCCTCCTCTGTCATGTCCTCTGCCACTGTATTAATGTATTTTTGAAAGTGTATTGGCTTGCGTGACGCAATGATCTTTCACAGTTGTCAGCCTTTTGACTTGTGGCTGCAAAAATACTGTTCGAATCCGAATCATGGCAGGTGATATTTTCCCCATTTTACAAGTGCTTAACAAACGCAGTAAGGAATTCATTGTTTTCACATAAAAATATTCTCCAAGGTGATGACTTGTTCCTTCAAACTGCGTTCTTGCACATTACTGCCTAGCATATATTAGAATTCAAACCGACTCTTTGGAGTACTATTTTTCCTGCTGCAATCATTAACCACCCTTTGTATCTTTCCTCCCACTTCCCTGAGGCACTGCACAATAGAATACACAATTTAGCATCGACACCGTTCAGTCATTGTTGCTGCATTCACTGTTGCTGTTTAACCATGCCCCAATATCACACCGGGACCTTCAAAGCAGCTGATCCATTTAGATGTCGTGGTTGTGAGATCAACGCTCATGTGTCAAATTTAACGATCATGCACCAGAGATCATTGGAGCATAAGGATCAGGAAAATCCACAGGTGTGCAGGTTATGTGAATTGACCATGTTAAATTGCCCATCATGTTCAGGATTGTGAACGTTAGGTGCATTATTTGGGGTAAATGTCGGATAATCAGTTAAGGAATGGAACTGGGTGGGTGACACTTCTGAGGGTCGGTGGAAACCTTTTCGTTCAAAGGGCCTGTTTCAACACTGTAGGGCTTGCTCTGATCCTATGAAAAAGACACAGGGCATTGTTGAGCCAAAGAGAGTTGTTGGAAAAGTTTCTGAGGCTTTCTACGTCATTTATTTCATTTCTTCTTCGGCTCACGCTAGACTATTGTGCACAGTTCTGCAATGCACATTATAGCTGGGAAGTAATAACACCAGAAAACAGTTTAGAAAACATCTGCCGGGATTTTGTCTGGGCTGACGAGTTTCAGTTTGAAGAGAGATTGGGCAGACTGGTGTGATTTCTCGTGGAGAAGAGGGGATTGAAAGGATACAAGATTGAGAGGTATGAAAGAATGAGAGATACGGAGAGGGTAGACTGAAAGAAACGTTTCAGCTTAAGGAAGAGATCAATCACGGGGCGGGGGTGGGGTGGGGCATAGATTTAATTTAAGATGCTGAAAGGTTTGCGTTGATGTGTGGAAAAATGTTTTCAGCCACCGGGTGTTTGGAATCGTGGAACTCACAGTAAGGGTCAGAAGCCCTCAGAAGTGGATTTGTGAAGCCAAATTAGACAGGGCTATGGGGAAAGTGATTTAAAAGTATTATTGTCCAGTACCGACACAGAGGCTGAGGGGCTTCTTTCTTCCCAGACGTCCTGGTGGGTACCTCAGCGTCTCACTGCACCAGTCCAAAGTTCGGTTTCTCATCAGGAATCGTGTTTGCCGTTTGGTGCCGCTCAGTGCATAACGCTGTTGCTTCCCAGCGCTCAGAACCCCAGTTCGATTCTGGCTTTGAGTGATTGATGTGCGGCGGTTGTGTATTCTCCTGCGTGTGCTTTCTTTGGCTGCTGTGGTTTCTTTACACAATCCAAAAATGTGAATGTTAGGTAGATGGCATCGAAAATTGATATAAGTGTTGCAAATCAGTGATAGAAATTGAAATTACATCATCAGTTCATATTTCGGCTCGAGGGAACTTTCTGCAGAACTGATCTCGAGTGAAACATTAATTCTGATTTTTCTCCGTCAGGCCGTCATACCGGCTGAGCTTTTCCAGTAATTCGAACTTTTACAGTTTACAGTGAATCGGGAAAGAAAGGTTCGGGGAGTGAGAATCTTTTCGCTGGTGCGGTGTGATTCAATTGCCTTGTAAAATAGGGATTCAATTATTTCTGACTCCGTGAAATTTTGTCTTTTGTTTTTTTTCTACATCTGTTTTTTGATCCCTGTTATTATATGAGTTGCACAACTGCACACAATATCCAGCATAGTCAAATGGACAAATGAAATAAGGTTTGGAAATTGTCCACTCCGTTACCCAGTATGGGATATTAATATCTGTTGTTGCATTCGCGTTGGGACGTTTCAAAAGAACGACAGTGCTGTCTGAATCAATGTGGTCAAGGACGACAGATCGTGGCGAAATAGTTGGTCAGTAAAAGTGGAAACCCGTGACATCTGCAAGCTTCAAATTGCGCCCGTGTTGGAATGAAAACTGTTTGATAGATTTGTTCCGAATTTAACTGTTCACTGGAACCAGGAAACTGAAAGAGCTGTACATTGCAACCCTCTTTCCTCATTATTGCATCGCACTGAATACCACTCATTGCCAGCCGTATGCAGGAAAATCTCTCCAGACACCCTGGTCCAATACTCCTTGACTCCTAGCACCTCCCCAAGCCGTGAAATCACAGAGGACACGGCACCTGCCGCCTTACGACATCGTTCCTCAAACTTTTAACTTTCAGACACACCTTCCGTTGATTTTTCTGCACTTCAGGCAATGTCATCAGCTGTATATCCTGCTTACAATGTGACTTCTCGAAACTGGGGAAAGGAAAATAAAGTCTTGACGACTTTGAGCACACCTAGGCTGTGTCTGCAAGAAAAACAGTAATCCTGGGATTCCAGCTTTCTGCCACTGGAAATCTCACGCTGTTCCCATACCTCCATTTCAGTGTCTGGTCTGCTGCAATGATCATGCAACGCACAGCCCAAGCTAGAAGAGCAGCACGTCATTTTCTTCTGAGAGACCATGCAGCCTTCAGCACTTAACATCCAGTTGAATAATTTCAGTACCTGCCCTGTCTTCTTCCACCTCATTTACCTACCCATATGTTCCTTCAGGTTCAAAGTTGCATCGTTGTCTCGAAACATTTTCTCGCTTCTCTCTCCACAGATGGACTAGACCTGCTGAGTTTGCTCAAATATTCCTGCTTTTCTTTGCATAACATTGTTCCGTTCCGATTGTCAGACTGCAGGATACGTGTGATTAGACAAGCGGGTGCTCAGAAGATATTTAGCAGGATGTTGCTTGGAGTGAACCATTCCCACTGTGAAGATATACAAGCTATGCTGGGGTCGTTTATCTAAGAAGAAAGAATGATGAGGAAGGAACTGGGTCGGGTTTTAGTTCAGGTTTGGACTGAACCAATGAATTTCTTGTGATTGCGTATCAATTCCTCCAGACTGGAGATCGATTTCTTCCTGCTGACCAGGTAACATCCGTCACATTCTCAGGGCAAGATTTTAGGGAATCAATTGGTTTGAAACGTGATCAGTTCAGCATCGTCTCCTCACCCGCTAGATCTGTGAAGTTCATGCAGAAATCCAACTGCCTCGAAACACACCATTGCCCTCCCACGCATGCACAATTTCGTTGTCTATTTCAGGTCGAGACTGTTAAAATGTCTGTTTCGCAGTGGTGGACAGGTTGATGTGGATGGTTTGGGAAAATACATTGACGTGTTCAGTCAACCATGAAGATATCGAATGGCGGGATGGGACATTGGGTTGAATTGGGTCATCCTGTTCCTCACTGTCTGTGCTGTTTCTAGCAGAAGGTTTTAAACAATGTCATAAAGTTGATAATGTGAACGTGCACCACCTAATATCAATTCAGCGTGTGCTACATATGTGACAATATAGCAGTACGTGGAAAGTTAAGATTGTGAGTTTGATCCTCACTTGAAGCAGCTTTTACTTACAGGGTCCAGGGATGATTGGAACATCACACTGAGGTAAAACAAAGAACATTACAGTGCAATACAGGCTCTTCGGCCCTCGATTCGTGCACTGAACCGTGAAACCAATCTGATGTCCATTTAATCTAAATTCTTCCGTTAAAAGCCGTGAGTTATCCAGTGACCATTTAATTGCCCTGAAAAGTTGTGAGCCTACTAATGTTGAAGGAAAGATGCGCCACACTCTACCGACTCTCTGTGCAAATAACCTACCTCTGATAAATTTGCTGCTACCCCTCCACTTAAAATATATCCCGTCATGTGAGCTATCTTCGCCCGATGAAATAGATCCTCACCGGCCATATTATCTAATCCTCTGATCATCATGTTCGTCTCTATTAAGTCACTCCTCAGCCTTCTTCTCTCTAAAGAAAAACCTGTATTCAATACTCCAAGTGCAGCCACACTAGAGGATTTCGAGAGCGACAGCATGCTCCGAATCTGCATCCCTCTTCCAACAATAGCTAATAAATCAGATGCCTGCTAAACAATCGTGTCAATGTGGTTGGTAACTTAGAGGGATCTACGTACATGGACACCGAGCTCTCTCTGCTCATTTACACTATCAAAATTCTTGCAATGCACTGAGTACTCTCTATTCCTGTTACTCCTTGAAAAATGAATCACATCACACAATTCACATTAAAATCCATTAGCCACCTCTCAGCCCAGCTCTGCAATTTTTCACTGCCCCAAAGTAACCTGTAACGTCCTTCTGCCCTGTCCACAATTCCACCATCCTTTGTGACATTGGCAAACTTACTAAGCAATCCCTCTATGACATCATTCAGGTCATTTATCAACATGAAAGCGAGCACGAGACCCAAAACCGATCCTTGCATGACACCACTCGTAACTGCACACCGGGATAAACATTTCCCATCGACAACCACTCTGGAAATTCTTTCAGCGAGACAATTTAGAACATAGAACACAGAGCATTACAACGCAGTAAGAACTCTTCAGCCCTTGATGTTACGCCGAGCTGTGGAACCAATCTGGAACCTATCTCTTCCACACTATTCCATTTTTATCATTATGCTTATTCAATGACAATTTAGTTGCCCTTAAAAGTAGCGAGTCTACCACCGTTGGATGCACGGCGTGCCACCTCTACCCCGTACTGCTCTCTGTGTAAACATACTACCTCTGAAATCTGTCTTCTGTCTATCAACACTGAATTTAAAGCTATGTCCCCTCGTGCTAGTTATCACCATCTGAGGCAAAGTACCCCCACTGTGCATCCAATCTAACCCTCTGATGATCGTTCATGTCTCAATGAAACCATGTCTCAACCTTCCTCTATCTCTCATGAAAACAGTCTCAGATCCCTCAGCCTTTCCGCGTAAGACCTTCGCTCCATGCCAGGCAACATCGTTGTACGTCTTTTCCAAACCCTTCCCGAAGCTCAACATTCTTCATATAATACGATTAACCGAACTGCGTGCAATACGCCAAGTGCGGCCACATCAGAGTTTTGTACAGCTGCAACATGACCTCTTGGCCCCAAAACTTTATTCCTCTGGCAATAAAAACTAACACACCATATGCTTTCTTAACAACCCGATCAACCTTGGTTGCAACAATCAGGCATTCATCTACATGGACGCTGACATCTCTCTGCTCATGTAAACTGCGAAGAATCTTAACATTAGCCAAGAACAGTATCCTCCTGTTGGTCCTTGCAACGTTTTTCAACTCACACTTTTCCGCTCTAAACTGCATTTGTCACCTCTCAGCCGAGCTCCGCACCTTATCTTTGCTCCTGTGTCACTTGCAACATCCTGTGGCACTGTCCACAAATCCATCGACCTTAGTGTAATCGACAAATTTACGACACCATTATTCTACCAACTCATCCAAGTCGTAAAGAAAATTGACATTTAGCAGTGGACCCAAAAGAGATACTTGCAGTGCACCACCAGTAACTGAACTCCAGGATGAATATTTCCCACCAACCACCACCCTCAGTCTTCTTTCAGTTAGCTACTTTCAGATCCAAACCACGAAATAAAACTCAATTCCATACCTCCATATTGTGTTCAATAGCCTACCGTGGGGAAGCTTATGAAATGCCTTACTACAACCTATATATACCACAGCAACCGCTTTACCCTCATTCACCTGTTTGTTCACATTCTCAAAGAAATCAGTAAGATTTCTCATGGACCAACGTACCCTTCACAACACAGTGTTGACTATCCTTAATCAACTTATTCTTTCTAGATTATTATAAATCCTATCTCTAAAAACTTTTCAACACTTAACCCACAATCGATGTAAGATTCACTGTTCTACAATAACCAGGGCTGTCTCTACTCCACTCTTGAACAAGGGGACAACATCTTCTATTCCTGTAAACAACGGTGACATAAAGATCATAGTCAAAGGCTCTCAAATGTCCTCCTTGTCTTCTGAGAGAATCCTAGGTTAAATCCCATCAGGTCTAGAGAACATATCTATGTTCATACTTTAAAGAATTGCTAACATCTCCTCTTAGGAAACTCAATTCCGCCAAGTTTAATAGGTCATATCTCTATATTCTCCTCGACACCATTGTATTTTTTTCATGCGTGAATAAAGGCGGGAAATATCCCTTTAGGAACTCTCCTTTTCTCGGAATTCAAGCACAACTTCCCAGTATTTTCCATCATGGGCCATTATCTTACTGGAGTAATTCTTTTATTCGTGACATACCAACTGAAAACTTTCAATTTTTGCTTGATAGCACCAGCCAAAGACGTTTCATGTCCCCTTCTGGTCCTTTGCGGCTAACGTTTCACTCTCAAGGGATCGAACCGAGGCTTCACGTCTCATCTTTACATGAGCCTCCTTCTTCTCCTTGACAAGTGATGCAACATCTTCAGTAATCCACGGCTCTCTCTCTCTCAACCACCTCCTCCCTGCATAATTTGCACATAATAATCAAGAACTTGCAGTAGCTGTTCCTTGAACAAGTTTCACATTTCAATTGAGCCCATCCTTGAAGTTACTTTCCCCATCCTATGCAAAATATATCTTTCCTAGTCGCATCATAATTGCCTTTTACCACACCTATAACTCTTGCCCTGTGGTGTATACATAACCCTACTTATGGCAAAAGTGAACATAACCGCATTGTAGTCACTATCACCAAAGTGCTCACCTACCTCCAAATCTAATTCCTGGCTCTGTTCATTTCCCAGTATCAAATCCAATGAGGCGTAGCATCTTGTTGGCCTATCTACATACTGTCTTAGGAAATTCTCCTGCACATATTGGAATAAAGGCGACTCGTCGAAAGTACTCGAACTATTGATTTTTCTATCAATATTGGTAAGTTAGTATTCCCCATAACAAATACATGTTACTTTCGCTTCTATCCAGAATAATATTAGCAATCCTTTCCTCCACATCTCTAAATTGCTTCGATGGTCTGAAGAAAACTCCCAACAGAGTAACGTCTCCTTTCCTATTTCTATCATCAGCCCATACTACCTTAGTAGACGAGGCCTCAGCAAATGCCCTTTCCGCCACTGTCATACTGTCCTTGAATAACAATACCACACCTCTCCTTCCCTCCCCCTTTTCCTGTTCATACTGAAGCATCTGGCCTCGGAAAATGCAACAATGCACTCCCCTTTCTGCGTGTGTATCTGAAATGGCTACGACACCGCAGTGTCAGGTACCAACACAAGCTGCAAGTTCACTCAACTTATTCAGGATGCTCCTGGTGTTGAAGTAGACATACTTTAAACCTCCTTCCTGCTTGTCAGTACGCTTTTGCGACCTTCAAACCTTGGGCAGGGAAATTGTGGTCTCTAAAGAAGGGGGCCATCTGGTGTATTATGTGGTGGAACTGTTCCCATGAATATCTGAGATGACAGCAACTTTACATTCAAAATTCCTGTTGGGCAATCAGAAGGGATTTCTGGCAAGCTAACTGTGTGTGGCCTCTTGCGGCAGAGTGAAGAACTCTAAAGGATGGAGAACGATAGATTTGATTCTGCGACTGGGCGGGGGGGAGGGAGGGTACAAACCTAAATGGACAAGCTTTCAATGGCATGAGACACAAGCAGGCCATAATAATTTGTGGAAGATCACATTAGGGATTAACAAAAATATCAACAGTTTGTCGAGGAACTCTGACAGTTATTCGTTCCTGTCAGGCACAAAATAAAACAGGAAAGGTGACCCTGCTAATGCTAAAAATGGATATTAAGGTTAGAAGTGGATCCCAGAACGTGGCGTAGATATTAGCTAAATAGAGCAGCAGACATGAAAACTGGGAGCAGTTCAGATTTCAAGAAAAGAGGACGAAGTGATTGATTTAAGAGCGATAAAAAATGAATTTTAAGGGTTGCTTAAGGGGAACACACAAAATAATTGTTACAGCTCCTAAAGGTGTATGAAGGGGGAAAAAATAACAGGAACAAATCCCTTCCAGTCAATCAGGGCAAGTTATAACGTGAAATAAGGAGAGGGCTCACCAACCAATTATAAATTTTAGTTGTTTCATCACAAAGGTTGCAACAAATGATATTCCTAAAATATTGAGGAACACGTGAGAGGGGGGAACTGAAGGAAATCAGTAACAACAGGAAAATGATATAGGGGAAAGTGTGGAGATTAAAAGCCAACAAATAGGAGTATCTGTCAATACTCCTCAGTGAACACAGCAAGGAATCAACACGTTAGTCTTTGTTTTCAGCCCCATTCAAACCAAAAAAAGACAAACATACAGTGAAGCGATTTTTTTTAAACATGTAAAACAAAAAAAAATACTGAACCAAGTGTAGCGGCTGCTGTCTGGGAATTGATTCTGTGAAGAAGCCTGAAGTTCTCTGTGGCTGAAACCATATCACCAAAACCCATGTTTGTGTCGAGAGCCTGACAGTGACTAACAATGAAACCTCAAAGCAGGATATAGCACCTGACGCAGCCCTCCGTTTTAACGCTCAATCACCAGAGTACAGCGCCTGGTGCTGCACTCCCCTTTATGCATTACTCACTGGACTATACTTCGTGGAGCTCTCCTCCCCTTTAACCCTCACTCACCGCAATATAGCTCCTGGCACTACACTCCCCTTTAATCACCACTCACCGGAATCTAGATTCTGATGGTGCCTTTCAATTTTACCCTCACGCACCAGAATATAGCTCCATGCATTTCCCTCCCCTTTAATCCTCTTTCACCGGAACAGAGCAATTGTTGTTCTCCTCCCATATAAAACTCACTCACTAGAATATAGTACCACATGTTGTCCTCCCCTTTAATGCTCACTCACTGGAACAGAGCAATTAGTACTATCCTCCCTTTTAAACCTCGCTCACCACAATGTAGCTCCTGTCACTCTCACGATTAAAACCTACTCACCGGAATATAGCTCCTGGTGCTGCCAACCCCTTTAATACTCACTCATCCGAATATAACTTCTGGCACTGCCATCGCCTTTAACACTCTGTCACTAGAATACAGCTCTTGGAGCTGCCCGCGGCTTTAACACTCACTCACCAGAATAGAGCTCCTGGTCTGACCCTCACGTTTAATTCTCGCTCACTGGAATGTAAATCTTGGCGCCGCCCTGCCCTTTAATCTCACTCACCAGAATGTCGATCCAGGCGCTCCCCTCCCTTTTACACCTCACTCACCGCCTGTGAATGTGAGACACCAGCACTTCCTTCCCTCCATCACTCATGACATACAAGCTCACAATTCGCATTCTGTTCGCACGCTCCCCGCCGGCATGATGACGTCACAGGCCCAACTGTAATCAAGGAGCGGTGCTACAGGACCACGGTGGAGCTGCTGGTCCTCCAAGCATTCAGACAGACCAGGGTTGGGGCATATGAGTGAGCATGTCATGGCTAAGGGAGCATCGCTGGTCAATTATTAGCTCTGCTGCCTTACAGCACAACAGACTGGGTTCAATCCCAACATCCGGCGATTGTCTGTGTGAAGTTTGCACTCTCTCCCAGTGTCTATATGGTTTTCTTCCGTGTGTTCCGGTGTCTTGCCACAGTCCAAAGATGTTCATGTGATGTGTATTGGCCAAGCTGAATTGTCCATAGTTTTCATGGATATGCAGATAAGGTGCATTAGTCCGTGGAAAATATACTATAATATGATGTGGGAATGGGACTGCTTGTGTTGCTGTTCGGACCAAAGGGCCCATTGGCACACTACGGAGTCCATGAGATGGAATTAATATGTTCAAAGGGACAGGCTACAAGGGAGAAGAGGGCAACGTCCCCAAATACAGCAGCGTGTTAGAAACAATGCACCCTTGTACAACATCTTATTTTCAGAAGTTGAAAAGTAAGAAAAATGAGTTTTCTCACTGTTCTAGAATTTGAATTAAAATGTATTGAAATAAATTTGAAATAATCATTTGCTACAATGGACCCTTTAATCATGGGCCAGCAGACTCTTCAAGATTTCCACAAGAATACTCAGCCTGGCCATGCCTTCCTGGGCTGGACTAACACCAGACTGTTTTTGACCAGCTGTCCTCACCGCTGACTACTGATTCTCACATTCATCAGGGACACCATGCCTTGTTGTTGCAATCATCCTTCGCTGTCACTACCACCATCTGAGCCCATGTTAGGCCCATGGTCCAGCAATGCTCTGTTGCCATTTCAGTCGTCGCGCTGCAGAATCCAGCTCCGAATTTGACGAAGCTGTGACGCTGTCGAAAGTTACCAGTCATCTCACAGCCGATAACCAAATTCCCACAGTCACTGCCGTCACTGCCTCCATGGCGAACCTGCAAAGAAAAAGAAACAGACTTCGAACCGAGATCAGCTCACCCACCAGTCCGAGACTAATTATAAAATTTAAGCCCTTCTATTCAAATCTATTGACAGTCTTTTCCCTACCCAGGTCTGTAAAGTCCTCCAGCCCTCTGATGAGCAATTCAAGCTGGTCAATAAATGCTAACTCAGCCAGCGATGTCTACATCCCAAGAATGAGTTTTTTTAATAATGCCCCTCGACATCTCTGCATTTCCTTTCAGTCCAATCTCCTGAGCATTCTCGCTTTTAACTTTTCCGCATTAGCCGCCATCGACCCGAAGCTGTCCAGACCATCAACTGTGAAGCTTCTTCACGACTGTTTTCTCTATCTCGACCTCAGATTCTCACTCCTACAAAACTACATATTTGACCATAAAACATGGTATAAGCTCTGCTATAACTCGTAATTTGAAAGGGGATATAACACTACATTGATATCAATTAATTGTCATTGATTTAGATGCAGTTAATATCGAACATTGTTTACATGAAAATATTAATCCGAAGTGATGGTCTTGTTGCCTCAAACTGGCGCTTTCTGACATCTTTGTGAGTTATAGCACAGGATTCAAAATCACCCATTCTCAGGTATGTCTCTCCCTTCCACGAAAACTAACCCTTATTTACGTCCCTCCTCCAATTTCACGGCAGAGTCTAACACTCGCTTTCACATTAACCATCGTTCAGTCTGTACTGTGAAGTCACTTTTGCTGGGTGAACATGCACTTGTCTCATCATCGGGACCTTCCAACAAATTGCCCCATTTAGCTAACATGTTTGTGGAATCAGTGTTAATGTAGCAGATTTAATGAGATGGACCAGAGATTATTTAAACATTAGGATCAGGAAAAGGATGCAGAGCAATATCAAGTAAAAGAGGAAAATATTTGTAGCCGGTGTCGCGTGCAGCTGTTGTGAGAATGTTCGGCCGATTTGGAAAGTTGTCTTACAGCTGTTTCCTCCCCTTGGTTGATTAATAACACTATATTTTTATAAATTAATGGTCATTGGTTTGGAACGTGTCACAATCCCTTAACTGTCACTTCGTAAATACCTCCTTAACTAATGGTGTTGAGGGAGGTACTATGCAAAGTTAAATGCCAAAAGCGCTTTTCCATGGGATGTCCAGCTATAATAAAACACATTCAGTGAGTCATTGGAAACAAAATTTAAAAAAAAAATACATTGCACCTAATCTTAGAGACAGAGGAAGTTAGAATGTGATAGAGAATTGATCCAGTACAATAGACATGAAACAGATCAATGGAAGGACATTGATTCAAATCCATAGTAACGGGGTCACACGATTCACACAGCCTTGTAAAGATTTCACACAGAACTCAAAGCTGAACTGTGAAGATTACTGATTTAAAATACTGAAGCAATTTCATTGGTTTCTACTTGATAATGAAATGTTGGAGTCTGCAGCCCAAAAGAAATCAGAAGAACTGTGGGCAGAGCAAACTTGCACAGTTGATGTTATTTGCGATTGCCTGTGCATGATAACATCACACACATGAACAAGTAACAATTGGGTCTGCGCCAACAGATTATCACCGCAAAGATTGTCAGGGCCAATGGAGTTATTCAAACCGAGACTTGTCAGAATAGTCAAAGGAATGAAGAATATTCGATGTAAAATTAGGTTAGAGAAACTGAAACACTTCTGCACAGATCAAAGGAGATTGTAGTGCGATTTCTTAATAATGACTATGTTATAATAGGTTTAGAAAGTTAAGTAAACATCAGCATTTCCAAGGAGTTAATATTTAACGTATTAGGGATATAACTGGCAGACATTGGGCAAGTGTTACCGCTAGATTGAAGAAAGAATTTTGATGTTTCTTTTACCTTATTCAATAATGCGGGATGTTCAGATCTTGATATGTTATTTAGTTTAAGTTTCCTATCTACAATTCCTCTTCTTACATCCTGTAAAATAGCTTTGCAAAAGCCATCTCAGTCAATCCGGAACAGACTGTCAGCAGGGAGCAAATATATCTATTAGTTGGAATATGTTTTGTTTAAATTCACCCACCTCCTTGTAAAAGGAGTTCATAAGCCCCATTACTGTAAATCCAGGAGAGATGTTCACAACCAAAAAAGATCATGACTGTCACTGCTTCACTTGAATGATCGCTACTTTGTGAAGCGTTGAGTGCCATTGGCAAAGCAAACATATTTGTCGCCATGAAGCATCCATTCACACTCTATCTACGAGATCACCGCTGGTCTGATAAATTTCACTTCACTTTCCTGTCTTTCCACTATAATGTAACGTAAACTCGAGCCTAATCACAACATCATATACTTCAGTTAATTTTCTAAGGTTTAGGTTATTTTCAATTACCTGAGAAATTTAGCAGGAAATTAAATAATATGAAAGGAACTAAAATCCCTTTCGAAAACTTAACCCAGTGCAGAGTCAGCCGTATGAGAAAAGTCCAAGAGCAAAAATATTACCTCACATCTCTTTGTTCCGCTACTCTGACACGACATCAATGTTGCAGGATTTAAAAAATATATATAATTCAGACATTTACCTGAGGCAAATCCTCCCTTAGTCAACAAATATGTATTTTGCCGAAGACTATTTCGCTACAGATGAAAGCAGAGTTTCCTTTCCCTCAGCTTGATGTCTCAATCCTCTCTGCTTCTTGTTAACAGAAGCTGCTCCAGGTTAGGTTGCAGCTGCCAGCTTCGGCAATTCACGCGCTTCTGCACCTTCATAGAAGTACCACGTACTCACTGATTGCGTCACTGGCGCCACAGAGTCGTTCCGTGCACTCATTCCCATCCTCTTTTGGGGTGGATACTTTCGATGTTTACGGGCCTGGCAACTGGGAATATATGATCGCCTGCAGCAGTGGTTAGTTCATTGTGTGTGGAAAGGGGTGACATAACCAATCGTAAACGACACTGATATTGAAACTTGCGTTTCAACAGTATTGTGCACTATCTCCTGAACTTTTCATCTAATCGCAGTAATCTATTGATCTCAATCTTGAACAAACCCAATGATGGAATCTCCACAGCGTCCGTGGATATTGGAGTTAAAGATTCAGCCCATTCTTAGTTCCCACATCTCTGTCTGCTGTTTGGTAAATATTTCTGTGATGAATATCATACTGTTCCTGATATATGACATGTCATTTCGCTTTTCTTATGTTCTACTGTCTTTCTCCATATTATGGATTAGTGGTGCTGGAAGAGCACAGCAGTTCAGGCAGCATCCAACGAGCAGCGAAATCAACGTTTCGGGCAAAAGCTCTTCATCAGGAATAAAGGAAGTGAGCCTGAAGCATGGAGAGATAAGCTAGAGGAGGGTGGGCGTGGGGAGAGAGTAGCATAGAGTACAACGGTTGAGTGGGGGAGGAGATGAAGGTGATAGGTCATGGAGGAGAGGGTGGAGTGGATAGGTGGAAAAGAAGATAGGCAGGTCCGACAAGTCAAGGAGACAGTAACTGAGCTGGAAGTTTGAAACTAGGATGAGCTGGGGGAAGGGGAATTGAGGAAGCTGTTGAAGTCCACATTGATGCCCTGGGGTTGAAGTGTTCCGAGGCGGAAGATGAGGCGTTCTTCCTCCAGGCGTCTGGTGGTGAGGGAGCGGCGGTGAAGGAGGCCCAGCACCTCCATGTCCTCGGCAGAGTGGGAGGGGGAGTTGAAATGTTGGGCCACGGGCCGGTTTGGTTGATTGGTGCGGGTGTCTCGGAGATGTTCCCTAAAGCGCTCTGCTAGGAGGCGCCCAGTCTCCCCAATGTAGAGGAGACCACATCGGGAGCAACGGATACAATAAATGATATTGGTGGATGTGCAGGTGAAACTTTGATGGATGTGGAAGGCTCCTTTCGGGCCTTGGATAGAGGTGAGGGAGGAGGTGTGGGCACAGGTTTTACAGTTCCTGCGCTAGCAGGGGAAAGTGCCAGAATGGGAGGTTTGCAGGCTGGGACTTTCCCCTGCCACCGCAGGAACTGTAAAACCTGTGCCCACACCTCCTCCCTCACCTCTATCCAAGGCCCTAAAGGAGCCTTCCACATCCATCAAAGTTTCACCTGCACATCCACCAATATCATTTATTGTATCCGTTGCTCCCGATGTGGTCTCCTCTACATTGGGGAGACTGGGCGCCTCCTAGCAGAGCACTTTAGGGAACATCTCCGAGACACCCGCACCAATCAACCAAACCGCGCCGTGGCCCAACATTTCAACTCCACCTCCCACTCTGCCGAGGACATGAAGGTCCTGGGCCTCCTTCACCGCCGCTCCCTCACCACCAGACGCCTGGAGGAAGAACGCCTCATCTTCCGCCTCGGAACACTTCAACCCCAGGGCATCAATGTGGACTTCAACAGCTTCCTCATTTTCCCTTCCCCCACCTCATCCTCGTTTCAAACTTCCAGCTCAGTTACTGTCTCCTTGACTTGTCCGACCTGCCTATCTTATTTTCCACGTATCCACTCCATCCTCTCCTCCTTGACCTATCACCTTCATCTCCTCCCCCACTCAACCGTTGTACTCTATGCTACTCTCTCCACACCCCCACCCTCCTCTGGTTTATCTCTCCATGATTCAGGCTCACTGCCTTTATTCCTGATGAAGGGCTTTTGCCCGAAACGTTGATTTCGCTGCTCGTTGGATGCTGCCTGAACTGCTGTGCTCTTCCAGCACCACTAATCCAGTATTTGATTTTCAGCATCTGCAGTCATTGTTTTTACCTTTCTCCATATTATGCCATGCTTGTATCGTAGTTAGAAATCGCTGCTGTAGCTGCAAAATCTTCGGTACGGATGTCACAGCAATGGGCATTCATCCCGGTTTCCGCCACGTGACCTGTGAAAAACCAATGTGTGAAGGAATCAATCATTCTTCACTTGAAAATATCCTCCGAATTGATGATTTTCTTCCTTCAAACGGCTGCGCTCTGATTTCTCGGCAGGGCATATGACAAATTCAAACCCACCCATTCTCGGAGATTACTCTCAACTCAAAAATCACCAACGCTCCTTCACTTCCCTCCTCCCATTTCACTCAGGCACTGCACAATCTAACACGCACTTTCAATTTGACAGCGTGCAGTCTGTGCTGATGCTGTCACGGTTGCGGGGTGAATTGCTGCATTCTGAACATCAGGACCTTCAATCCACTTGAACTATTTAGATACAGCGATTGTGAGAACAATCCTCATGTACAGTTTTTACTGTCATGGACCAGATATTATTGGAGCATCAGGCTCAGGAGAAGGATACAGAGCTATCAGAGAAGAGCCTTCATTGGATAAGATCAATTTCTGCGGCATTCTTCTTCATTTGTTCATTTTGTTCGAACTCGAGTATTGTGTACAGTTCTGCAATTCACGGTATAGCAAATATATGACTGTTATGCAAACGGTGCAAAAGTGTTTTACCATGATATTGTCTGCGATGAGGAGTTTCAATTATGAAGAGAGATTGGACAGACTGCGGTTATTTTTTTGCTAGAGCAGGGAAGATTGAGAGGAGTCATGCTTAAGAAGTACAAAATAATGAGGAATATGGATTGGGTAGACTGAAAGAAGCACTTCACCTTGGTGGAGATATCGACCACCTGGGCGTCATAGATTTCAGGGAATAGGCACAAAGGTTTGAGTAGATTTGTGGAATAATCAGCGAGAGGGTGGTTGCATCTGGAACTCATAATCTGTCAGGATAAGGTGAAGTAGAAACCATGATAATGTTCTGAAGCATTCAGATGTGAATTTGTAATGCTAAAGCACACAAGGTCAAGTCATGGAATGGGGATGATGATAGATCAAGCTGTTGTTTTTCATAAGAGCACCTGCAAGGAGCTTGGGGTCGAGCGAGCATTTGCCTTCCTCGATAGTATATTGGTGTGCATTTTGTCTGTCATGCGGAACACCGTTGGTTCAATTGTCCACTTGGGACGTCCTGACCATTTTCGAACTCCAACGTTTGTAGCTCTGCTACCCGGTGTAGTTGTTGTGGGGCTGTTCAGTCGATCGAGCAAGTTGGTGAGCAGCCAATTCCTCCCGTTGGTTGATTTATAACACTACATTGAGATAAATTATTTGTAATGTGTCATAGTCCCTTCACCATCACTTCGTGAATAACTCCTTACCTAATAATATTGTGTTTGCTTCTGAGGGAAGCTCAGTGCAAGCATTACATAATAAGTGGACTTCTAACTATACAATTCTCATTCTGAGTCAATTGAAGAAGCAATAAAATAAAATCCAAAGAAAGCACAACCATTCTTGAAGACACAGATTGTTAGGCAATGACAGAGAGCTGATCCAGGACAATAGAGGTGGCCGTGCTCAATGGATGGACATTAGTTCAGATCCACATTAAAGGATCGAACCAGCCAAAAAACTCATGGGAAAGCTTTCGGTCAGAACAGAGCACAGCACAAGACGCTGAATTGTGTGGACTACTGGTTAACGATACTGAAATAATTTCATTGTATATATGCAAGTTAATTTGGCAGTTTGTAGATACTTTAGTGTTGTAATGCATGCAATTGGTCATATCTGAGAGCTCCAGTAAAAGATAATGTTAGTGTACTGTGACAGGCTAGTTAAATCATTGACAGATCAGCTAATTCCGAAGAAGATGGTATTGTAATAGGATAGGTTATGTGTAATGTCGTGAATCAGTGAGGCGGAAATGATTGGATTAGGGAGAAGGAGCAAGCCAGTATGATTGGGTATGCAAATGCTATCAGCTAAGCGCAGGTACCCAAGACTGTATAATGTGCATAGAAACAAAGATCTCGTGGGCATACAAGGAAGCAATTTTCTGGCTGTCACAGCTTTAATTTTGAAAGATTATATTTTATTTTCGTGAAGGCATTTCTGTGTCTCCTGGTCATTTTTAACAGAGTATTGGGTGATTTTTGCACAACATTTTCAACTTGATAATGAAGTGTCGGCGCCTGCAGCTGGAAAGAAATCAGAAGCACAGCGGCAGAGCAAACTCTCAGTTCAGGAATCAGAGTGATGCTCCTGAGCAATTGCCTGTGTATGACAACATCACCTACATGAACACACGGTATTTGGGTCTACGCGAACAGGTGATCATCACCATGAAAGTGAAGATCTGTGGAGAGATCTAAGAGCAGATTTATCAAACAGTCCATGGAATGAAGAACATAAGATGTAAGGTCAAGTAAGAGAAACTGAAGCTCTTCTGCACTGAGCAAAGGAGATTGAGGTGTGATTTGTCAGATTTAGAAAGTTAGATAAAGAACAGATGGTCAAATTGACTGATAGCAAAAGCATTAAGTAAAAAAAAAACAGCGAAATCAGAAACAAGACACTGCAGACTTGACGGACAATATTGTATTATTAGCACCGTCACCAATTTAAGATCAATATCATTTCCTGCAGTCACAATTCATTCATTGCACATCAACAGTAAATGTGTTATTATGCTCAGATACTTCTTGCATGATTCCATTTCTTTTTTATTTTCTTCCTGGTGTATTATGAATGCTATTTTGTGTTCGAAATGGTCACAATATTTTGAGTGAGGAAGTATCGCCTTACCTCTCAGCAGCTCCACTCTCAAACTGTCTCCTAAAATCACGATTTGGAGATGCCGATGTTGGGCTGGGGTGTACAAATTTAAAAATAACACAACACCAGCTAAAAGTCCAACAGGATTAATTGGAAACACTATCTTTCGGAGCTCCAAAAGCTGTTGCTTCAAATTAAAACTGTTGGACTATAACCTGGTGTTGTGTGATTTTTAACTCCTTAAATCAGACTTTTCAAAGAACAGAAATGTGAAATGAGGGATATGATCAGACAGAAAGTCGGAGAATGTGGAAGAAGGTCAAGTGGATACACAGCGTCAAAGAGTGACAAAAAAACACATACTGAGGTAGGCACTGAAATGACCAATTCTGGAGTCGACATGGCTGCTCACTGACACCAGCTCAGGGCAACCGAAGCAACATTACAACCGATAAAGTCCTTTAAAATTTGTAACGTTGGCAGTTGTATGCTAATGGGAGATATTGATAAATAGCATGCGTTGACAGGTAGAATTGAACATTTTCCCAGCATTATAATATAGAAATTTAAAACTAACCTGTTTCTGCCAAGTTGGAACATTAACCCTGTTTCTCTCCACAGATGCTGCAAGTCCTGCTGGCGTTCTCTATCAATTCTTGTTTTTGGTTCAGGTGTACAGCATCTGCAGCTCTTTGTTTTATGTTAACATGCGTTTGTAACAAAATGAATGTTAACATAACGTTTGTAACAAAATGAATGACTTGCCTGCTTCAGAAATTCGGCCTGGTATACTGTCAAAATCACATGCATGCAGAACAAAACATGACGTCCCTGACCCCAAATAAGACCCGGTACAGGGCAGTGAGAACGCTGAATCTGAAGAATGAGATTATTATGGAAGGTGACAAAATTTGAACACTTTTCTCTCAATTAAACCGCTTTATAATTTCATTTCTGATCATTTTCGCTGCAGATTAGTTTCTTCATATTGTCGAGTTTTTACTGAGCAGAAAAAAGGCCATTCGGCCCATCGTGCAGTTCGGCTCATTTACATCATTCCAGTCCCCGTTTCGAGTTTTGACCCTTCAGCTTGTGTGTTCCGATGTTTCCAGTGCAAATATCCTTGAGATTCTTGCTATGATCTGAAATGACACAACAATGTCTCTGAAGGCTGACATGGACACATGATGTTATAAACACCTTGTGGCACGAAATCTCATATTACCCCACAGGGAGAGATACACAAACACATATATCGATAGCGGCAGATGCCTGACAATAAAACTCGCTCCATCTGCTTTACTTCTGCTCTTGGCCCCCACATACAAGGCTCTCTGACAGAAGGTAGCATTGTGTGGGAACAAAACAGTTGTCCTGACAATGAGAGCTGTTGAGGTGAGCCTGAATTTAAAATGAAGAATCGATCCAAATGGAACTGCCTAATTCGCAAAGACATGGATCACATCATTGCCCAACATCCATCAAAATGGCACATTGTCCTTGACACAAGCAGGATGCGAGACAACAATTTTTCGATCTAAAGTCAGGCGCATTACCTGCTAAACCACTCGTCGAACACATTGGTAAGGATTCGACAGCTTGTCAATATGTAATGTAAACGTGGACATTCTGGAGTATCAGGTTTCACAAGGTGAACAAACAGCAAAGATAATCACTGTCACTGCTTCACTTCGAAGGCCGCACTGGCAAAGGAAGCACATTTTTCCTCAGGTTCCTGCTTCAGAGCAGTCTGCTCCTCTGCTGGAAATTTCCACCGTTTTATCCACACTCACTGCGAGATTTCCTGGTCCACTCCTGTGAAATCTACTTTCTTACTTTGCGTCATGGTCCCTTCCAATCAAGAACCTAAACAAGTTCATTGAGAAATCTCTGTTTATTTCTAGCTTGCGACCTAAAATCAGACGAGATGAATGACACTTTTATTGCCCCTTCATTTCAACACAGCGCCTCAAAATGAGTCGCTGTTAACTTCAACCTGTTCTGTACCTTCCTGCAGTACATCAACTGAACATCGGTTAATTACCGCACGGCTTCCCTCACATTGAAACGCAGGGCGATAATGTGAATTTTTGGGAAACTTGTACAGACAAAAATTGCTGATGAGGTGATAATGGACGGAAGCAGATGCACAAGAGTGTGTACCACTCAAGTTGCAATGGTTACTATCACCACACTAGGGGTCCCTGCTTAGGAGTCTGAGTTTGCATCGCCCAGATCTGGATAAAATTCCCAGTCAGTAATTGAGGATATATTTCTCTTCTGGTGAATGTATCCGAATCAAACTGATTTCCTGGTTTAACACAGAACACTAACCTGCATCCTGCTGGAGTCAGTCCAGTGATTGTTTGAATGCACCGAGAAGCACTGTCGCAGCAGATTGACAGGAAAACGATCCACGTGTACCCTCGTCCAAGGATCTCACCCTTTCTGAGTTGGAATAATCTCGCTGGTTGCTTCAATGTTGCTGGGTCTAAATCCTGGAATTCCCTGCCCCACGGCATTGTGGCTGTATCACCATGCGGAGGACTTCAAATGTTCAGGAAAGTAAAACATCCCCTCCATGTCTGGGGTAATTAGTGATTTGCAGAAAATGCTATCCAATTGAGTGACGATATTTCCCAGAAATACGTTTTTAAAATGGCAGGTTCCAGTCGGACTCCTGTAATTGGTTAGGAATAAGTTGAGAAGCGCAACAGGGCAGTGACATAAAAGTGAACGGCAATGCTGACTGGGAGGCATGAGGCAGGATTTCAGCGTGGACCAGTTGGTGCAAGGCTCAATGTCGGTGCAAAAGGATCAGCCTTTACTGCCCACTCAAACACCACTCCTGGTCAATTCTCCAGAATGAGTTTGTTCCTCGATGTATGAGGCTCCCTTTGTACGTGTTAACACGGTTAATGTGCCCCGGGAGGATGATCACATTCTCTTTACCCTGTCAATTAAAACAGGGTTAAATGTCAGTTTGTAACTACTGCAAGAACAAATTATCTTTTTCTGTGCATTTTCAGTTGAGAATGTTCAGCTGTGTACTGTCTGTTTTTGACAAAGCGGTTTGTTTTGGATTTCTCATGAGCAACATTAATACAGGCAACGTCTCCGAGTTAATGAGATCGAGTGGTTATCCAGCACATTGAAGGGGACAACGCAGCCTGCTGCCATTCGTGATATGCCCATCGACGGTTTTGCCCGCCATCAGTCAATTTTATTTCCCTCTACTTCAGCTTGGAGATTTATTTTCCCTCTGTCCCATATGCACTTCTCCTTTTCATCCTCTTTCTTTTTCACTCCTTCATTGCCAGATTGTTAGCAATGACGAGCTGAGTCTGGAGACACTGCAGAATTGACGGAAATGTTGTGGCAATGGCACATCCAACACGAGCTGACCACCCTCGTTCTCTACTATCACAGATCATTCGTTTTACATCAAGAGTAAAGATATCATTGTAATCCAAAGATTGCGGTTTTATTTCTCGTTGTTTATGAATTATATTTGGAATTCTAAAAGCTCATAATATATTGTGAGAGGAAATGCTTCCTCACCTCAGCTGGAGTGACAAACACCTTATCCGCAGCATGTGAGCCCAGTTCTACACAGCCGAGCCAGAGGACAGCAAGTCTCTCAGCAGCTCCACTCTTAAACTGTCTCTGAATGTCAGACTTTACAAAGAGCAGAAATATGAAATGACGTGTATTGACACATATGGAGTCAGTGAATACAAATGAAGGTGAGATGGACACAGATAGACAAAGAGAGAGAGAGGTAGACACACATATTGAGGCATGGACTGAAATGACTATTTCTACATTCGACATGGTTGCAAATTTAAAAAAAGGTAATCATTTCAGCACAGCCTTTCACCACCGCAGTACAACGGAAGCAATATTACGGAAAATAAAGTCATTTTGAACTTGTAAAGGTTACGGTTGTTAGCTAATGAGGAATGTTGATAAATATGCTGACATCACATATAACACTGATCATTTCCCAGGCATTGCAATATAAAGATATATAACTAACTGGTTCTGTACATCTGAGAAGTTAACTCTGTTTCTCTCCACATAGGATGACAGGCCTGCTAAGATTCTCTATCATACCCTGTTTTGCTTTAGATTCTTTGCTTTATGTGAAGCTGAATAATGTTTGGGACAAAACCCTTTTCCTGACCAAGGCCTGTAGCTATGAGAAGGCCAAATCTGATGCACTAGACCACCAGGCCGCACCGTCTCTTTCTTTAAGGGCACTACTTTTGCTTTTTCTTTTCGGATCATTTTCACTGCAAATCAGCTTTTTCCTGTCTTCCAGTTGTTACAGCGTGGAAAAATACCGTTCTTCGTATCGTGCTATGTCTCATACACATCCGTCTATTCTCATCCCAGTTTCCAGTATTTGGCCAATACCTTCCATGTCTTGATATTTCTCGTTCAAATTACAATGAAATTCTCCCTATGATCCTCAATGACACGACAATGGACCTGAAGTTTGACATGGTCACACCGTGTTGTATCCTGCTTGATGAAGTTATCTACCTTTTCACCCACAGAGTGAGACACGCAGACTCCTAACCCGAGAATGGTAGAGGCTTCAGGATTATATCCGCTCCATGTGCTTTACTTCTGCAAGTTTCTCCGACAAAAGGGAGTTTTATGTGGAAAACACGCCACTTCTTCAGATAATGAGAACCATTATGGCGAGCTTGGATATGAAATGGACAGTGAGCTGAAATTGTCCCACACGCTGCTCATATGTAACTTTCAATTTCCCATTACTCATCGACCCAGTTCCTGAGGCTCTTGGGAATCTGGCAGGACAGCGCCCGGCAAACATTCCTCACTAAAATCAAGTGACACACAGCAAATTCTAAACACTTTCGTATAGCGGCTCTTTCAGGTTCTGTGCCCGTTTCTCCTCCACGTCCCTCTGACCGTCCAGCATAGCAGGGCCAAGGAATGTTAGACACAGGGTATTGGGAATGTTCCCCTGTATTTGTTCAGAGCAGAGGAGTCTGATGGAAGATTGAATTAAACTACACACATTGATGAGAGACACAGTGGGTGTAAAGGATGCATTTATACTGCAGAGAGATGAATAAACTTGGCAATGAGTTAAGAAACAAAAATGTCCTTTTACTTGGATAACACCTTTCCAATCTACCTGGATCATACTCAATGAAGTGCTTTTGAAGCGGATTCGTTATTGGTAAATCGAATGTGCACATCAGGTCTATTTGTTTAACCAAACAATGAAAGAAATAAATGCTTCAAACACTCGCAACTGTCACTGGAGACGCCAGTGAATCCATACCTCATCTTAGGTGTTTGCTCTGCTCTGTATTATATTCAGGATAATGCAGGACCAGTCAATCTAATCTCAGTGTCAGGGATTGCCTATTAAAGACAGAGTTGAGGATGCGATTCTCTCTTTCTGTTGGTAGCAAATCTGTGGAATTGATTACAACAAAGAGCTGTCAAGGCTGGGCATATTTAAGGCTAATATTTACTGGTATTTAGTCACTTGGGCAATCAATGGCCACGGCTTTATGACAGAAAGATGGAGTTGACGATTAACCAAATAAGCCATGAATTTCATTAAAAGTTGAAGCTGACCAGATGGACCAAATAGCTGCCATCTACTCCAGTGCCTTGTCTGTCATTCGCAAAATGCTAGAGACGATTGTAAGAGAAGCAAAGCAGAAAGCTTAGAAAAGATGATTTCAGTGAAACTGAGTCAACATCATTTGTTAAAAGGGAAATCGCACTTGGCAATTTGCCGGAGGTCTTGACAAACATGACAAGGGAGCAGAAGATGAAGTGCATTTGAATTTCTAGCAACCACTCAATGAGAAGCCATATAAAGGTCATTGAGCAAAATAGGAGTTCAAAGTGTCGGGAAAGAAATGAACATGAACTCCCCATTGTTTATTTAACAGAAGACACAGGATCTGGATTGTTATTTGCAAATATGCAATTCGTGAAATGCAATATCGTTAGTCAATGGACTTCAATTATTAACATTTGTATTAATGACTTGGAGGAAGTGGCCGGTTGAAATGTGTCCAGTTTCATTGATGATGTTCAACAGGTGGGAGACCATATGGTAACGAGAAAGGGGGGCTCTGCAATGAGAAATACTGGAGATAGGTTGAATGAGTGTGGAAAACCTGGCAGATGCAGTTTCCTGTCGGGTGTGTGAAGTAGTGCACTTTGGCAGAATGTGCCAAACCAGAGGTCTATTACAATCGAGAGAAACTCAAAAACCTTGCGTTGCAGAAGGATCTGGAATCTCTCATGCACGAAACAAACAAAGGTTAATGACAGATTGATTTTTCTGAGCAAAAAGGTCGGTCTCCTTTCCGAACAAGCACAATGAAAGTAATGGTTTGCCAGGAAAAGAAAAAAAGCGATGGACTCTGTAAAGTAATCGAATGCCAAGATATAGCCCATCTTGTTCAATGGAACATCTTTGTTTGATAGATTATGGTATACTAAACATTCTTTAGATTAGATCCGGGAGTGGGCCAAAAATAATTGAGGTAACCAAGGATTATTGCCATCCTTGATCTTTCACACAACTTTTTTTTCTTGTCAGCATTAATTCGCATTGTGGTTACTGTGAGATGGGCTTGAAAACTACAATCACTGGTTACTTCTCTGCCTCACTGTTCCTCATCTCTACCCAAACAGGTTCGACATCTTTACCTCCTGAATGAAGATAATTTCTAATCATTGCAGAAATATCACGAAAACCTTGGTATTTCACACGCCTTTGTGTGTCATCTTGCAATATAATTGATCTCTCACGATGTTGCTATTATACAGTCAGAGAAAAACAAAATAGACTATGTTTGACTGGGTTGCTTTTGCACAAAGTAACAGCTACAACACAAACTACTGCCGACAACTAGATCATAGATGTACACAATGGCCCAACCAGGAAGCAGCGAACAAGATGATTGCCAGAGGACCGTGTCAGAGGAACAACACTAGAAACAAAACATGGATATTTTTCTGGTCTACGCTCGAGAATGTATTTCTAAATGAACAAAGGAGTTTTACACCACCAGCACTACACTCACACAAGGAAGAAACCAATGTTGCAGACGTTTATAGGGGTGAGCGTGTTGCCTCATGACATATGCACGTTGTGAAGTTCGTCTGCCAGTCATCTGTGTGTAAAGTTGCGGGATATGCACTCATAGCAAAGAAAATGTATAGTAGCCACTGATCGCCATGACCATCAAGGAACACTTTGAACTCAGCACAGGGTAAATTCCATTAAAATCCCAACAGATGAGGCAGCGAGAACGAAATCCAATTAATTTTAATGAACATACGATATCAACGCTTCATAGAAGGCTCTACAGCCCTGAGAATGTCACCGAGAGAGGGCAGGCAAGGCTGCATACCAACTTTGCAATTCCGCCAAATATCCTCACGTCAACTAGCCCAGAGCTACAAATCTTTATTGAAATATTGAAGTCACAAAGTACTTAAAACGTCCCCAGAGGGGAACTGAATCGACATAACGGGGGAGGATATAAACCATTGTACTAGCATCAGGGAGTGGGGAAGACAGGCCAGTCTGCAATACCTACCATTATTATGTAGACTGCCCTAGCCCTCTCTTTGAAATATACCTTTCTCTAATGAAAACCTGTGCAACAGAATCCAAAAGACAATCCAGGTAGATCTACAAACAGGGGACCTCCGAGACGACAACCACGGCGTGATTTTGAATATTGATTTGCTGTTAATTTAATAGCGTTCTTTTTGAGAGCGATAACCAATCGTTAAGAGAAATGAGGTTTATAGTTGAAAATAGTTCTAGATGACTGTTCTCCTTTGGAGTTAAAGTATAAAATTGATTTTTTTTCTTTAAGTAGTGCAATTTGGTTATGTCTCTGTCCATCATACTTCAACAGATTACGAGGAGAGGTGAGATTTTTTGTGTGTTTGGTTTTATGAACAGAAGGTTTTGCCTCTGTGTCGTAACATTCTTGAGCGTGATTTGTGCAAAACAACTGTTGACTTTCGTCATTCCGTTTTCCATCACTTGGCTTTCAATGCCTAATGATCACAACTTCACACCTGTTTATTTCTGAAAATGATGAGGGTTCCTGCCTTTCCGAGAATTACCAACAGTATGTTGCAGATTGACCCACCCGCTGTTTAGTTAAGTTTTGTGCACATCTACTCAAACCATTCTGCCTCTGATGTTAAATCTATGGCTCCCTGTCATCGACCCCTCAGTTAAAGTGAAACTCTTTTTACAGCCTACCCAATCTATATATTTCATTATTTTGCGCATCTCAATCATGTCTCCACTCAATCACATCTGATATAAGAAAAAAAATCAATCCCAGTCTGTCCAACCTATCTTCATTACTCAAACTCCTCAGCCAGACAATATCCTGTTAAATCAACTTCGCTATCACATTGCTGCTGTAATGTGAAATGCAAAACTGTAAACAATATTCTTGCGATTGCAGAATGAACAAATTCAAGAAGTGATGCAAAAAGCCACAGAAACTGTTCTTTTCCAATAAAGTCCGTTTTACTTCATTTTATAGATTTTTACAAAGCATCAAAGGCTCGGACAAAAGTGCAGGCTATTGTCGAAATGCATTTTTTACCAAGGATATACTTTCACATCGGTTACTTCACCAGTACCTCACGCAAGAACGTAAATGCTGCTGCTAACGATCATTAAATGCCAGTTACCAGATCCGGAATCAGAGAAAGTGAGTGATGCAGCTGCGAAGATCCAATCAGATAAGCGGATGAGAATGAGTGCTCCCTGACTCTTTGGCTCTCGTGATGCAATCGCTGAGCACGATTCTTCTCTGACAGTATGGAAGCACGTGAAATATCCACACTGGAAGCTCCACCTTCACCTGGAGCAGCTTCTGATTAAATGGAGAAGGAAGCGTTGGGATATTAGACTCGGAACTCCACCCGCACATGGAGCAACTTCCATTGAAATGAAGCAGAGAACATTGGGACATCAGGCTGGGCTCACCAACTGCACATGGATCAGCTTCCATTGACAAGGAGCAGGGAGCATTGGGATATCAGGATAAGAGCTCCTACCGCATATGCAGCAGCTTCTATTGACATGGAGTAGGGAGCACTGGCATATCAGGCTGTGGGGAAGGACACTCAGTTTTTTTAATGTTAAGCAAAATCGATTCCCGCAGGACACATATATGTGGATTGGGAGAGGATCTGACCAAGTGAAATGTCCCAATTACAAAGAAAAAATGCTGCCAATCTTCAAATAGTGTGCAGAGAAAAATCGAAATGATGTTTTCGCTCTCTGACCTTCCTTATGTGTCCGACCTTGCGCTGGGTTACATTCCAGGAAGGGATTTTAGTTCGTTACAGTTTATTCAATTTCCTGCTAACTCTCACAGGGCATTACAGTCATCGAAAACTTCGATATTTACCGGAAGTACAAGATGTTTTGATCAGGCCCGAATTTACCTCGAGTTAAAGAGCAAAAGCAGGAAAGTGGTTTTGAGGTTCAACAGATCAGTGCTGATATCATGGAATGGCTGAGCGGACGATGCAGGCGAAACAGTCTGATACTGCTACTCCGTCTGGGGTTTGATGTTTTCTTCTGGTGAGATTAGGAAATGTGTCCACAGTAACTCTGATGGAAGCAGAACACGCTGAACAGTGGCAATGTCAATCTGGCAGCGAATGTTCCTCTTTCTCTGCAGGAATCTCGTCGATCAATCAAAAACTGTCAGAACGATCTGTACTTTTCTCTGTAACTAAAACCTACACATTTCCCAATGCAATCTGCTCCTGAGTCTGCATTATATCACTTCTGAGAAGCTGAGGGATGTCAAACAGAAAATTCCACAATTTATCAGCAGCTCACAAACTTTCTGCTCTGACGAACTATCATAAAACCGAATGATGAACTTTGCTGTTTTCTCTGCAGATACGGTAGAGTGTGCTAGGGTTTCCTTTTTTTTGAATATTGCATTACCAGCGTCTCCGGTCTCTTGTCTTTCAATGATGCTCGGGGGCGTCTGGAGACATTTTGAGACTCAATCTAAGACAGACCATGAAGAGACAGGGCGGAGAGCCGACATGATCTTCACTGGGACCCAAAGAAAATGTTTTCCTAAGTCTTTTATTTGGATTGATGACCTGTTTCTGTAATTCCTATGTTGGGCGTTTTTCAGGCTTTTGATTTCGGGTCTTGTTCAATTATCCTGGCATTCAACCCAAATGCCATTTGATCCCTGGAGACTGTGTTTGCTATTGGATTTTACCAACACAGTTTATAAATTCAGCCTCACCGTTACAGTAAAGATGGGCCGTGGGACTGCAATTTCCTCCACTGCTGTTGAGCAAAGACCATTCGAACAGTGAGAGGAAAGGAATTGTTGTTGGATGGAAAAAAATATTTTCGAATTCAATGTCACCTACTTTAACAGGAGGAGTTAGAATCTCCAGGTAGATTGAAACATAACATTGCGTGTTTACAGCTTAAGTGAGAAATTATCAGAATAATGTTAGTAACTTGGCGCTATCAACATCTGAACGAAGCAGCTATCCAGACAGAGGCAAATTTGTGTTTAAAGCACATGATGTACAGTTTATGTTTCGGCATACCACATCCCTGCAGCATTGTTCCGAAGGGAAACTGACAAGGTAATGCCCCATGAACCAGCAAGCTGATGACCAGACAGTTCGTTACTGTTTTTTTTTGGAAAGAGCTGTATTCTGTTGCAAACTAACATTATCCTGGCACAGTTTGATCACGCAACTTCCAGACTTCAAGTCAGACACGCTAACATTGCAACACAAGCTCGCAGCCAATGGATCACTGCTGTGCATGATGACGGGATAGGGTCAGATGCCAAAGAGGAATTGTTACGCACAAAGGAGGTCGAAGTAAACATGAGCATCAATAGACACAGAACGACATTACTCTCTCTCACTCGTATCCTTACATATATATAAGGGACTGGGAAAACACATTCATCCTCGGACACGCCAAACAGAGACATGCACGAGATTTCGAGAAGCAATAAACCCCAACGCAACGCTATCAACAAATACAGTAAGGTCGACACCATCTCCAACCCCTGAGAAAAAGAACCGGAAATGATGTCACTACGAGAAATGATATCACCACAGGAAATTACTTCACCAACGGAAAGAAACACAAACATATAAACAGAAAGCAGGAATCAGCTGCAGTGCTTCGCCCGGGTGCCCACTGAGAATATTAAATGATGGGGTTTACGAAACGTTTGGTAATGAACCTTCTTGCTCAGCGACCAAACCTACATCCTCAACCTCAACCTGAGCTACAAACTTTCCCAAAACACGGCTCATTTGCATTTCACAACCTCAGTGATCCAATCAATGCGGTTCCTGAAATTGGAAAGGAAACAAACACCAAAATGTAATCACACATTTGTGACTCTTTAGAAACTCTTTGCGAAGTGGAAATGAAGGTTGCATGTTTTGAATGAGCAGGGACTGCATTGACACCTTCCCATTCTTTCAGAAGCCAAGACATTGACTCTGATGCCATTACAGAGATAAACCGATCTGAGTTTTGAAGCAACTCCCGTCAGAGCTGGTCTGCTTCTGCTGGTGTGACTATCAGGAAAAATAACTCCTGATTCCTTGAGGGGCAATCGAATCAGTGCTGATGTGGTGAAAGGCCGAATCCTTACCACGAGTGTGAAGGATTTAATTTTATTCCCATGCATATTTCTTGCAATTTAATTTCGTCAGAATCCGTTTTTTTCAGATGGCCCAATTCGACGTTAATAAAAAATAACCATCACCCATCCACTTGGACATAGCTCGAAAATGCAACTCCAACGACATGTGAGACCACAGTATTAAAAGACCTCTTTGGTAATGGGCGAGAAATCCGATCTAATTTTCAGGAGTTTCTAGTCTCTCTGCCACGGTGGCGGGGGGGGGGGGGGGGTTGGGTGGGGGGTGGGTGGGGGGTAGGAGGAGGCGGTGGTTAGAACCCCTATTCCTGTTGCAGTTACGCAGCTTTCCAGAACATTAAAGCAAAACCGTGTGGCTGTTCGACATCTGAAACAAAATAAGCAGAGGGTTCTGGGCTGACTGCGAATCCATGGTCTCTGGAACCCCAAAATCCAGAGTTTGGTACAAACCATCTCACACCGCATTGCAAGCACACAAAATCCTCATGCTGATACTCAAGAGAGAAGGTCATACCAGACGACCCAGAACCCGTGGCATCATTGTAGCCCACAAACCAACCAGCACCCTAAAACAGCAGCTAATGAACTTTAAAGACCTGTACAGAAAACAAGCAATTTACAAAATACCGTGCAAGAACAGTAACAAACACTATACTGCACAGACAGACACAAAACTAGCCACCAGGATACATGAACGACAACTAGCCACAAAACTACATGACCCTCTCACACTAGTACCCTTACATACAGATTGGAAAGGACATCACTTCAACTGGGTCAACGTATCCATCCTAGCCAAACAGAGACATGCACGAGAATTACGAGAAGAATGGCATTCCATCTGGAACGCGACGAAAAAACACATTGAGTCAGACCCCATTTGCCACCCCCGAGAAGAAGAGCAGGAGATGACATCACCGCAGGAAATAACATCACCAATCCAAAGGAACCCAAATATTTACATAGAAAACAGGAATTATCTGCAGTACTTTGCGTGGAGGCCTACTATAGATGTTTCCTAGTAGGGTGACGAAATAACTGAAAATATACCTTCAAGCACAGCGAGAAAACCAACGTCTAGATTCTAAATTAACCTTATCTCATTTGCCACAATTGACCCATATTCATTCAATACCTTCATATTCACGTAATATCCAGATAGCCTTTGAATGTTAAAATCACATCAGCCTCCAGAACGTCCAATGGCAGCTTACTCCATTTACGAAACACCATCTGGATGAAAAGAAAATACAATTTCAGTCCCTTTTAAATTTTTCCCCTCTGAACTTATCCAATGCCCTCCAGTTTTCTACTCTCCTGCACTGGCTATTCACCCACACCATGCCCCTAATGATTTTCTGAACTTCGACCAGTGCCCTCCTCACTCTCTGAAGTTTCATGGAGAATAGTTCAAGCTTATTCAGCCCATTTCTTTGGTTCAAAGTCCTCAACCGTGTCAACATTCTGACAATTCTTTCCTGAACCCTTCTATATTTCACAACATCTTGTCTGCGACAGGTCGACCAGAATTGAACGCATTCTTGCAAAAGTGTCCTAACTATTGTCCGGTATAGCTGCAACATGAACTCTAAACTCTTCTGCCTTTCTTGCAGTCAATTTCATAACAATTACGATCCTGGTTCGGAGTAGTGTGGACTCTTAGCCTGCGGTACTCACTAGCTGCTGGCCATGGCAGTAGTGGATTCAATGTTCATTATCACTGAAGCCATATTTTGCCGAATCAAACCTGATTACTTCCCATCATCTTTCCTGGAAGTCAACCCTGTGTGGAGTGCGCACTGCGTCATGCACCATGTTGTTATAATTTTTTAACTGGAATTCCATCCCTTTCACCTTGAATCAATAGGTCACCAATTGGTGTGAGAAACAGAAAGCGAAATACTGCACTGAAGAAATTGCAACTGGAGTCCTTGGAGCAACTAGCTGTCTGCACTACTTAAAGAAAAAAAATCCCCATTTAGCTTGAGACTTGAACGTTCGAAGATTCTTGTCAATGTCCCTGGGGAGGTGTGAATGCAGAGAAAAATATTACGAGCAACCTGCATGAAGAGATTTAATAACTTTGTACAGATTCGAACTCTGATAATTCTGTTTGCCTTATTTCTGATCTTCAATGCTTTGAATGTGAATCACAGTTCATAGTCCAGTACACAAGGCTCTGAAGGTTCAGACTGAGGGACAGAATTCCCGTAACCCAGAGATGCAAAGTAGAACGTAGTGTTGATTTAACTTTTTTCTACATCTGAAAGGTTCATACTTTCGTGTCTGCGGTAGAGTATGCATTAATTTGATGTTGGTGATCCTTTAGGTCTTGTTAATGAATATACATTTGTCAACGTATTTCTGCTGTGGAATGTGAAGTGCTACACGAACACAATTGTCTTCGTGTCATTACTGTCCAAGCTCATATAGAGGCTCAGGACGGCTGTGAAAGTATTCTTGCATAAAACTTTCAAACAACTAACAATCAATGCATTCGAGAAAGCAGCACTGATTGTGGGGGATCACAAAAAATCGTGCGGAGGAAACACCAAAAACATGATATCATTTACCAAGAGGAGACTGCAAATTGGAGAATCATAGGAACATTGGCAGCAATTGTCAGAAACCAAAATGCAAAGGATCAACGAGAAGACACGGCCATCAGATAATACAAAGCAAAAGGTAAGGAACATAAGTCACTTTGAAGACCAGGAGAACCACCACAAACTGGAACACAGAGAAACAATGATGGAAATAAAATATGTTCGTACCTGGCAACCAAATAAAGAACTGAGTGGACTCTAATTGACACTAAAACAATATTGTGCGTTTAGTAGATGCAATGATACAACAATGAATACATGATGGTACAAAGATGGTAACTAATATAAATCTACCTTACGTTTTAAGTTAACTTCAATAATCATGTTCCATCACACAATAACCGGGACAGGCTCCACGTGGAAATGTCGTCTTGTCTTCTTCCGATGGTTTCAAAGGAATCTTTGCTTTTGATTTTTATTCGAGATTAACCCCTCTCCAGTTATATCTCCTGAAACTGCTCCTTAGATGGTGTTGCAAAATAGTTATACTGTAAAGTCTTTGCACCGTTTTGGAGGGTCCGGCGGGTTTTCTAGTGGTTCGACTATTTTCTATCACCCTGATCGATCGGAATCAACCAGGTTTTGGCATGTCAATGGCAGGGTAGTCCTCATATGCCCAGTACTGGAAATGCTGGGTGCGCATAACCTTCTTCAAATAAGGGTGCGATGGACTTTCATGTCTCTTGCACAGTTCAATGTTACCGATTTTTCCGAGGGCAACATCCCATTGCCCTTTCAATCATAAATTAGCTTTTGTGTTGTAAGGTCTGCTGCTCTCGCATTTGTTTGCAAGTGCTTTGTGGGCACTCACAACCTGTCTGTATCCTGGAGGATGTGGATTGACAAATTCAGTTTTGTCAAGGTTGACTTCATCTCGCATCACAGTTTAATTCTTGCCCACTTTTTAAAATTCATCAGAAATTTATCATTTTGAGCAGTGTCCAGCCACAGTCACTCCTCTTGACCCTGAACGCAATGTGCGATTGATCACATGAGAAATGACCAATCTCTTATGCGGTGAGAACGCGATCGTTAAGCTCAAATGAGGCATAATACCGTATATACTTGAACCACTACACTGTTATAGATAGCGTATAAGTTTTAAGGCAACATTGTAAACAAAATAAATAAGGAGAATGAGCAAGTACAAAATAATTCATAACGAAAAGTGAAAGTAAAGAAACAAATATTCTAAACAACGCCAGAAAACGAGAACATTGATCAACGAACACAAAAAAATCCGAAAAGAACATTGTTCAACCACGAGACAGAAAATAAATAATGAAAATTTCGTAACAAAACCTCAACAAACGTTGTAAAATCAGGGAATCTTTTAGACATTGGAGAAATAGACGAATACAATATATTTTTAAAAGTACCGAAAAATGGGGAAAAAAGCAATTATTTATGAAATAATACAAGAAAAATCGATTTTAAAATGAATCAACATTACAGAGAATTTTATAGCTACACGCAACTCACATTCAGGAGGCTTCGTCAAATATTTGTAATGTTTCAGTGAGTTGGGAGAGACTGTAACTTTGAGTGAGGCCTGGTCCATTTGGTGTCTCATGGGTGTTGTTCCCGATGACGACTGTGGTCCCAATGAGGTAGGATTCGATTGTATTCTGTTTGGTTTGTTCATCCTTCGAAAGGGCAATTTCTTTTCTGTTGTTATACTTGTTTAATAGTGGAAGAGTTCTGACCTAATGCAATGCCGATAGTGCATATGCCCAAACCCTCACCCACCTGTTTTCTCAAAACACATTTTTTTTAAGAAAAGAAGGAATGCGTACACCATATGGAATATTCAGTTGGCTTCAGAAGCCTGCTAGTCTCTCACCTCGCTTTTCAACGTTAAAGGTTCGAGTGTTTGAAGAGATGTTACCATGGTGTGGTCAGGAAAGTCTGAAATGAGGTGGTCATGGTGTCCCATGACTTAGCGACACGCGAAGATGAAGATACATTGCCCAGAGAACTGAAGCGAGATGGTTAGCCTGATAAACACATAAAAGGCAATCGTAACAGACCAATGATTTAAATCTAAATGAAAGTGAGTGTGCAAACAAAGAAGTGTAACCTGGTTAATTCGACCTGCGTTGACAGAAATAAGATTTGGATAAAGTGTGAGGTGCATGCGAATTTGGACCATCAGAAACAGTCGGACTTTGCCTTGGGTGTCTGGCAGACATTATTTCTTCACTTCAAGCAGTGATAGGGTGCACGTGTCAAATGGGCACCACACACCGTCATCAGTGTTTTTGGAATCATCTATCTTTGGAGGCGTAGCCATATTGACTCCACAGGTTGCTTATGTTAGTGTCTGGTCATCCGTCTGATTGGGACACCTGGAATTACCATTTGACTGTCTGGGTTTGTCTTTCTTCCATAGTTCGTACTATAATTGTGTCGTGACACGTTTTCATGTGATATGTACATCGTCTGAGGTGTGCTTCATAGTGACTCCGGTATGTTCCATCTGTCTGCCTGTCAGGGGAATATATGGAAATCGTGTCATTTCCAGCATGCAGGGAATACGTGGCATATACATGTTGTCAGTTGGTAGTTCGTCAATTCAATCTGTTAGAGAATCTTATATTAACTCGCTTAAAGTGACCAGGGGTTCATTGAACGTGGAAACTGTTGTTGGCGGCAGTGATTGAATCCATCACTTTCATGGCAGTAGAGGAAGATTTGAAGATATGTCAGGCGATGTCTTGACCTTGTATTTTTTTCGACAACAGTCGTATCCACCACAGTATATGAAGGTTGGTGAGGAACGACCTCCACCGCACAAAAGGATGTTGGCAATCTCATTCAAATATAATTATATCCTAGCCCTCAGTACCTACACCAGCAACCTTCCCACCACTGGTTTGTAGTTACCTGGAATATCTGTACAAAACTGCTTGAACAGAGCATCAACATTAGCAACTCTCCATCCTCTGGCACGTCACCTGTGCTTAGGAATGCTACAAAGATTATCGACAGGGTCCCAGCTATTTCCTCTTTCGCCTCCCTCACCAACCTGGGACAGATCCCATTCTATCCTGGTGATTTGTTCATCTTCATATCCTTCAGCCTATCAAACACATCCTCCCTCCTTATGTCAACGTGATCCAGAGTAAACAAACCTCCATCTCTAGATAAGTTTCCCAACAGTGCGGAAACAGGCCCTTTGGCCCACAAAGTCCACAGCAATCCACCGAAGAGTAACCCAAACAGATTCATTTCCCTCTGACTAATGCAACTAACACTGTGGGCAATGTAGCATGGCTAATTCACCTGGCATACACATCTTTGGACTATGGATGGAAATCGAAACACACGGCTGAAACCCAAGCAGACACGGGGCGAACATGCAAACTCCACACAGACAGTCGGTCGAGCCTGGAATGGAACCTAAGATCCTGCTTGTTTGAGGCTGCATTGCTAACCACTGAGCCTCTAATCTCAATATTCATCATGTCCCTCTCGTCAATGAACACTGATGCAAAGTAATCATTGAGAATCTCAACCATTTTCTCAGGTTCGACACACAACTTTCCTTCTGTCTCCTTTAGTTGAGCAACCGTTCCTCCAGTTACCCCCTTGGCTCTATATATATTGATAAAATGCCTTGGATTCTCATTAATACTGCTCGCGAAAGTTTTCTCATGACCCTTTTAAAACCGCTTGAAGACTCGCTTAAGATTGCCTCTACTCTCGCTGTATTCGTCCAAAGCCTGTTCTGTTCATGGCTGCCCGGACATTGTGTACCACTATATTTCTCCACCGGTTAGTAGCACAATTTCTCGTGTTATCAATGGTTCACAAATCTTGACATTCCTGTCCCTTGTTTACAAAGGGGCATGCCTCTCCTGCACGATGTTTAACCTATCATTGAACGACTCCTACGTATCAAATGTGGAATTCCATTCAAATAGCTGCCCCCAATCTACACTTCCCAGCTCCTGCCGAGTTTTGATAAAATTGTCATTGGCCCAGATTAGTGCTATTTCTGTATGAGTACTCGCACCTTTGTCTACAAATATTCTATAATTTACAGATTAGTTGTCACTATTACGCTAGAAATACACCACTACAATTTGGACCACCTGGCCTGGGTCATTCAGCAACGCCAGTTTCAACATAGCCCCTCCCCTCGTTGGATTATTGGCATATTGCTCCAGAAAACATTCCTGAATGCTCCTGTAAAGTACTGAAATATCCAGGCTTCTGACATTAATTGTATACAGCTCAATGCTGGAAAAAATAAAATCTACGGTCACCACACCCCATTGGTTCTACATCTGTCCATAATCTGCTGACCTAACTGTTATTCGACATCACTTCATTGTTGGGCGACCTGTATGAAAGCCCCAAACCTGTCACTATGCCCATCTCATTTCTCAGGTCGATCCATAATGCCTCACTGCTCAAATCCTATGCAGTGTCTTCCTTTATTATCCTTGACCAGCAATGCAACTCCTCTCTCCCTTTTTCTTCCCTCCGTGCCACGTCTGAAGGACCTATATCCTGGAGCATTCAGTCGTCAATCATGCCCTTCCCTCAAAATCGTAATACTTTCATGCTCCCAGTCACCAATCTATGCTCTATGTTTGTCTGCCTAGACCATATCCTTCTTGCATTAACGCACGTGCACTTCAGAACACGAGGTCATTTGCGTTCATCTGCTATCTGCCTACATTTTAACTTTGCAATGCTAACTTTGAGATTTTGTTCCTTACAGTGTCTAGTTTCCACCTCACACACTACACAAGTTTTTCTTCTAGTTCCCCGCGCCCTGCCACATCAATTAAAACCCTCCCCAACAGCAGTAGCACAAAATCCCTCAAGGAGAATAGTTTATATGTAGACTATTCAATTTGTAACAGCCCCACTTTCCCCAGTACACGTCCCAAAGAGCAACAAACCTGAAACCCTCCCCCCCGCCCCAACACCAGCCCTCAACCAAGTGTTCAAACTTCGGATTCTTTCCTTTGTCCTCTGTCTAGAACGTGACACTGGTAGATCTCCTGAGATCACTGCCGTTGATGTCCTCGTCTTTAACGTCTCTCCTGGGTAACAGAATTCTGCCTTCAGGACACCTTATTTTACTTATATAATCGTGCCTGTATGCACCAAGACAAGTGACTCTTCTCCCATCCCTTCCCTTTCAGAATACTCTGCAGCCGATCGGTGACATCCCTGACTAGAGCACTTAGGAGGCAACATACCATCCGGGGGTCTCGTTGTCGGCCACAGAACCGCTATTCTACTCACATGACAATAAAAATCCTATGACTATCGCCCTCTGAGCCAGTGCAGGGAGAAACAAAGCAGCTAATGAAGGTGACTGTGATGGCATCTGTCGAAATGTTAGAAGGGGTTTTAAGAGATATGACGTGTTTCTTGATAGACGGGTGCAGATATAAGAGTGTCCATAAGCACTGGCAAAAGTTAGAGATATACAGAGTGCTATATAATTAGAGTACGTTGCGCTGACATGGTATGTTAGAGGAGCTGGATCAGGTAATCACAATTAAGGGATTTTTACAAACACTGGACAATTCTCCAGGAATAATGCATGCTATTCAGACTGGAGTATTCACTGAAAAATACAGCATTGCATATTCAGAGATAAGGCACGTTTTGGAGTCTGGAGACAGAGCTGGGAATACTGCAGCAAAAGGACCATGAAAGTCTCCTGGAGGATGATGGAGCTGTTGCAAGTTATGGAAGCACGTTATGGAGTTAGAGGGATTGAAGAAACATGCAGAAAAACAGATTCAATGATTTATAACGAGTTATAGATATGGGCAGAATTTGCCTGTTCGATGTACAGATTGCGTGAAAAAAGATAGGGAGTGTTGGAACAGCTAGGAGATGTTTCAGTTATAGAGGAAGATGTGCAAATTTTAAAAAAAAGTATATTGAATATTCTATTGAAAGAAGGAGGATACAAGAGATTAGTTCGTTTGCGATAGTTAAAGATAAAGTTCTTGGTACTTGCCTTTTCCTGAAGATGGCCAATTTCAAGTTTCGGGATAACATTTTTCAAGGTGAGAAGAGACAGATTTGAATAAGACTGAGGAGTCAATTTCTTATTACGCAGGTGGTCCGCGTGACAAATGACCTTCTGAGGAAATGGCAGATGCAGGGACAATTACAAAGAATCAAAGACATTTGGATGGATACTTAGAAAAACTTTGGGAGCGATTTAGGTCAGGTGGAGGCAGATGGTTCTAGTTTAGTTTGGGAATATTTTTGGCGTGGACTGTCTTGACCGAAGTGTTTCTTTCCATGCAGTGTGGTTTGATGACTCTCTGACAGCACGAGAGGCTAGAAGTTACCTCACAGTCTGAGAGGGCTGTGAAAATGTGATATTGACAGAGAGAAACGGAAGGTTCTCACAAAGGATTCAAACATGGATGTAGCAGTAATGGCTTGAGGATGATATAAATATTGGGAAGGATTCTAGGGATGATGAACCTATAGAGTGAGTGACAGTACAAGAAGACTAAGGAGAAAACATATCGGGGGAAAATTATAACTGTCTTTGTAAATTGAGGGAGGACATTGCATTATGGTACTGAAGGCATTTGCGGACACGGGGAGACTGGATCAGCTTTAACAAGTAACAGAGACATGAGGTTGTTGGTGGCTACTGACGAAAGGTGGTTCGAACGATTCCGTGTGCTTCAGAAACATAGGTGTTCTTACACTTCTGGGACATTAGCGAGTCTGGAGGATAGCACAGAGATTGAAATTACAGGAAGGGTTTTGGGAGTTTAAGGAGATCGATAAGATTGTAGCAGCTGGAGGACGGTCGATATATGTTGAGACATAAACAATACTGGAGTGTATTACAGATATATGAGGATGGTCGATAAATGTGTCTTTTAAAGATGTGCACTGCTGCAGAGAGATTTAAATAACGGACATGCTGAGAGAATTTTGATTTATCTGATTGATTTATTTAGTTTTATGAATGGGAGTCTGATTCACTTTGTCGAAATGGAAGTTCTTATAGCGTTCAAGCATATGACAGAAATAGCAAGAGCCAAAGCAGGCAGACTAGACGAAAAGTACAATTGGAGTTTTAGCAGAAAAGCCGATAGTACAGCTGTGTAGGAAGGAGCCGTGGAAAATCGATAAAAAGCAAAGATTAACTATTTAATTCAGTTTAATGAGGAACAGAAGCCTGGGTGTTTCCAACAAGTAAAGAGTTAGCGTTACGAGTTGGGAATGTGTAATCTCATGAACAGGGAGCTGACAACTGACAACTTTTACTGACTTCTCTAACCTTCATAAAATATGGAATGAGTGCTGACAAGGAGAAGTGCATTGTAATAGTCGAGTCTGGGCACAGCACTAGAATGGCTGAAGTGGTAAGGCTAACACAAGAACGGACCTGAGTGACGTGGTCATGTTGAAACCGGCAACGTTTATCTTCGGCACAAGTGTGAATTGCCTGTAAATGATTCATCCTGAACCGATTTACGGAGTTGATCATGGAATGAGAAAGTAGCCCTCAATCCATGCGTGCGTGTTTGTCAGGCCTTGTTCTGAGCTTGCGGCTGTTTATCTTTTGCTCTGTTCAAGAACAAACTGTCTCACTTCCTCCACCCAAGACAGGTCGTGGGGTTTTAGTTTGAATCGCTGGGATGGAAAAGACGCACGATGAGAAAGAATTAAACTGATTGGCAAGAGTTAAAACGGTAGAGCTGAAGAAAGGGTGTTAAAGTTCCCGGAACAAACAACCGGAGGTAAACATTATGAAAATACTCAGGATCCAAGGAGAAAAGGAGAAATATGAGAGTTTTCACTTATAAACCAGTAAATTAGTTGGCAGCACATATTGAAGGCGGCAAGTATGATGTTGCAGGTATCAAAGAGACGTGGCAGCAGGGGAATCAAAGTGGGGATTAAATCTCAATGGATACATGTCAATATTAAGAAGACAGGCAGAGGGGACGGCATGTCATGTAAGAAATGGAATTCAGTCAATAGCAAGACGCGAGGTAGAGTGAAAAGGTGTAGAATCCGTGTGGGATCAGTCCAGGAACTGAAAACGAGAAAAGACCGTGATGGGATTTCTGCACAGGCCTCCTGGCAGTATTATGAATGCAGAGAAGAATATGAATTTGGAGAAAGAAAATGCATGGGGAAAATGTGCGATTACAATAATAATGTGGGTTTTTAATGTGTTTGTCGACTAGGAAAATACGTTTGGGGCAGATCTCAAGAAAAAATGCGTTTGGATGGGTATATCAATAGGAAGTCTTTGGTGGAATATCGACCAGGTGCTGGCAAGTGGGACTAGATTGCATTTGAATAACTGGTTGGCATGGACGAGTTGGACGAATGGATCTGTTTCTGTGATGAATGTCTCTATGACTAGGGCTGTATAATTAGACTCGAAAAACGAGTTTCGCAATAAAGAAGAATCTTTGCAGCTTGCACTATAGTTGCTTCCATAAAAGGAAATGCGTTTATCTCCTGAGCAGATGCGAGGAACTCAAAATCGAATCAGGAGGAGGATAAGGGACTATTGCTCCTACTTCGTTTTCTCCCCTGCAGGAGACATAGTGACTGCTCTGCTGCCCTGTTTACACGTGATCAACTGAAGATCTGTTTTGGTGCCTTGTTCACGTTCAGCATGAATGGCGCGTCTTGTCAATTTAAGCTCTCAATTAATTTCAGTTCAACACTGAAACTGATCAGTATCCATTGCTTCAAAAGAACAAGTGATTAAGATGATGCAACAGAATGGTTTCGATGCAATTGTTCAGCCATGATCTCTATGAATTGCAGTGCCGGAGCAAGGAGGTAAATGGCGTAATGCTCCACAACATTCTAATATATATCTGTCCATCCAGGTCTCTCTATGTATTCATCGAACGCCCATTGTGCTGTTCTTTGGCGTGGGTGGTCATTTACTTTATTCCTGCCACTGTCACTGCATTTTATTAGCTCTCTAGTACTTGGTATCCAACAGCCGCTGTTGATGTTTCTCCAATTTGGTAATTTTTAGATAAAATATTCCCAACAGTTAACATTTCTTGGGAATTATGGTGTCTTCCAAGCTATCATTTGTATAACCTGATCCACAATCTCTCGCAATTTCAGTGTTACTGTAATTTGTTTTTTTAGCAAGTTAGTTGAATGTTTTATGTAAAAATAGCTTCCAGTGGGTTCTTGAGCTTCTCCCGGAACCTCGGAAGAGATGCCACATAGACAATGGCGCTCGAGCAGCAATTCAAGTTCCGCAGCATATATGCAACAACTTTAAATGTATATTGACCATCACGATCTAAAAGCTCATCAACATCAAAGTAATATAAAATATACCACAGCCACATAAATATGAAGCTGCCAGATATGGCAAATAGTAAAACCACACACTGCCTTCTACTCTCCATCTCTGGATCACTGCATTTATCTCCTTAACTCTGACCTTTCAGACCCTTGCGGATACGACTGGCAACTATAATGTGTTTCACTGTCAGAGCATTGAGGAACAAAATTAAACCAAATGGAAGTATTGGGGTTAGGATCTTCTCAAAGTTGTTAAACCCCTGCCACAAAGGGTCATCACTGTATGCATCTCTATTTGAACAGTACCATGGTACATTTTTAATGATTTCATAAGGTTCAAACCTAAAGTAGATCGGGATATTTTTTAAACACAGCAGACTGCCGATAGTTACTAAAACCACAGTTGCAGTTTTCTCAGTGCAGTATTTGGTTTTGAGTTTCTCACAACAAATGGTGACATATCGATCGAAGGTGAAAGCAATAGTGAACCAGACAGAAAAGTCTATAATGGCACGACGCATTGCATAGCGAACACTACACATGGGAGTGATGTCCAGGAACGATGGCGGGAAGTACTCATTCTTGATTTTGCTCAGTATGATCTCAATGATAACGACCAAAAGATCGACTGTTGCCATAGCCAGAAGGTAGCGAGTTGTGCAGGTGGAGATTCCACATCTTCCCCGGGCCAAGATTGCAATTGTAACTAAATTGACTGGAAGAGAGAGAACGATAGAGAAGCGAAAAATAATTGGAAAACACAAACATTCATCATCTTGAGACTTTGTGATGAGGGTTACATTTTAGCACCACAAATGGTTGTGTGGAATATTGTTAGTAAACCAATAATTTTAATGAACACAACTGTGACACATACTGTACCTTCAGGTTTAACACAAATGCGACATGAATATGAAGTAAGCTGATTAAAAGAGGAAAAAATACAGGTAATATTTGAACAAGAAACAAAATCGCTAGTGGTTCATCAACTTCCCAGCGCATTCATAGCAAATCCCGTATATGTTACGCCCATTATTAAAATTGAGCCCAACTCTTAGAGAAGGAGAGCACTCTCTCTTCGCTGCGAACACTCCCTCAACAACTACTCACACATTGTTTTTCGAACATTTCCTGTGATTTGGCTCTCATGAAGTATCATGACTTTTAAAAAAAGTTTGCTGACAGTATGGCAACATAATTAAAATGTATTGGACAACTTCTGCTCTACAATTACAAGAACAGTGTTTGTATCAACAATGGCAATAGTAAGGGATTCAAGTACGAAGAATTCTAGAGAGATTGGTGAAACTGTCTCTAACATCTGCAAGAATCTCACACTGCACAAACCATAGGAGTTAGAAGAGTACAGTATTGTACAGGGCACTCCACCTCGATGCTGTGCCAACGTTTTGTCTTACTCTAAGATCAAACTGTGTTATCCATCGGCATATCACGGTCATCCATGTGCTTACCCAAGATTAGCTTAACTATCCCCAATGTATCTGACACTACCACCGCTGATGGCCGTGCGTTCCATACACCAAACACTCTCTGTGTTCAGAACCTACTTCAGAAATCTCGCTTAAACTTTCCACCAAACACCTTAAATTTATGCCCTCTTGTGATAGCAATTTCTGCCTTGGGACAAATTGTCTGGCTATCCGCTGGACCAATTCCTCTCTTCGCCATGAACATCTTGATCAAGTCATCAAGTGGCGCTCCATTCAGAAAATCCTGAGTACAATAAAACTATCTTCACAAAACAATTCATCTCGGCAGCATCCTGGTAAATTTCTTCTGATCCTTATCCAAATTTCCACATACTTCCTATAATAAGACAACGAGAACTGAACATAATATTCAAAATGTGACCTCACCAGGGCTTCATAGAACTGCAGCCTAAGGTCGCGACTCTTAAACTCAGTCCCCCTGCTAATGAAAGGCAACACACCGCAAGCCTTCTTAACATCAATATCAACTTGAATGACAACTCCAAAACGAAGAAATTAGTCCTATTTGGAAAACTTTTAGGTGCATCATTCAGATTAGAGAATGTCGAAGTATAATCCAGGGAAATCTCGTCAAATTATTTAGGCAATTGGAAGCTGGGCGTGTACAGCATATTTAGACATGTGATCTTTTGAAACATTTGTGTTGATGAGAGTAGGTAATAAAAAGTAGTTTTCTGAAACAATTCAAAACAGAATGTCACTTGCTCTAAGGTTGCATAACTATCACTTGAAGTAGGTAAATGAGACCGTTTTACGAAAAGGCAATTAAACCCTGAAAGATTTCTGGGTAGTGTAAGTTAAAAAATAAAATCAGTTATTTTTGGAAAAAAGCTCAGGCTGTCACGCTGCATCTGTGGAGGGAGATGAGAGTTCAAATTTCAGGTCCAGTGACACTTCATTAGAACTGAGGAAGGCAGATGTTGATCATGAGGTATACCTGAATGGCAGGAAACGTTCGTAAGTTTGGAAGAGCAGAAATGGAGATGGAGCAGAGTGGAGCATGAAGATAATCATAACCCAGCTCGTGCAACTACCATGTTCCTTGCTCTGCAAACTGTCACATCAATGGTCGGCATGATGAATCACGCATAATTTATTCTGTAACAAGTAATTTCTTTCATGGCACAATTGTTACCAGGTCTTTGATCAGGAAATGATATTATACATCATCATGTCAAAAATGTAAATCTGTTCAGAGTCAGTAGAAAGTGGTGCACAACATCGACGCAAATACATCCTGAAGAATAGTCCTCTGAACGCAAAGTCACTGGGATCAGGGGTCAGAAACCAGTGAGGCATACAGCTTCAGAGTGAATGGTTCCTCACATTAAAGTGGTGTGCTAAACTGAAGCATTATCATTTGTGAGGCATGCTGTTTTGATACAGCTGATGATAATGTGTTAAAAGTTCGGAACTCAGACCCAGAACTATCTGGATCGATCACAGGTTTTATTTTTCATTTTCGTTTTTGCGGTCGAGTCAGACAGCGGTGTGCTCACATAAGGCTGGCAAACCTTCCAGAACAACAAAAAAAAAACACCGAGTAAGTACCTTTTTCTTGAAGTGAACGCAATGCAAATATCAGGTGGAAAGTTTCAACATCTATACAATGCAGGCATACAGGTACATCAACCTCAGTGAAGCCTCAATATAGTTTTCATGCTGAAGCTTCTTGTTCATCTGATATGTTCACAAAAATGTACCATTTTGTAAAACATCCTCAAAATCCCAATGCTATTTTCCAGTGTCACGCACTGAAGTCTTGAAATAGGCTGTAAGTGCGTTAATGTATGCTCTTTCATCTTGTACGTTGAACTGAGTCGAATGTGTAGTCTTAGCTAATATTAATTCTGCCGTTTAGTGCGCCTTCTCACTCTTCTGCATCTGTCTGAATGAACCGGATTCTGTCCTTACTTCTACATTCTAAATCTCAAGGCAACAAATACTGTAGAAACCATCTGCTTATAAGAATTGCTACTTATTTATATAAATTCTCCAGATAGTCATTTTTGTCCTTTTTAATGCTAATTTGTCAAATAAATCAATTCGAAATATATTTATGTCCCTTCAAGAACTGAAGTATCAAATCAAAACACCGTTTGCTTCCCCGTAGTCCTTACAGTATCATTTGCTTCTTCTCTTTTGATTGACTGCTGATATATGAAGCATAAAGCCACGAAATTGGGAGACTTTGATACAGGTGAAGGAACAGAAAATAAGCATCCAAATAAGTCAGGGACATCTGAAATGAAACGATGTTTCCAGTAACAGTATTACTCAGAGGATACTGGTGCAGTGCAGTGAGACATAATGGAACAGACCAAAAGATTATGACCTCTTACCGGGAAAACCGCAGGAATATTAGTTTCGCAATATCCAGGTGTTGTTTGTCTTGAAAATCTCATCAAAAACAAAACAGATGACGGCTGCTGACATAATCCCCCAATGCAGGATAATGTTTACCATGAGGAGTGAATTCGGGACGTAAAAAACACAACCCTTCATGATGGGATAAAATTGGTACTATAAAGAAACTGAGCAGAACTGGCAGTGAGGTTAAAAATGCAAATGGTCCTTTGTGCACGTCCATTACCAACTCGAGACAACGTCTTGGATCAGCGATAATCTTCCATCAATGATCATTAAATGGGTGAACTACAACCACCAGAGAATATACTCAGAATTCTTTACATAATTCAGGAGCGTCGCAGCTCTCTTTAGCTGTAGAGAATCAATTGACTATGCCATAATGTCACAGTCAGCAAGACGGAATTACTTCTTTTGCATGTTCTTGTTCAGATCTGTGTTAGGGCAAGTCAACCAACCACTCCATCTCTACCCCTAACATCCACACCCCTTATCTCTCCAACATGAGCTTGCTCCCTTCTCTTTACGTTTATGGTTGACTTCGATGTAATTGACTCTTGATTTGCCATTTTCCCGTGAAATTTTTTCTTTATTCTCAAAATTTTCTTCGAGCACATTCATTTTCCATCATATCACCCTTGACTCTTACTAACCTTTGCAAGATCTCTGTCTTCCCCAATTGAGAGCGAGAACTGATTCAGCGTCGGAAAAACTAGAATATGTGCAGTTACATTTACGGAATCACAGAGGAAATGGTACAATGATTGGAGTTATGGGGGTCTAATGCTTGACAGGTATATTAGGCCAGCAGTCTGCTTGTGGAGAAGATAACAAAACAGATGATATGAAAAGCATATATGAAAAACAATATTGCAAGAATCATCGGTGACTTCAACTTGCAGTTGGAGCGGACAAAGCACTTTGCTGGCCAGTCTAAAGATAATTTATTTGTGGACTAAATATGTGACTGCGTTTGGTGTAGCTGGTGGTATAAACACTTGGAAATACGGAATTCTGGATTTGGCACGATACCTAAGGGGCAACGTTTTCACGCAGAGGGTGGTACGTGTATGGAATGAGCTGCCAGAGGATGTGGTGGAGGCTGGTGCAATTGCAACATTTAAAATGCATCTGGATGGGTATATGAATAGGAAGGGTTTGGAGGAATGTGGGCCGGGTGTTGGCAGGTGGGACTAGATTCGGTTGGGATATCTGGTCGGCATGGACGGGTTGGACCGAAGGGTCTGTTTCCATGATGTACATCTCACTGACGCTATTACTCTAAACAGTGAATTTGGAATTTAAGCTAAAGGAACCGAGAGAGGGAAGTGACCATAAGGTGGTCTCATACTGTTTGAGAGGCGAAAAGGTCTCAGATATCACAGAATTCCGTTTGAGTAAAAGCATCTGCAAATACATCATTGAGGAGATAACCAGAGTTGTTTGGAAGTGGAGCTGAATTGGCATGCATCTGTGGCACGTTTAGCTAAATTAATCCAAAGGAATAGGGGAAACAAACTCAGGGCTGGATAAGTAAATCGTATCACACAACAGAAGTCAGGGACGGGACAAAACCAATGAAGTTGTATGCCTTATCTTAGAGATTAATAGGAAGTTGCACAATTATGGAACTTTCAAAACCAGTAGAGTGTAACCAAAATCATTTGGAATAACACGATACGTGAGCAAAAGCTGGTGAGTAGTGGAAAAGATTTTTTCAACAGTTTTTGATATATTAAAGCAAGGAGAGAGCGTGATGAGAGTGCGCCACTGGAAATTGAGGCTGGGGATGTCGTCATGGAGTAAATCATTTCCACTTATCGATCACCACTCTAGCTTATTATATAGTTATCTTTTTACTCCTGAATTTGATGCAATAGGACTTTTGTGATCAAATAATGATTCAGGCAAAATGGAAAATACCACCTCAAAACAACCAGCATAATCCAATAATTCTGAACTTGCATTTGTTTCAGTATTCACATTACCAAACAGAAATTCTAATATCGAGAATGAATGGGAAATTCACTACCAGCAATTTTCCTGCAAGAATAATTTTTTTGTTCCCATTTTTCTGTGTTTCTTTTCTCGTGTCTTCTTTTCATGTATCATACTTGAGATTCGAAAACATTTCAGCTGTTCTCTGAACTTCCTATGGGTCACGACGCAAATACAAGTGTTTTGAAATCAACTCAACAAATTCAGGAATGGTGCAATTTCTTTGGCGATTAAATTAGTGTTTTTGTGGTTACCCTGGTAATAAATCGTAATTACAAATCTGGTAATCACAAAATTCACAGAATTCATTAACCAGAGCAATATAAATAAGATTTATATTCCCTTTAACAGACTCAGAAGCGAAAAAGTGACTATGACTGCTAATGCTCTTCTTTTGGTGCAATGATTTATTTGAAAGTTCTGGCAGCAGATCATTGCAAATCGCTCAAATGTGCAGGACAAAATGCTCCAAACAGATACATCGAACGAGACAGAGGTCAGGTATCACGTGAATGTGCACACCGATGTGTAGGGCATAGAACAAAAAATAGAAAAGGATAAATGAAGATATGATACACCATAAAATTGATAACAATGACCAGTAGATCCGTTATTGCCATTGCTACCAAAGAAACAGAGATAAACTTGGATGGGCCACAGTTTCCACTTGACAAAATAAGGATTGTCACTGAGTTCTCTGTAAAGAGATTTATATAGCTGTGACTGAAAAATATAAGTATTGGCAGTATCTATTCAGTGCAATTCCAAATGAGTGAATGATCCACATATAATTAAGATGAATAAGTTACAGACATCTCCATGCACTGACTGACAAGACAGTCACAATAACCTGGAAATCCTTCGTCCAGGTGCTAAAAAAATCATAAATAGCAAATCATTTTTAAGCAATGTATTGGATATTTCAGAAACACAATTTATGTGTTTATTCCATTAATAGTTCACTACTATCCAATCTGAAGAGTGTACAAGAAAACGTTTAATGCTGGTTAACAACTGACAGTTTAGAAATCTCACCAGGAAGGGCACTCAATGCTAGAATTGGGTATTAAGTTTCTTTAACCTGAATAGCAGAATTGAATATTTCTTTGTCAGAGCATGATTTTGTGACAGTTGAAGGACTCTGAATGATGCACGCCTTAAGTAATAGAAGGATCGCCATATTTGTACCAACATCAAACCTGCAGGGAATCAAGCACCGTTGTTGCATCAATAACATTAATTATACTAAAAAACAAATGTATTCGGGGCAACTATTAGTACCGAAGAAGAAAGAACTGGCTTTAATGTGTCATAGTTGAATAAACTATTACATAGAGCATAGAAAGTTACAGCCAAGCACAGGCCCTCTGGCCCTCGATGTTGCACCGACCTATCCTACTCATCTGAAGCTCACCTAACCTACACTATTCCATGTACGCCCATATTCTTGTCCAATGACGACTTCAAAGCACTTAAAGTTGGGGAATCTACTACTGTTGCAGGCAAAGCACTCCATACCCTAACTACTCTTTGAGTAAAGACCTCTGACATCTGTCCTATATCTATCACCCCTCAATTTAATGCTATGCCCTCTCGTGTTCGCCGTCATCATACTTGGCAAAAAGGCTCTCCCTGTCCACCCTGTCTAACCCTCTGAATTTCTTGTAGGTCTCGAGTAAGTCACCTCTCAACATGTAACTAAAAAGACCAGCCTCGCAATATTGGTTGGCCGTCTACTTCTTATGAACGAGGCATGAGAGGTACCTCCATCACTTTACCTATGGAAAAGCTCCCACCTTTCCCTCATCAAACTACAGTCTTAGACCTACAAATGTATCCATTTCACAAACTCCTGGAACTTCTGCAAACTTCATTTCCTGCATCTTTATTTGTCATCTTTGTAACCGTTTCTACATTGGTAAATATTCGATTGATTGAGTGTTAATCATTAAATTCCATCAGCACACGACTGCTCCTTCATTTGGAAGAGGCGATGGTTCGAGTGCAAGCAAGTTACAATCGCTCAAATGGGGTAAAAAGCAGATGAAGAAAATCAGAGTTCATTTGACGCGAAAGGGGTGCAATCAGTCTGACAGTTACAGATGTTCGCCATTGGCGAGTGTCCATCACTTATAGTTTTTGTGACAATCGTCTCGTGCTGTCTTCTGTCACATTTTTCTAATTGCTGCTGTACTTACTTGATTTGATCACTGACGGATGGATCACAATGCGGTACATCAAAGTCCATTAAAATTACTCCATACGTGCAGTCGCATATTGCAGAATGAAATTCTGCCATCTTTTCAGATCCAATGTGAAGAACTAGTATAAACATCCACGGCTGTTACATGCTGTCATTTGCACTTGCAGTGAGATTCCTCTTTCTTTAATAATGGAATGCGTTACATAGAACATAGAACATAGAAGAATACAGCGCAGTACAGGCCCTTCGGCCCTCGATGTTGCGCCGATCAAAGCCCACCTAACCTACACTAACCCACTATCCTCCATATACCTATCCAATGCCCGCTTAAATACCCATAAAGAGGGAGAGTCCACTACTGCTACTGGCAGGGCATTCCATGAACTTACGACTCGCTGAGTGAAGAACCTACCCCTAACATCAGTCCTATATCTACCCCCCCTTAATTTAAAGGTATGTCACAGGCATCGAGTTTTAAGCATGTAAACTGTTCCTTTGGATGATCTCGCTCTTGCAGACTAGATATAGAAATTAATCAAACCACATTTGTCTGCCACAAACCTCTCAACTCTTCCTATTCGTGTACTCGTCCAGAAGCCGTTTAAAAGATGCATTTAAGCATGCCTCCACTACTTCCTCCATCAAGTCATTCCATAGACGTAGCAAAATGTGCGTGTAAGTGTTGTCACTAAGGTATCTTTAAAGATTTCCCCTCTTATCTTCAAACCAGGCCAATCTAATTTTGGACTCCCCTACCTTTAGCAAAAAAGATCTAGCTGTCCATTGTGTTAAGGGCAAGGTCAGATCTCCTCAAAACTCTTCAAGTTTGGAGTCCAGATTCTAAATTTGAGGCGGGTGTCAGTGCATATTTTATGAGTAATGAAGTTGGCTCAACCACTTATTTTTGAACAAAGCACAATTGATTCGCAACATTACTGAATGGGGCACAAAGAAAAGAGAACAGAATATGGAATAAATTCACCGATTCAAAAACCGAACTGACGATCCTAAATTAGTGACGTTGTTCTAAACGCCTGCAGCATTCCCCATAAACACACCTCAGGAAAAAAAAAAGCAAAGTCAAACATAGGGTCTTGCAGGAGAGAGAAATGTCAGAGAGATTCATCATGGAACACTTTCTCCCATACAATTGTTGCTTTGAACGGCAGCCACAAAAAAAATCTGACGGCTGGCTAAATTCAAACCAAACCAAAGCCCGACAAACCTGAGATGGGTCATTCTCCTATCATTCTTCGTTTAAAAATTTAAAGCCTATTGCCTGAAACAGAAACTGTTAGCTATTACAAAATTGGCACGAAAATCCATTAAAAACTGCACGCTCCACAACCTGTATCTAAATGAACATTCTTTGAAAAAGCATGAAAAGCAACATTAGCATTTCAAATGTTGTCATAATGCTGGTCTTGTACAAGGTTACTTTGCCGTTGATGTTTTTTCTTGAAGTAGGGTCATTGGCCACACCTCATCGTGTCTGAAGTTCGGGTCATTGGCCACACCTCATCGTGTCTTCATTGGGGCATTGTTCATCAGGCCAAAAGCTTGACACGTCGTTAAAAAAGCTGATATCGTCGAGGGAGCGAGGCCAGCTCTCTAGCTTTTCAATTCAATTCAGTTCGGGAATGAGTTGAGTCAAGTTCACAGGGGAACTTGGAAGTCTTCTTTTACTGTTTCTGGTAAGGGAGTGTGTATTGGTACTGTTAGTGCATTTTATTTCGAGTGTTGATTTGGTTCGTTGAAACAACGTTTAGATAACAATGACATTCACTTCCTGGAGTTTCTGGAGGTGGAAGAACTAACTTTTGGGGTTATACAAAAGGCAAACAAGACCAAGGAATTTAATGGACAAGCTGTGGTTGAATTTACATCTTACTGTGAGAAAATATGATATGATTTCAGCAGTAGCACGGCCTTTCAGTTTGCTGGAAATACTATCATGATCCGTCGAAATTGCAACAAGTCAATTGCAATTTCAGCAAAATGAGTTCGAGGTGAGAGAGAAAGAAAGGACAGCAGAAACAAAACATCTTGAGTTACGAATAAAATCGAAGAGAGAGAAAAGAACGAAAGGCTCCAGCAGAAGAGAAAGAAGAAGAGACAGAGTTTGAACTACATAAATTGATACTCAGGAAGTGAAGTCATCTTAAAAGGCTGGCGATAAAGGCTGAAGGTAAGCTTAGTGTGGAAGAGCAGGGACATAAAATAGGAAGGCAAGCAGTGAAGTAGTTGATAACAGTGAGTTGGTCCATAAACTGCGATTTGGCTTCCTGAATCCATTTTATTCTATGACAAATAGAAGATAGGCAAAAAGAGACATAATCACGTGGAAATTGAAACGTGGATCTCAGTAAAGGTCAAAAGGAGAACTCACCACAGGCGAAAAATAATATCAAAGAAGGTAAAAAAACGGTGGTGTTTTCATTGCAATAAACTAGGCCATATGAAATCACGGTGTTGCTCGTTGCAGAAAAGCATAGGAAAGCCAAACGTTGCAAATCAGGATAAGCCTGGATGTCTTGTTGGAGTGGGCAGAGAAAGTGCATTGGAAGCTGGAAGCATGTATGAGAGAGCACAAGCTGATCAGCGGCGATCAGAGATAACATAACCTCTTAAAAAAACCTGCAAAAATAACATTTATTTAGATAGGCCAGGAGTGGCAGGTATAGAATTTACAATATTAAGGAACACAGGATTCTCTCAGTCTGTGATGCTGAAGGATGGGGAGACAAGCACTCCAGAAGCACTATTGCCAGAAAAGATACTGATGACAGGAATTAATGGTTCGACACAAAGTGGTCAATTATGTTAGTGTGTCCAGAAAGGAGTGGAGAAATTTTGCGAGGCGCACTGGACAAACGCTCAGCTCCAGGAAGACAATTTCTCCTTGCAAATGATTTAGCTGACTCACTGTCTGAAGTCTGAACTAGAAAGAGACTTAAACGTTCTTCTTCAGGATTCTCTCAAGGTAAACCTGCAGATGGAGCCATTGGTTAGGAACAAGAGACAAATGAAAACTGCAGAATCTGGAATCCGAGGTAGACAAGCAGGAATCTGGAGGAAGAAAGCATGCCAAGTAGCATCGGCAGGTGGAGACTTTTCAGGTGTAATGCAAATTCAGGTTTGGAGTTGGGCATGATGGTGCCGCACAAAAGAGGGGGTGTGGAAGGGGGGAGGGGTGTTGAGATCGGGAGAGGTGTTGAGATCGGGAGAGGTGAACCCAGGAAGAGGATACGACCTGTTTGGTCGCGGGGAGAAATGAATCTGTTTTGCATTCTGGAAGGAAGGATCGATCAGAGGAATTGAATAGAGGGCCAAGTGCAGGAAAGGAAGGTGGGGATTTGGAGGGGAGGTGATTTGAATTTTGAGTTGTCAATGTTGAATCATCTGGCCTGTAGTTTGCCCAGGCGGACGATAAGGTGTTAAGCACCCCACGCGTTTCCACAATAAGTGCATCATCCTGAAAGACTTCCGTCAAATCCAGCTGAATTGCAGCGCCAAAATAATTGTTACCTTTCCACCCGCCTCTGCCTTCGTCAAGAACTGTTCCCTTCCGCCACCTCTTGCCTCACGCCAGTCTCCCCAACAACCCGCTCAAATGTACGCTCCCTACAACCGGAAAACATGCAAAACCGACCGATACACGACCTCTCCCACCTCCATCGCCGGCGCCCAAACAGTCCTTCAGCTCTGAGACATAGATTTACCTGCCTCTCTTCCAAATAGTTTATTGCATCAGGTCCTGCCGATGTGGTGTTCTCGACACTGGCGAGATCAAACATAAACTGAGGGAACCGTTTGAAAGGCATCACAGCCGAGCCTGCAAGGACAGACCGGGCCTTCCAGTTACCGCTCATGCTAGTTACCCCGGCTACCCAATTAACGACATAACCTTCATTGGCCTCATCGATAATGTTCTGAAGGTGTAAGTGAAATTGTACTTTTAGGAAATATGAAAAGCTGGCAAGGACTTAGAGGAAAACAAAGTCTTGGAAATTTTAAGAAGTTAATTTAGTCGAAGAGCTAGGTACTTGTGTGGCAATGAGACAAAACAGGTGTAAATTCAGCCTATAATGTTAAATTATGTCCGACGATACCAAACTCCAATCAAGTTTGAATTTATTATTTTGTCAACATTAAAACGAATGAAACGATCCAATATTTTGTGGCATAACTATCAGACATTTTGAATAGTTAGTCAGAGTGGGAAAGAGAACTGCCAAGCACCAACAATGAGAGAAAGACTGCTTTCAGAAATATCTGCTCCACCAAATGTGCATTGATCTATCAAAGACCTGTGAAGCAGAATCCCTAAGAAGATGAAAAAGAGACGGGGAAAATCAAGCGAGGGCACTCGGCAAGCTGACTGGTTTTATAACGTGATTATAATTTTGTACATCGGAATTGTGATTTTCTTTATGGGAACCGTATTGTCGAGGGGAGGGTAAAAGATAGGTTTGGAGAAATCAGTTGTAAATAATTGTTAGTTAAATGTTTTTGTTGGACTTCAAAAATGTGTTAATTTTTACTTTAAACATTGACTTTTGGAATAGTTCTTTGCCTCTCGAATTCTAACAGATTCCAGCACGGGGTGACTCTTTCTATGTTGCTCCTTTACATTAGCAAAGTGGTTTACCACGTGTCACAATAGTTTATGGATGCGTCGTCTGGGATGTGAACAGTTTGGGTCTCGGATTCGTGATTTGAAGAGGTTCAGACAAATTCAGTCTGAGATTTTCCAGATCCGAATAGATTTCGGGTACAAAAAAGTCTAGTAGATTTAAAAACTTGCTGGTTAGCGCCCCAGATTAATAAATTGGACAAATTTGAGCCAAATATTTAAGTTCATTGACTTGTATTTGATCAACTTCAAAGTAATCGAAAATTTTTAAAGAGGTTCTGGGATTTTAAGATGATTCTCAAATTTGCCAAGAACGTTTCGAAGGAAAGAAAAATGCCATACTGTTAGAATTATCAAATAAGTTAGATATGGGTTGAACGAAGGAGAAATGTAAAGCTGAAATTGTATGATAATTACTCAAACACGAAGGTGTTTCCGAGAAACAGACAAGTGCAGTCGAGGTAGGAAAACCTAAGTTGAAGTTCAGGAAAATGGAGTTAGAAGATAAACAAAAGGGAAAATGAAAGACAAACAGAGAGAGAAGAAACAGACAGAGAGGAAAGTGAAAGAAAGAGAGAAGAAAGAGAGAGAGAAAAGAGAGACTGAGGAAAGAAGGAGAGAGAATGGTTTCAGCTGAATAAACGGAGATTGAAAAAAGGGAGAGTCAAAATGAGCGAAAATTTGAACATGTGTAAGTGCGACTTTGTCAACAAAGTGAAGGTAACACGATGGCGATTAAAGTAGAAGGTCGTGATACATACAAATTTATAAAAAATGTCACATTTTGTTGAGAAATACGTTGAAGCCGGCTTTACATAATTTAAAAAGCTTGTCAGGCGGATGTCGTAGTCCGAGGATAAATGGACGATGCAAGTTCAAATTAAACAGGTAGAGAAAACAAATGGGATATTAGCCACACAGTCTGATGAGGGGTTAAGAGTTTATGAAGAGTTCAAACAGGTGAATTTACGTGCTTATGAGTTTAAAATCTCAATTCCAGAGATGGTAAGAATTCACGTGGAGGAACAAAAACTTTAGGAATTGAGACGGGCAACAGACCTAGCAGATGAAATCATGTTGATGCAAAAGACAAACTTACAGCCAAAATTTTGTCCAGAGAGTGAGAGAAGCTCGGAGAAGGGGAGGTCCTACACTAATAAAAAAAGTGTAGAGAACCCTGTTTAAAAAAAAAATAAGCCAAACAGGGTGGAAAAGTGTTTAAAATCTTCAGGTGTTGTCAATGTAATGGAGTGGGAAATAGAAAATTACAGTGCTGGTAGTTTCACAAGGGCCCTGGGAAAATGTGTTTTCATGCCAGCGGGTGGAACACATAAAGCCACACTGCTGCTCGCTGAAGAAAGGTACGTGCGATAAGATATGCTGAACGAAACTAAACCATGGCATGAGTGCAGGTCTTAAAGGAAACCACAAGAAGAGCCGATGAGCTGCAGCAGAGTGCACAGTTGCCCCAGGGGCTGATTATGAAATTGGTATTTAATGTCCAAAAAGAATTCTGCTCTTTGTATAAAGATTACTCAGAGAGTACGGGGGAGGAGGATTCAAGGAACAACTTTTAGAGATACAGCATCCAGTCACTGATAGTAAGGCATGTGCAAATATGTCGTCTTTCCAATCTGACACACGAAAGTGTGGTAATTATTTCGATAGACGGACAAAAATGTAGCGTTCCGCTATGTAATTCAGTTTGGACTGCCAACTCAAGACTGGGGAAATTACAGTTTTATTCACAGAATGTAAGTTCCACGAATTCAGTTTGTACTTGGGAATGTTCTGACTGGTTCCAAGGTGGGACTGATGTCCCTTGTTGTGGAGAAACCCAAGGAAGACCACAAAACTGAGGAATTTTAAAAAAATTCCTGGTATTTTCCTAGACTGTGTAGTTACCAAATCGACAATCATAATTCACAGGACGAAGCAAAAACTAAAGAGTAAGGTGAAGCAGTTGTGGTTCAGTTCGCGAAAACACTCGTGACATAACAGTGCAGGAAAAACTTGTACTGGCAGAGGGTCAGACAGAAGTGTTTCTTTCTGAAATGTGGAGAGACTTGCAACAGTTGGACAAGACGATAAAAGATATATATGTGGATTCACACTCCAAAAAAGTAAGCAAAGAGTATTCCTGACGGTTATTATTTGAAAGATGGAATCCTAAGACCGAAATGGAGAAGATGGCACGTGAGTGCGGAGGAGAAATGGGCTGAAGTGCATCAGATCGTGTTGCCAGTTGCTAACAGATATGAGGTGTTATGGGTAACGCCTGAACTGTCTGCAGGAGATCACCTACGGTTACGAATGGCTCAGGCGAATGTGCAAATTCATTTTTATTGACCTGGAATTCACAAGGTCGAGGTGAATTTTTGCCGTACGTGTCTTACACATCAAATGGTAGGTCAGCCAGAGTTGGTGAGGAAATCAGCAACATTGTTACCAATTCCCGCATTTGAAGAACCTTTCAAGCAGGTTATAAGTGCTTGCGTAGGTCCTCTCCTGTGAACTAAAAGCGGGAGCAAGTATATTTTTCTCATAATGTATGTGTGTTCCAGATTTCAAGACACAACTCCATTAAGGAGTACCAAGGCAGAAATGGTGGTATAGGAGTTAGTAGCTTTCTTAACACAGTTCGGGCTACCCAATGCGATTAATCTGCTCAAGGTTCTAATTTTACTGTTCGCTCTTTAAAGAGGCCTTTGATAGTTTACGGTTCAAGTTGTTGAGATCCAGTGTGTGTCTTTCTGAATTCCAGGGAGGTTTCAATAGGTGGCATCAGACCTTGAAGACCATGTTAAAGTCAACTGTCAGGGTTACACGAATGATTGTAAAAAAGGTATTCCATTCGTATGAATTCACATTAAAGATGGCCCAAGCGAAACAACTCAGTTCACTCCCTTCGAGTTTATAATCGAGAATTAAGCCAGAGGCCTTTTAAAATTAAATTTTAAAAAACACAGGTGTGAATTCACGATTTCACACTTAGATTGTGTATTGGAAATGACTGAGAGTTGAAATCGAACATGGGAGTTAACTAAACAGCACATAAAAAGGACAAAGCATAGAATGAAGCAGGTGGCTGATAACATCTCTGAGACTCGGAAGTTTTCCCGAGTGGATGACGTTATCATACTGTGACCAGGGATTGGAGATGCCTCCAAAATCAGGTTTAGTGATCCCTATCAAATTGCGAAAAAAGTGAGTCAGGTGAACTACCTAGTTGAAAAACAAGGTGTTGAGTATGTCGTGTGAATATGATGAAACTGTAGAATACTAGAGAGAAAGAACGGAAGCAACCAGTGTTAGTTACTGCCCCGCAGAACGAGGAATCAAGTCCAAATGGTGTCAAAACAGATTGAAAGAAGAAGAAGCCCTTGAGAAATGGGATAGGTTAGTAAGCTATCTGTCTCATGAACGTCGAATGCAGGGGAAACGTTCGTTACTGCAGGAAATGAATAAAAACGTAAGTATCGGATCTGCTATTGTACATGATGTCGAGTTGGGGATTACTGCTCCAATTTAAACAAAACTTTTATCAGTGCATCCTTTCAAATGCAGACGGGTCCAGAAGGAGGAAGTGGACATCATGGAAACAAGCCAGAGCGATTGGAGCTCGCTGATCGTCTTAGTTCCTAAACCACACAGTCCGCAACGAATCTGCATTGATCATCGGCATTAATGTCGAATCAACGCCAATGCATGCATCAACGCCATTACAAAATTGTACTCCTATCGAATTGCTGGACTGGAACATTGCATCGAGAATGTCAGACAAATCAAGTACATCACCAACTTGGACGTAAGGCGTTATTATTGGCAGGTATCTTGAGTGAAAGAAATTTCTGCATTTCTAACCCCAAAAGCACTGTATCAGTTTAAAGTGCTGCCCTTTGAATGAAGAATGCACCCACCACATACCACAGGCTCAAGAACAGAGTTGTGGCTGGGTTGATAAATTGTGCAGACTATTGGGATGATGTCATGACCTTTAGAAAGTCCTGGAAAGATCACATAGTAGAGTTGGCTGAGCTCATTGAACGACTGCATGATGCAAAACTGGTAACAAACATCAAGAAAATTGATTTTGCATAAGCAGAGATGACGTTCGTCCTGGAAGGTGGACCCCACTTAGTAAAAAGACGAAGACCATCGATGGATTTCCACAGCCATCCTCAATGAAAAAGATGCTTCCATTTTTAGGACTCAGCTGTTTCGATTTGAGGTGTGTTCAGTAATTTAGTGGTAAACTCTTTTGAGAAAATGGGAGACCATTTTGAACAGAGATAAGGAGAAACTCTTTCAGCCAGAGAGTTTTGAATCTCTGAAACTTATCACCAGAGAAGGCTGTGGATGCCAGGTCTTGGAGTATGTTTAAGATTGAGATCGATAGTTTCTTGCGTATCAAGTGTATAGGGGAGACACTGGTAGAATGGCTTTGAGAATCTTTTCCAACATATTTGAATGACAAAGCAGACTCAGTGCACTTAATGGTCTATTTTCTGCTCTTGTTTTTAATGGGCTAACAGGCTTAATCAGCTCAAAGCAGATTAGGCTAAGGAGGAAGTGGATGTGATTGTCCAAAAAAAATCAAGTCGAATCAAAGTGAATGGAATTCGCTGATCATGTTTGTTACCAGCATTTATGGTATTCAACAAGTCTGTTTAGATTATCGGAAGGTAAATGCTGTTAATAAATGAGCCTCGTAGCTAATATCAAGACTGCAGGATTGTGTGGAAAAAATAGGATAAGCCACTTCCACCGCAAAGTTGGACTTGTTTTGCAGTTTCTGGTAAGTATCTTTGTTAGAGTGAACAAAAGAGGTCCATGCTTTTGGAACCCCAAATGTGCTGCATTCATTGAAAGCAGGTCAGGCAAAACCTAAGTAACAGGAGAGTCGACGTCTCGGTCAAAAACCCTTCAGCAGGAACGTGCAAACATCGACTTTCTGGCTCCACGGATGCAGCCTGACTTGCTTTGTTTTTCCAACATCACACGTTTCCACACTGACTCTCAAACATATGTAATCATCACTTTCTCCTTTTTCATTATAAAGTCGTGTCCTTTGGAATGAAAAACACGCTAACTACTTTTCAAAGACGTAGGAAAACAGTCGTGGCTGTATTGACTTACTGTGCCTTCTGCATAGGTGACTGACTGTACTTTAGCCATTTGTGGAAACATGGAGCATTTAGCAGTGTTTTTTCAGAGACTACACAAAGTAATGGTGTTCATCAACATGGAACAAACGGAATTGTTGAAGATGGAATCGTCATTCTCAGGGCACAGCGTCAGACACGGACGGATGACACGGACGACACTGAAGATGAAGACCATATATGAATTTCCAATACCATCACCGAAGAAGGGAGTGCAATAAATTTTGGGAGGAAGCGGATTTTACTCGAAGTCTGTACCAAAATCTAGTTGAGTGGTGGCACCGCTGATGCACTTGTTACAAAAAAAAAATATGGTGGAGCATTCCAGGAGGAATAGAGGAATGCTATGAGGCATTTAAGAATGTCAAATCACCAGTTTTCGACATGTCAATTTCTTGAAACTCTTTAAGTTCACCATCGAGTCAAGCGATGTTTGTGTTGGAGCCAAGTTGTTACAGAAGGACGAAACTGGCTTTGCAAGGCCAATCGATTAATTTTCAATATTCAGCTACAAATACAACAGCAAGCACTGGCAAAATTATTGAGTTTGCTGATGGCCTTACATCATTTTAATATTCACATTGCAAATAATACATGGATGATGGCTGTACATACTGATCATAAACGTTTGACGGTTATGGAACAAATGAAGGACAAGAATATCAGATTATTCCTTTGGAGTCTTACGTAACAAGCATTTACTTTATAAATTGAACACGTTGCAGAAAATTGTGTTGCGGGTGGCTTATCACAGGTTTAAAGAAAAGAAAGAGGTTCATATAAGAAAGAAATGGTAGAGTTTAATGATTGAAGTACATGGAATGTGCATGAAATATGTCAATCAAGATTAATGAACTTTGAATCTCGGAATAAAGGCGTTAAAGTTGAGAAAAGACAATAATCGAAGTCATGTTTTCACAATCATGGTACTTCTTTTTTAAGGAGAGAGATGTTGCGAAGTTGTGTAGAATACTTGTAAACTGGAGGACGGACATTGTAATTTGATGTTTGTGAAATATTGATGGAAATAAAATGCTGGGGGAAGCAGTGTATTGTCCCTTGAAAGGACATGTCAAAAAGTAGATGCATTTGGATTTGTAGGTGCACAGAGCAAAAGGCTGTAAAGCTAGCGTTTTGGTTTGTTCGAAAGACAACACGTGTTGAATTTAGTCAACGAATTCAAACCAGGGACTTTCATGTCAAAAAACCGTTAAGTTTAAATCTGTTTATTTTCCCAATGTAGCATCAATCCTATCGAGGGTAGAAAAGACGAGGGCATTTGGATCAAGACAAGAGAGCAACTGCCTTCAGCTTAGCGAACAGCCTTAGAGAAAGCATAATCGAAAGCAAAGGTACCTATCACACAACGAGGTAATGTTTCTGACAAACGAATTCAAGGAAGAAGATGATCCTCACAGAAATATTCGATAGGAAAGGAACAGAACATGCTGGAAGACGTAACATGGCTGCAATTTAAAGAATCTAAACAAAGATTATATTTGTAATATGTATTTTATACTTTAGGAGTTGGACTGATATTTATTGAAACAGTATACCATTAGGTAGTTGTTTTATTTGGGAATATATTGTAGTTAGAAGGGATTTCTTCGGTTTGTTAATCGTTTAGTTATTTTGTTCGCTGTTATACATAAATTAACTTTATTTGTCAATTGCAAAGTGAGTCTTAGTCGTTTAATATATTTGCCAAATCCATTCTGCCAGATTTCGAACTGTTTCAACAGATTACAGGATGAGGTGTGCCTCTATGCATGTTTCGGTTTTGGCTTTGCTGGGGGAGGAGTTATCTACCTGTGCCTTTTAATAATGCTTGAGGTTGACACTGATAGGGAAAGTATTTAAGGGTTGCAGGAGGTTACAGATATTGAGAACGGCTTGAATATAGGCGGAAATTACTGTGTTAGGATCGGTTTCCTGGCTGGAGATGATGACACAGAAAAGAAGGCATGTACTGGTGAAGGAGGTTTCAAATATAGGAAGGAATGTGGGTGTCAATGAAGGATACAGGACCAAGAAGCGCTATCAGGGTTGCCGAACGTTACACAGACAGAAAGTGCTTGAGGAAGTTACAGTCATGGGAGGTCTGGAATACCTGATGGAGTTCAAAATAGTAAGTGTGCCTGGGTTGGAAGATGTGAAAAAGTTCGGGAAGGCTGTAGGTGCTGGAAGAATTGTAATGTTAGGGAGGCTCTTTGGGAGTGAATGAGGTTGCAGGGATAAAGGAAATTGCAGGGGCCTGAGAATTTTACAGTCATCAGCCGGGCTGGAATGGTTTTTGCGAGTTAGCATGATACAGAAGACAGTAAATGCGAGAGGTAGTGGCGAAGATAGGAAAGGAATGTATGGGCGTGAGGAGGTCATCGTGATCAGAATGGTGTAGGAGCTGGAGTGTTTTGCAACGACAGAAAATGAAGTACAGTGTGTAGTTGCTACAGAGGTAGGTCAGTATGCAGCTGCTGGATAATAGTACTGAGGTAAGATTAGTTGTTGGTGCTGGAGTATGTTCGAGATATATGAGGCTGTAGGTGATGGAAGAGGCTACAGAGACATGGAGGAGTTTAGGGGTTCGAGGCATTTACAAGAATATCGAAGTGGGAATGTGCCTGAGGCGATTACAATGATACAGAGCATAATGGAGATATCTTAGGGGAGGTAGCTGTTGGAGGACGTTACATAGGTAGGTAGGGAACAGATGGTGAAGGATAATGCAGAGTTAAGGAGGGATGTACATGTCACGAGAAATTCGCAAAGATAGTGAGGGTGTGTGGGGGAACCAGGAGATGACAGAAACAGGAATGTACAGGTGTAGGAGGAGGTTATAGTAAGAGGGATTGTTTTTCATTTCTTATGAAAGCCTTTTGCCTGAAACTTCAATTTTCCTGCTCCTCGGAGGCTGCCTGACCTGCTGTGCTTTTCCAGCACCACTTTAATCCTGACCTTCATCTCCAGCATCTGTAGTAACCACGTTCGCCTCGAGGAATACTGCAGCGAGTAAGTACTCATTTGAAGTTCTCAGTGTCATTGGGTCAAAACGCTGGAATTCCCTCCCTAATGGCATTGTCGGTTAACTGATGGGAGGTGGACAGCAGTGGTTGAAGATGGCAGCTCGCCACCACGTTAACAATGGGAACTAGAGACGGAACTAGAGACGGGCAATAAATGCTGTCCCAGCCAGTGATGCCCACAAACCAGAAAATGAACACATTTATGAAAAATTCCCTCAGTACTTACTGTCTGACAGTGCAGCTCTACCTGAGGATTGACAGTATTAAAGTGCTGCACTACATCAGAACTGAGCCGCTGAAAGTGCGGTGTTCCCTCAGAAATGTCTCTCTTGCACACACACACACACACACACACACACACATGCGCATGCACACACGCATGCACGCGCGCACACATGCATGCACACAATCACGTATGTACTCTGTCCCAGACACATACGCACACATAAACTCACAGATGTTCACTGTCTCTCTCGCACCCACAGACACACTCAAACACATACGAGCAAACAGATGCACACACAGACACATACACTCACACAAACAGAAACTCACGCAGAATGATACGTTATGGGGTTAAACCCGCTTAATTCAAAATTAACAACATGCAGTAATATGTAAAAATTCGAGAAACCAAGAACTAATTAAAACAAAAAATAACAACTTTATTTCTTAAAGTGTGACAAAAAACTGTTAGCTAACAAGTATTCACAAGTCCTTACTCTAACCTAATTTTTTTACCTTCTCTTCTTTAATATGACTCTGAATAACTCCCATTAGATTTACAAGGCAAAACGTCTTATCTCAAAATAGAACAATCTTTCGGTTGTTCTATTCGGATGTAACTTTGACTTCTTTTCTTCTTCCTCGTGGTTCTACTTCAGAGTTTACTAATCCATAATGGTACTTATAAGAGCGATATTTTTCAAGCAGTCTGTTTACGTGTTGTGCTGGTCTTGGCAGTTCTTGGCAGTTCTCCTGAAAACTATTCCTTATTGCCCGTTCGTATACCCACTGGCTTTAAAATATTGTCATTATACTCAATTCAATCCACATTGGAATTTTGTATTTTTCGAGTAATAATGTAAACTGATTAGCCGATTTCACATCTGTTTTTGTTTGTCGTTACCAGGTAACCAGCTTGTCCAGCAGCTGGGGCACACATTGCATTGTGTCTTATTGAGAACACTTGGTATTGTTACTGTTAGCTTTTAAAATGTATCATTCACCACATGTTCATAATACCTGTTCCCTTAGGAAAAAAATGAACCATCATGGATTCATGGAGATACAGAGATGGACAGCACAGAAAAAGACCAAATTATCCAACTCATCTAAGCTGATGAGATGTCCCAACCCAATCTCGTTCCATCTGCCAGAACCCGCCCCATATAATGACAAACACTTCGTATTCATATGCCCATCCAGATGCCTTTTAAATGCTGCACTTGTACTAACCTCCACCACCTCCCATGGCAGCTTATTCCATACACGTTCCAACCACAGCATGAAAACGTTGCTCCTGATGTCTCTATTATATCTTTTCCCCTCGCCCTAAATCTATACCCTTTAATTCTGGACTTCCCAACGCCAGCGAAAAGACTTCGTCTGTTTATCCTATCCATGCCCCTCATGATTTTATAAACCTCTATAAGGTCAGCCCTCAGCCTCCGACATTCCCGTGAAAACAGCCCAGGTGTATTCAGCCTATCCCTATAGCTCAAACCCTCCTCCTCTGGTAACATCCCTGTAAAGCTTTTCTAAATCCTTTCAAGTTTCACAACATCTTACCAAAAGGAAGGAAACTGCACGCAACATTCGAACTGTGGCCAAACCAATATCTTGTACAGCTGCAACATATCCTCCCTGTACTCCGTACTCCGACAAATGTAGGAAAGCATACCAAACGCTTTCTTCAGTATCCTATCTACCTGCGACTTCACTTTTGAGGAGCTATGAACCTGCACTCCAAGGTCTTTTCCTTCAGCAACACTACCAAGAACTTTACTACTAAATGCATAAGTCCTGTTCAGATTTAATTTCCCAAAATGCTGCAACTCACATTTGTCTAAATTAAAATCCACTGCCACTTCTCAGCCAATTGGCACATCTGATCAAATCCCGTTTTAATCTGAGTAAGCATTCTTCGTTGTCTGGAACGTCAATTCTCCTGCTCCTTCCAAGCCCCCTGACCTCCTGTGCATTTCCAGCAATACATTCTCGGCTCTAATCTCCGGGATCTGCATTCCTCACTTTTGCCTAAGATTTTTTTCTCCCTATCTTTCTCCTCTATCTCAAGCTGTTTCATCTGCCATTGAATTTTAGCCATTTCCAAAGCTGTAAATGGCCATTCCAGCAGATGTAAGTATTGAACTATTTCGGTGATACCCACATCGTTTTTTTTTCCCGAGACAAAGGCGGGTCCAGCTCGAGCTGTCTGCTAACTGTAGCAGCTTTTCCTTGCTCACGGCTTATAAAACTACCTAAGTCACTTCTTCAAACCCCAGAATATACTGAGTAAATGAAAGTGTCATTTCTCTAACTTTTAATCTCACCAACGGGAAGCATCTGAAATTAAACGATTTTTTCCCGCCTAAATTTTATTTTACAATCCAGCACAGTAATCGAACAGTGTGATTAAACTTTCTGGGAGCTTTCACATCTCAAAGCTGTTCATTAATCTGTCGAAATCGACCCACATCCGCCTAAATATATCTAACCCTGTCTAAATCCCAGAATGGATCGCTCCAAACCTGCCCAAATTCTGGATGATGAGCTCAAACTGTCCCGACACAGAGGATGAACCCCTCTATTAATTTAAACCAAGCAACCAGAGAAGATTACCTCGCCTCGTTAAATGTTAAAATGTGTGCATGAGTGAAAGAGAACACATAATTTCCACTGTTTAAAGTGAATAATAATTTATTTTCCTAACTCTGATAGTGAACGTGAACCAACAAGTATAATCTATTCCAAACTGACTTTTCTTAACTCAACACCTTCTGACCACAATTCGATAAAAATGCTGTTCTCATAACACAAATATTAAAGGTAACATTAACTTAATTTCTCAGAGTTCATGCAGATGGTCTTCTCATCTCTCTTCAACCTTCTTTCCCTGTCTTCCCAACTTTGCTGTCTTCTTCCATTTTGTTTTGAGTTTTTTTTTAAACTGATAAATGTAGCCTTTGATAGATAGTGCCATCTGGTTAATTTTAGAACTTTTCATATTAGATGGACAGTGAGCTCTCTCGGTGTATGGCAGTTTGTGTGACAGGTTTTCAAAATACCTGTGTTTTTATTATTTTTTTCTTTTTTTCTTTTTTTGAAAAGACACAAAGTGCACGAATCTTTATTCAATTGCAACCACCAGGAAGATATGAAAAACACCCGGGTGGCCAGTGACAAGCACTGCCCTTCACATCAAAGGGCAATGTTGTGTGATCAAAACAGTGAAGGGGAGGGTAGGGACTAAATCAAAATAGAGTTGGAGGGAGAGATAATACACTCCACTCCCTGCGGTGCCCACCTCTCCCTGAACGACTCCAGGGTGTTGGTGGACACCGCGTGCTCCTTCTCCAAGGACACCCGGGCTCTAACGTAACCCCGGAAGAGGGGCAGGCAGTCGGCCCTAACGACCCCCTCCACGGCCCGCTGCCTGGACCTGTTGATGGCCAGTTTGGCCAGGCCCAGGAGCAGATCCACGAGGAGGTCCTCGGACCTGCCCCCCCTCCTCCGTACCGGGTGCCCGAGGATCAGGAGCGTGGGACTGAAGTGCAGCCAGAAACAGAGGAGAAGGTTTTTAAGAAAATCAAAAAGGGAGTGCAAACGCCCACACCCAATATATACATGGTCCACGGACTCCACAGCGCCACAGAACAAGCAGTTGGGCTGGGAGTCCGTGAACCACCGCAATCTGCGGTTGCAGGGGACTGCTGCGTGCAGCACCCTCCACCCCAGATCCCCGAGAGAAAGGGGGAGGACTTCCGCGTAGAGAGCCCTCCACTGGGGATCCCCACCGCCCGGTGGCAAATGGGCACGCCAAGGCGTGTCCGGACAGTGGATGAGGGCGAAGAGGTGGAAGGTGTGCAGTAGCAGTCGATACAGGGTCTTTCTTTTTACGTCCCTGAAAGCAACAAAATTAAAATTCCGGAGGCGGCTCAGGTTGTGGGGCACAGGCTCCCGCGAGAAGTACGGGACCTTGGGGCCAATGTGAAATCCGTCCGGGACGGGGTGAGCGCGGACGGGATCCCACCGCACACCTGAGCATCCTCCAACTGGTGCACTACGGCGGTTCCGAGCACCGCCGTTTTAAGGCGTCGGATGGCGGTGGCCACGTACCGGACGTCTACCGCTGCCCTGCTCGCTATGTCCTGCGGCAGCGTCCAGCCCAGGCCCCCGGCACCCAGCACGTCCCCGACCCTGGTCGCCCTCGCCGCCACGGCCCTCTACCTGTGTTTTTAATTTTTTTTATTTTTTTTTTCTTCTTTTTTTTTGTGAAGGGGAAAATCTCCTGTTTATTTTTTTTTTACAGTGAAGGGGAGGGTAGGGTGTACTTAGTTTTTTTTTAGTCAGAACCCTCAGTTCATTTTTTTTTGTTGGAGGGGGAGTCTTCTGGTTGTATTTTTTTTCTTTTTTACCTGTTTATATATTTTTCTCTTTTGGAAGGAAACACTCGAGTGGCCAGTCACAACTCCAGGGTGTCGGTGGACACCGCGTGCTCCTTCTCCAAGGACACCCGGGCCAACCTGTGTTTTTATACTTCCAACACGGTTCCCTCTCATTGGTTGGATCTCATCCATATAATACATTCAAATTCATTTGGATTTAAGTATTGTGGGAATAATTTAAATTGATTGGTTGAGTTTCAAGTGTTACCGAAACAGCAACAAAATTTCAGGAGTTCATTTAGCAGCCAATTGTTCCAAGTATTTATTTTTGAACAGCCCGTCTCTAGTACTTCGTCTCTTTGGACTTAAGAATGATATATATGTAGATAGATAGATCGATAGATCGATAGATAGATCGATCGATAGATCGATCGATAGATCGATCGATAGATAGATAGATAGATCGATAGATCGATAGATAGATAGATAGATAGATAGATAGATAGATAGATAGATAGATAGATAGATAGATAGATAGATAGATAGATAGATAGATAGATAGATAGATAGATAGATAGATAGATAGATAGGAGTAGTAAAGTTTTTTAGCACGATATTTCTGCACAAATCTTCTTTACAATTATGGTTATCAGAACTTTCAAAACAGAATCATGAAATATTTCGAATGGATGCAACATTGTTGAAAATGAAAGACTATTCCTGCCAGCACGCGCTTAATTTTTAAAACCTTGCATCCATCGGAGACAGGCAATTGCTAAAATGTAATTCCATGATTTAAGCACGCCATGGCAGTGTAGAATTGGGTATTAATTGCACCGGAAAACTGTAATTTACTCTCTGATTATATTGTTGGTTTATCGAAATCGCATGAACTGCAGAGAATCCCAGACAATCAGCTTGTCGCCACTTCTCAGCATTACAAAGAGCGTTAGAAAATTGCTGGCCGAGGCAGTGACTCTTACCACCTATGAGAAATTTCAAAATACACAGAAACGATGCACATGAGTGGAAAGATACATAAAATGATGCAAATATCCAGGAGATTTATGGTAGGGTAACAGGTTTGGTGTATCACCAACCCAGCCACCCCGTGGCTCAACACTTCAACTCCCGCTCGCACTCCACCAAGGACCTGCATGACCTTGGACTCCTCTATCGCCAGACCATAGCAACACGAAGGCTGGAGGAAGAGCGCCTCATCTTCCACCTAGAAACCCTGCAACCACGAGGTGTGAACTCAGATTACTCTAGTTTCCTCATTTCCTCTCCCCCCACCTTGTCTCATTCCCAACCCTCGAACTCAGCACCGACTTCCTAACCTGAAATTTTCTTCCTGACCTCTCTGCGCCCACCTCCACGCCGGCCTATCACCCTCACCTTAACCTCTTTCCACCTATCGTATTTCTAACGCCCCTCCCCCAAGACCCTCCTCCCTATCTTTTATCTTAGCCTGCTTGGCACACTTTCCTCATTCCTGAAGAAGGGATCATGCCTGAAAAGTCGATCGCCCTGCTCCTTGGATGCTGCCTGACCTACTGCACTTTTCCAGCATCACATTTTCAGGTACAGATATGGTGTGACAGACATGAATGTGACAGATTGGTGTGTGGTGTTTAATCATTCGCTTTATCTTGTGTCAATATAATGTATTACATGGCATGTTCACTGTGCTTAATGGAACACACTTTGAACAGAATTGGCAACTCAAGACTAAAAATCCGCAAAAGTGCTATTGACCATCAAAACCAGCAGAATTGTAATCTTGTATAATCTCCAGTCTCTAAATCCTGCCTCAGCATATCTCCCACTCAACTATAACAATGAAGCCAGGGTATCAATCCTGGTTCAATGGAGAGTTTTATGACACATGCTAGAAGCAGCAGCAAACATAGTTGTCAATGTGGTATCAAACTGGCGAATGTACTGAGCAGGATTACTTGCATGTTGCGCAGTATAAGCAGGAGGTGTTAGACAGAGCCACCCTCAAATTTCCCTGCAAATGATTTGCCAGATTCCATTGAATCAAGAATAAGCATCTAAAAAAAGAAAAATCTGTCTTTTCTCGAGATTTGTATTAAACAAACTAACGTATAAGGTCTACAGTCTGAAGTGACAACACAACATGTCTTGAATGGTGATGGACGATTTTTGGTGGAGTTGTTGGACGAGTTGCTCAGAGGACTTTGTGCATGCCTGAGATCGCAGAGACACGTTTATTTCCAGAAAATGCTTAGAAGGACAATTAAAAGGATTGACTTCACTGTCATTCCCCTGGAAATTTTGCCACACGTCTCTGTTCCTTCGTTCGTCTGGCTTGGAGATGGCTTTGGACGTTGCAACTTTTCTGATGTTAGTTGGTAAGAGGACATCCTCAATCCTGTCAGGGTAGTGAAAGCAATCTTAATCATGACTGGGGGTAATAGATTCATGGTGTGTCAGTCCTCCCAGTGTTGCAGTGGAAGGCAATTCTTCTCATGCAATGCCACTTGTCAGACAGTTAATCTGAAACAGTGGCATCGTCCTGAATTATTGGATTCGTGTATGTATTTTCAGATGATATTGTAGAATGTCAGAATTGATTAGAATTGGATGAGGCTGGGCATTTGCTATTAATTCCATCATTCCTGCCATTCTTGCTCAGTAGTTAAATGTGCAGAAAGTTTCGACACGGGCATTGCTTTGAAAGGATCTCCCTCTCCTTTACTTTCTCTCCTATAAGATCAGTTGAGTTTGGTATTTCTTCAGTGACACTTGAGCTTTTTCAAATTTTCAACGGGTTTCAAAACTCCTGGAACGTTGAACCAATCCAGTTTATATCAACATTGTCTGGAGGAAGATGTTTAATCCGGTGGTGATGTATGACAGTCATTGTAATCACTGAGGCTTGCTTTCGGTTCGGGGCCAAATAAAAACGATGATTAGTTTGGATATTCTTTGAAGAAAAGCAATTTCCAATTGATCAGAATAAGTCCAGAGAAGCAATATGGTTATTCTCTTCGAACTGAGTACAGAGTATTTCAGAGAATCCGTTCCCTCAATTTTATTTTTAAAATACAATCAGACATATCTGAAGTACCTTAGGCAGTCTGGCGGCACCTGTTGATAAACAGGGTTGATGTTTTCTGTCTCATAAATCTTAGGAGTCTTCAGAGAAGTCACCAGTCTTGCTGAAATTTGTCAAGCAGGATCTCTTTTTTTTAACCACAGATTTCTGTAATTCGCATTTTCTTTTTCGTCTATTTTATTAGAAGATTACTTTTCTCAAATTCCAGATCTGGGGTGCTTGGTCAGCAGTTCTTGTATTATTGGAAGCTGAGTTCTCGGTTTTGTGATGGTATTTTATTTTCTGTGAGAAATCTTCACACTTTCCCTTCAAATGACTGGTAAGAGTTCGTTGAATCAAAAGTAATCATCTGGGGAAAAAAATCTGTCTCTCGTCCTGATTTGAAATAAAGAAAAAAAAATATTATTAGTAAATGCATGACATATTTGTAAATTTCAGAACATTTTAAGATTTCTCAAACTGTGTCGTATGTAGTGAAGACGATTTTTTCCTTCCACCTTAAGGAAACGAATCTGCTTAACACGTAAATAAAAATCTCAAGCGTCCTCTAACTAGAGAGAAGTGAACAGTCACACATTTGCATATTTAAATGACCTAACCCGCTTCATTGGAATAGGGACACTGAATTGTCGAGTTGTGAGTAAACCAGGTTGGCTAATAAGTGCAGAATTGCCTCGCTTTGGGAGCACCTCCACATCACGGGTGGACAACAAACCATTTATCCCTGTTCACCCAGGTTGATGTGAAACAGCTGCCAGGTTGTCCCTCGGGCACGATCACGTTGCCCAGATTTCTGGATAACCGCGCAAGCGCCTGTACCTCACATTACCAGAAGTCAAACACCAATTAACCACTACCCTCCGCCCAACGCAGTATCTCTTTCCTTCACAGTTGGTAATGGTCATAAATGACGGGTCTGCAAAGGCAGCAAACAAAATGTATCAACTCGGTCTATTGGGCAGTGGTAAGGTTCAGAATATTAAACTGATTGAGTGGAAGTTTGTGTAGCTGCTGTTGCCGCTTCTCACCAGCTGTGTGTCTCTCTCAGCACTCAATTCCTCACTGACATCATCGCGTTCTCCCTCTTTATTCTGGATGCATTAATAGACCTTAAGACAGTCCACACTTCAGTTGATTGATGGAGTGGTAACAAAGGGCTTTTCATAGTATAATGTCTTTTTTAATTAATTGAATAATTGCTGTCAGTGGATGGTTCTCCGCACTTTTGACCTGCTTTCTGAACTTGGACTGAGTAACCCGATAAATAAATGTATCTGCAGCAATTTAAGTTGCACCGCTTCCAAACAACTTCTCCAAATATACACAAAGACACAACGTAATCACTGAAATTAACGCTTGTGAATCTTTGCTATGTCTAATATATGTTTGGAAGGATTAACTGAAAAAAGAGCACTGGGCTAATGGTAAGTTTATTGGAAGTGTAAAACAGGAGAGAAATTTCAGTGTCCATATACAGAAATTCCTGAAAGTTGCCACCCAGGTTGATAGGGTTGAGAAGAAGGCATACGATGCGTTAGCTTTCATTGGTGGAGGGATTGAGTTTCAGAGCCACATTGTCATGCTACATCTGTACAAAACTCTGATGCGACCGCGCTTGGAGTATTGCATGCAGTTCTGGTCAATGCATTAGAGGAATGGATGTGGAAGCTCTGGAAAGGGGTCAGAGGAGATTTACTTGGATGTTGCCTGGTATGGAATAGAGGTCTTATGAGGAAAGGCTGAGGGCCTTGAGGGTACTGTAGTTAGAGAGAAGAAGGATAAGAAGTGACTTAATTGAGACATATTGGATAATCAGAAGGTTAGCGAGGGTGGACAGTGATAGCAGTTTTCCTCGAATAGTGATGGCTAACACCACGGTACAGAGCTGCAAATTGAGTGGTGATCGGTATAGGAGCGATGTCGCAGGTAGTTTCTTTACTCAGAATGTAGTCGGGGCGTGGAACACACTGCCTGCAGCAACAGGAGACTCGCAACCTTTAAGGGCTTTTAAATGGTCATTGGACAAATATATGGATGAAAATGAAATTGTGTAGGGCAGATAGACTTCAGATTGCTTCCACAGGTCGGTACACACATCCTCTACTGTGCTGTAATGTTCTATGTTCTATGTTCTATAATATCGGTCAGCCACAGAAGTATGAAACTGTCAGACACGGTGAAGAGGAAAACTACTGATTTCCTTCTGGTCTCCAACTCTGGGTCTCTGTGACACTGGCTCTTCCTCTCCCCCTTCAGTTCCTTGTGAACCTGACTAGTCAATAATATGCACATTACAGTAACAGCAGTAAGGGATATAATTGGAGCAAATGGGAGAATTGTTGTTAAAATCGTATCGTGCCAGTCAAAAATCAAAATTCCAGGATTAATACAAAAACGTGCATTTCTCTAACAAAACAATGATAATTTGTCAACATTCCTTCCAGATTCTTACACAAAGTCGAAGCGAATTTTTTTTGAAAAAACACGTTTGGGAGAAAAGCAGAACTGCAGTTGCCAGAATTTCAATCTGACAATTGTCAGTTTCTGTCAACGAATGGCCATAAATAGATCAGTGTTAAATGTTCGGCTAAACAGACGGACCAATCTGTTGCTTCACGAGCTAGAAAATGTATAATGCTGCACACGGGAGTGATGTCCAGAAAAAATATAATCAAAATAACATTTTTGCACTGTTTCAATATGACCTCAGAGATGATGACTATTCGATCCGCTGTGGCCATGGCCACCAGGTAATATGTTGTGCAAGTGGAAAGGTCAGACTTTCCCTCGGGGCAGCATCGCAATGGCTAACAGATTAACTGCAAACGATGAATGAGAAAAGAGTAAGAAAATTGTTGATGAGAATAATTTTCGAGTGAGTAAGAACGGCAGGATTGAAATTGGAAAGCAAGAGTTAAAACAATTCGTGATCAGGTCCGACAAAATCTCATCAAGTTCACGACATACCCACATCCATGATTAATACCTTATTACATACTGATTCGGAGTTATGACGAGAAAGCAACAGAAAGCTCCCAACTGTGTCAGAGTGTGAACTGTTCTAATGAGGGTGACGAAATTAGACTTTGCAATTTTTGAGAATATTCGTACCTCACGTTGAGGTTCTAGATGTACGTTTGTTCGCAGAGCTGGGAGGTTCATATCTAGACGTTTCCTCACCCTACTAGGTAACATCTTGAGTGGGCCTCAGTCGAAGCAGTGTTTCTGCTCAGTCTTTCATATGTTATAAAGGTTTTCAGCTTTGTTCGTTAATTTGTAAACCCCAGAACTTGTTTGAAGTCGCATTCTCGAGATAGCTTGAGGTTTTGTTTCAAGAAAGGTGACATCTCAGCTCAGACAGGATCCGTTCAGTTGCAGAGGATTGCGACGGACGTCTGAAGATGCTCAAGGACTCCCTCATACGAACAGGATACAATGTTCACTCATTGAAAGCCAGTTCAAACATGCCACAACGAGATATTGTAATGACCTCATCAGGAGGTAGACATGGGATGCAACGGATAGGAATGTCCAGTACTTCCCAGAGCAGAGAAATTATGCTATATTCTTCGCAGCCTGGAACACATTATCGATGAGGATCAGCACCTTGTCAAGAACTTCCCTACGCCTCCACTTCTCGCCTTAAGCGCCTGCTGCACCTAAACCATTGTTTGCAGCAAATTGCCCAGCCTTCAAGACAACATCGACCACAACAAAGTCTAACTCTGCAATGGCAAGTACTGCAAGACGTGTCAGACTATTAAAATGAATACCAGCATCACACATGATGAAACCAACCCGATGTACGAGGTATGAACTCACGTGACTCGGCCAATATTGCTTATTTCGTACGCTACTAGCATGGATGGCCCAAAGCATGGCACATTGGCGAGATCAAACAGGTGTGTGACAACTCCTGAAGAGGCACTGCGCAACAACCGCCATACAGGGGTGTTCCCTCCCAGTCAGGGAATGCTTCATCAGACAGGGACATTCAATTTCGGATATTTGGGTGACCATCTTCCAAGGTGGACTTTGGGATATGCACCAACGCAGAGTGGCAGAGCAGAGGCTGACAGCAAATTTTGATTCCTATGAAGACAGCCTCAAACGTGACCTTGGGTTCATGTCACACTACACCTTGCACTCTCTCACACACACACACAAACAAGCACACGTACACGCACACACACTCCTACATACTCACACACTCACGTAGACCAGCTGTCAGACACATGCTATCTCTCAAACATACACACACAGCAACGCGTCACACTTAAACCCACGTGCACACCCTCTTAGAGGTTTGTACTCAATCACACACACGCACAATTTACCCGGCATACACGCACACAAACACAAACTCTCTCAAGTCACTCACAAGCACACACACTTACATGCACACACTCACAGTCTCCATCTCTCATGGACAGACACACACGTATAAGTAGATGGGGTGAATTTGCATTTTCTGAATTATACATGGAGATATTATTGTATTTTGCTCAAAACGCACACGTTCTGTGGGCAGTAAATGCAGACAGTCAATTCATGTGATATTCTATAAACTCCGACTGTGGAAATACAACCTGTCCAACTCAAGTTTTGGATAAAGACATATTCTAACCTTGCAGCTTTAATGCATTGTCTGAGCTGAGATTACAGCTTTTTATAATATAAAATCTGAAGTTATCTCGGGAACGTGACTGAATAGAAGTTCTGGGATTTCCATATTAATGAACTCACACCTACAAGCCATTCCAAAAGATGGAAGACTTAACAAAAATCACGGTTTGTTCAGTATATCATTTCTGTTTCATGACACTGTAATCTTTAGTTGTAAATTCTGTGTCGAATGATCCTCTCCAAAAGCTAGTGCTACGAAATAAGGCCGGTGGACTATAATCTGATGTTGTGTGATTTTTAACTTCGTCCACCACAATCCAAAACTGGCATCTCATAGTCAGCATTCAATAGAACCGATGCCGAAAACCGTCAGAGACCTGAGGCAATGCTTCAAAATGCAGATTTGGGACACAATTTTCTTAATAGAAGGATCCTGCTGCCAGAAATGTTCAACTTCATTTGATAAATCTGGAAAAATGTCAGAACAACAGCGTGCTATTCGGTCTGAAGAAGTTGCTACAATAGTGGTTTATCACCCTCCTAAAACTGCATTGTGGCATTAATTTGAAGTCCACCCATCATTGTGAGGAGGAACATGCCAAGAACAAAAAAGGGAAACACAGTGCAGCAAAAACCCTGTGCCATAAAATAAAACTTGTAATTTTTAAATAACCCTCGAAGCGCCACGTATGTGCACGCAGGAAATTCTGTCCTCATATCTAGTTTAATTATTGTCTAGAAACTGAAAACTGGAATTGCTGTACTTTTCATGAGAAAAAAAGTAAGTTCAGAAAAAAAGAGTTTCGGTGCATATACACGCAGATCTGTGAGTGGAATGCAAGTCCTGTAACCCCAAATGACGTCCATGGTTTCATTACCACAAGTCAGGTCTGTGATAGCATACTGCCTACTTCTTTGGATGAGTGAAGCACCAATCAATGTTAGGAAACATTACACACGACAGGATTAGACAGGCCATCAGAGAGACAGTATATCTACCAGGCTATGCATTCCCTCATTCTGCCACTGGTGTAATGACAACATTGATTAACATCAATGCAATGCACTGAAGTAACCGGTTAAAACCTGTTGTGCGTGACTTTTGAGCCTGCTTTCTAGAACATCTGGATGAGGAAGGATACTGGAAACGTGGGAAAACCACGTTTCCAAACAAGATGTAAGCAGTTCCCACTTAAAACATCTTTGACCGTTCCTTCACTGTCAAGCGAACAACTTTCTGAAACATCCTTCCGAACAGCACTCTTTCTGTACCTGCGTGAGTAAGGCTCCTCTGGTTTAAGAAGGCATCGACCTTTGTCAGTTTCACATCAGCATTGGCTACACAATTCCAACTTAACGTTGCCATTTTGATGCACTTTCTGACAAGGATATCCGTGGAAACAGTCACTGATTACAACCTGAAGCGTTTGAACTATGCATGAAGCTGAAAACTCTGGATGGTCCGAATCTGAATGGACAACAGAAAATTCCAATAACATTCTATAGGTCAGACAGCAATACTGGTACGCGTGAAGGATTTTACATTATGATTCACTCATCGGGTGTGAATATTGAGGTATTTGTAAGCATTAATTTTCAGTGTCTGACCTTCAGAATGTGATGATGTCAGAGTGATGACTTTTAATATCATTGTTGGGTCTCCGAGAAAATAAATGACTGTATCAATAAAATATTTATAGTTTGGTTTTGATATTAGAATGTTAAGATTTTAACAGTTTGAAGACAGAAATTACAAAATCTGATCAGAATTAAATGTTGACATTATCAGCTATTCGTGGTTGTCATTCCAGATGTAAGATACACAGGGATGTCATGACTAAGTCCTTCTGCAAAAATCTCCAGCGTACAATGTTAACGCTACAGTCACCGATTGCAGAATCTTAATTGATTGATGCACAGGAAAAGCATTGTTTCAGGCATCAGCAGGAGAAATGAGTAGGATTTACTAAAATTAAAATAGAAAAATTTGGATAAACTCACCGGTGTAGGTACAAACGTATAGAGATGATTGCTGTCATGTTTTGAGATCAGTAACCTGTTTTCATGCATGGAAAGATAGTGAAGAAGAGATATATATATAACTTTCAGTGGATGAAGCTCTTGCTCTTTAAAAGGACAATGGGATGGGGATGGACAGCAGCACCTGCAAATATGAATAGGTGAGAGGAGGGTATTTCTCCAACCAATAAGAGTAAATGAGGGGTGGTGTTGAGCCTGCTCATGGTGCAAACCAGTTTGGGAAAAGGCTCACTCTGTCCTCATTCAGAAAAAAACAGACTGGAAAGGAGCTAAACATCTGAATGATTGTCTCTGTCATGTGGGAGATGCTGGAATCCAGCAAAATCCATCCAGAAAGTAAGGTGGAAGCACTGCCAGCAGTCTTCAGCCAGGAGTGCGAAAAGATGATAAGGCCTTTGATCCATGAATCATTTTTTTTTCAGATCTGCAGAGTATTCTAAGATCCCCAGCAAGGAAAAAGTGGACCGGAGCCGGCTATTTGGCCCTTCGAGCCTGCCCCTCTGTTAAATATAATGATGAATGGTCTTCGGACTCAGCGAAGCTGTTTCAGTGCGACCACAACATTAAGATTGACACAGACTTTTTAAAATATGCCGGTTATGTCGAGTCCACAAAAGCAGAACAAATCCAACCCCACGTATTGCTCAGCACTAGTCCTACCCAGACCCATTCCCCTACTCAAATGCGCTGCATTTACCACTGACTAATGCACCTAAACTGCACATCCCCAAACACTATGGGCAATTTAGCACGGGAAATTGACCTAACTGCCACATCTTTCGATTATGGAAGGAAACCGGAACAACTAGAGGAAACCCACCCAGACACGGGGGCAATGTGTAAACCTAACGCACACAGACACCTGAGGTTGGAATCAAACCTGTGTTCCAGAGGATTTGCAGCACAGTAGGAAGCACTGAGCCACCATACTGCCCACAGGCGGTGATGACTTTTCCCATCAGGGAACAGCAGGGAGATGCCCTGAAGTTACCCCTCTCGGATTGTCCTCTTGCTTAAAAATACTCCAGAATTTGGAAACCATCTGAGATCTCACGTGGAGCTTTCCTCTTTCCAGGTAAGACAGGTGTGTAACTGCAGCAGAAAGTTTTTGTCTCCGCACTCCAATGCCTCAACATTAATATGGTATGCTCCAGCAGACTTGTTGTTCTTAAACTGCCATAGGCCCTTCTTCACTTCGTGCGGCCTGGCATGCTGCCAAACTCATTGCGTGTAGTTTGCTTTGGAATGCCTTCCAATATACTCACATTAAGGACAGAATCCTGGCTAAAGAGGTCTCCGAAACTCTGCACCTCAGGATGTTCTTTGACAGATTATTTATCTTTGATAAGAATCCCCTTGGCCAGCATTGTTTCGGGCATGTGTTGTATGCCTTTTTTCCGCATTATATATGAAGCATGGGTGATAACCAAAAAACTCTGTTCTGGAAATCCAAGCTGCTATATTGATTCTAGATAGGTAGGCGTTGATTGCTTGGTGAAAGATTAAAGTCCATTGCTTACCATTACATTTGGTGTTGTTACTTACATTTCTGATGGTTAGACATACTGTAGTGTCCAGTAGAACCCGGAAGGGACTGAACGGTTAATGCAAAGGAGAGAATCATAATGATCCAGTAATGGAGAGCAGAAGGAAACCTTGGATATTGCTTTTCCCCATACCTGGCAGTTTATTCTTTATGTGGTCTTTGTCTGCAATAGGAGTCACATCGAATAATATTATAGGAAGATATTCTGGGGATTTTGTGCAGCCTGAAATTGCCTTTAAAGAAATCGGAGCTTGTCTGCAGAATTTAAATTGTAGGACAAACCTGATTAATTATGGTAGTTTAGGATTCTGTACATTCACATCTACATCAATTTGCACGTCATTGCGTCCGTACACATGCAGATATGGCTATTTTTCATGTATTTGTCATTGTGTTTGTGTAATCCTACGATACAGCAAGTGTCAGCCAAATCAAGGCAGCCTTTCGACCTTTGTATTCAAATTACAACATTTAAATTGCCAAAAAATGTACGCGAATGTTCCATCACCAGTTTTTTTTTAAATAAACAATCCCAGTCTCTCAGATCAATCCATTCCAGACGCTCACTTGTACGTTGAGCAAAATACTTTACCATTTCTTAACAACACAACAACATCAGCTCAGCAAATTTAAGCAACAAATTGGACTTGTTAGGCCAAAGGGCCTGTTTCCACATTGTAAGGATTCTAAGATTCTAAGAATTAAATTTGATAAAGGAGTAGAATTAAACTAATAAAGAATTGGCGTATCTCTCTGCTTTTGAGCGGCTGCGTACATACAGGATAGCATTTTGCTGTTCCTGAGTTTATTCCACTTGCTATCTGTGTACCATTCATGCTAATTTGGTGTCAGACTGTGGGTTTGTGCGTCCATGTGTGGACTGGTGTGTTGTTCTGCCTGTGTGCACACACCTTGTGTCTCACTCCACAGGTCATACATGTCTGCGTAGGTTTGTGGATCAACCTGTATCTGTTCTTTTGACATCGATTGTCCATGTCTTAGCGTCTGTGCTAGAGGATATGAATACTTCAGACTTACTTCCTGGATGAAAGCTGATGGCTCAAAAGACATCATGATGCGGTTGGTCATACAGTGGAACTGGTCGTGCATGGCAAACAGGCGGCAAATGGTGAACGCAAACTGGACGTTTTGAAACCAACAGAAAGCGTCAATGCAATAGGGGATTTATGTGGGAACTAGACAAGAGGAGAGAAAAAGGAGCTAACATAATGAAACAAAGAAGTAAAATTCAAGCGGCAGGAACAGGATTGAAGGTCGGCACAAATTGAAAATTCTGTTTTCTGTCACCCTTTTTCACTATGGCTGCGCAGTTAATGTAGGAAGTTAGAAATGCCCAACTCACAAGCACATTTTACTGTTACAACTACTTCAAGTGTGTCTACATATCTCTTCTTCTATTTTTGCCAGCCTCGGTGGAGGTCTGTAATACAATCGTTGCAATTTGACACCTGCTTTTTTTTCGGTTAACCCAATCAGCATCATTTTAGGAAACATCTAAGAGACCATTCCCCTTTTTCATCTGATAACTTCTCTCATCAGAATTGCACGACCTGCTTTTTCACTTCCGCACTCTCAACTAAAAGCTTTCAACCTGGAATTTTCTGTTGGAAATTCTCCACTTTCTCAACCGTTTTAGACACTATCCACATGAATCGGTATGTCTTATTTTGTGATCGCAGCTCACAGACTCCTTGCTCTGGGATAAATATCAACCGCACTTTCGAAACCCCAAGTTGTTTGCAACTGAACAATCTGTAGTACAGATCAGGCTGTTGTGTTTCAAAGGTTGTGTAACTAATGGATATAGGAACCAAACCTCTGTGTACATAAAAATCACCAAGCCTTAAACCTAGTCGATATCTTACGAAACAAAAACATGGAATATTGTAGTTGGCACTGTGCAACTTCGCGATTGACTGCCCGTTTTGGGAATAGCAATGTGGAGAGTTCTGATCAAGAAATTTTAACTGTGAGGATCTTTCCTTCAAAGTTCTAGATTTTTAGATTTCAAGTAGACTGGCATAGAATATGTGTATAGCTGTTTAAAATCTCTCACCCTGCAAGTGGTTGCTTTCCAAATTGAGAGGTTAAAAATTTATAGCATTCAAATATTCACTTGCATGTCATCAGTTTGCAGTACGATTATTGAACGAGTTTTAACACATTTTAGTTCCATCCTCGCTGTGTTTAGGGAAACAGACAAAAATAAGTTCTTGAACCAAATCTCAGGGTAGGTGTCAGATCATGAACTGACGTACGCGACATTCTCACAGCCAGTATCATGACTGACAGCTTAAGTGGGTAGCGGTTAATAAGAGAGTCGACATTCAACAGTTCGAGTTCGAGATATAAATGATTTATTTGTGAGCATGCGAGTGCTGCAAAAAATCTGCCTGTAAAATTGAAAGCAGTCACAACGTCTTTAATGTTAAGTACAGTAATATACCCCATGCAGAGTGGGCAATCAATGTATCAACTTCCCTGTTGAATAAGTTTAAAACTAGCTTCTCAAAAAGCTTTAAAAAATGTCACGTTCGTAATGTTAACCAGGATAAACATTGACAGACTTCCGAAAGTATCACATTGTAATCTAAAAGCCTAAATATCTGAATAGTTATTTTGAAACATATAGGAATTGTTCATTCAAAGTTGCAAGCCCCATCTATGATATTATAACTTCACCTTTATTTGTGACAATGCTGATCTTTCACAGCATCTATAATTCACTTAATTTTAAGTATTGCGCAAAACATGTGAAGTTGCACCCATCCACCCAGTAAGCAAATAGCCTCAACTCTACAATTTTGTCTGCCTTATATGCCTAATAGCTTTGCATCTAAAAAAAAAACTAATTGGCTCATTTTCTTTCCGTCTGGCCGATTTATGAAAGTGCAAGAGTTCATTCAGCAAGGCATTTGATCACGTTCCCCATGGTAGGCTCATTCAGAAGGTCAGGAGGAATGGGATACAGGGGAACTTAGCTGTCTGGATACAGAATTGGCTGACCAACAGAAGACAGCGAGTGGTAGTAGAAGGAAAATATTCTGCCTGGAGGTCAGTGGTGAGTGGTTTTCCTCAGGGCTCTGTCCTTGGATCTCTACTTTTTGTTGTTTTATTAATGACTTGGATGAGAGGATTGAAGGTTGGGTCAGCAAGTTTGCAGATGACACAAATTTTGGACGTGTCATTGACAATATAGAGGGCTGTTGTAGGCTGCAGCGGAACATTGACAGGATGCAGAGATGGACTGAGAGGTGGCAGATGGAGTTCAACCTGGATAAATGCGAGGTGATTTATTTTGGAAGGTCGAATTTGAAAGCTGAGTCCAGGATTAAGGATAGGATTCTTGGCAGTGTGGCGGAACAGAAGGATCTTGGAGTGCAGATACATAGATCCCTTAAAATGGCCACCTAAGTGGACAGGGTTGTTCAGAAAGCATATGGTGTTTTGGCTTTCCTTAACAGGGGGATTGAGTTTAAGAGTCGTGAGATCTTGTGGCAGCTCTATAAAACTTTGGTTAGACAGCACTTGGAATACTGCGTCCAGTTCTGGTCGCCCTATTAGAAGTAAATATGTAGATGCTTTGGAGACAGTTTGGAGGAGGTTTACCAGGATGCTGCCTGGACTGGAGGGCTTATATTATGAAGAGAGGTTGACTGAGCTCGGACTTTTTTCATTGGAGAAAAGGAGGAGAAGAGGGGACCTAATTGAGGTGTACAAGATAATGAGAGGCATAGATAGAGTCGATAGCCAGAGACTATTTCCCAGGGTAGAAATGCCTAACACGAGGGGTGATAGTTTAAAGCTGGTTGGAGGAAAATGTAGAGGGGATGTGAGAGGCGGGTTCTTTACACAGAGAGTTGTGAGAGAATGGAATGCAGTGCCAGCAGCAGTTGTGGAAGCAAGGTCATTGTTGCATTTACGAGACTGCTTGACATGCATATGGTCACAGAAATTTGAGGGTGCATACATGAGGAGCAGTGGTTCGCACAACATCGTGGACTGAAGGGCCTGTTCTGTGCTGTACTGTTCTATGTTCTATGTTCTATGTTCATTCTTTTTGTTGTTCATTTCCTGCTCTCAAGACATTTGTCTTAAGTATATATTTAAGATGCCAACAAGGAAGCAAAGAAAGCCACTTTGACATTAAAGCGTGCTGCGGCATTCAATATGATTTAGTCTGAGTAAATCATATGTGACTTATTTAAACACTTCAGGTCCTAAGTGTTATTGATTGTCTTATGAATTTGTTGGCGTGTCCGGTACATTTAAGAGACTGAGTATGCTTACAAAGAATTATCAAGCACAGAGTGTGCTGAAAAATTAAAACATGTAATATTTGCCTATGAATCAACGAGCTGTGCTAAGTTGTTCTGGTACACAACAAACTTGAATTTGAAAAGAACAGTTTAAATTATTCCCCAAGATAAAACAATCCAATCGAACTTGAATGTTATTGTTTTGACGACATCAAACCAATGAGACCCTCCAATGTTTTCAGGTATAAATTTCCGGTATTTTGAAGAGTTAGTCAAAGCAGAAAAGACCACAAAACTGGCGGCAGACTCGCTGTCTGAAAGTTACCTGTTCATATGAAATCTGTGCAGCAGAACACAGAAGGAAGCCGAAAATCTACAGAGGAACATCGACAGTAGGGTCGTTTTCAAAATTGATTTTTGTAAACTTAATCGGGGTATTATATCAGATCCGTATGGTTGTGTAGAGTGGGAGGTAAATACGGTGCATATTTGAGATAGAAATAAGGAAAGGATTTTTTTTGTTGCTCTATCATACATCTTTGAATCTCAATATTCTCTTCTTCAAAGTCAGGGGATGCAGACAGTTCCGATATTTTGCTGGAAGATTATTGAAAAGTGAGGAGGTGAAAGAAAGGAACTTAGAGCTGAGCATAAAATCAGAAATACAGTGATCAAATTTAATGATTGAGAAGGCTTGAAGGGGCAAGTGACCTCTGCTTTTTGCTTCATGGTTTGTGATTTTGGAAATTACTGCTTAACTGAGGCACGTGATACACAAAGCTACAACATAAAACAGACTCGTTAGCGTTATACGATGAGTACATTTCTATTCCAGAGTTAAAACCATTGCTAAAATTTTGCTCCTGTTAAATCGTGAAAGGGCGGGGCAATCCGTTTTTGGCAATGCTGTGACCATCATGGCAAAGGTATCGAGAGCTCATGAACATGGTCAGTTTTCTTCATGCTCTGAAGTGACCACAAGCATGCAGTATCCCTCTTCAGGGACCAATTCCACATCTTGGTTGGCTCGCTCATTGACCATCTTCTGAAGCTGCAATGTCGAATGCAAAACAAGATCGTTACGCCGAAGGTATGAGATGAAACAAAGTCAGAGAGAGGGTCTGAAAGTTACAGGGTCAGCGAGTGAAACGCCACAGGTTGAGACATAGAAAGGACCGGAGAGAGGGGTAGAATGTGAGACAGATAAGTGATAAGTGGAGAAAAGGCAGAGAATCGAAGGACAACAGTTAAAGACATGCAAGGAAGGAAAGACCTTGCTAGAAAATTATCTAAAGTGGGAAGGTATAACATTCAATGACAAAGAAATAGAAGACAAAAAATGAGAGCGAAGTGCCATGAGCGAAAAATGAAGAACAAATAGAAAAAGGTTCATTCAGCCCTCCTCTTGAGCCTGATACACAGTAGCAGTGCAAGCACATTCAGCCTAATCCGAGCCTTGAGCCAATGTAAGGTCTTAAGGTGGCTTGTCAAAACTGCGAAGGACATTCCCCCTTTTCCCAGACAAATGTTTTTGTCTGTGTGATATAAGACAAAACGAACACGACGCAGAAACTGTTTATAATTGCTGAGCACTCGCGTCCGATCACTGATAATGGACAAGGAAGGGAAATCTTTCCCTTCACTATTTAGATGGCGGAGTTTCTCACCATGTTAATCGCGATTCTCCTCGCCTTTTCATTCTCAATCTCTGCCTCTGAAATGATCATCACGTTAACCAATCGGTTTGGCGAATCTAAATAAAATAGCAGCAAGAACAGATTCAACAGACACATATTTCACACAAGGCATCGTGATGATTTAAGTGTGTAGTCCTTTCTCAGTGGTATTAGTTTTGCCCTATTCTCTGTCTGTTTCTTCACTCTGTATATCTTTGTGTGTTATTATGCTTTCATTTCACTCTATGTATCTCCTTTAGACATTCCCTCGATTGGCATTCTTCAATTCAGCTTCAAGATCTCGCATCCATCTTTACACAATTCATCATTTAGACTTCCCTCCTCGTATCGTCATCATGAAAAGCAAAAAATGAGATCATGGAATCAAGTGAATACACATGGAGGCTTACAAGGAAAACCCAAGTGCATAAAAAGTCAATGAGAGAGAGCGAGAGAGAGACAGCCAGACACAGTAAGAAATAATGACAGGGATATACAGAAAAAAAAGAGACAGCCAGAAATAAGAAGAAACAGGGAGAGACGGTTTGGCAAAGGCAATAATAAATAGAGATAATTAAGGAGGCTCATTCAAACAAACACGAAGATAAATGCAGTGTAGGGATATACAGATCGAGAGTGAGTCAATGAGATAGAGAGAAAGAGAGAGGGGGTGGCTTCTGAACACAGTTATGGAAATGTAGACAAAGGGATGCAGACAATCGAAAAGAGGGAAATGCAGAGAGATGAAATATGATAGCGAAGGCAATGGAGACCCAAATGCACAGAGAATATGAGACAGGTAGTTGGATGGAGCCACAGAAACAAAGTCTCTGATATAAATATTGAAAAAACTAACAAAAAACACAAAAATCTTGTTGTGTAAAACTGAGTCAGTGGATAGAGCCAGGGAAACATATGGAAGAATAAATACAATGCAACGACAAAGAGATAAGCAAAAACAGAGAGAAGTGGTGATTCAGAACAAGCATAAAACACAGGTGAACACTGAGACAGAGAGAAACAGAAGGAGAGAGAAGGGCGCGAGGATCAGAAACACACAGACATATAGTCTATTTTCAAATGAAAGAGCGAGGAGGAGAGCACAGCTGGGATTTAGAGACAGAGAGGGAGAGAGAGAGAGAGAGAAAAACTGAAGAACCAGATTCAAGCAATGTTAACCCACGAGTAAAACTCATGGTTTGGACGACTACGTCATTGGCAAAATCATTGCTTCACTGACACTGCCTCACCTTCTTAGAAGTTAAAAATCACACAAAACCAGGTTAAAGTCCAATAGGTTTATTTTGAAGCAATAGCTTTCGGAGTGCCGCACCTTCATATAGTGTTTGTGGAGTATGAGATCGTAAGATCGTGATTTTTAATTTTGTATCCCCCAGTGGATTACCAGCACCTCCAAATAATCACCCTATTAGAATATCTTCGGTTACTACAAGGTCCCAAGCATTTTTCTGAGTCGAAAAAAAAATCATAAACGATTCAACCTGTCCTTGTGTGCCGTTCATTCAGCCCCAAGAATCAGTCCAATAAGTTATCCCCATTTCCACATGCGGAGGAATGTCCTTGACCAGACAAGGAGATCAAAAATGTACAGTGTATTCGCGATGTTGGTTCGCCAAAGCCGTGGACAATTTCAGCAAGACACACTAGGATACTTCCCTTTTAATGCCGACATACAATTATTTTCACTGCTTCCTTCACCTGCTTATCTCCCGAGACAGGTGCACGAGAATAAGCAAGTCATGTTCTACATTTCCCTTTCTCAATTTCTATCCATTCAAATTTAATGTGCCTTTTTTCGTTTTGCTACCAGAGTGGCTGATGCCAAATGATGTACATTAGACTTCATCGTCTATTGTTTCACACACACATTCAACTTGTCCAAATACCATTGAAGCTTTTTGCATATATCCCGCAGTGTTTTCCACACGCAGCTTTTTTGTTTATGTGATTTTCACAAATTGTTCAGTACTTACAATTCCCTTACCTTGCCCAGAATCATTCTGAAGATCAGAATGTCGTGTAGGAGTGGATGGTGTAGGAATTGATTTTAAAGCTGAAGTCGCAAATCCTGTTGAAGCAGGCATGGAAAAGTCAGCTGAGGTTTTTGTCGATTGGTCCTCGGGTCTCTGAGTTAACTTTGTCTCTGAAACGGCAAGATCGGAAGGTGACGGTTGAGATTGAAGAGGGATCTTCGCCTGCTGTTTTGAAACATAGAAACCTAGAATATAGCAACAGGCGTAGACTACTTGGCCCATCGAAACTGATTCATCATTCAACAGGATCATTTTGATTGTCCAAGTCAAGAGCCTAATCCTGCTTTGTCATTCTAAGCCTTGATTCTATTCGTTTAAAGTGTTATATCCAGCTGCATCTTGAATATATTCAATGTTGTCGCATTAACTACTTCTGGTAATAATGAGTTCCACAGACTCAACATTCTTTGATTGACAAAATGTTTGCTCATCTCTGTCCTGAATGATCCATCCCATAACCTCAGACTGCGATACCTTTTTGTGAACACATCCACCATCAAGAACACTCACTCTGCATCTACACTCTCTAGTCCTGTCATAAATTTATTAGTCTCTATGAGACCGTGGCACCCCGCTCCCGCTCCCCCCACCCGGCCCCACCCAGGCTCATTCATCTGAAAACAATCCTTATCCTAATCAATTTCGCTTTAGACATCAGTTCTGCCAAAAGCCTGAATCAGACTGGTAAATCTTCACTGCACTCCCTGAGAGCAAGATCATCCTTCCTCAGAAAAGGAGACTAAAACAGCACACAATATGTTAGGTGTGGCCTCATCAAGGTCCTGTAGAAATGCAATAACACATCACTGATCCTGTAGTCAAAGTCCCTCGCAATGAAGACAAACACGTTACAATGGTTATTATTATTATTCATCATTGCAATCAGGCTGAATATGGAGATGAATCCTGACCAACTGGCATAATCCCAGTCATACATCAAATTCAGAATAATAAAGTGCAAGCAACACTCTTTCTAAACTGTTTTATGACAATATCCCAAAGGGTAGGATCAAATTCCACGGCTCTGTAACGCAAGAAGTCTGCCATTACCTTTGATTTCAAACAGTCAAGTCATACGCTTCACAGTCATCAACGTGTAAATTCCTACTCCCAATAGGTATTGCATGCCATTTCCTTAAACCGCTGCATTCTATTCCCATGGGAGTTTTCATCACTTACCTCCGAGAAACGACATTCTGCGCACTTCATTCAAAACATCGTATTCACTTTACCCCATCCTCACTGTGTATTGAAATCTTACTGACCAACAGTAATTTAACAGATATTTGTAGATTGTGTCTGAAGTAGTGATTGCACTTAGAATGGCACCAAAGCATCAATCAGAGATGTAGGGTGTAATGCCAGGTGCGAGCAAATTTAAAAGCAATTTTTGAAGCATAAAAAGAGGTATGTAGTCAGACGGGTGTGCTACATGTTAGAGAAGATGGTGTGATTTGGAATACGATTTCTCAGTGGAGTTTGGAGATTTTGTACATTCAGGGCCCTGAGCTGTTGGAAGATTTGGAACAAGAAGGAATAAATATAGATGTAACAAGGCGTCTCAGGAAAGAAGAATGGAAGAAAACAGCGGACGAAAATTCACAGCTGTCACTGTCAATACAGAGACGATTCTTGAACAATTGGCATTATTCTCGTCAACACATTACAGTTATAGCGGGAGTTGAAACGGATAGGACGATGCACATGTGGAACAGCTCAACATGGTGGTGCTGAGTTGAATGGTAGGATCTTGGATGAGATGCGGAGAGGGGAAATTATTAAACTGGTGAAATCGACGTTTATGCCAGTGGTTGGAGGGTTCCAAGGCAGAGGAAGAGTCGTTCTTCCTCCAGCCGGAGCATGACAAAGGCTTGGCGGTGGAGGAGACCCGGGACCTACATACTCTTGGCAGATTGGGAAGGGTTGTTGAAGTGATCAGCCATGAGGCAATGGGGTTTTTGGTGGGTGTGCTCAACAGATGTTTTCTGAAACGTTCTGTCAGTTGGTGTCCTGCCACTCAACATGCAGAATACTAAATCGAGAGCAACAGACACAGCAGATGAAACGTTTTCCTGCGCATCGAATCTTGATGTGGTCATCACTACATTGGAGAGAAAGGACGCCAACTCATGGAATGTTTCAGGGAACATCTCCAGGACACACGCTCCAAACAATTCCTCTGCCCTGTGGCCGACCACTTTAATCACTGTCCCACTCTGACAAGGATATGCAAGTTCTGGGCCTCCTCTGCCACCAAATCCAAGCCACCCGATAAGTGAAGTAAGAATGCCTTGTCTTCCCACTTGGGACCCTCCAACCACACGGCGTCAACATCTATTTCATCAGTTTTCCACTCCTCCCCAATCTCATTGCAGATGCAACAATCCAACTCATCACTGCCCTGTTGAACTATCCCACCTCTCCATGTTCCTTCCAACCTATCAGCTCCACCATCAGGTCCGACCTATCAGTATCACCTCACACCTGCATCCATCTTCCCATTTCCCTTCTCTCCAGCGCTACTTCCACTCCTATTTATCGACAAGCTCCCTTCCCCTACCTCCGTATTCCTGATAAAGGGCATATGCCTAAAACGTCGGTTCTCCTGCTACTTGGATGCTGCCAGACCTGCTGTGCTTTTCCAACACTGCACCTTCCGAATCTGATCTTCAGCATCTGCAGTTCTTACTTTCTCCTAGTCTCAATATATTTATGAATAATTGATAATTGACCCTATCCCAACCTTTACATCACATTTAGATTGACAAAATGCAAACATCACCTCGTATGAAATGCATAATAAGAAAATGAAAAGGATAATGTTCCAAGTCACGATAATGAACGACATCCACAATTTTCTTCGACTTGCAACAGTGAGGACACAAAGTGAGATCAAGAAAAATCAAAGAAAAGCAAATCCCTTCATCCAATTGACATTGCATCCCATTCCCGTCCATCACTGCATTCTATTCTCTTCAAATATATCATCCGTCTTCTCTCAATATCTTCATCCCACACCCTTTGTTAAAAACATTGCACTGTGTTCAACGTTTTCTGCATCTGACTGGAGCACAGTGAGAGTCCTTGGAATGATGTGACGATATGATCGTTTGTAAAATCAGGGAAGCCTTAGTCGGAGATGTGCAGTTTAATTCTGACTAAGAGAGAATCGAAGAAATAAATTTGACATATAATGTGAGACATTTAATCACAGATAAATACTACCTCCTGCAGAAGATGCAGCAGATTTGGACGGTGCATCTGGTGATATCACAGCTATCAATCTCAATATGGAGAATTGTGGTGAACAATTGGCATTATCTCAATCACTGTGTCACATTCAAAATGAAAATATGGAAGCAGTTCCCTGTCCTAAATACATAATGAAACATATAAACTAATCGAATAGTGTTCCAGGTCAGTGTCGGCAAGACATCCCTCATTGCCTACTACTTCAAACAGTCAAGATTTGCAATATACTAACTACTAATTGCAAGCTTTCCAGAAGGATGATCCCACCGCAAAATTCAGTTTTACGAGATCAAGCAAGAAAGGAAACACAATTTCCAACTCTCAATAGGTTTTGTATTCTATTCCCCTCAGCCACTGCATCCAATTTCCTTCAGTGCCTTCATTTCACTCCTAACCCAGAAGCGCAAGCAAATTGATGCTGTAGAAATTTCGGTCCAGCTCTGTGTTAATGGCATGGATCTTCTTTACCTGAAGGTTGAGGTGAGAACATCTTTTGAGTAAGCTTGCATTTTGTAGTCAGTGTATTACATGTAAGTGATGGGATATCACGTTGTAGGTTGACAGAACATTGGTGTGGTCACCTTTACAATATGATGTTGAATTCTTGTCTCCCTGTTCGAGGGAAGATGTTGCGAAACTGTAAAGGGTTCAGAAAAGACTTAAAAGCATATTGGAGGAATAGGTGGGTTTTGTGCTGCTTGGAGTCGAAGGATGGGGGCGACATTCCAGAGGTTTATAAAATCAATAGGATTTTGTTCAGGTGAACAGCCAATGCATTTTCTCCAAGAGTTGGTAATTGAAAAATCTGAATTGTACCGGTTTTAGTTGAGAGCAGAAAGATGTCAAAGGACCTGAGGGGCAGCTTTCTCATGCAAAGAGTGGTACATGTGTGGAAAGAGCTGCCAGGGCAATTAGTGGAAGGGTGTACAGTTAAAAAAAAATTAAAAGACATCCGGATGTGTCCGTGAACAGGAAATCTTTAGAGTCATATGTGTTGAACGTTGGCAAATGGGACTCGGTCAGATTGGGATAGCTGATCAACATGCATCAGAGTTGGTCTAGAAGGTCTATTTCCATGGTGCACAGCTCCATGACGCTTAGTAGCTGCATTTTAGCGGTTTTAATCAAAACATGACACTCCATTTATGTTGCACTTTTCCTCTAATGCATCTCACTGAAGTTTAGAGAGAGTTCTTGTCTGAATTCTGCCGCAATTTGCAGATGTATCAGTCGTGTGATTGATTTTAATGCCATGGACGTGTAAAACTGAAATGTGAGGTGGAAGTCTGACTAAGTGAGTATGTAAGATGCAAATTTGAGGTATTATGAATCAAATATCATCAATATTTCAGGTAGTAATCAAAGTTGAGTTATTATTAATCAAATGTTATCAATACTTCCGGTAATAATGTAATGTGAGGCAGTATCAATCAACATTTATGTCTATTTGAAGTATTAATCATATCGGAGTGATACCTAGTGCAGAAAATACAGTGTATTTGAAAGATGCTTTCTGGGTGGCTTTACGATTTGTTTTACCTTCAGAACTCTGAGTTGCTGGAAGTTTTGTAATTGCAAAAAAAAAATTGCGAAGGTAGCTGTGAGTTACAGAAAAGAAGAACAGATCAAAAACGAGGGGTAGGAAGTCAGATATGTTTGTCTTAATATATGCAAGACCTGAGAAATTGCCTCCTCCCAGTCACTATATCATGTTCCGATGAACAAAATGCATCAACTCTCAATCCTAACTGCATGAAGAGTACGATCATTTTTCAATGCACGATAAGGCAGGGCATCGACCATTCCCTTTCTTTTCAAACAGTCAAGCCAAAAATTAACACCTAAAAAGTTATTCCTACTTCCAGCAATCATTGGATTCCATTCTTTTCAGTGGCTGTATTCTATTCCCTTCAGTGACATAATTCCATGCATCTCAGTATCTTCACACCACACCCTTCATTCAAAGCATTAAACTCCTTGAAATGGTTTTACACTCAATATGAAACTACTGCAATTCATCTCAGTTACTGCATGGTTAATTCCAAAGTCATTGGCGCTAATTGTCTTCAAATACAAGACACCACTCTGCTCAAGCTTCTCAAACACTCTTCCTCAACATGAGCAGAATGTATTGTTTGGTCTGTGAGTCGTTGATTCATGAAGTCATACAGCACGGAGACAGGTGCTTCGGCTTATACTGGTTCATAACAACAAAAATGTCCATCCACACTAATGCCATTTCCTTACAATTGGCCCATATCCTCTTATTTATTCCTATCCATGTATTTGTCCAATTGCCTTGTAAATACCATTAACGTAGCTGCCTCAACAACTTCTGCGATCAGCTCATTCCATATGCAAACCAACTTCCGTGTATAAACATTACCATTCACATTCCCTTTTATTCTTTCCCTTTTAACGTAGATTGGTCGTCTCTAGTTTTCGATTCCCCCACCTTGCGAATACGACTGGTTGTATTCACATTACCCACGCCTCTCATGAACTCATGCACTTCTAGAGCATTCTCCCACAGTTTCCTGCGCTCTCAAGAAAGAAAATTCCTTTCTCGTCCAAACACTCTCAATAATTCAGACTGTCTAGTCTTGGCAACATCCCGGGAAATTTCTTCTGCATTTTTTCCAATATAATAACATCATAACTATCGTAAGGTGACCGAAATGGAAGACTATAACCCATGTCCGGCCACACCAACGTCCTGTATTACAGTAATATAGAATGATAACTTCTATACTCTGTGCACTGACTGATGAAGAGAAGAATTTGAAGACAACAGATGCTGGAGCTCAGAAACGAGAGTGGGATGAGAGAAAAGCGCAGCAGGTCAGCCAGAATCCAAGGAGCAGGAGAACCGATGTTTTGGGCATAGGCCCCTCATCAGAAATGAGGCTTGTGGGCCAAGGGGTTGGGAGATAAATGGGAGGGGGTCGGGTTGGGGGGAAGGCAGCAGAGAATCCGATAGGTATATGGAAGTCCGGGGGAAGGTGATAGGTCTGAGAGGAGGGGGTGGAGTGGATAGATGGGAAAGGTGATGGACAGGTCAGGAGGGCGTTGCCGAGTTGAATGCTTGGGATGAGGATAATGTGAGTGAAGCAGAAATGAGGAAACTGCTGAAATCCACAATGATCCCTCATGGTTGCAGGGTCCAAAGGCACAATATGAGGCGTTATTCCTCCAGGAGTCGGGTGATCAGGGTTTGGCAATGGAGGAGTCCCAAAACCTGTTTGGACAATGCCCGAAACATCGATTCTCCTGTTCTTGCCGTGCTTTTCCAGCACCACACTCGCGGTTCTGAGCTATGAATGTCAGTGTGCCAAAAGCCTTCCTCACTGACCTGTCTAAGTGTGACTGTACATTCAGAGAATCGTGCTCTTGAACTCCAGCCCCCTCTGTTCCACTGTAATCCTGCAGATCCTTCCGTTCACCATGAAACTACTACCTTGATTTGACTTTCCAGCATGCAAGACCTCACATCTATCCATATTAAACGCCATTTGCGATTTCATAGAACAAAAAATATTTAGAACATTACAGCGCAGTACAGGCCCTACGGCCCTCGATGTTGCACCGACCTGTCATACCAATCTGAAGCCCATCTAACTGACACTATTCCATGTACGTCCATATGCCTGTCCAATGACGACGTAAACGTACTTAAAGTTGGCGAATTTACTACCATTGCGGGCAAAGCATTCCATACCCTTTCTACTCTCTGAGTAAAGAAACTACCTCTGACATCTGTCCTATATCTACCACCTCTCAACTGAAGCTATGCCCCCTTCGTGTTCGCCATCAGCATACTTGGAAAAAGGCTCTCCCTGTCCACCCTATCTAACCCTCTGATTATCCTATATGTCTCTATTAAGTCATCTCTCAACCTTCTTCTCTCTAACAAAAACAGCTTCAAGTCCCTCAGCCTTTCCGCATAAGACCTCCCCTCCATAGCAGGCAACATCCTAGTAAATCTCCTCTGCACCCTTTCCAAAGCTTCCACATCGTTCTTATAATTCGGTGACCAGAACTGAACACAATACTCCAAGTGCGGCCGCACCAGAGTTTTGTACAGCTGCAGCATAATCTCCTGGTTCCGGAACTCAATCCCTTTCTTGAAAAAGGCCAAAACACTGTATGCCTTCTTAACCACCATGTCAACCTGGGTGGCAACTTTCAATGATCTGTGTACACGGACAACGCGATCTTTCTGCTCATCTACACTACCAAGAATCTTTCCATTAGCCCAGAACACTGCATTCCGGTTACTCTGACCAAAGTGTATCACCTCACACTTGTCCGCATTAAACTTCATTTGCCACCACTCAGCTCAGCTCTGCAGCTTACCGATGTCTCTATGTAATCTACTACATCCTCCGTCACGATCCACAACTCCACCGACCTTAGTGTCGTCTGCAAACTTACTAAACCACCCTTCTACAACCTCATCCAGGTCGTTTATAAACATGAGGAACAGCAATGGACCCAATATCGACCCGTGCGGTAGACCACTCATAACTGGATTCCAGGATGAACATTTCCCATCAACCACCACCTTCTGTCTCTTTCAGCAAGCCAATTACTGATCCAAACTGCTATATCTCCCACAATCCCATTCCTCCGCAATTTGCACAATAGCCTAGTGTGGGGAACCTTATCGAAAGCCTTGCGGAAATCCATACACACCACATCAACCAGTTTACTCTCATCTACCTGTTTGGTCATTTGCTCAAAGAACTCAATAAGGTTTGTGAGGCACGATCTACCCTTCACAAAACCGTGCTGACTATCCCTATCACATTATTCTTTCCTAGATGATTACAAATCCTATCTCTTATCACCTTTTCCAACACTTTACCAACTACTGAAGTATGGCTCACTTGTCTATAATTAGGGTTGTCTCTATTATCCTTGTTGAACAGGGGAACCACATTTGCTATCCTCCAGTATTCTGGCACTATTCCTGGACACAATGACTATTTAAAGATCAATGCCAAATGCTCGGCAATCTCCTCCCTGCCTTCCCAGAGAATCCTCGGATAAATTCCGTCCGGCCCAGGTAACTTATCTTTTTTCACACTCGACAGGATTTCTAATACCTGTTCCTCGTTAACCACAGTCCCACCTCGTCTAATAGCCTGTATCTCAGTATTCTCGTCGATAACATTGTCGTTTTCTGGAATGAATACTGTCGCAGAATATTCATTTAGTGTTTCCCCTATCTCCTCTGACTCCACACACAACTTCCCGCTCCTATCCTTGACTGGCCTTAATCTTACTCTCATCATTCTTTTAATTCTTTAAATATCTAGAGAAAGCCTTAGGGTTTACCCTGATTCTATCCGCCAACAACTTCTCAGGTCTCCTCCTGGCTCCTCTGAGCTTTCTCTTTAGGTCTTTCCTGGCTACCTTGGAACCATCAAGCGCCCGAACTGAGCCTTCACATCTCATCCTAACATAAGCCGCCTTCTTCCTCTTGATCAGAGATTCCACTTCCTTCGTAAACCACAGCTCCCGTGCTCTACAGCTTCCTCCCTGCCTGACAAATACATACTTATCTTGGACACACAGGAGCATTTCCTTGAATAAGCTCAATATTTCTAACATGACCATCCCCTGCAATGTCCTTCCCCATCCAATTCTTCCTAAATCTTGCCGAATCGCATATTAATTGCCTTTCCCTCAGCCGTAACTCTTGCCCAGTGGTATACAACTACCCCTTTCTATCACGAAAGTAAACATAACAGAATTGTGATCGCTATCACCAAAGTGCTCACCTACCTCCAAATCTAACACCTGGCCGGGCCCATTACCCAGCACCAAATCTAATGCGGCTTCGCCCCTTGTTGGCCTGTCTACATACTGTGTCAGGAAGCTCTCCTGCACACACTGGACAAACCCTGACCCATCTATAGTACACGTACTAAAGTGTTTCCAGTCAATATTTGGAAAGTTGAAGTCCCCCATGACAACTACCCTGTCTCTCTCACTCCTATCGAGAATCCTTTTTGCTATCCTTTCCTCGACATCTCTGGGACTATTCGGAGGCCTATAGAAAACTCTCAACAGGGTGACCCCTCCTTTCCTGTTTCTGATCTCAGCCTATACTACCTCAGTTGACAAGTCCCTTATCATCCTTTCTGCAACTTTAATACTGTCCTTGACCAAGAATGCCTCTCCTCCCCCTCTTTTACGATCTTCTCCGTTCTTACTGAAACATCTAAATCCTGGAACCTGCAACAACCATTCCTCTCCCAGCTCTATCCATGTCTCCGAAATGGTCACAACATCGAAGTCCCAGGTACCAACCCATGCTGCAAGATCACCCACTTTATTCTGGGTGCTCCTGGTGTTGAAGTAACCATACTTCAAACCACCTTCTTGCTTGCTGGTGCCACTTTACATCCCTGAAATGTGATTTCGGACCTCCCTACTCTCAAACTTTTCGATACTCAAACTACAACTTTGGTTCCCATCTCCCTGCTGTATTAGTTGAAAACCACCCCAATAGCCTTAGCAAATTTCTCCCCACCCCACCACCTCCAGGATATTGGTACCATTCTGGTTCAGATGGGTTTCTCAGCGCTTTTCCCCAGCTGATCGAGTTCCAGCTGCCATTTCCAATAAACTTCCTTAATGACTACGAAACTGCCAATTTATTTGCATCTACAAATTTCATAAAACTGCCTTGCAGATTCTCATCTAAATCATTGATATAGACAAGAAACAGCAAAGGGCCCAGCGCCGACGCACGAGGCAGTCTATTAGTCACAGGCCTCCATTCCAATAAACATCCTTCGACTCTTACTCTCTGCTTTTCACCATAAAGCCAATATTATATGTATTGTGCCAGATCCCAGTGGATTCCATGCGATCTTATCTTCCAGAGTAACTTAACATGGGGATATTTATCAAAGGCCTTACTGAAATCCACATTGACTACGTCAACTGTGGCCTCATCAACCTTACTGGTCACTTCGACAAAAAAAAATCTAATTTGCGTAACATGATTTCCCATGCTGACAAAGTTTTGCAGACTACTCCTAATCAAATTCTGTCTTTCGAAATGCATATATACTTTGTCTTTCAGAATCTTCTCAAGTAACTTATTTTCTACAGATGTCAGGCTTGCTGGTCTATAGTTCCTGGGTTTTTCCAGTGCATCTGTTCTTGAATAAGGGTACAGTATTTGCCACCCTCCAGTCTTCTGGAACCTCTCCTCTGGCTAGCTATTATGTTAAAACGTCAGTCGGGGCTCCTGCAATGTATCTTCGAGCCTCTTTCAGTGTTTTTCTTTACCTCTGAACAGGACCAGGAGGTTTACCCACCTTCACACATGTAAAGCATCCAATAGCACCTCTCCTTTGATTGTCACCAAGACATAATCATTAACTTCCCAAGTTCTCAAGGCTTCATGTCTTTGTCCACTTTAAACACAGAGGAGAAGCATTCTTTGAGTATACCGTTCATTTCCTGTGGTTCCACAAATAGATGTCTTCTATGGTCCTTGAACAGACCTATTCTCTCGGTAGTTACTCTGTTTTCCTTTAATATATATATTTTTAAAGTATTTCTTTGTTTTCTCCTTAATCCTCTCAGTCACAACAATTTCATACACTCTTTTCATCTTTCCGTTTTTAGTCCTCAGTAAACTGCATCTTCTGTATATATCCAGGGATTCCATGGATCCCAACTGCTGGTAACTGAGCTATGCCTCTTTCTTTTTTTTTTCTGGTCAAAGCCTCAATATCTATTTCTGCCAAATTTGCTCTTCATTCTCAAAGAAACATACAGACCTTAAATTCTGGCTATCTGACTTTTAAAGGCCTCCTACCTGTTGGGGTCCCTTTCCCGGCAGCAAACCACTCCAATCAACTTCTACAAACCCCTGTCTAATCATTTCAAATTCCATCTTGCCCCAAATTGGACCTTGAATCTGCGGACAAAATTTGTCCCTCTGGATAACTATATTAAAATTAGTAGAAGTATGGTCGCTGGTTCAGAAGTGCTTCAGCACTGTCACCTGTGTCAACTACTCTGCCCTACTTCGCAAGTCTATTTCGGTATTTGCCCCTTCTCGACTAGGACCCTCCATAACCTGCATGTGGACACTTGTCTGAACGCACTTAAAACATTCCAACACATCTAAACGCTTAACTCTGTGCAAGTCCCAGTCTGTTAGAAAAATTAAAATCGCCGACTGCGACAATCCTATTGCTCCTCCATGTCTCCCGAGTGTTCCTGCATATTTTCCCTATAATTCCCATGGACTATTTGAGGGCCTATAGTATCACCTCAAATAACGTCATTACTCCCTTCATCACTAGATGGCACCTCAGTTATTTCATTTTTAAATGTAGCTGCATCACTCGCCTTGATAAAAAAAAGCCCTTCTCTCTTTCTATCATCTCTATCCCGCCTCAGGCACATGTCCCCCGGCACATTAATCTGTGTGCATTAATTCCTGCTCCGTGAATCATTCTTTTCAGCGATTCAGCTCTGGCTATTACCTGCTTCTGTAGTCACTGCTCGGTTTAATGATGAACTTTCCTCCGGTTCCCAAGTGGAATTTTTAATGTCGTTCCCAATTTCCGTGGTGTTTGGATCTGAGGGTATGGAGATTGAAGAACGATTCTAAAAACTGAACTTTTAAATTCAGATATTCTTCAAAAATTCTCAGTGTTTCACGTATTTCAAGAGACAATAGCCGAGAATTACTTTCAATATGTGATGAATCCAGAAACTTACAGAATGTTTTGGGGAACTGGGCTCAAATATTGACACAGCAGAATGTGAAATTCTAATTCGAGAAAACAAAATCTGGAATGAATAATGTGTGAGCGCAGTGAAACCATGGTGGATTGGTGAAAAAATACAAGCATCTGGTTAATGAATCTCCTTCAGTGAAGGAACGGTCAGCTTGACTCGACTGCAAGTGAATACAGATCAATAGCAATGTGGTTGACTTCCAACCCTCTGAAATGGCTAAGCTAACTATCCAGTTTAACCAATCGCTTCGAAGTCTCAACAACAAAAGGAAACTGAATGGATCAACTGACATCAACCAAAGCATTGGGAAAGAAATGGTCCAAAAATCTCTCTCAACTTACAAGTCCTCCTTACTAACATCTAGCAACAGTGCCAACTTGGCGAAAGGTATTTCAAAGATTAGTTGGCCAGTAGCCTATTTTACTTGTGCAATAGATATTAGGAAAAAAATGACTAGGCACCACTATTGGCATCCGAGTTATGTCCTGTCCTGCTGGCTGGATAGTCCCAGAAGAGGTGGCAGCACAGCAGTTTACAATCGGACAGGGAGTTGACCTGAAAGTCCTCAGCGTGGACTCCAGTCCCATTCCATCGCATGACTCGGAATAAACGTGATTAAGGAAACCTCTGATGATCGTCACGTACGAGCCACCCACACAAGATGAGTTAGTGCTGCTATATGTTGAAAAAATCATTTGATAAGCATCGAAGGTGTCAAGGATGAAAACTGTAAAATATGATTTGGAGATGCAATAGGATTAGGGTTAGGGAGCGGAAAAACTATTCAGTTTACTTCGCAGCCGAAAACACATTATCAATGAGGATGAGCACCTCGCCAAGACCTTCTCCACACCACCATTGCTCGCCCTTAAACAAACTCCAAACTTTAAACAGATTATTGCTTTCACCAAACCGCCCGGCTTTCAAGACAACTCCATACAACCCTGTCATGGTAGACGCTGCAAGATGTGTCATAGTGTGGACATTCATACCAACTTTTCGCATGGGGACACTACCAACCGTGTACGTGGCAGATACTCATGCGACTCAACCAATGTTGTCTATCTCAAACGCTGCAGGTAAGGATGCCCTGAGAAATGGTACGTTGGGGAAACCAAGCAGAGGCTAAAACAACGGATGAATGGACATCACACAACAATCAATAGAGTGGGGTGTTCCCTCCCTGTTGGAGAACACTTCAGCGGTCTGGGACATTCAACCTTGGATCTTTCGGTGACCATTCTGCAAGACCGACTTGGGACTGCCAGCAGCGAAAAGTGGCCGAGCAGAGGCTGATAGCTAAGTTCGCTCCCCAAAGGGATATCCTTAAATGCGTTCATGTCACACTACAGGTGACTTCATTGCACTATGCATAGAAATCGACACTTATGTATATATATATTATATATATACACACAGACAGTCCTTTCCACAAACACACCAACGCGCACACACCCAGGCACTCGTACACACACACATACACACACGCACAGAGGCACTCCGATGCGCATACACACATTCCGAGAGACACACACACTCGCACACTCACACATGCACCCTCTCACAGACTACGATCCCTTTACACTCACACAAATATTCTCTCTCCATGACACTCAGTACCTCACCCTCACTCACACACTCACACAAACATGCGTGCAGAAACATCTAATTTTGTTGGGTGAATTTGTACTTGCAGAGTTACATTGCATGAATCCATGAAGGATTCTGTCAGTACAATTTTTTAGATCAGAATCAGTTTCAACATTATGGCACAGAGAGCAGCACACAGAGGTGTTAATACCCAATACCTTATCTGGGCTAACAACAATTGTTAAAGTTCACTTGATAATGCAACTTTTAAACAAACGTTTTGTGATTTACAAATGAAAGAAGTGAAACCAACATGATCATTCTAACAGATAAGAGACTTAACAAATAATCAAGGTATTTCTCAATGTATAGATTCAGTACTTTACACTGTAAACGTCTTCTACAAATTCTGTGTCTTACAATCATGTACTCCACAATCACCTGATGAAGGAGCAGTGCTTCGAAAGCAAGTGCTTCCAATTAAACCTGTTTGACTATAACCTGGTGTTGTGAAAGTTTTAACATTAAAATAGATTGTTAGGGAATACAATATCAAACACGGACAGAGCCTTGGCAATCGGACTGACGATCGAACTGTTCGGGTCCTAAAAGATCTTTGGGGTCCTGAAGGGAGAGACTGACCAACCGCAAGTCGTTGTCCATGTAGGTACCAACGACATAGGTAGAAAGAGGGATAGGGATGTAAGGCAGGATTTCAGGGAGATAGGGTGGAAGCTGAGAGCTAGAACAAACAGAGTTGTTATCTGTGATTTGTTGTCCATGCCACGTGATAGCGAGGCAAGTAATACTGAGAGATGTCAACTGAACACGTGGCTTCAAGGATGGTACAGGGGGGAGGGTTTCAGGTTCTTGGATAATTGGGGCCCATTTAGGGGAAGGTGGGACATGTACAAACAGGACGGTCTTCACTTGAACCAGAGAGGGACCAATATCCTGGTCGGAAATTTAGTGGTGCTATTCGGGTGGGTGTAAGCCAGCTCAGCAGGTGGATGGGAACTTTGAGGTGTAATTGCAATGTACGGGAGGATGACAGTCGGAAGGACGGGGATAGGAGTTCAGGGTCACAGAAATATGTTGGCAGACAGCAAAGTAGTTCTAATACCTCTTCCTTGTAAACCTCAATCATACCTAATCTAGGAGCCTGTATCTCAGAATTCTCCTTGACAACATTGTTGTTTTCTAGAGTGTATACTGCAGACAAGTATTCATTCATTGATTCCCCTATCTCCTCTGACGCCACACACAACTTCCCACGACTATTGGCCCTAATCTTACTCTCGTCATTCTTTTATTCCTTAAATACCTACAGAAAGCCTGAGGGTTTACACTGATCCTATCCACCAACAAATTCTCATGTCTCCTCCTGGCTCTTCTGAGTTCTCTCTTTAGGCCATTCCTGGCTAACTTGCAACGCTCAAGCGCCCTAACTGAGCCTGCACATCTTATCCCAACATAAGCCTTCTTCTTCCACTTGACGAGAGATTCCACTTGCTTTGTAAACCACATTGCCCACGCTCAACAGCTTCCTCCCTGCCTGACAGGTCCAAACTTATCCAGGACACAAAGGAGCTTTTCCTTTAATAAGCTCCATATTTCTAACGTGCCCATTCCCTGCTGTAACTTTCCCCATCCTATGCTTCCTGAATCTTGTCAAATCGCATCGTAATTACCTTTCCCCAGCTGTGACTCTTGCCCAGTGGTATACACCTATCCCTTTCTATCACTAAAGTAAACGTAACAGAATTGTGATCGCTATCACCAAAGTGCTCACCTACCTCTAAATATAACACCTGGCCGGGCTTATTACCCAGCACCAAATCTAATGTGGTTTCGCCACATGTTAGCCTGTCTACATAATGTGTCAGGAAGCTCTCCTGCACACAGTGGACAAACACTGACCCATCTTTCGGACTCGTATTAAAGTATTCCCAGTCAATATTTGTAAAGTTGAAGTCCCCCATGACAACTACACTGTCTCTCTCACTCCTATCGAGAATCATCTTTGCTATCCTTTCCTCTACATCTCTGGAACTATTTGGAGGCTTATAGAAAACTCCCAACATGGTGACATCTCCTTTCATGTTTCTGATCTCAGCCCATACTACCTCAGTTGACAAGACACTAAACATCCTTTCTGCAACATTAATACTATCCTTGACCTAGAATGCCACACCTCCCCCTCTTAAACAATCTTCTCTGTTCTTACTGAAACATCTCATCCTGGAACTTACAACAACCATTCCTGTTCCTGCTCTATCCATGTCTCCGAAATGGTCACAACATCGAAGTCCCAGGTGCCAACCCATGCTGCAAGATCACCCACCTTATTCTGGGTGTTCCTGGTGTTGCAGTAACCACACTTCAAACCACCTTCTTGCTTACTGGTTCCACATTTCATCCTGGAAACGTGATTTCGGACCTCCCTACTCTCAACCTTTTCTATACTCGAACTACAACTTTGGTTCCCATCTCCCTGCTGTATTAGTTGAAATCTACCCCAATAACCTTACCAAAACCCTCCCCCACCCCCAGGGAATTGGTACCATTCTGGTTCAGATGGGTTTCTCAGTGCTTTTCCCCAGCTGATCGAGTTCCAGCTGCCATTTCCAATAAACTAGTTAATGTCCAAGAAACTGCCTATTTGATTGCATCTAGGAATTTCATAAAACTGCCTTGCAGATTCTCATCCAAATCATTGATATAGACAATGAACAGCAAAGGGACCAGCGCCGACGCCTGAGGCAGTCCATTAGTCACAGGCCTCCATTCCAATAAACATCCTTCGACTCTTACTCTCTGCTTTTCACCATAAAGCCAATATTATATGTATTGTGCCAGATCCCGGAGGATTCCATGCGATCTTATCTTCCAGAGTAACCGAACATGTGTATACTCTTTAAAGTCCTTAGAGAAATCCATTTGACTACGTCCACTGTGCCCTCATCAACCTTACTGGTCAATATAACAAAAAAAACTAATTTGCGCAACATGATTTCCCATGCTGACAAAGTTTTGCAGACTACTCCGAATCAAACTTTGTCTTTCGAAATGCGTACATACTCTGTCCTTCAGAATCTTCTCAAGTAACGTATTTCCTACAGATGTCAGGCTTGCTGGTCTGTAGTTCCTGGGTTTTTCCAGTGCATCTGTTCTTGAATAAGGGTACAGCATTTGCCACCCTCCAGTCTTCTAGAACCTCTCCTCTGGCTATCTATTATGTTAAAACATCAGTCGGGGCTCCCACAATATACCTTCGAGCCCCTTTCAGTGTTTTTCTCTATCTCTGAACAGGACCAGGAGTTTTATCCACCTTCATACATTCTAAAGCATTCAATATCACCTGTACTTTGATTGTCACCAAGACATGATCATTAACTTCCCAAGTTCTCAAGGCGTCATGTCTTTCTATCACTTTAAACACAGAGGAGAAGCATTCATTGAGTATCCCGTGCATTTCCTGTGGTTCCATAAATAGATGTCTTCTATGGTCCTTGAACAGTCCTATTCCCTCTGTAGTTACTCTATTTTAATTTAATATATATTTTTTAAAGTCTTTCTTTGTTTTCCGCTTAATCCTCTCAGTCACAACTATTTCGTACACTCTTTTCACCTTTCCAATTTCAGTCCTCAATAAACTCCTGCATCTTCTGCATGTATCCAGGGATTCCATTGATCCCAACTGCTGGTAACTAAGCTATGTCTCTTTGGTTTTCTCTGGTCAAACCTCAATATCTATTTCTGTCAAACTTGCTCTTCACTCTCAAAGAAACATATAGACCTTAAATTCTGGCTATCGGACTTTTAAAAGCCTCCTACCGGTTGGTGTTCCTTTCCCTGCAGCAAACCACTCCAATCAACTTCTACAAACTCCTGTCTAATCATTTCAAATTCCATCTTGCCCCAAATTGGAACTTGATTCTGCGGACTAAATTTTTCCCTCCGGATAACTCTTTTAAAATTAGTAGAAGAATGGTTGCTGGTTCAGAACTGCTTCACCACTGTCACCTGTGTCACCTGCTCTGCTCTACTTCGCAAGTCTATTTCGGTATTTATCCATTATCGACTCGGACCCTCCATAACCTGCATGTGGACACTTGCCTGAACACACTTAAAACATTACAACACATCTAAACGCTTAACTCTGTGCAAGTCCCAGTCTGTTAGAAAAATTAAAATCGACTACTGCGACAATCTTATTGCTCCTCCATGTCACCCTAGTGTTCTTGAATATTTCCCTATAATTCCCATTGACTACTTGAGGGCCTAGAGTATCACCACAAATAACGTCATTACTCCCTTCATCACGAGATGGCCCCTCAGTTAGTTCATTTTTAAATGCAGCTGCATTACTCGCCTTGGTCCAAAAAAGGCCTTCTCTCTTTCTATCATCTCTATCCCGCCTCAGGCACATCCCCTGGCACATTAAGCTGTGTGCATTAATTCCTGCTCCGTGAATAATTCTTTTCAGCGATTCAGCTCTGGCTATTACCTGCTTCTGACGACACTGCTCGGTTTAATGATGAACTTTCCTCCGGTTCCCAAGTGGACTTTTTAATGTCGTTCCCAATTTCCGTGGTGCTTGGATCTGAGGGAATGGAGATTGAAGAACGATTCTAAAAATGGAACTTTTAAATTCAGATATTCCTCAATAATTCTTAGTGTTTCACGTATTTCAAGAGACAATAGCCTAGTATTACTTTCAATATGTGATGAATCCAGAAACTTACAGAACGTTTTGGGGACCTGGGCTCAAATATTGACACAGCAGAATGTGAAATTCTAATTCGAGAAAACGAAACCTGGAATGAATAATGTGTGAGCGCAGTGAAACTATGGTGGATTGGTGAAAAAAATACAAGCATCTGGCGAATTAATCTCCTTCAGTTAAGGAACCGTCACCTTGGCTCGACTGCAAGTGAGTCCAGATCAATAACAATGTGGTTGACTTGCAATCCCACTGAAATGGCCAAGCAAACTATCCAGTTTCACCAATCGCTTCGAAGTCTCAACAACAAAAGGAAACTGAATGGATCAACTGACATCAACCAAAGCATTGGGAAAGAAATGGTCCAAAAATCTCTCTCAACTTACAATCATCCTTACTAACATCTAGCAACAGTGCTAACTTGGCGAAAGGTATTTCAAAGATTAGTTGGCCAGCAGCCTATTTTACTTGTGCAATCGATATTTTCAAAAAAATGACTAGGCACCACTATTGCCATCCTAGTTATATCCTGTCCTGCCGGCTGGATAGTCCCAGAAGAGGTGGCAGCACAGCAGTTTACAATCGGACAGGGAGTTGACCTGAAAGTCCTCAGCGTGGACTCCAGTCCCATTCCATCGCATGACTCGGAATAAACGTGATTAAGGAAACCTCTGATGATCGTCACGTACGAGCCTCCCACACAAGATGAGTTAGTGCTGCTATATGTTGAAAAAAACATTTGATAAGCATCGAAGGTGTCAAGGATGAAAACTGTAAAATATGATTTGGAGATGCAATAGGGTTCGGGAGCGTAAAACCTCATCTATTTCCTTCGCAGCGTACAACACATTATCAATGAGGATGAGCACCTCGCCAAGACCATCCCCACACCTCCACGGCTCGCCCTTAAACAAACTCCAAACTTCAAACAGGTCATTGCTTTCACCAAACTGCCTGTCTTTCAAGACAACTCCATACAACCCTGTCATGGTAGACGCTGCAAGATGTGTCATAGTGTAGACATGGATACCAACTTTTCGCATCGGGACACTACCAACCATGTACGTCGCAGATACTCATGCGACTCAACCAATGTTGTCTCACTCAAACGCTGCAGGCAAGGATGCCCTGAGAAATGGTACGTTGGGGAAACCAAGCAGAGGCTAAAACAACGGATGAATGGACATCACACAACAATCAATAGAGTGGGGTGTTCCCTCCCAGTTGGAGAACACTTCAGCGGTCTGGGACATTCAACCTTGGATCTTTCGGTGACTATTCTCCAAGACCGAATTTGGGACTGGCAGCAGCGAAAAGTGGCCGAGCAGAGGCTGATAGCGAAGTTCTCTCCCCATAGGGATAGCCTTAAATGCGTTCATGTCACACTACAGGTGACTTCATTGCACTACACATAGAAATCGATACTTGTGAATATATTTTTTATACATATACATATGCACTTGTGTATATATATTATATACATATACACACAGACAGTCCTTTCCACAAACACACCAACGCGCACACACCCAGGCACTCGTACACACACACACATACACACATGCACTGAAGCACTCCGATGCGCATACATACATTGTTCGAGACACACACACTCCCACACTCACACATGCACCCTCTCACAGACAAAGATCCCTTTTCACTCACACAAACATTCTCTCTCCATGACACTCAGTACTTCACCCTCACTCACACACTCGCACAAACATGCGTGCAGAAACATCTAATTTTGTTGGGTGAATTTGTACTTGCAGAGTTCCATTGCATGAATCCATGAAGGATTCCGACAGTTCATTTTTTAGATTAGAATCAGTTTCAACATTATGGCACAGAGAGCAGCACACAGAGGTGTTAATACCCAATACATTATCTGGGCTGACAACAATTGTTAAAGTTCACTTGAGAATGCAACTTTTAAACAAAAGGTTTGTGATTTACAAATGATAGAAGTGAAACCAACATGGTCATTCCAACAGAAGAGAAGTAACAAATAATCAGGGTATTTTTCAATGTATAGATTCAGTACTTTACACTGTAAACTTCTTCCAGAAATTCTGTCTCTTACAATCATGTACTCCACAATCACCTGATGAAGGAGCAGTGATTCGAAAGCTAGTGCTTCCAATTAAACCTGTTTAACTATAACCTGGTGTTGTGAAAGTTTTAACTGTAAAATAGTTTGATAGGGAATACAATATCAAACACGGACAGAGCCTTGGCAGTCGTACTGACGATCGAACTGTTCGGGTCCTGAAAGATCTTTGGGGTCCAGAAGGGAGAGAATGACCAACCTCAAGTCGTTGTCCATGTAGGTACCAACGACATAGGTAGAAAGAGGTATAGGGATGTAGGACACGATTTCAGGGAGATAGAATGGAAGCTGAGAGCTAGAATAAACAGAGTTGTTATCTGTGATTTGTTGTCCATGCCACGTGATAGCGAGGCAAGTAATACTGAGAGATGTCAACTGAACACGTGGCTGCAAGGATGGTACAGGGGGGAGGGTTTCAGGTTCTTGGATAATTGGGGCCCATTTATGGGAATGTGGGACTTGTACAAACAGGACATTCTTCACTTGAACCAGAGAGGTACTAATGTCCTGGTGGGAAATTTAGTGGTGCTATTCGGGTGGGTGTAAACCAGCTCAGCAGGTGGATGGGAACCTTGAGGTGTAATTGCAATTTACGGGAGGATGACAGTAGGAAGGAAAGGGATAGGAGTTCAGGGTCACAGAAATGTGTTGGCAGACAGCAAAGTAGTTCTAATACCACTTCCTTGTAAACCTCAATCATACCCAATCTAATAGCCTGTATCTCAGTATTCTCCTTGACAACATTGTTGTTTTCTAGAGTGTATACTGGAGAAAAGTATTCATTTATTGCTTCCCCTGTCTCCTCTGACGCCACACACAACTTCCCACTACTATTGGCCCTAATCTTACTCTCGTCATTCTTTTATTCCTTAAATACCTACAGAAAGTCTGAGGGTTTCTATCCTATCAACCAACAAATTCTCATGTCTCCTCCTGGGTCTTCTGAGTTCTCTCTTTAGGTCTTTCCTGACTACCTTGAAACGCTCAATCGCCCTAACTGAGCCTGCACATCTCATCCGAACATTAGCCTTCTTCTTCCTCTTGACGAGAGATTCCACTTCCTTTGTAAACCACATTGCCCACGCTCAACAGCTTCCTCCCTGCCTGACAGGTACATACTTATCCAAGACACAAAGGAGCTTTTCCTTGAATAAGCTCCATATTTCTAACGTGCCCATTCCCTGCTGTATCCTTCCCCGTCCTATGCTTCCTGAATCTTGCCTAATCGCATCGTAATTACCTTTCCCCAGCTGTGACTCTTGCCCAGTGATATACACCTATCCCTTTCTATTACTAAAGTCAACGTAACAGAATTGTGATCGCTATCATCAAAGTGCTCACCTAACTCCAAATCTAACACCTGGCCGGGCTCATTACCCAGCACCAAATCTAATGTGGTTTCGCCACATTTTAGCCTGTCTACATAATGTGTCAGGAAGCTCTCCTGCACACACTGGACAAACACTGACCCATCTATCGTACTCGTATTAAAGTGTTCCCAATCAAAATTTGGAAAGTTGAAGTCCCTCATGACAACTACCCAGTCTCTCTCACTCCTATCGAGAATCATCTTTGCTATCCTTTCCTCTACATCTCTGGAACTATTCGGAGGCTTATATAAAACTCCCAACATGGTGACCTCTCCTTTCCTGTTTCTGATCTCAGCCCATATTACCTCAGTTGACAAGCCACTAAACATCCTTTCTGCAACATTAATACGATCCTTGACCAAGAATGCCACACCGCCCCCTCTTTAACCATCTTCTCTGTTCTTACTGAAACATCTCATCCTGGAACCTGCAACAACCATTCCTCTCCCTGCTCTCTCCATGTCTCCAAAATGGCCACAACATCGAAGTCCCAGGTACCAACCCATGCTGCAAGATCACCCACCTTATTCTGGGTGCTCCTGGTGTTGAAGTAACCACCCTTCAAACCACCCTCTTGCTTGCTGGTGCCACCGTTCATCCCTGAAACGTGATTTCGGACCTCCCTACTCTCAACCTTTTCTATACTCGAACTTCAACTTTGGTTCCCATCTCCCTGCTGTATTAGTTGAAATCCACCCCAACAGCCCTACAAAACCCCTCCCCCACTTTCAGGATATTGGTACCATTCTGGTTCAGATGGGTTTCTCAGTGCCTTTCCACAGCTGATCGAGTTCCAGCTGCCATTTCCAATAAACTTCCTTAATTTCCACGAAACTGCCTATTTATTTGCATCTACAAATTTCATAAAACTGCCTTGCAGATTCTCATCCAAATCATTGATATAAACAATAAACAAACAAAGGGCCCAGCGCAGACGCCTGAGGCAGTCCATTTGTCACAGGCCTCCACTCCAATAAACATCCTTCGACTCTTACTCTCTGCTTTTCACCATAAAGCCAATATTATATATATATTGCCAGATCCCAGTGGATTCCATGCGATCTTATCTTCCAGAGTAACTTAACATGTGGATATTAATCAAAGGCCTTACTGAAATCCATAATGACAACGTCCACTGTGTCCTCATCAACCTTACTGGTCACTTCGACAAAAAATATCTATTTTGCCCAACATGATTTCCCATGCTGACAAAGTTTTGCAGACTACTCCTAATCAAACTCTGTCTTTCGAAATGCATATATACATTGCATATCAGAATCTTCTCAAGTAACTTAATTTCTACAGATGTCAGGCTTGCTGGTCTCTCGTTCCTGGGTTTTTCCAGTGCATCTGTTCTTGAATAAGGGGACAATATTTGCCACCCTCCAGTCTTCTGGAACCTCTCCTCTGGCTAGCTATTATGTTAAAACATCAGTCGGGGCTCCCACAATGTATCTTCTAGCCTCTTTCAGTGTTTTTCTTTATCTCTGAACAGGACCAGGAGGTTTATCCACCTTCACACATTCTAAAGCATCCAATATCAAATCTACTTTGATTGTCACCAAGACATGATCATTAACTTCCCAAGTTCTCAAGGCTTCATGTCTTTCTCCACTTTAAACACAGAGGAGAAGCATTCATTGAGTATCCCGTGCATTTCCTGTGGTCGCACAAAGAGATGTCTTCTACGGTCTTTGAACAGTCCAATTCTCTCTGTTTTGTTTAAATATATATTTTCCTTGTATATATATATTTTTTAAAAGAATTTCTTTGTTTTCTCCTTAATCCTCTCAGTCACAACTATTTCGTACTCTATTTGCACCTTTCCGTTTTCAGTCCTCAGTAAACTGTATCTTCTGCATATATCCAGGGATTCTGTTAAACCCAACTGCTGGTAACTCAGCTATGCCTCTTTCTTTTTTTTTTCTGGTCAAAGCCTCAGTATCTTTTTCTGCCAAATTTGCCCTTCATTCTCAGAGAAACATACAGACCCTAGATTCTGGCTATCAGAATTTTAAAAGCATTCCCACATGTTGGGGTCCCTTTCCCTCCAGCAAACTACTCCAATCAACTTCTACAAACTCCTGTCTAATCATTTCAATTTCCATCTTGCCCCAAATTGGAACTTGAATCTGGGGACCAAATTTGTCCCTCCGGATAACTATATTAAAATTAGTAGAAGTATGGTCACTGGTTCAGAAGTGCTTCACCACTGTCACCTGTGTCACCTGCTCTGCCCTACTTCGCAAGTCTATTTCGGTATTTGCCCCTTCTCGACTTGTACCCTCCATAACCTGCATGTGGACACTTGTCTGAACGCACTTAAAACATTCCAACTCATCGAAACGCTTAACGGTGTGCAAGTCCCAGTCTGTGCAAGTCCCAGTCTCCTCTATGTCTCCCGAGTGTTTCTTCATATTTTCCCTATAATTGCCATTGACTATTTGAGGGCCTATAGTATCACCTCAAATAGCGTCATTACTCCCTTCATCACTAGATGGCCCGTCAGTTATTTCATTTTTTAATGCAGCTGCATTACTCGCCTTGATCAAAAAAAACGTCTTCTCTCTTTCTATCATCTCTATCCCGCCTCAGGCACATGTCCCCTGGCACATTAAGCTGTGTGCATTAATTCCTGCTCCGTGAATAATTCATTTCAGCGATTCAGCTCTGGCTATTACCTGCTTCTGTAGACACTGCTCGGTTTAATGACGAACTTTCCTCCGGTTCCCAAGTGGAATTTTTAATGTCGTTCCCAATTTCCGTGGTGCTTGGATCTGAGGGAATGGAGATTGAAGAACGATTCTAAAAATGGAACTTTTAAATTTAGATATTCCTCAATAATTCTCAGTGTTTCACGTATTTCAAGAGACAATAGCCTAATATTACTTTCAATATGTGATGAATTCAGAAACTTACAGAACGTTTTGGGGACATGGGCTCAAATGTTGACACAGCAGAATGTGAAATTCTAATTCGAGAAAACAAAATCTGGAATGAATAATGTGTGAGTGCAGTGAAACCATGGTGAATTGGTGAAAAAATACAAGCATCTGGTTAATTAATCTCCTTCACTTAAGGAACCGTCACCTTGGCTCGACTGCAAGTGGGTCCAGATGAATAGCAATGTGGTTGACTTCCAATCCCTCTGAAATGACCAGGCTAGCTATCCAGTTTCACCAATCGCTTCGAAGTCTCAACAACAAATGGAAACTGAATGGATCAACTGACATGAACCAAAGCATTGGGAAAGAACTGGTCCAAAAATCTCTCTCAACTGACAAGTCCTCCTTTGTAACATCTAGCAACAGTGCTAACTTGGCGAAAGGTATTTCAAAGATTAGTTGGCCGGTAGCCTATTTTACTTGTGCATTCGACATTTGGAAGAAAATGACGAGGCACCACTATTGGCATCCTAGTTATGTCCTGTCCTGCCGGCTCGATAGTCCCAGAAGAGGTGGCAGCACAGCGGTTTACAATCGGACAGGGAGTTGGCCTGAAAGTCCTCAGCGTGGACTCCAGTCCCATTCCATCGCATGACTCGGAATAAACGTGATTAAGGAAACCTCTGATGATCGTCACGTACGAGCCACCCACACAAGATGAGTTAGTGCTGCTATATGTTGAAAAAAACAATTGATAAGCATCGAAGGTGTCAAGGATGAAAACTGTAAAATATGATTTGGAGATGCAATTGGGTTAGGGTTAGGGAGGGGAAAACCTATTCCATTTCCTTCGCAGCGTACAACACATTATCAATGAGAATGAGCACCTCGCCAAGACCATCCCCACACCTCCACTGCTCGCCCTTAAACAAACTCCAAACTTCAAACAGGCCATTGCTCTCACCAAACTGCCCGGCTTTCAAGACAACTCCATACAACCCAGTCATGGTAGACGCTGCAAGATGTGTCATAGTGTAGACATGGATACCAACTTATCGCATGGGGACACCTCCTACCGTGTACGTGGCAGATACTCATGCGACACAGCCAATGTTGTCTATCTCAAACGCTGCAGGTAAGGATGCCCTGAGAAATGGTACATTGGGGAAACCAAGCAGAGGCTAAAACAACGGATGAATGGACACCACACAACAATCAATAGAGTGGGGTGTTCCCTCCCAGTTGGAGAACACTTCAGCGGTCTGGGACATTCAACCTTGGATCTTTCGGTGACCATTCTCCAAGACCGAATTTGGGACTGGCAGCAGCGAAAAGTGGCCGAGCAGGGGCTGATAGCTAAGTTCTCTCCCCATAGGGATAGCCTTAAATGCGTTCATGTCACACTACAGGTGACGTCATTGCACTATACATAGAAATCGATACTTGTGTATATATTTTTTATACATATACATATGCACTTGTGTATATATATTATATACATATACACACAGACAGTCCTTTCTACAAACACACTAACGCGCACACACCCAGGCACTCGTACACACACACACATACACACACGCACTGAGGCACTCCGATGTGCATACATACATTGCTAGAGACACACACACTCCCACACTCACACATGCACCCTCTCAAAGACTAAGATCCCTTTACACTCACACAAACATTCTCTCTCCATGACACTCAGTACCCCACCCTCACTCACACACTCACACAAACATGCGTGCAGAAACATCTAATTTTGTAGGGTGCATTTGTACTTGCAGAGTTACATTGCATGAATCCATGAAGGATTCTGTCAGTTCATTTTTTTGATAAGAATCAGTTTCAACATTATGGCACAGAGAGCAGCACACAGAGGTGTTAATACCCAATACATTATCTGGGCTGACAACAATTGTTCAAGTTCACTTGAGAATGCAACTTTTAAACAAAAGTTTTGTGATTTACAAATGAAAGAAGTGAAACCAACATGGTCATTCTAACAGATGAGAGACTTAACAAATAATCAGGGTATTTTTCAATGTATAGATTCAGTACTTTACACTGTAAACTTCTTCCAGAAATTCTATCTCTTACAATCATGTACTCCACAATCACCTGATGAAGGAGCAGTGATTCGATAGCTCGTGCTTCCAATTAAACCTGTTTGATTATAACCTGGTGTTGTGAAAGATTTAACTGTAAAATAGTTTGTGAGGGAATACAATATCAAACACGGACAGAGCCTTGGCAGTCGTACTGACGATCGTACTGTTCGCTTCCTGAAAGATCTTTGGGGTCCTGAAGGGAGAGAATGACCAACCTCAAGTCGTTGTCCATGTAGGTACCAACGACATAGGTAGAAACAGGAATAGGGATGTAGGGCAGGATTTCAGGGAGATTGGGTAGAAGCTGAGAGCGAGAACAAACAGAGTTGTTATCTGTGATTTGTTGTCCATGCCACGTGATAGCGAGGCAAGTAATACTGAGAGATATCAACTGAACACGTGGCTGAAAGAATGGTCCGGGGAGAGGGTGTCAGGTTCTTGGATAATTGGGGCCCATTTTGGCGAAGGTGGGACTTCTAAAACAGGACATTCTTCACTTGAACCAGAGAGGTACTAATATCCTGGTAGGAAATTAAGTGGCGCTATTCGGGTGGGTGTAAACCAGCTCAGCATGTGGATGGGAACCTTGAGGTGTAATTGCAATGTACGGGAGGATGAGAGTAGGAAGTTACAGGGTCACAGAAATGTGTTGGCAGACAGCAAAGTAGTTCTAATACCTCTTCCTTGTAAACCTCAATCATACCTAATCTAGTAGCCTGTATCTCAGTATTCTCCTTGACAACATTATTTTTTTCCAGAGTGTATACTGTAGAAAAGTAAACATTTATTGCTTCCCCTGTCTCCTCTGACGCCACACACAACTTCCCAATACTATTGGCCCTAATCTTACTCTCGTCATTCTTTTATTCCTTAAATACCGACAGAAAGTCTGACGGTTTCTATCCTATCAACCAACAAATTCTCATGTCTCCTCCTGGCTCTGCTGAGTTCTCTCTTTAGGCCATTCCTGGCTACCTGGCAACGCTCACGCGCCGTAACTGAGCCTGCACATCTCATCCTAACATTAGCCTTCTTCTTCCTCTTGACGAGAGATTCCACTTGCTTTGTAAACCACATTGCCCACGCTCAACAGCTTCCTCCCTGCCTGACAGGTCCATACTTATCCAGGACACAAAGGAGCTTTTCCTTGAAAAAGCTCCATATTTCTAACGTGCCCATTCCCTGCTGTATCCTTCCCCATCCTATGCTTCCTGAATCTTGCCTAATCGCATCGTAATTACCTTTCCCCAGCTGTGACTCTTGCCCAGTGGTATACACCTATCCCTTTCTATTACTAAAGTAAACGTAACATAATTGTGATCGCTATCATCAAAGTGCTCATCTAACTCCAAATCTAACACCTGGCCGGGCTCATTACCCAGCACCAAATCTAATGTGGTTTCGCCACATGTTAGCCTGTCTATATAATGTGTCAGGAAATATTTGGAAAGTTGAAGTCCCTCATGACAACTATCCTTTCTCTCTCACTCCTATCGAGAATCATCTTTGCTATCCTTTCCTCTACATCTCTGGAACTATTCGGAGGCTTATAGAAAACTCCCAACATGGTGACCTCTCCTTTCCTGTTTCTGATCTCAGCCCATACTACCTCAGTTGACAAGCCACTAAACATCCTTTCTGCAACATTAATACGATCCTTGACCAAGAATGCCACACCTCCCCCTCTTTAACCATCTTCTCTGTTCTTACTGAAACATCTCATCCTGGAACCTGCAACAACCATTCCTCTCCCTGCTCTCTCCATGTCTCCAAAAAGGCCACAAATCGAAGTCCCAGGTACTAACCCATGCTGCAAGATCACCCACCTTATTCTGGGTGCTCCTGGTGTTGAGGTAATCACCCTTCAAACCACCCTCTTGCTTGCTGGTGCCACCTTTCATCCCTGAAACGTGATTTCGGACCTCCCTACTCTCAACCTTTTCTTTACTCGAACTTCAACTTTGGTTCCCATCTCCCTGCTGTATTAGTTAAAATCCACACCAACAGCCTATCCAAACCCCTCCCCCACCCTCAGGATATTGGTACCATTCTGGTTCTGATGGGTTTCTCAGGGCCTTTCCACAGCTGATCGAGTTCCAGCTGCCATTTCCAATAAACTTCCTTAATTTCCACGAAACTGCCTATTTATTTGCATCTACAAATTTCATAAAACTGCCTTGCAGATTCTCATCCAAATCATTGATATAAACAATAAACAAACAAAGGGCCCAGCGCCGATGCTTGAGGCAGTCCATTAGTCACAGGCCTCCACTCCAATAAACATCCTTCGACTCTTACTCTCTGCTTTTCACCATAAAGCCAATATTATATATATTTTGCCAGATCCCAGTGGATTCCATGCGATCTTATCTTCCAGAGTAACTTAACATGTGGATATTAATCAAAGGCCTTACTGAAATCCATAATGACTACGTCCACTGTGGCCTCATCAACCTTACTGGTCACTTCGACAAAAAAAATCTATTTTGCCCAACATGATTTCCCATGCTGACAAAGTTTTGCAGACTACTCCTAATCAAACTCTGTCTTTCGAAATGCATATATACATTGCATTTCAGAATCTTCTCAAGTAACTTAATTTCTGCAGATGTCAGGGTTGCTGGTCTCTCGTTCCTGGGTTTTTCCAGTGCATCTGTTCTTGAATAAGGGGACAATATTTGCCACCCTCCAGTCTTCTGGAACCTCTCCTCATGCTAGCTATTATGTGAAAACATCAGTCAGGGCTCCCAAAATGTATCTTCTAGCCTCTTTCAGTGTTTTTTTTTTATCTCTGAAAAGGCCCAGGAAGTTTACCCACCTTCACACATTCGAAAGCATCCAATATCACCTCTACTTTGATTGTCACCAAGACAATGTCATTAACTTCCCAAGTTCTCAAGGCTTCATGTCTTTCTCCACTTTAAACACAGAGGATAAGTTTTCATTGAGTATCCCGTGCATTTCCTGTGGTTCCACAAATCTTCTATGGTCTTTGAACAGTCCAAATCTCTCTGTTTTGTTTTAATATATATTTTCCTTTAATATATATATATATATATATATATTTTAAAGAATTTCTTTGTTTTCTCCTTAATCCTCTCAGTCACAACTATTTCGTACTCTGTTTGCACCTTTCCGTTTTCAGTCCTCAGTAAACTGTATCTTCTGCATATATCCAGGGATTCCGTTAAACCCAACTGCTGGTAACTGAGCTATTCCACTTTCTTTTTTTTTCTGGTCAAAGCATCAATATCTATTTCTGCCAAATTTGCCCTTCATTCTCAAAGAAACATACAGACCCTAAATTCTGGCTATCTGACTTTTAAAAGCATTCCTACATGTTGGGGTCCATTTCCCTGCAGCAAACTACTCCAATCAACTTCTACAAACTCTTGTCTAATCATTTCAATTTCCATCTTGCCCCAAATTGGAACTTGAATCTGCGGACCAAATTTGTCCCTCTGGATAACTATATTAAAATCAGTAGAAGTATGGTCACTGGTTCAGAAGTGCTTCACCACTGTCACCTGTGTCACCTGCTCTGCCCTACTTCGCAAGTCTATTTTGGTATTTGCCCCTTCTCGACTTGTACACTCCATAACCTGCATGTGGACACTTGTCTGAATGCACTTAAAACATTCCAACTCATCGAAACGCTTAACGGTGTGCAAGTCCCAGTCTGTGCAAGTCCCAGTCTCCTCTATGTCTCCCGAGTGTTTCTTCATATTTTCCCTATAATTCCCATTGACTATTTGAGGGCCTATAGTATCACCTCAAATAACGTCATTACTCCCTTCATCACTAGATGGCCCGTCAGTTATTTCATTTTTAAATGCAGCTGCATTACTCGCCTTGATCAAGAAAAAGGCCTTCTCTCTTTCTATCATCTCTATCCCGCCTAAGGCACATGTCCCCCGGCACATTAAGCTGTGTGCATTAATTCCTGCTCCGTGAATAATTCTTTTCAGCGATTCAGCTCTGGCTATAACCTGCTTCTGTAGTCACTGCTCGGTTTAATGATGAACTTTCCTCTGGTTCCCAAGTGGAATTTTTAAAGTCGTTCCCAATTTCCGCAGTGTTTGGATCTGAGGGAATGGAGATTGAAGAACGATTCTAAAACTGGAACTTTTAAATTCAGATATTCCTCAATAATTCTCAGTGTTTCACATATTTCAAGAGACAATAGCCTAGCATTATTTTCAATATGTGATGAATCCAGACACTTACCGAATGTTTTCGGGGCCTGGGCACAAATATTGACACAGCAGAATGTGAAATTCTAATTCGAGAAAACAAAATCTGGAATGAATATTGTGTGAGTGCAGTGAAACGATGGTGAATTGGTGAAAAAAATACAAGCATCCTGTTAATTAATCTCCTTCAGTGAAGGAACCGTCACCTTGGCTCGACTGCAAGTGAGTCCAGATCAATAGCAATGTGGTTGACTTGCAATCCCTCTGAAATGGCCAAGCTAGCAATCCAGTTTCACCAATCGCTTCGAAGTCTCAACAACAAAAGGAAACTGAATGGATCAACTGACATCAACCAAAGCATTGGGAAAGAAATGGTCCAAAAATCTCTCTCAACTGACAAGTCCTCCTTACTAACATCTAGCAAATCAATATTTGGAAAAAAATGACGAGCCACCACTGCTGCCATCCTAGTTATGTCCTGTCCTGCCGGCTGGGTAGTCCCAGAAGAGGTGTCAGCAGAGCAGTTTACAATCGGACAGAGATTTGGACTGAACGTCCTCAGCTTGGACTCCAGTCCCATTCCATCGCATGACTCGGAATAAACCTGATTAAGGAAACCTCTGATGATCGTCACGTACGAGCCACCCAATCAAGATGAGTTAGTGCTGCTATATGTTGAAAAAATCATTTGATAAGCATCGAAGGTGTCAAGGATGAAAACTGTAAAATATGATTTGGAGATGCAATAGGGTTAGGGTTAGGGAGCGGAAAAAGTATTCCATTTCCTTCGCAGGCTACAACACATTATCAATGAGGATGAGCACCTCGCCAAGACCTTCCCCACACTTCCACTGCTCGCCCTTAAACAAACTCCAAACTGCAAACAGGTCATTGCTTTCACCAAACTGCCCGGATTTCAAGACTACTCCATACAACCCTGTCATGGTAGACGCTGCAAGATGTGTCATAGTGTTAACATGGATACCAACTTTTCGCATGGGGACACCTCCCACCGTGTACGTGGCAGGTACTCATGCGACTCAGCCAATGTTGTCTATCTCAAACGCTGCAGGTAAGGATGCCCTGAGAAATGGTACGTTGGGGAAACCAAGCAGAGGCTAAAACAAGGGATGAATGGACACCACACAACAATCAATAGAGTGGGGTGTTCCCTCCCAGTTGGAGAACACTTCAGCGGTCTGGGACATTCAACCTTGGATCTTTCGGTGACCATTCTCCAAGACCGACTTTGGGACTAGCAGCAGCGAAAAGTGGCCGAGCAGAGGGTGATAGCTAAGTTCACTCCCCATAGGGATAGCCTTAAATGCGTTCATTTCACACTATAGGTGACTTCATTGCACCATACATAGGAATCGACACTTCTCTCTCTCTCTCTCTCTATATATATATATATGTATACACACACGCACACACATACAGAGGCACTCCGATGCGCATACACACATTCCTAGAGACACACACACTCCCACACTCACACATGCAACCTCTCACAGACGAAGATCCCTTTCCACTCACAAAAACATTCTCTGTCCATGACACACAGAACCACACCCTCACTCACACAAATATGCGTGCAGAAACATCTAATTTTTTGGGGTGAAATTGTACTTGCAGACGTACGTTGCATGAATCCATGAAAGATTCTGTCAGTTCATTTTTTAGATTAGAATCAGTTTAAACATTATGGCACAGAGAGCAGCACACAGAGGTGTTAATACCCAATACATTATCTGGGCTGACAATAATTGTTAAAGTTCACTTGGGAATGCAACTTTGAAACAAAGTTTTGTGATTTACAAATGAAAGAAGTGAAACCAACATGGTCATTCGAACAGATGAGAGACTTCACAAATAATCAGGGTATTATTCAATGTATGGATTCAGTACTTTACACTGTAAACTTCTTCTACAAATTCTGTCTCTGACAATCATGTACTCCACAATCAACTGATGAAGGAGCAGTGATTCGTTAGCTCGTGCTTCCAATTAAACCTGTTTGACTATAACCTGGTGTTGTGAAAGTTTTAACTGTAAAATAGATTGTTAGGGAATACAATATCAAACACATACAGAAACTTGGCAGTCGTACTGACGATCGAACTGTTCGGGTAATAAAAGATCTTTGGGGTCCTAAAGGGAGAGAGTGACCAACCTCAAGTCGTTGTCCATGTAGGTACCAACGACATAGGTAGAAAGAGGGATAGGGATGTAGGGCAGGATTTCAGGGAGCTAGGGTCGAAGCTGAGAGCTAGAGCAAACAGAGTTGTTATCTGTGATTTGTTGTCAATACCTCGTGATAGCGAGTCAAGTAAGACTGAGAGATATCAACTGAACACGTGGCTCCAAGGATGGTACAGGGGGAGGGTTTCAGGTTCTTGGATAATTGGGGCCCATTTAGGGGAAAGTGGGACTTGTACAAACAGGACAGTCTTCACTTGAACCAGAGAGGTACTAATATCCTGGTGGGAAATTTCGTGGTGCTATTCGGGTGGGTGTAAACCAGCACAGCAGGTGGATGGGAACCTTAAGGTGTCATTGCAATGTACGGGAGGATAACAGTAGGAAGGACAGGGATAGGATTTCAGGCTCACAGAAATATGTTGGCAGACAGCAAAGTAGTTCTAATACCTTTTCCTTGTAAACCTCAATCATATCTAATCTCGTAGCCTGTATCTCAGTATTCTCCTTGACAACACTGTTGTTTTCTAGAGTGAATACTGTAGAAAAGTATTCATTTATTGATTCCCCTATCTCCTCTGACGCCACACACAACTTCCCACTACTATTGGCCCTAATCTTACTCTCGTCATTCTTTTATTCCTTAAATACCTGCAGAAAGCCTGAGGGTTTACACTGATCCTATCCACCAACAAATTCTCATGTCTCCTCCTGGCTCTTCTGAGCTCTCTCTTTAAGCCTTTCCTGCTTACCTTCCAACCCCCACCCCCCCCGCCCCCCCAATTGAGCCTCCACATCTCATCCTAACATAAGCCTTCTTCTTCCTCTTGACTAGAGATTCCACTAGCTTTGTAAACCACGTTTCCCGCGCTCTATAGCTTCCTCCCTGCCTGACAGGTACATACTTATAAAGGACACACAGGAGCATTTCCTTGAATAAGCTCCACATTTCTAACGTGCTGTATCCTTCCCCATCCTATGTTTCGTAAAACTTGCCTAATCGCATCGTAATTACCTTTCCCCGAGCTGTAACAATTGCCACTGGTATACACCTACCCCTTTCTATCACTAAAGTCAACATAACAGAATTGTGATCGCTATCACCAAAGTGCTCACCTACCTCCAAATCTAACACCTGGCCGGGCTCATTACACAGTACCCTCTCTCCCTTGTAGCCCTGCACACGGAGGTAAAAAAAAACACCATTTCGCCTTGGACAACATCTCTATCCTGAGACAGGCTAAGCAAAGACATGCCAGAGAATTCCTAGAGGCCTGGCACTCCAACCACAACGCCATAAACAAACACATAGATCTAGATGCCATCTATTAACCCCTCAGAAAACGAACAGGAAATGACATAACCACAAACCATAGGAACCCGATCCAAGAGAAAGATATAAATAGAAAACAGAATACAACAGCTTTGCTTCACTTGGAGGTCGCCACTAATGATGTTACCTAGCCAGGTAAGGAAAAGTCTGGCTATCAAACGGAAGGCTCAGAGAGCAAACCTACACCCAACAGAGATGGGTTCAAATGTGTATACTTCAACGCAAGGAGTATCAGAAATAAGGTGGGTGAACTGAAGGCGTGGTTCGGTACCTGGGACTACGATGTTGTGGCCATTACAGAAACGTGGATCGAAGAGGGACAGGAATGGTTGTTGGAGGTTCCTGGTTACAGATGTTTCAGTAAGATTAGGGAAGGTGGTAAAAAAGGAGGGGGTGGCATTGCTAATCCAAAATGGTATAACGGCTGCAGAAAGGCAGTTCGAGGGGGATCTGCCTTTGGAGGTAGTATGTGATGAAGTCAGAAATAAGAAAGTAGCAGTCACCTTGTTGGGTGTTTACTATAGGCCCCCCAATAGCAGCAGAGATGTGGAGAAACAGTTTGTGAAACAGATTTTGGAAAGGTGCAGAAGCCACAGGGTAGTAGTCATGGGCGATTTCAACTTCCCAAATATTGATTGGAAGCTCTTTAGATCAAGTAGATTGGATGGGGCAGTGTTTGTGCAGTGTGTCCAGGAAGTTTTTCTAACTCAGTATGTAGATTGTCCGACCAGAGGGGATGCCATTTTGGATTTGGTACTCGGTTACGTACCGGGACAAGTGATGTGCTTGTTAGTGGGTGATCATTTTGGTGATGGTGACCACAATTCTGTGACTTTCACCTTGGTCATGAAGAGAGATAGGTGCGTGCAACAGCGTAGGTTTTACAACTGGGGGAAGGGTAAATACGATGCTGCAAGACAGGATCTGAGGAGCATACGTTGGGAGCATAGGCAGTCAGGGAAGGATGTCATTTAATGTGGAACTTTTTCAAGGAACAGATACGACGTGTCCTTGATATGTACGTACCTGTCAGGCAGGAAAGAGATGGTCGTGTGAGGGAACCTTGGTTGACGAGGGAGGTTGAATGTCTTGTAAAGAGGAAGAACGAGGCTTACATAAGGTTGAGGAAACAAGGTTCAGACAGAGCATTGGAGGGATACAGGACAGCCAGGAGGGAGCTGAAGTAAGGGATTAGGAGAGCTAAGAGAGGGCATGAAAAATCTTTGTTGGGTAGATTCAAGGATAACCCCAAGGCATTTTATGCGTGAGAAACATGAGAATGACGAGGGCGAGGGTAGGTCCCATCAAGGACAGTAGTGGGAGGCTGTGTATTGAGTCGGAAGAGATAGGAGAAGTCTTGAATGAGTACTTTTCTTCAGCATTTACAAACGAGAGGAACCGTATTGTTGAAGAGGAGTTTGTGAAACGGACTGGTAAGCTAGAAGAAATACTTGTTCGGAAGGAAGATGTGTTGAACATTTTGAACAACTTGAGGATAGACAAGTCCCCCGGGCCTGACAGGATATATCCTAGGATTATGTGTGAAGCAAGAGAGGAAATTGCAGAACCGTTGGCAATGATCTTTTCGTCTTCACTGTCAACGCGGGTGGTACCATTGGACTGGAGAGTGGCAAATGTTGTGCCACTGTTCAATAAAGTGTGAGGTTGGAAGGACAAATAAGAATGTCATTTTGGAAGGACAAATAAGAATGCGGAATACAGGGTTAGTGGTAGGGTTCTTAATAGGGGGGAGGAGCAGAGGGATCTTGGGGTCTATGTTCATAGATCTTTGAAAGTTGCCACTCAGGTGGATTGGGCTTGTAAGAAGGCCTATGGTGTATTAGCGTTCATTAGCAGAGGGATTGAAATCAAGAATCGTGAAATGATGTTGCAGCTCTACAAGACCTTGCTTAGGCCACATTTGGAGTACATGTGCAGTTCTGGTCGCCTCACTTTAGGAAAGATGTGGAATCTTTGGAGAGGGTGCAGAGAAGATTTACCAGGATGTTGCCTGGAATGGAGAATAGGTCGTACGAGGATAGGTTGAGAGTGCGAGGCCTTTTCACATTGGAATGGCGAAGGATGAATGGGTGACTTGATAGAGGTTTATAAGATGATCAGAGGAATTGATAGAGTAGACAGTCAGAAACGTTTTCCCCGGGTACAACAGAGTGTTAAAAGGGGACATAAATTTAAGGTGAAGGTGGATGGTATAGGGGTAGATTCTTTTCCCAGAGAGTGGTGGGGGCATGGAATGCGCTGCCTGTGACAGTGGCAGAGTCAAAATCATTGGCGACCTTTAAGCGGCAATTTGACAGGTACATGGATAAGTGCTTAAGCTAGGATAAATGTTTGGCACAACATCGTGGGCCGAAGGGCCTGTTCTGTGCTGTATTGTTCTATGTTCTATACTCTATGTACACCCCAGTACCAAATCTAATATGGCTTTGCCCCTTGTTGGCCTGTCTACATACTGTGTCATGAAGCCCTCCTGCACACACTGGACAAAAATTGACCCAACTATAGTACTCGTAGTATAGTGTTCCCAGTCAATATTTGGAAATTTGAAGTCCCCTAAGACAACTACCCTGTCTCTCTCATTGCTATCGAGAATCATCTTTGCTATCCTTTCCCCTACATCTCTGGAACTATTTAGAGGCCTATAGCAAACTCCCAACAGGGTGACCTCTCCTTTCCTGTTTCTAACTTCAGCCCATACTACCTCAGTTGACGAGACCCCAAACATCCTTTCTGCAACTGTAATGCTGTCCTTGACCAAGAATGCCACACCTCCCACTCTTTTACCATCTTCTATGTTCTTACTGAAACATCTACATCCTGGAACCTGCAACAACCATTCCTGATCCTGCTCTATCCATGTGTCCGAAATGGCCACAACATCGAAGCCCTAGGTACCAACCCATGCGGCAAGTTCATCCAACTTATTCCGGATGCTCCTGATGTTCCCATTTTCAGCAGTGTTTGGATCTGAAAGAATGGAGATACAGTATAAGAATGATTCAAAGATGGAACTCTTTAATTCAGATATTTCTCAAAAAATCTCGTCGTTCCACGTATTTAATGGAGGCAAGAGCCCAGTAGCATTTTCACTGAGTTAGTAGTCCAAAAATTCAGCGAACGCTCTGGAGACCTGGTTTCAAATCTGCAGCCTGCAGATGGTGGAATTTTAATTCGATGCAAAATAACACATCTGACATAAAATATCTACTGATTGCCATGGATCCATGTTCATTTGCTGGATAAAAGTGACGCAGCTGGCTAATTAATCTCTTTCAGGGAAGGAAACCTCATCTGCTCTGAACTACAAGTGAGTACAGATCTACAGCAACGTTCTTACTTGCATACCCTCTGACATGAGCTAGCAAGCTATCCTTTTTCACCAATCACTTTGACGTTTCAACAAAGAAACAAATCCAGATGGATCACCTGGCATCGAACAAAGCACTGGGAAAGATCATGGTCCAATAAGATTTGCCACCCTGCAAGTCCTCCTTACTAACATCTGACAATAGTGATAACTTTGCTGAAGTTATTTCACAGGTTAGTCCGTCATTGGCCTAATTTTGGTTGCATAGCTGACCTTGGAGACAATTAACCAGACCTCACCTTCGCCATCATAGATATGTCCTGCCCCACTTACAGGACAGTCCCAGCAGGGGTGTTGGCACAGTGGCCGACAATCGGAAGCAAGTTCACCTAGAAGTCCTCCACATGGATACTAGTCCCTTGCCATCTTGTGACGTCAGATTAAACATGGTTAAGAAAACTTATGCTGATTATCACATCTGAGGAATCAGAACTGCGAGATACTGCACAATGTATGGGATAAGCATCGAGTCTGGCATTTAAACAAACTGTACAATGGATATGTGGGAGATTGCAATATCAAACACCGACAGTGTATTAGCAGTAGCAATTTTGATCGACCTGTTCGGGTCCTAAAGATAAAGCTGCTGGAATGGAGCCATGGCAGATGGCGAGGGAACGATCAAGGGTGTAAAATACAATTGATTTCATCCTTTTCACTCTGCTGAGTGCAGATACATCTGCACAAGAAAATATTGTCAAGAGTGACTACCGCATAGTTCTTGTCGAGACGAACTTGAAAACCATCCAAATTGTTAGGTGGCACTATCACCATGCTAAATGGGACAGACGTCAAGCAGATCTAGCAATTTCAGACTCGATAAAGCCTGTTAGGACATCATCAACAACAAAACCTTCCTCTAGCAAAATCTGCAACATATTGTTGGGCATGACCGGCACTCGAACCTGAAAATGAAGTGATAGAATCAAAGTTGTTCATTGGAATGTGCAGGAGAGTACAGCAGGAATAGCATCTAGCTATAAATCTGGTGTCAACAAAATGAAGCTGCAAAACACGGCTCCTGCCGAGGGAGGGATGAGCGAGGTAGAATTGACTAGGAGATGAGCCTCGCATGAAAGGCAGTGAAACAGCAATGGCGGGAGCTTCTGGGAGTAATTAAGGAGACACACCAGTGATTCAAACTGAGGAAAACAAACAATGGTTTAGATACGTTCAGGCAACACAGTGATGAGATAAGTCAGGGATAGCGTAAGAGCAAAACAGAGAACATATAACGTGGCGAAGGGCCGTGGGATACCGAAAGAGTGGGAAGCTCACAAAGATGAACAGAGGGCAACAGAAAAGAAATAGGGAATGCAAAGCTTAAATATGAAGTTAAGCAATCCAGTAATATAAAGGAAGACTGCAAGAGCTTCTTTAGATAAATCAAGGGAAAAAGAGAGGGCAACGTGGACGCTGGGTGGCTGGGAACTGACGCTGGAGAGGTAGCATTGGAGAACAAGCAAATCGATGAGAATGGAAATACTTATTTCGCGTCATGCTTCACAGTGGAAGACAGGCAAATATCCCAAAATTTCAAGAGAGTGATGGAGCAGAGCTTCATATGGTGACCACCACCAACGAGAAGGTGCGAGAAAAACAGAGTGTCCTGAAGGTGAAAAAAACACCTGAACCAGCTTTATTGCACTCAATAGTTCGAAGGGAGATATCTGCAGAGATGGTGGATGTGTCAGTTTTGGCATTTCAGGAATCGCTATAAACAGGAATGTTCCAAGAAGACTGGAAAATCACTAACGTGACGCTCCTGTTTAAAAAGGGAGTAACTCAAAGGAGGAACACTTGCTGACCAATTAGCCCAACTTCGGGCCTGAATAAGCTACTGGAATCCATTGTTAAGGATGCGATTTCGGAGTATTTGGAAGCACATGGGAAAATAACAGAGAGAAAACATGGTTTCATCGAGGGGAATCTATGCCTGTCAAATCTGCTGAAATTATTTGAGGAAGTAATGACCAGGTTAGACCGAGGAGAGTCTGTTATCTAACTTGAGTTCAAGAAAGTTTTGGCAAAATGCCTCACAGGAGACTACTGACTAAGTCGAGGTTCCATGGTGTCAGAGGTAAGGTGCCAGTATAGATAGCAGCTTGGATGTGTTATGAAGCTGAAGGTGTGTACGTTAGCTCTAAGAGAGAGGAAATACTGTTTTGCACTGAGAGCTGACAAGCATCTGTCATATGACTAACCAACTGAGTGGCTTGGAAAATTAAAAGTATGCAACATTTGGCTGTGACATTGGGCTGTGATACCTGAGTTCGTTGCTGTTTTGACAACAATCCGAATTCAACTAATCAGCTTAAATTATGCACCAGGATACTAAAAGACACTCTTGTTTGAATTTATTGTTTTGTTAACCACGAACCAATGCGACAACCTGATGTCTGGATTAAAAAAAAACAGGCAGTTGAAACATCAGGGAGAGTATTGATATGGCAATTACCATTGAAAACAGTCTCTGTCAAAAGTACCTCCCCGTCTGAAACATATTCGCAACAAAAGAAGGAAGACGACTCAGGGAGAACTTTAATGAAATTTAAATTAGTGTTTTATTGGAACAGTATATTGTTATAGAGTTGGAGGCTGATAATAAGCAGTTAGGAGATGCGGGGGTATTAGAGGTGTGGTTAGCTGTTCTTCAATGTGCACTCATAGAGTTAACAAATAACTAGATGCCTTTTTTGTAAGATTGGATTTAGGAGTTCTGTTTTACTCATATATTAATAGATTACGAGTGATGGTGAGGTTTTTTTGGGTGTTTGGTTTAATTAACTGAGGGGTTCACCACTATGTCGTTACAGCTATCTGGCAGAAATCTGAGAGTGGAGATTAACAGATACTTCTCAGGATGGCAGCAGGTGACAAGTGGTGTTCTGCAAAACTCAGTTTTGGTGCTACAACTTTTCATTTCATACATTCATGATCCAGATGAAGGAACTGGGGTTATTCTGACTAAGACTACAGTGGAAACAAAGATAGGTAGATGCACATGTAGCATTGTGGGGACGGCTGCAGAATGATTTGGACAGCTAAGGAGAGTGGGCAAAGAAGTAACATATAGAGAGAAACCTGTTAAAATGTGAGATCATGCACTTTGGTCGGAAGGATAGAGGCATGGAGTATTTCCTAAATGGAGAAAAATAAAGAATTCTGAAGTGCAAAGGGACTTAAAGTTCATGAGTCCATCAAGGTAAACTTGCAGGTTGAGTCAGCAGTTAGGCAGGCAAACGCATTGAAGACAATTGTTTTGCTTGGACTGGAATATTAAAGCAGGGATTTACTTCTGAGTTTCTATAAAACTCCAGTTAGTCCATATTTGTATTGTGCACAGTTTCGTGCCCCCATATCTCAGAAAGTATATGTTGGACCTGGATAATGAACAGAAAACATTCATGAGAATGATCCCAGAAATGATAAACTTACCATATGAAGAGCTTTTGCGGACTCTGGTTCTATACATGAGATTGACATCAGAACAGATTGCAGGGTGATGTAGTTACTGTAGTGAGCATGATACTGTTGTTGAGGGAAGTTAGAAATGTTCACGGGGGGGGGGTAGAATGTAGGAACTAAGGCAAATTGAATTTCATGGCTTAAGGGAGAGGAGTGCTTCGACTGAAAGACTTTGGATGTTATGCCTTGGAAATCAGCATCCTGTTTCTTTGGATTGTTTCCTTTCATAATTAAGACAGGGAGGAACAGTCACGTTGCCAATCATTCTGTGCTGCAGTGACTGATTGTTACATTTTATTTACGTCTTGTCTGAGAGCAGTGACTTCCCAACTACATTATGTTCTCATTCTCTTTTCAGTTAACTCAGATCACTTTTGTATATTGCATTTCAAAAGTTTTCAGCCTCTCAGTGATTGAAAGTTCAAACTATTTCCAAAGCCATTGGAATGATATTTTCTTGGTGGAGTGAGACACCCCAAAGTTGCCCTTGTGGGTAATGTAAAAATAGAACAGTACCTGTGCAGTAGGCAGCACACTGATGCAACGCCTTCAGTTCATAAACAATGTAACTGCTACAGTTTTTGATCTTTATCTCATGGGCCCAGTGACATTGATTTCTTTGCCAGTTTATACAAACTCTCCTGGTCACTTCCCCATCGGCCATGGTGGGATGAGAACCTGTAATAAGGTTGATCAGTATTGAAGAATGTAATCAATGTGAACAGTGATGGACAGTGAACATCTGTCTAATCAATTATGAAATTACCCTGTAACCACGCTGTTCCAAGTGTCGAGCAGTGCTGTGATGGGGCAACCACCTCTGGCATCTTCCATCCACCGGAGCTGAAACGGCAATCACAGAGAAAGCTAATGAATGGCAATCTTCCATAAGAGCATACCCAATTAAAGTTCCTTGATGTCACCATACTTCCCATCCCAAAACAGGTTAATATTCCTCAGAGGCTCATCATAGTCATGGACCCATAGAGGTTCAGAGCATATGCCAGAAAAAGGCCTTTATCTCATTGTGTTGCACCAGTCAAAAACAGTTCGAAAACCAAATTTTCAACGGCTTGTCCATCAACCTTCTTTGCTTTAGCATTATAAGTACCCATCGAAATATCTTTTTTTATAATGTGAGAGGTTTTCAGTTAGTCTTCCTCATGAACAGTAAGCCTCAGATTACCATTACCTCTGGGCAAAATCATTTATCCTCATATGCTGTCTCGACCCATTACCCTAATTTTATGCCTCCTGGCCATTCATGTCTCCATCAAGGCGGACGAAGAAAGGATGTTCTCTTTGAACCTATCTCTGAAAATCGTAACTTCTTTATGCATTTTAATCATGTTGCCTTTCAATCACCTCTGCTACAAGGAAAACAGAAACAGTTTTTGACGTCAGTTTTCCGAAATTAAAATCTATAGCCCTGTCAACGGCGCTTTAGATCGTTCCAACTCAAGCTACATTTCATGGAAATTTCTTCCAAACCATCTCCTGTACTATCACAATCTTTCGATTCTGCATATTCCAGAATTCCGCACAATTCTCGGGGTGAGGCGTGTAAAACGTGTCGCCCAACTATTGCCCCGACTGTACTAGCCTTTGAAATGTCCATTCCAGGAAGGAGTGGTGAAAAGCATTTTGAATGTATTTAAGTTTGCATTTAATATACTCGTGACTGACAACAGGTTCAAAAGATGCAGAGTCTGGATGGGAAAGATGCCAATCAAACATAGAGTTGGAGTGACATCGAGATGTACAAGACAGAAACAGATACTTTGCTACAACTCATCCATGCCGACCAGATATACTAAAATAATCTAATCCCATTTTCCAACATTTGGCCCATATTCCAACAAATCCTTTCCATTTGTACAACCGTCCTGATGGTTTTGAAATGTTGTAATTGTCCCAGAGTCGATTCCTTCCTCTGGCAGTTCATTCCAAACACACACCGCCCTCTGCGTGAAGAAGTTGCCCATTGGGTCTGTTTTAAATCTCTTCACTCTTCACATTGAAGCTGTGTCGTCTCGGTTTGATCTCCTCGTCCCAGAAATAAAAAAAGACCTTGACAATTGGAGCACTGCATGCCCCTCGTGACGTTATAAATTCTATCAGTTTACCCCTCAGCCACTGATGCTGACGGCAACCAACATCAGGAGGAGCATCGAGACCTCAGTCGATCTATCTCGACTTCAAATTTCATTTGTCTGCTAATCTGCCATATTTCCAAATTCGACTGTAAGTCTGAACTTTTGTACGCTGCATGACGTTTGACACGGATGCTATTAGATGTCCGTCATCCTCTAACATTCTTGTAAGCAATTTCTGAACTGCAGTTTCTCGCTGATCAATGGAAAGTCTGAAAAAAACGTAGTGCAGGAAATAGGGCATGTGACTATCAGGGATGATAAGATGTAATCACTTCCAAGGATCGTTCCTCGTCATTCAATATGATCAGGATTTGTTTGACATTCGTTGTGTCCACTTTTCAAGCCTTTGCTTGAAACCCAAGGTTCTCATCCTCATTAAACATCTATCCATCTCAACGTTAAAAAGATCCAGGACTCTTCCCCAAAAGATTTCTTTAACAAGCTATTCAACACATCATGAGAAAATAATTCTGTCCTGTTTTAAGTCTCAAATGGATGCCCCTTTTATCTTTTTTTATTTGTTGTGCTATTGGATTCGACCATGATGGGCAATATCCTCAAGCTGAATAAGAGCTACAAGCATTTCAATGAGATTACCTCTCAATCTTCGAAACTATGGCGAGTCCTGTCCCAATTCGTTTAACATTTGCTCATTAGAAAATCCCTCCTCATCTCGGATAATCTTGTTAAACGACTCTACGCTGCCTCGCATGAAAGGCTACATCTCCAGAAAAAATGGAATCAAAACTGCTCACAGTTCTACTAATGTTCTCTGACCAGAAACTTGTACAATTGCAGAAAGTCTTTCGTTCATTTGTACTGTAAGCCCTTGAGATAATGACGAACTTTCTGATTACCTACTGTCTCTGTTTGCTTGCTTTCTTTGTCTCGTTCATAAGAACACACGAGGCCGTTTGTGTTGCGGCTTACTGCACCTATCCCTCCCCCATTTACATTATTAGATCGTCGACCGTCCAAAGTGCTCAACTTCTCATTACACCCAATTTATGCATTATTGCTCACTTCTTTAACATGACAGATGAGATAGATTACTTGCAGTGTGGAAACTGGCCCTTCGTCCGCAAAGTCCACACGACCCTCCGAAGAGCAACCCATCTCGACCCATTCCCCTACATTTACCCTTGTACCTAACACAATGGACAATTTAGCACGGCCAATTCACCTACCCTGCACATATTTGGACAGTGGGAGGAAACCGGAGCACCCAGAGGAAACCCACGCAGACATGGGGAGAATGTACAAACTCCACACAGACAGTCGCCTGAGGCGGGAATTGAATCCAGATCTCTGGCGCTGTGAGGCAGAAGTGCTAACCACTCAACCACCGTGCCACCCATTGACCTATCCATATCATTCTGTAAACTCGTTGCATCCCCTTCACAACCTGTGAGGCTCAATATTTTATTCTCCTCCTGTTTAAAATGCCTCCATATATCTAGACTTGTCTCGCTTGGCCTTACTATGTCGCTATTTTGGTCGTCATCTAGAAACAGCTATCGTTTCTCCTGTGTCTCTCTGAACCGTCTTCATCGGTGCCTATTTGCATTGTTACACATCCGACCAAATCCATCATGACCTGTCATGAGATAGTTGCGACATATCCTTTATCTGACTTAAAGGTACGTGTGAAGTGTGGCATTCCAGATGTGACGATATTGGTCAAACTGTGTTGGTTTGAGCAAAATATATTGTTTCCCGACACCAGCGATAAAATACAAAAACTTGGCATGACTTTAAATCTATCTAAATACTTGAGAAAATAGTCATATATTATTGATGACTCATCAACTGTTCCAACATAGTACCATTTCATAAATACATGCTTGACAAAAAAGCAAAATTAGGAAGCGGACTTCCAGTGTATGTGATTTTCTCCAGTGCAGGACAAAGCACAAATATAGCAGCAGATTGAGACCTCATTCTTTTTTTCTGCAGCAGAGGGAGGGTTGTGTGTTCAGTTCCAATTCCGACAAGCCCAACTCCAACAACTGACAGCAAAAACTAAAACACTATTACTGTGCGAGCCAGACTCTCACGCTCATGCTTCTTTTGTCCACTTTTATGAAAGAACCAAAACTATTGAGTCATCTTTACATGGAGTGGATTATCATGGTAACGTTAAAAACACTTGTTTCCTCGAGAAACAAGATGGAATATATCCTTCTTAGAGGCCATCCTGTCACAATGTTTAATCGGTTATTTTTCCACCTGATGGTTCCGACTTCACCCAGTTCCCATCCATGCAGTCAAACAAAGGTAGTCTCATGATGAAAAGAACATTATCCATCTTTCATGGATTATTGCCAGGTAGAAATTTGTATTACCTTTTGAATCGATACCATCCGTGTTTAAGGTGCACATCACATTCTGCTTTACCAGTACATTCAGTCTCACGGCAATTCAAACTTCTCCAGGGCTGTACTAACACGTTGTGAAACACACACGGGTCAGTGTCTCCAGATTCTGCAACTGTGTGACAAAAAATGTTTAGTAGTGATATTCAGCACTGTTACAAAACAAGGGAGACGTATTATTCTCTGAATCACAGAATCATAAAATAGTTCAGCATCAAAGAGGCCCCTCAGTCTGTGAAATTGCATGGCAAAGAAAAAAACACTGATCCCATTTCCCATGAATCGGCCAAAGCATTGCGTTCAATGACGCCACAAATGCACATCGAAGGAACTTATGAAAGTCGTGAGTTTACCCATTTGCAATACTTTCCCAGACAGTCCATTTCAGACACCATCTCCACGAGACGATGGGTGAAGTTCCCTTGAAACCGCCTGCACTTCAGCATTAAAAAGTGTGCCCTTTTGCTTTTGAACGGTCAAAACAAGAGTACAGCTTATTTACATTCCACACTGGAATTGCCCCTCATAATTGTGTACAGTTGCATCAGATGATGGGGAGGTGCCACTGTAGGACAGGGGTGGACAAAGTTAAAAATCACGCAGTACCAGAATCACCAGCATCCCCACTGACCCGTGGCCGAATACTTTAACTTCCACTCCCACTCCGCCAATGACTGCAGGTCCTCGGACTTCTCCATCACCAAACCCTAATCTTCCGACACCTGAAAGAAGAACGTCTCTTCTTCCAATTTGTGACACTGCAGCTGCACGGGATCAATGTAGATTTTACCATTTTCCTCATTTCCCCTCTCGTCGCCTTAATCAAATTCCAAACCTCCAACCCAGCACCGCCCTCTTGATCTGTCCATCTTCCTTCCTACATATCTGCCCCCGCTTCCTCCCCGACCTCTCACTCACACTCCCACGTTCACCCACCTGTCACAATCCCAGCTTCCTCTCCCCAGGCCGACCCTCCCCCTCTGTTTATCTCTCAGACTCCCACCCCGAACTACACTCCTGGTGAAGCCTTATGCCCGAAACATCGATTCTCCTGCTCCTCAGATGCTGCCTGACCTGCTGTGCTTTTTCAGCACCACACTCTCGACTCTGATCTCCAGCATCTGCAGTGCCCACTTCCTCTTGCCTGCAGGTCATGTAATTTTTCAGTAAAAATGCAATGTGTTTGCAAATACATTGTGTTTTTGCTCAAAAAGGACACGACCTGCAGGCAGTCAATGCAGACAGTCAATACGTATAACATTTCATAAATCCTACTTTCAGGAGTTAAGTACAGGAGAGCTGTGCCTGCTAACAGGTAGTCAAGGCCAAATGTAACAAGAAACAACGAAAATACTTTTTTTATACGAAGGCACTTTGCAGATTTGTAGTAATTTCGATGAAAGGACTTTAAAATAAAAAGTCCTCAGTTTGTCACTTCTGAGACCAAAATATGAAAATCTGAAAAAGATCAAACAACAGAACAGCTCCGAAGAAGCAGCAAATCCTGGAAATGTCAGCTGGTTGAGGACCTGTCCTAACATTAATCATTTAATAGCGAAGTTGGGTCTCAGGCTTGTGCTCACTTACTGGAATGGTATAATATTTGGTACAACGTGGAACAACTTCTGAACTGTTGTTTCAGTATTTGATTGCCTGCTAGATTTCGGAATAAGTAGCCGAATTAAAGGTGTTCTCTTGTGAATTGCCCTCAATAAACTCATGGCTGATCTGTGGAATAAATTCATCGACCAGCCATTTACTCAAATTCCTTCATCCTTTACATCATTCAGCAACGGATAAAAAACTGTCTCTGATTACAAAAAAAACATTGATCCAGCATATGTTTATGTTTATGGAAAAGATTTCAAAAATTCTACCAGCCCTTCTGCCTGGAAGTGCTTCCTAACTTTTCGCCAGAACTGTCTAGTCCCAATTCTGAGACTATGCTCCCTATTTCTAGAATCTCCAGTGGAAATAAATGATATTTCTTTATTTTCTTTCTTCTTTCATATTTGAACATTCTGATCAGAGAAACAGGCCTAATTTGTACATTCATTCCCGAGTATATGTGTAATTCCTATAACGTATAACCTACATCATTATCCCTCCAAGGACAGTATACCTTTACAAAGACGTGAATCCCAGATCTATTCACATTACTGTCAGTGTGTGATTCTTTACTCAGAAAGTAGTTGGAGCGTGGAACGCACTGCATGCAAAAGTAGCAGATTCGCCAACTTTAAGGGAACTTAAATGATTGTTGGATAGGAATGCGCAAGACATAACCTAGTGTAGATTATATGGTCTTCAGACTGGTTTCACATGTCCTCCACGTCACAACAAGGACTGAAGGGCATGTAGTGCAATGTAATCTTCTATGGTCTAAGTTCTATATTCTATCTCTCCGAACAGTCCACACCTCCTCTTTATTTCTACTACATGCTTAAATCCAGCTTCCCTCCTTTTTTTGGAATGGGTTTTTCTCCTGACTTGGCTGATCAGCTATTTCCACTTACCTGCTTTTTCCCATGATCCTTGTATTCTCTCATGATTAGGAATCTGTCATCTCAGCTTTAACTAAACACAAGCATCCTATGATTGTTTGGGCAAACATTTTCAAAGTTGCACAAGATTCGCTTACTCTTTTCTGTTGTCCTTCCTTCTAAAATGAGCAATTTCACATTTTCACACCTTCGAATCCATTTGCAAACAGTGGTCCACTGTCAGAGCAAAGATCTTTCTGCAAAATTCCAGGCTGCATTTGTTCTTGCTAATCTTATGATTATAAGATAGAACCAAATAATCAGGGAATAAAGCAGCCCAGAAAAGTCCTTCGGGCCATTGAGTGTGTCTTGCCACAATACACCAATGACTACACTCGTCCTACCCCTCACTCGACTCATAGCCGTGAATGTTATGACATTTTAAGTGCTCATGCAATCACCACCATCCACCATCTTGGTGAAATGGTTCTTCCTCGAATCCAATCAAAGCCACCTTAAAACTATTACATCTCATTGTTATTTCGACTGTTGAAGACGGAGGTAGGAGGGGGAAGGTTTCCCATGTATGTCAGCGCAAATACTTACTCGAAACTCTTGACAAATTTCCTCATAAACTTTTGGACCTCTATCAAGTCTTTTTTTTTTCAAATTTCTCTGCTTCAAAGAAATAGCCAAACACATGCAGCTTTTATTCATTGCTAAGATGCTGCACCATAAGCAACAAGCAGGTGAATCTCCTTTGCACCCGATCCAACACAATCACATCACATTTTAAGTGTGGTAACCAGAACGTCATGCAATATTCCCGCTGTGACTGACCAAAGTCCTGGACTTCTCCAATGTGCAACCCTTGCTCTTATAATCTATGCCAGGATTTAAAAAGTCAAGAATTATGCATACCTCCTCAACTACCCCAATGCGTTCTCTTTCCACTTTTAGCGACCTGCTTAGGAGCACCACAAATCCCTTATTTCTCCGAGTTATCTCTCTTCTTGACATTGACATTGAGTATTCGTTTGACATTGTCCTTTATTTTTCCAATTCAAATGTCCTTGCGCTTCTCAGAGTTATCTCCAATATGCCACTGACGTGTTTACGTGACCAAATCCAATCATTACACCCACCCCCCCCCCCCCCCCCAACTACCACAACAACATCAGTGGCACGGTAGCTCAGTGGCTGGCACTGCTGCCTCAAAGCACCAGGGACTTGTGTTCAGTTTCAGCCTGGGAGGCTTGTCTGGTGAAGTCTGCTCATTCTTCCCACAACTGCGTGGGTTTCCTCTGAGAGCTCTGCTTTACTCCCATGGTCTAATTGTGTGCCTTTTAGGTGGATTGGCCTTGTTAAATTGCTCCAGAGTATTCAGAAGTGTTGGGTAAGCAATGGGAAATGCCAGTTTACAGGGATAGGGTCTGGGTGTGGTACTCTTCGGAGTGTTAAAATGGACTCGAATGGCATGCTTCCAAACTGAAGGGATTCGATTATTTTTTTACAAAAAATCATTGACAATCAAGGAGTCAGTCCTGATCCATGCCGAATATCATCGCGCAACAGGATCCTGTCAAGCAACAGCTTTCAATAACAACACTGCAATGTTGAGCATCCTGTCTTGAAATAAATGCAGGTTAATTTATCAGAGGGAACAAAGAGATTGATGAAGGCAGAGCGGTCTATGTGAACTATATGGACTGCGTTAAGGCGCTTGAGAATTATCCTCGTCATCAACAGGTTCGCGAGGTTAGATCTCATGGAATGCAGGGAGAACTGGCCATTTGGATATGGAATTGGCTTGATAGTAGAACACGGAAGGTGTTGGTTAAGGGTTGCTTTTCAAACTGGAGGCCTGTGACCAGTGGTATGCTAGGGAGGGGTGATGGATCCATTGCTTTTGGTTACTTGTATAAATGTTTCGATGTGAACATTGGAGGTATAGTTACTCAGTTTGCAGATGACACCAAAATTGGAGCTGATGTGCACAGTGAAGATGGCTACCTTAGAGTACAAATGAGGAGTGGCAGATGGAGTTTAATTTAGATAAATGTGAGGTGCTGCATTTCAAAAAGCCATTATCAGAGCAGGATGTATTCATCTATTGGGAAGGTCCTGGAGCGTGTTGATGAACAATGAGACGTTGGAGTGCAGGTTTATAGTTCTTTGAAAGTGGAGTTTCAGGGAGACAGAAGACATTTGGTATGCTGTCCTTTTTTGGACAGAGCATTGCGTAAAGGAGTGGGGAAGTCATGATGCAGCTGCACAGGACATTAGTTCGGGCACTTTTGGAAAATTTATTCAACTCTGATCTTCCTCCTAGCAGAAGGATATTGGGAAACTTTAAATGATTTAGACAAGATTTGCAAGGATGTTGCCAGGGTTGGAGGATTTGAGCTCCAGTGAAAGGCTGAATCAGCTGAGGCTGTTTTTCCTGCTGCATCCGACGCTGAGGAGTGACTATGTAGAGGTTTACAATTGATGAGATGTATGGTTCGGGTAAATAAATAAGATACTTTCCCTGGGATGGTGGAGTCTGGAACTTGAGGACATACGTTTAGAGTGAGAGGGAAAACATTTACAAGGGATCTCGAGGATAAGTTTTTCAGGCAGAGGGTAGTGGGTGTATGCAATGAGTTGCCGGGGAAGTGGTGGAGGCTGATACAATTCCAACTTTTAAAAGATATCTGGATGGAAAAATGAATAGGAAATGTTAAGCGGGAAATGGACCAAGAGCTGGCATATGAGATTAGATTAGGTTAGCCTATCTGATCCACATGGATGTTTTGTACCAAAGAGTCTGTTTCTATGCTGTAGAACTCTATGACTTTGTGACTACATTATTTCGGATATGATGTGATAGACATTTGAAAAGGAGAAAAGCTCAATCAATAAGTCGCTGTGAGTCCCACCATTCAGTTACTTCATCTCACCTCTGGTACTCACCTTCTCTCGCTTTACTTTGTTTTCGGAAGACATTACCAACAGTCACAATACCTCATGGCATCACACACCACATCACCCTCCCCACAGTCACTATGTCACACTCACCTGAATCATTATATCTCAAATCCCTCAATCATCGCATCTCACTCACTTCAGTTGATATGTCACATGCACCTAAGTCACTGCATTCTACTCACTTCAGTTACTGCATTAGTGACCGTGTCATCAGTCATTGTATGACACACATCTTAATAGCTACATACCCCTCTCTTCAGTGACAGAATCGCAGTCACCTCAGTCACTACACCTAAATGCCATGCCGCATCTCATTCCCTTCATCACGCCACGGCACTCTTGCCAGTCAGTGTATTCTTAATCCACTCTGGCACAGCACCCACTCGGCTCAGTCACAGCATCTCCCTTTCCTTATTCAATGAAGACGGTATATCTCAGGTATATCATTCCACTCCCGTCATCTCTGCAACCTCACTGCCCTAACTCAGTGCTCGCTACATCCCTCAATTTCTGCATCAGCGTGCTGGTCTTCTTGTGGTACGTGATAGTCCCTCGGCCTGAAAAGGCCTCGAGGCAATTCCAGAGCGATCTCCCCGCCTCATGAAACTCATCGAAAGCCATTAGCCCAAATTCCTTCATCCTTTACTTCATGCACGCACGGAAGAAACATTGTCTCAAATTTAACAAGAAACACTGATCCATCATAAACTGCCATCTACTGAAAATATTTCAAAACATCTACCACCTGGTTAGTAACTGGAAGTGCTTCCTAACTTTTCTCCAGAACCATCAATCCAAATTCTCAGAATGCTCTCCTTATTTCTAGAATTTCCAATGGGAATAGTTTACATCTTATTTTCTTCTGTTCGTATCTTGAATACTCCGACCAGAGAAATAGACCTAATTTGTCCAATAAGTCTGGAAATGTAATCACTGAAGTCTATGTGTCATTCCGTTTACCCAACATCATTATCCCTCCAAGGACCATATACCTTTTCAGTGACGTGAATCCCAGATCTACTCACATTACTGTCAGAATGGTCTAACTAGGGTTTTGTATAGCTGCAAGAATACATTGGCTCACATATACTCTAGTCCTATAGATACAAAGGTCGTATTGCATTATCTTTCTTAGTTATTTTCTGAACTCATTTGTGATATTTTAAAGGACCAAGTAACTGATCCCTTCAGTCAGTCTTTATATTTATATTGGTCAAAAAGTACCCTGATTGATTATTTCCGTTCCAAAATAGATAAACACACACTTTCCTGTATTGAAGTCAATCTGCCACAGTTATTCCCATTTATTTATTATTTTAAAATCCTTTGTAACTCTATGCAATCTTCCAAACTGTATATTATTCTGTGTAACTTTATGTCAAGAGAAAACTCGGATGTGATCCTGTCGATGCAACATCCAAGTTGTTAAGAAATGATGTGAATAATTAAGAGCTATTGCAGGTGTTTGTGGGACACCACTCGTCACATGCTGCCAATGGGAGCACTGCGTATTATCCCCATATTTTGTCACTTTGTACTCAAAATTTCCAGCTATGTGAGCAACTTGCTCTCAATTCTGTGGGATTATAATTTAGTTAAAAATTTAAAAATGGGGCTTTATTCAATCTCTTCTCGAAGCACCGAAGAGTAACGTGCATCAACATTCTGCAGCTATTTTCCACTTGGGTCCAAGCCCCCCCCCCCCCCCCTACCCCCCCCATCCAATTCAGTGCATTCCATCATCTCTCTCCCATCTACTCCTACGGCTGTTAATATGTGTTCAGATTCTTGCAGCATGTTTGAAGTCCAAAAGCTTATAGGTTAGGGATGAGCAACATAAGTGCGATCCCTGCTTCAACTGCCGTCGTTCTGTGGTTCATTCCTGCCCCTACCTATCGAGCAGCTGGAAATAAGGTGTGCCTTCAAACAGCAAACTGAAGAAGAACTGTAAAAAAAGAATGCTCAGTTTGCTTTGCTGTAACTCTTTGCATTGTTTATTTACGAAGCAGAATGTGTGTAAATTCTTTGGTGTGACTTTGATGTTAAAGGGACACATCGTTTTCAATCATTCTATAACATAACAGAATTGTACCTGTGCAGTAAGCGTGTTTTTCCTTTGTTTTCATCAAAAAATACACAAAGTAACTGGAACAGTTTTGAATCGTTATCTGTGTGGTCCAACGGCAGAGGTTGCCATTCCAGTTGAAACATACTGTGCCATTTGTTTTTCCCTGGGACTCGGTGGGATGAGTTGCTGCAATAACGAGTTCACAATTTGATTATCTTGCTTTTAGGGGCTACAAATGCAAAATACATGTTCTGTGGAAAGAGTGAACGTACCATTTAACCATCCTGAAGCTTCTGTGGAGCAATGATATGCTGGAACAGCGGTCTCTGGCATTTTCCATCCACCGGAACTGAACAAAGGAGAAAGAGCGAACTCATCACAATTGTTTAATGGCTGTCCCATTCGAGAGGTATTCACACTGTGTTCCAACGGTTTCTCACAATGGCCACCTTCAACTTGCTCTTTTCTCTTAAGAGTTGACACCTTATCTTCTGTTTCCATTCCCTATCATGACATATATTTCTAATGCTTCTAATGTTGCATGATATCCATGCAGCAATAATAAGCTGACAGTTGCATTCTACGGAAGCCTCCACATATTGCCATTCATGGCGATGACTAGCATGAGGGGACATGGTTATACACTCAGGTGTGACAGATGTAGGACATATGTCAGAGCTAGTTTCTTTACTCAGAGAATAGGCAGAGGTGGAACGCACTGGCTGCAACAGTAAATTGTCTTTAGATAGGCGTACAGACAAGAACGGAATAGCATAGGTTAGATGAGATTCAGATTGGTTTCAAAGGGCGGTGCTACATCGCGTGCCGAAGGGTCTGTGCTGCGCTGTAATGTTCTATGTTCTATATTCTATCTCTCCGATCAGTCCACACCTCCTCTTTATTTCTACCTCATGCTTAAATCCAACTTTCCTCCTTTATTGGGAAATCAGGTGTGATTTTCCTCGACCCATATTTTATGTAGTGAGTTATTAAAGTGACAGGACCATAAAAAACATGAAGATCAACAATCAGCCCATTTCGACCCTTTGCGACCTCGGCCACTCACTACAATCCTGGCTAATTGCACTTACTTGCCTACTTCCATGATCTTTGAATTCCGTCATGATTAGAAATCTGTCATCTCAGTTTAAATGAACACCAGCACACTATTATTCTTTGGGCAAACATTTGCCAAAGATTCACAACATTCTCATACTCTGTTCTGACGTCCTTCCTTCGACAATGACCAGCTTTAAACTTTTGCACCTTATTTGCTTCCATTGTCTGAGCTTCTGCTAAATTCCAGACTGGATGTGTTCTTGCCAGTCTTATGATGATTATCTCTCCAGTTCATAGAACTGTCGGTTTAGGGAATAAGACAGGCCAGAAGAGCCATTCGGGCGATTGAGTCTTTACTACCAGAAAACACGAATGACGCGACTCATTCAATCCCACACTCGGCCCATTGCCTTGTATGTTATGACATTTTAAATATTGATGGAAGCACCACCATTCACCTGTTTGGTGAAATGGTTCTTCCTCGATTTCAATCGAAACCACTTCAAAATTATGCCACCTTGTTCTTATTTCGACTGGTGGGGACGGAGGTTGGAGGGGGAAGGTTCCCCCGTGATTATCAGTGCAAAAACTTTCTAGAAACTCTTGACAATTTTCCTCATACTATTGTACACTTCCATCAAGTCTTCTTTCAAAGTTCTCTGCTTCAAAGAAATAGCCACACATATGCAGCTTTTTTTTATTCATTGCCGAAGTGCTGCATCATCGGCAGCAACCTGGCGCACCTCCTTCGCACCCGATCCCATGGAATGCAAACAGAGCATCACACAATACCGGCGCTGTGAATAACCAAAGTTCTGCACTCCTCCAACTTGTTCTCCTTGCCCTTATAATTTATGCCTGGACTGAAAAAGGCAAGAATTATGAATTTACTATCCCATTGCAGTCTCTTCCCACTTTCAGCGATATGCGCAGGATCATCACAAGTCCTTTTTTTCACCAAGCTGCCTATTTTCTTGGCATTTGACATGTTCCTTTTTCCAGTTTGAATCACCTTGCACTGACTAGAATTGTCTCCCATCTGCCACTGATTTGTCTAAGTGACAAAATCCTCCCCCCTCCCCACCAGCACTACCACCATATTTGAATCGACGCCATTAGTGACACGGTAGCTCAGTGGTTAGCACTGCTGCCTCAAATCGCCAGCGTTCCACGTTCAGTTTCAGTCTCAGAGGAGCATCTGTATGAAATTTGCTTATACTTCCCGTATTGGCATTGGTTTCCTCTGGCTGCTCTAGTTTACTCTCCATTGTGTTTCCACATCCTTGCCCAAATCTAAAGCACATGATATTATATTTTTTTCCTTTGCTGTAACACACTCCTCATACTGTATTGATAGATTATGGAATGTACATTAGGCTTTCCCTGTTACCTGTTAAACCTGTACCATCCATTCTCCAGTTTATCATCGCTCTTTGTCTCATTGGAATATTGAGTATGAGTGCAGTCAATGCTCCTCCAAGCATCATTTAGGACTTTGTGATTTACACACGGGTCATTCTCTGCTGTCGAGGGGCCTATATGATAGAAAGATGTTTTAACACGATTGTGCAAATTATCACCAATATCACAAAGCGAGCCGCACGGACATTCACACAGCCACAACTGCAATCTCAAGTTACCATAGCGACCTGGAAAGAAGAAACATCACTGCGTCCTCTGGAATACCAGTTCCCGAGTAAAGGAACAAAATTAAGCTATGGAGATTTGATCATAGAAAGCGATATTCCAATGCATCTGGAAAGTATAGGACAGAATGAACTGTTCTCAGAGAAGAGAGAACAAAGAACGAGAGGTCAAGTTGGAAAGATGGATGGTGAAAGAAAAAAAATAAGAAACAAGAACAAATTTAATTGGACGCAACAGTTGTTTGAATTCAAAACAGCACTGCCAGAAAGTACTGAAACAGATTCATCCAAGTTTAAGAGATCCAGCATCTCCTCTTCTGTAATATGGAAATTTTTCCAAATATCACCGTGTTATCGACAAATTCTGTTTCTTACAGGTCGTTCGACACAGAAAACACTGATGCTAAACACTTGTTTCTTATATCCCCATCTCATGTGGCTTCCCACATAGGTTGCCTTGCTGATCTTTGAGGGGCCGTATTGTCTCCTTGGTTACCTTTTTGTCCTCAGAGTTGAAAAATGTGGTGCTGGAAAAACACAGCAGGCCAGGCAGCATCCGAATAGCAGGAGAATCGACGTTTCGGGCATAAGCCCTTCTTCAGAATAAAGGCTGGTGTGCCGAGCGGGCTGAGATAAAAGGTTGGGGAGGGAATTAGGGGGAGGGAAGCTGAGAGTACGATAGGTGGAAGGAGGTGAGGGTAACGGCGATAGGCCGGAGAGGGGTGGGGGCAGAGTGGTCGCGAAGAAGATTGCAGGTCAAGAGGGCGGTGCTGAATCCGGGGGTTGGGACTGACATAAGGTGGGGGTGGGGGGGAAATGAGGAAGCTGGAGAAAGCTACATTCATCCCGTGTGGTTGGAGGGTTCCTAAGCGGAAGATGAAGCGCTCTACCTCCAGGCGTCGTGTGGCCAGGGTCTGACGATGCAGGAGGCCAAGGACCTGCATGTACTTGGCGGAGTGGGAGGGGGAGTTAAGGTGTTTAGCCGCGGCATGTTGGGTTTGTTGGTGCGTGTGTCCCAGATTTATTCCCTGAAACATTCCGCAAGTAGGTGGCCTGCCTCCCGAATGTTTCAGGGAACACCTCTGAGACACCTGCACCAACCAACCCAACCGCCCCGTGGCTCAACACTTTAACTCCCCCTCCCACTCCGCTAAGTGCATGCAGGTCCTTGGCCTCCTCCATCTCCAGACCCTGGCCACAGGACGCCTGGAGGAAGAGCGCCTCATCGTTCTTCCAGACCTCTCCGCCCCCCAACCCCTCTCCGGCCTAACAACCTCACCCTCACCTCCTTCATCTTCCCAGCACCCCTCCCCCAAATTCCCTCCTCCCTACCTTTTATCACAGCCCGCTTGGCACACCAGCCTCTTTCCTGAAGAAGGGATTATGCCTGAAACTTCGATTCTCCTGTTCCTGGGATGCTGCCTGGCCTGCTGTGTTTTTCCAGCACCACATTTTTCAACTCTGGTACCCCAGCATCTGCAGTCCTCACTTTCTCCTACAATTTTGTCCTCGGTATAGTTATAAATTCTCATTCAACCCGTTTTCCAAAGCTATCTAATGTCTGCTTCTTATCCTCTTGATTTCCATCTTAAGTATACTCCTCCTGCTTTTATACCCTAAGGATTCACTCGATCTCTGCTGTCTCTACCTTACATTTGCTTTCTTTCTTTTCATATCCAAAACCTTAATTTCTCTGGTCACCCAGCATTCCCTACAGCTACCCGCTTTTCACTCTAAGTTTAATATACTGTCTCTGGACTGTCATTCTCTCATTTCTGAAGGCTTGCCATTTTCCAGCTGTACCTTTACCTGCGAACATCTGGTCCAATCAAATTTTAGAAACTCTTGCCGATAGCATTAAAAATGGCCTTCCTCCATTTTAGACCTTCAACTTTTAAATCTATCATTTTCCACGACTATTTCAAAACTACAACAATTATGGTCGTTGGCCCCAAAGTGCTGCCCCAATGACATCTCTGTCACCTGCCCTGCCTTATTTCCTAAGAGTAGGTCACGTTTTGCTGCTTATCTAATAGGTACATCGACATACTGAATCAGAAAATGTTCTTATTCACACTTAACAAATTAGTCTCCATCGAAATCCTTGAGAAATTGAGGACCTCAGATGTTGGAGATTAGATTCGAAAATGTGACGCTGGAAAAGCACAGCCAGTCAGGCAGCAACTGAAGAGCAGGAGAATCGACATTTCAGGCATAAGCCCTGATGAAGGACGTATGCCTGAAACGTCGATTCTCCTGCTCCTCCAATGCTGCCTGACTGGCTGTGTTTTTCCAGCACCACACTCTTCGACTCCATCTAAAAGTTTAACACTATTGCATTCCCAGTCAAATTAAAGCCCGCTACCAATGCCACCCTATTATTCTCACAGATAACAGATCTCCTTACAAATTTGCGTCGCAATTTCACGTTGACTATAAGGTGGGATCTAGAATACAATCTCAGTAAGGTGTTCATCCTTGTTCTATTTCGCAGTACCAACAAAATAATTTCCCTTGATGCATGCATCGGAATTTCCTTCTAAAGTTCAGCCATTACGCTATCCCTTATCAAAAACACTGCTCCTCCTCATCTCTTCCCCCCTTTTTATGCTTCCTATAGCATTTGCATCCTGGAAAATGAAGGTGCCAGTCCTATCCATCTCCCAGCCATGTCTCGGTATTGCTATATTATCCCAGTCCCGTGTCCCTAAACATGTTCTGACTACACCTACCTTCAATGTTGGGCCTCTTGCATTGAAATATATGCAGTTTAAATTTTCAGAAGTAATGATTGATGAAGGCCCAGCAGTGGATATGCTTTACATGCACTGAAGTAAGGCATTTGAAATGTATCCTCATGGTCGACTGGTTAGCAAGGATAAATCTCATGGAATGCAGGGAGAACTAGCCACTTGGATACGGAACTAGGCTGAAGATAGAAGATGGAGGGTGTCAGTGGAAGGTTGTTTTTCAAACTGGAGGCCTGTGAACAGTGGTGTGCCACAAGGAGGGGTGATCTTTCCACTGCTTTTGGTCACCGATATAAATGATTTGGATGTGAGCATAGGAGGTATGCTGAATACATTTGCAGATGACACCAAAACAGGAGCTGTCGTGGTGCACGAAGGAGGTTACCTCAGAGCACAACTGGATCTTAGTCAGATGGGCCAATGGGTGGAGGAGTGCCAGATGGAGTTTAATTTAGATAAATGTCAGGTGCTGTATTTCGGAAAGGCGAATCAGAGCAGGACTTAAACACTTAATGGTCACGTTCTATGGAGTGTTGCTGACCGCAGAGACCGTGGAGTGCAGTTCATAGTTCATTGAAAGTGGAGTCACAGGTAGATAGGATAGTGAACAAGGCATTTGGTATGCTTTCCTTTATTTGTCAGAGCATTAAGTACTGCAGTTGGGAGGTCATGATGTGGCTGCACAGGACGTTAGTTATGCCACTTTTGGAATATTTTATGCTATTCTGGCCTTCGTCCTAGCGGAAAGATATTTGGAAACTTTAAACGATTCAGAAAAGATTTGCAAGCGTGTTGCGAGGGTTGGAGGATTTGAGCTAAAAGGAAAGGCTGAATAAGCTGATGCTGTTCTCCCTGGTGCATCGGCGGCTGAGGGGGTGACTGTGTAGAGATTAAAAATTGATGTGATTCATGGTTAGAGTAAATAGACAAGATATTTTCCTTGGGATGGCGGAGTCTGGAGGGGATAGTTTTAGAGTGAGAGGCGAAAAAATCTACAAGAGATCTAAAGGGTAACGTTTTCATGCAGAGAATGGTGGGTGCATATATTGATCTGCCAGGGGCATTGGTGGAGGCTAATATAATTGTAACTTTTAACAGGTAACTGGATGGGAATATTATTAGGAAATTTTAAGAGGAATATTGGACTAGTGATGGCAAATTAGATTCGATTAGGATATCTAGTCAGCATGGACGAATTGGATAAAAAAGTCTGTTTCGATGCTGTCCAACTCTATGATTAAGTTGGTTAGGATATGATGTGATAGACATTTCGAAAGGAGAAAAGCCCAATAACATATAACTATCACGATGTGCCACACCATTCAGTTAACTTACCTGACCTCTGGTACTCACCTTCTCTCACTTTGATGTGTAATTGGAAGACACTGCCATCAGTCACACGTCACGTCCTCACACACCCCATCTCACTCCCCTCAGTCACTGTATCACACTCACCTCAGTCACTGCATTCGGGACCGCGTCCCCATTCATTGCATCACACACATCTCAATAATCATATCCCATCCCCTCAGTTATGGAATCTCAGTCACCTCTGTCATTACACCCAAATTCCAAGCCGCATCATATTCCCATTCGTAGCTTAAGGCACTTTCCTCAGTCAATGCATTCATAATCCACTCCGACAGAGCACCCAACCCGGCTTATTCACACCATCTCCCTCTCCTTATTCAGGGAAGAGAGCAGACCTCAGGCACATCATTCCACTCCCCTCAATCACTGCATCCTCCATGCTCTAACTCAGCACACTCCAAACCCCTCAATTTCTGCATCAGAGTGGTGGTCTTCTTGTGGTATGAGGTGGTCCCTCGGCCTGAAAAGGTCTCAGCGTGGTTTCTTGCCCTCGAGGTAATTCCAGAGCGATCTCCCAGCCGCCTGAAACTCGAGAGACAGCCCAGTGTGGTCTGTAATCAGCGCCCAGTACGTGCAGAAAGTGCAGAGTGCTGTATTCTCGGTTGGAATCCTGTTGTTCAGAAACTGATATTCTCCAAAACTGACATTTTTATTTCTCCATTTCTTAGATTAGATTAGGTTCCCTACAGTACAGAACCAGGACCTTCAGCACAACAAGTCCACACCGACCCTCTGATTTACTACAATCCATTCCCATCAGACACTTCATTCCACAACTTTTGCTCACTGAGTGATATTATTCTGTGTTTCAACATGGAATTATTTTCAGTCACTGTATCGCATTTCTCCCAGTTGTTACCTTCATTCAACACATCCCACTTCCCAAAGTCACGACATCTCAATTATTTCATTACTTCAATATATTCCCCTCAGTCACTATGTCACATTCTCACTCTTTGTGTCCTGTTTTCCGGCTCACGAAACTTCACTCAGAAAAGTCACAACATCATTTTCCCATTTTTGACAGAACGCAACTCTTCACAATCTCTGAATTTCTCACGCCTCAATTACTACATCCAACTTCAGTTATTGACTGCATTCCACACCCCTCAGTGACAGCATGACACTATCCTCAGGAATTGGATTCCACTCTTCGGAATCACTGCAACCCACTCCCCTCAGTGACTATATTTCACTTCCCTCCGTCACCACTTCTTACTTCCCTCTGTGTCTGCATCTCACTCCAATAAGTCACTCCATCATGTTCCGCTCAGTCACTCGGTCATTCCCCTCAACTCCCCTCAGTCACCATACCATGCTCACAACAGTCTCCATATTCCACGTCCCTCAGTTTCTGCATCCCATTTCCCTCAGTCACTAAATCTCACCACTCTGAGTTACTGTTACCCACGGTTCTCATTCATTGCTTCCCATTTACCTCAGTCACTGTATCCCAAACTGCACAATGGCTAAATCCCATGCCATCTCACTCATTCGAACCAACTAACCTCAGTCAACACATCCCACTCGCCTCAGGCTTCATATCACACTGCACTCAGTTATTATATTCCCACTCTGGTCATTCACTTCAATGCATTCCACATAGTCCTAACTCTGACAACCCTGTTACCATGTTCTAATCCCCTCAGTTACAGTATCACACTCACCTCAGTGATTACTTCCCACAAGCCTCACTCCACACACCCTGGACAAGTGCTCCACCCCTTTGCCATGGTCTGTACTCTTATCAGTCTCGTTGTTGAGCTCTCCCACTACTGCAATCTCTTTCACAGAACGTGTGAGTGAGAGGAAGAGCTGAAAGCGCCATTCCCTTATTTTACTGAACGGTTAATATTATACATCTGCTTTTATCGCCTTCTTCACTTTCAAATTTGAGGGTTACATCTCACAATCGCAAATCTGTTCAGAATGTATGATGCAGAGAATCACACTGTATGTGATTAGTAAACAGCTCTATGCCTGTATAATAAGCAATGCTGTGAGGGCAGCCAACCTTGCCTTATGTAGAAATGAAACAAATAATTAAAAGGAAATAAATCCTGATTTCTCTGATCACAGTTCAGCCACGATGTCATTGAATGCTCAAACGGGCTTGAGGGCCTGAATGTTGCAATGAAAGACTGGAGAGTCTGGTTCATTTCTCCCCCATGCTATAGGCAGGGTTAATAGCAGATTTCACAGACGAATTATGAATCATATGAATGCTGCATTGTGTGTACACTAGAGCAACATGAATCCGATTCGGTACAGTATCAATTAAAATACTGATGAAAAGGTTCCAAACTGAATTTGGGGACTTGCTCCATTCACTAATCAGCAGATGGCTTTAGTGGCATAATCTAACTGTTGTTGTCACTCTAATTTGGTAAGAACTGTGGGTAGAAAATCAGTCAGTTCAGCTTCTACTGAATCCAGATATTCCCCATTTTTTAAAAAAGGCTGGTTAATCCTTTATATTTCCAATAGGAATGAACTCACCATTGGGAACGAGGAAGTCGATTTACCAGAGACCTACCATTCAACTTAGTTTTAAAATTTGCATTTATGTTCTGTGTATACTGCAAAAATGGCATCATTCTTTGCAACACGCAAATCGCAGGAATATCCATCAAGTCACGGATTAATGTTACCAGGTGAGCTGTTGCTTCCATTTAATTTATATTTAAATAAACCACATTGAAGTTTGACTATTATGCAAATGACTTACTAAGCAACCCGAGAATCAGCAGCAGTGTCCTCATCTCAATATGTGATATTCTAGAAAGTGAAACAAAAAAATTATGTCAGAGAAGGGTAGTTCAAACGAGAATAGGAGGAAATATATCTTGGTGGGGGCGGGGGGAAGGCGGGGAATTAACTGCCGAGAATTTAATTTTACAGATGTTGACGTCTGTCAGTGTGACACAGAGACACAATAGTTAGCACTGCTGCCTCACAGTGCTCGGATCGATTCCACTGTTGGACAAATTCCTGTGTGGAGTTTGTACATTTTCCCCTTGTCTGCGTGGTTTACTCTGAGTGCTCTGGTTTTCTCCTACAGTTCAAAGATGTGCAAAGTAGGTGAATTACTTATGCGAAATTGCACATACTATATATGAATAAGCAGGTTAGCTGGGTTAGTTATTGGTAATGTGGGCTTAGAGGAATATGGTCGGGGCGAGGGTGTTGGTGAGATGCTCTTTGGACGGTCCCTATGGACTCAATGGGCCTAATGGACTTCTTTTATACTGTTGGGGTTCTCAATTTCTATGATCTCGCCCCATCACTTGGACCCTTACAGACAAATTTAACTTTGCCCCTTTCATTCAAGAATTCACCTATGGAGTGTAATCTGCACAATTTCCTCTTTGGGAACCCAGAGGACGGAAGTTAATCTGTCTCCTGCACTGCAATATTTGTAATTGTTGACGCTGGAAACACACGTTTCATAACATTGAAGGCTATGAGCATCAAATGAGAAACTCGGTTGAGTGTAGCCATTAGCTTCTTTTTCTGTTCTGTATGATTGCTTCTGTTCAGGAGTCAATCAAAATGATGTCAGACATTTGCTCATCTTTTTCATCACTCATGACCTCCACTGCTCTGGAGGGAATGACATTTACCTTGGTGGTTCCATAAGGCAAAAATGATATTATACAATGAAGATGTCATGTATTCATGACAGATTGGTCTATGAAAATATCGCAAGATTTTCCCATGAACTCTTCATGCTGGCTATTAAAACCATTCTCTATTTTTGTTTTCGAAGTCATGTGTAGTTTAAAGATCTCCATGACCACTTCTTTTGTATTATCCCAAGCATACGCAAATTTGCTTCATATGTTACCAGCCACAATGAGCTTATTGTTCAAGAAGATGCCAGCCGCATCTAATACTCCATTACTTTGACTACAATTTTATCTCTTCAGAGGGACAGATCAAAAATCTACCTGGCTCACTCACTCACCCAGACCCGAAGCAATCTCTCTCCATTATTGTAGCTGTGAAATATTGATTGCTGTATCCCACTATCTCTCGTTTGACTTGAAATTTATTATTCACTTTCAATAAGACATCGAAAGACAGAAGGAGCTAGCTCTGCTTTTCTCACGGATAACCCAATGGACATTTAACGTTCATGTTCATCTCTCAATTTGGGATCCAGACGGATTAACATCAACTCTGTATTTCATTCTTCAAATGGGCCCAAGCGAATGGACTACAATTGAATTGTTTACACTTGTTTTAAACTTGAAATGTCTACAGTGACGTATGTAGGACTGCCTACGATATGACACATGTATTGATTATGGTAAACTGCCATTTTAATTGAATAGTCCACAGAACCAAATTTAGAAATATTTACGTCTGCATTTTTTCATGTTTTTGTTGCAAACTGCATTGTTTTGATGGCATTGTTTAACATATCCTAGAATGATTATTCTGTCATGAAGAGTGCTGTGTAATTAACCTTGGCCGACATACTGACCTTTTATCCATGCCCCTGTAAACATCTGGGATGACATGAAGTTGAGCATAGATCTTGGCAGGTTTTATGTGAACGCTATGAGGTTAAAGATGCTGTATAGCGAGGCAACATGCGACATTATCGACTTTTGGAAGGGAAGTGGAAGAGAATACTTTATGAAATGGACTGTGATGACAGTTTAAAGTAAAACCAGAGATTCCTGTAGCTCTACAGGTCATGTAAGCATCAGTGGAGGAATAGTCAGTTTCTGTTTGAGCTCTCGAAACCCTTCCTCATGAAACCAGAAATTTTAAATCTGTTTCTCTTTCCTCAGATCACGCCAGACCTGCTGAGTTCGTAACAACATCTTGTTTCTATTTCAGATTGCCAACACTGGCAGTTGGGCAGGTCTCACTTTCCAGAAAGGAAGCATCTGTTCGTTTTAGTTCATCAGGAGGAATAACAAGATGACAGTATTTTACGATGGGCATTTCGGCGGCGGGGGTGGGGGGGGGGGGGTGGGGGGGGGGGGCGGGAGGGCGGTGGTGGCGAAGAAAAAAGAAATTCCATGCAAATTGTAGTCAGTGGTCGGGATTGCACTGTCAACAAGAACGTTGGAGGTAGCAAACGACGAATCGTTTTCAGAATACTTGGATGAACAGCTGTGCCTTCATATTCAAGGTTATGGGATGAGGACGTGAATTTGACATGACCAGAGTATTTTAATGGTTCAGAGTCAATAGGTTGAAAGTGTCTCTTATATGTTAGTAGATTCTGTGATGTAGACAATTGGTGCATTACCATTAGAGTCAGCAAACCACGGGTGGATTGAAGGATTGAAAAGAAGAGTCCTTCATGGCGAGGCCAGCCACTGTGGGAAAGGAAGCTCCTCTGCTTGGATCATTCTGCATCACAAATCATCCGATCTACCAGTTGAGCTACAAAAGGCCATTTGGTTTGAATATCACATGGAAGTCAATGGTACACCACAGACATTGAGATGTAATATCAACAACACAAAGACCTCCGCCACACAGAATCCAACACGAACAATTCCAATACTTCCACAGAATGTGACACGTATACTGACATCACTTGACATCGCTATGGTGCATCTAAGTACTTCTTCGCAATATGTTTCCAAAGTAATGAGAGTTTTGGCTTCCCACTGCAAATTCTGTGGCAAGCTATATCCTCACACATTCTTGAGATCTCCTGCCCCGATCTTACATCTATGTTCTAGCCATTTCAGCGACCCCTCCATCAACCTGAAAAGTTCTTTGTGGAGTTTTGAGAAGATTTGTAGTTCAGGTTTAGGTTCTGGACATAGGTTTGCTCGCTGAGCTGGAACATTCATTTTTAGATGTTTCATCACTGTTCGAGGTAACATCTGCAGTGAAACACAGAATGAAGCACTGATTGTGTAGCCTGCTATTTATGTGTTTGAGTTTCCTCGGATCGGTGATGTCTTTTCCTATGGTGACATCATTTCCTATGGTGATGTCATATCCTGTTTTCTTTCTCAGGCGAATGTTAGATGGGTTCCAAGTCAATGTGTGTGTTGATAGAGTTCTGTCGAATGATTCGAGGTATTCTCGTGCATGTCTCTGGTGGCTTGTCCTTGGGGAAATTCGGATTGGCATTGACAGGAAAACTGCAGAAGGAATCATCCCAACATTCACAAATGAAGCTGCATTAGAACACTATTTCAATAATCCGTCACACATTGCAGCACAGAAGATATACACAGAATAGAGGAAGATCACTGAAACAGTGTATTTAAAAACAATACGTACCCAATGAACACTGTCCGCCAATTACTGAGCAACAAACCCAAAACAAGCAGACAAAACATGTCCAGAAACCCTAGCCACTCTCTCCTACATCAAAGACACCTCAGAAATGACTGACAGACGACTTAAACCTCTTGGCATCATGATAGTCCACAAACCCACCAACACACTAAAACAGTTTCTAGTGAAATTGAAAGATCCTCTCTGACCAATAAGCAAAACTAATATTATTTACAATATACCCTCTAAGAACTGCAACAAACACTGCACTGGACAACAGGCAGAACACTCGTCACCTGGATACATGAACATCATCTCGCCACAAAATTATGTACCCTCTCACTAGTATCCTTACAGAGGCATGGCATTGAGGGTGATTTAGCAGTTTGGATGAGAAATTAGCTTTCTGAAAGAAGACAGCGAGTGGTGGTTGATGAAAAATATTCAGCTTAGTGTCCAATTGTAAGCGGTGTGCCGCAAGGATCTGTTTTGGGACCAGTGCTGTTTGTCATTTTTAGAAATGACTTAGACTCAGGCATAGACGGATGGATTAGTAAGTTTGCAGACGACACTAAAGTCGGTGGAGTAGTGGACAGTTTTGTCGTATGTTACAGGTTGCAGGGGGACTCTGGATAAACTGCAGAATTGGGCTGAGAAGTGGAAAACGGATTTCAATGCAGCTAAATGTGAGGTGATGCACTTTGGGAAGAATTACAGGATGGCAGCGTACTGGGTCAATGGAAAGATTCTTGGTACCGTGGATGTGCAGAGGGATCTTGGAGTCCATCTACATAGATCCCTGAAAGTTGCCACCCAGGAGAATAGTGTCATGAAGAAGGCATAAGGTGTGTTAGATTTCATTGGACGAGGGATTGAGTTCCGGAGCTGCAATATCATGTTGCAACTATACAAAACGCAGGTGTGGCAACACTTGGAATATTGTGTACAGGTCAGGTCCCCTGAAAATTTTGGGAAGGACGTGGAAACAGTGAAATAGGTGCAGAGGAGGTTTATCATGTTGTTGCCTGTACTGGAGTGAAGGTCTTTTGAAGAAAGGCAGAAAGACTTGAGTCTGTTCTCATTGGAAAGAAGAAGGCTAAGAGGGCATTTGATAGAGACATCCAAGCTGATCTGAGGATCAGATAGGGCAGACCATGAAAGTCTTTCTTCTATGATAATGATGTCAGCTTGTACGAGGTGGCATAACTACAATATGAGGGGTGATAGATTTAAGACAGATGTCAGAGGCAGGTCCTTAACTCACCAGTGAAACGTTCGGAGGCTCAATAGACAATAGAGAATTGGTGTAGGAGAAGGCCATTCTGCACCTTGAGACTGCAAATCCATTCATTATGATCATGGCTGATCATCCTCAATCAGTATCCTGTTCCTGCCTTATCTCCATAACCCTTGATTCCACTATCCTTGAGAGCTCTATCCAACTCTTTCTTAAACGAATCCAGAGACTGGGACTCCACTGCCTTCTGAGGTAGAGAATTCCACTCACCCACCACACTCTGGGTGAAGAAGTTTCTCCTCATCTCTGTCCTAAACGGCCTACCCCTTATTTTTAAGCTGTGTCCTCTGGTTTGGGACTCACCCCTCAGTGGAAACATGTTTCTTGCCTCGAGAGTGTCCAATCCTTTAATAATCTTATATGTCTCAATCAGATTCCCCTCTCGGTCTTCTAAACTCAAGGGTAAAAAAGCCCAGTAGCTCCAATCTTTCAACATCAGATAGTCCCGCCATTCCAGGAATTGACCTCATGAGCCTACGCTGCACTCCCTCAATAGCTAGAAAGTCTTTCCTCAAATTTAGAAACCAGAACTGCACACAACTGCTGTACCTGCATGCTTACCTTCATTGACTGGTGTACAAAAACACACAGATCTCTTTGTACTGCCCCTTTTCCTAACTTGGTCCATTTAGGTCGTAATCTGCCTTCCTGTTCTTGCCACCAAAGTGGATAACCATACATTTATCCACATTAAACTGCACCTGCCATGCATCCGTCCACTCACCGAGCCTGTCCAGGTCACTGTGTAATCTCCTAACATCTTCCTTACATTTCACCTTGCCACCCAGCTTTTTATCATGAGCAAATTTGCTAATGTTACTATTAATACCATCTTCTATATCATTAATATATATTGTGAAAAGCTGCGGCCACAGCACTGATCCTTGCGGTACCCCACTGGTAAATGCCTGCCATTCTAAAATGGAGCCGTTTAGCACAACTCTTTGTTTCCTATCAGCGAACCAACTTTTAATCCAAGTCAGAACTTTGCCACCAATACCATGCGCCCTTATTACGCTCACTAACCTCCTATGTGGGACTTTATCAAAGGCTTCTGAAAGTCCAGGTACACTACATCCACTGGATCTCCCTTATCCATCTTCAGAGTTACAACCTCAAAGAATTCCAGAAGATTAGTCAAGCATGATTTCTCCTTCATTAATCCAGAATGACTCTGACCTATCTTGATTCTGCTTTCCAGATGTGTCGCTGGCATTGTTACCTCGTTAGGTGACGAAACATCCGAAAATGAACCTTCCAGTTCAGCCATCAAATTTTAATCTGGAAACGTTCTTTGGTGTCTACTATGTCCAGACCTCTCCTAGTTTTGTTGAGTTGCATTTGTTCCACTCTCCTGACTTTCCCCAACTTTACCCAATGCCCGCAGCCAGCCGTGTCACATTCTATGCTCCTATGATAAAAAGCGCAGTCTGTTCAAGCTTTCTTCATCACTGAAAATTTGCAGTCAAATATTTTCCTGGTCAATCTCCTCTGCACCCACTGCTGGGCAATTATGTTTTTCCTAGAATATGCGGCTTCCTTAACTACATGCAACTGTCTGGGTGCAGCACAAACAATATGACAACAGCTGTTTAATTTGGAGAATTGTACTGTCTTCAGGGTCTGTCTTGGAGTCAGAGATTTTCCTACTTTCAGTCTCTTCATTAATTTCAGTACCTGCATTGCTTGCAGGTTATCTCTTAATGTTAGGGCCTGTATTCGTCTATGCTGACTGTACTGTTGGGATCTTTTTTCATCGAGAGGGTGGTGGGAACCTGGAACTCACTGTCTCAAAGGCTGGGAGAAGCAGAAATCCTCATAACCTTGAAGAAATAGTCAGGTGTCGACTTCAGACGACAGGGCACACAAGACATCGAAATCGGTTAGAATATTAAGTTGCATGGCATGGTACAGTCAGCCAAAGTATTTTAATTTTCTCTGTTATTAACATCAAATGCTTTTTGGCTCTGCCTGTAATAATTTGTGATCCCTATTAGTTTTACGAAATGTTGCTCCAACATTCAACCCTTCCTCAGTCGTGGCATCCTACACCTGCCAGCCACCACATTCCACTACCATCAGTCGTGAAACCCTTCTGCCCTCAGTCTCTAATTTCGATTTCTATCAATCACTACATCCCACTCGCGTCAGTCACAATATTTTTTTCCCATCAGAAGCTAAATTCCATCCCGTCAGTTAATGATTACCATTGTCCTCAGTGACTGCATCCCACTCGCTTTGTTCCAATTCCCCTCACTCATAAATCCAACCCCACCTCAGTAATTCCATCCCACTACTTTTAGTCACTATGCCTTATTTGCCTCAGTCACCACATGCCACTCCATTCAGTCAGTGCACCCCACTATCCTCATTCAGTTCAACCCATTCACCTCAGTAACTGCATCCGATTCCCTAAAGTCAGACTATCCCATTCACCTCAGTCACTACTTCTCATTCCACTCAGTCAATGGAGCCTCTTCCACTCAGTTACTGTATCACACACAAGTCAGTGATTTCTTAATCCCACATGTCCCGCCCATGTCCTTCTCCACCCTGTTGTGATATCTACTCTTCCTCTGAACACATTCGGGCTGCCACACTACGGTAACCACTTTCGCAGACAGAGTGTGAATAACAGCGAAAACTGAACACGACTGGTACCGATTTCATTGTCGTGAAAAGGTCACAATATGTTTCTGACATTTAGTACTTTCTTCATTAATGGTTTGTGAAACACTAAATTCTGTTGTTCATGCAAAACCTGTTAATCAAACTGTGGGTGATTTATGAATATTTGTCCCTTCTGTTGCATATTTTGTGTCACACCCAGACGACCATGTGTTGTTCTGGAAACAGTATATTACAGGAGGGATATAACTGTCCTGCATAGTGTGTACAGGACATTGACCAGGATATTCAATGTGACAGAAGGGAGCCAGCTTCAGCATAAACATAAGTGAATGAGGGAAGCTTTCAATCTTGGTTTCTATGATCATCTCACTGAAGTTCTGATCAGGCATGATGGGCTGAGTGTCCTAACTCTTTTGATAGAACATTTATAAAGACTGGAGAATTTTTTACGTTTATCAGTGTGGTAAGCAGCGTTCAGAGGAAAATCTGCAGACCAGTTCAGAATCATCTCGTGACTTTCCTGAGAGGACAGTCAGAAAGTGTTTCCATTGAAACAATTAACACTGTGCACGGAGGTACATTTTCAATTGAAATTGAACAGAAACGACAGTGAAACAAGGACAATTTGGTGAATTAGGCGAGTTGCACCTTTTGATAATCAGCATGAACATGCAGAGTGGAATGACCTTCCTCACTGCTGTTGTCACTCTGTAAATTACTGTAATTTGCCAGATGGGAGCCTCCCTCACTTTGACCTGCCTCCACTGATTCCAACAGATTTAGCTTCCAGAATCAAAAAAAGTAGCCTGTTTCAGTCCTTTGTCCAGTCCAAAGACAATTAGTTTATCATTTGGGAAAAAGGAGGCCTGTCTGTCACAGGTCTGTCATTCACTTTTTTTTAACACAATCTCGCTTAGTAACGTTTCATTTTATGTATTCTTTAAATTGGATTTAATCCTTCTGGACAGGTCATACCAGTGTAGTCAACCCCCATATGGTCTCAAATGACAGTCACTGGCGAGTTTTCGTTTGGTACCTAGTGATTTTTAAAAGTCTCATAAATTTTGAATGTTATGAAAATGACTTCATAGGAAACTGAGAAACCGCAACAGAGGACCGACCTCGTGCACAATATTGGAGAAAGTGAAAAACAGAATTTAGTTTCGAGAAAACAAATTTTAGCGGTAATACAAGTGAAATGCAATGCGCAGAGAGGGCACCTGATTAAAGAGGATTTCAACTTACACTGGTAATGCTCTGTCTCTCTCACTCACTGGAAACACAACGGACAGATTTACTTCCATCCTTACATTCAAAAACATTCCCTGAAAATGTAACGTACATGCACGTTCATGGTGGGAACATTATCTCTCTCCTGCACTGCGACCATTAAAAAAAGTCTTATGTCGCGACTCAAGACAAACGTTTAAAACACCTCAATTGCGTGGGCATTTCAAGTATTGAAATCTTCTAGACTCTCGGCCCAGTGCAGGAAGTTGGGACGAGTGTTGAGATTACTGTATGTTTGGTTGTGTTATAACTATGCAGGATTAAATCAGACATCGTTAAGATATATTTGCTCTACTTTTTTCAACGTCTATCACCTTCTCTGTGTCTACATTCCAGTCAACTCCTCCAATGGAGAAAAAATGCATTACTCGGTAGCTCCAGAAAGCAAACAAAAATGAATTAAAAACAAAAATGTCAGGTTTGCTGAACAAACGAGTCTGAGAAAAATCTCAGGACTTTAAAACATATGTTTCTGAAAAGGATCAGATTTCTTTTCTCGAAATAATTTGTAGATTGAGGATATTCATGATCGTTGCATTTGTATTGTCACAAACATCCAATATTTCATTTGGTATTTAAAGTAACGCATGCTACTTATTGTTCTAGAATTTGTAGAGCACAAATAATAGGCCATTCTTTCCCCATACAGACTTCCTCCCCACAGACACAGATTGAGATTTCCCTCACTCACTCATTCCAACCTAAATTGCCAGAAAGATCTTTACAATTCGTCATCACTGTGGCCACAAAATGCAGCATGGGATCAAACAATTTCTCTCTTTCCGTCCCCACAAGATCTCCCAACTTCAAATGGTTCGTTGAGAGGCAGAAGGCAATTCAACTCTTTCTGTCAATGACAACTCAATTGACTTTACGTCTATGTTTCTCGTTCACTGTGAAACAGATAGAGTCATATCCGGCTCTTTCCTTAACAGAGACCCAAACCAAACACTATGCATTAATTACAAACGCCATTTTCGACGGGTAAGCCTTTGAGTCCAACAATTATTTTTCCCACATAAACAATCCCCAAACACCCGACCATTAAAACATATGCATTCCTGGTACAGGCATTCTCTTCTTCAGCTCCACTTCCAGTCCTGATGATTTGAAACGCTGTCAACATTCGAAACAAATTGGCCATGAAAGGAGCATTGCATCGGTAGAATAATCACCAAGTCAATCATTGATGGGCTTGCTTCGATCATTAGTTCACACTGGGCTGCTTACCAGAGTCTCCAAAGGTGATGCTGCTGTTGAGATACAGCGGGATATATGTTCACGTTATTCACCTTCAGGCAGGCAGAATGTCTTGATATTACGAATGGCACATTCAGCACTACCCGCTGTGTTACACATACAATGACAATGGTTATTTATGCTGTTTATTTACGCCAAAGATTTACATTAATGTACGTTCCTGAGTTTGCACTGGAAGAATTTACATACCCGAAACAAAGAAGCATCTCATTCGTTTGTTTTTTTCGTCTCGGAACAGTCTTCCATAATGAAGGATGGTAACTGAGATTAGCTTCAGAATAAGCGACAGAAATAGCCTGAGAAGAGATATGGGCGGGTTTGATTTGCAGGATAGAAATTTGGTACATAGAATATAATGTGACAAAATGTGATATTATCTCAATATAAATGCAAATTGGACAGAATGGGAATATGGAAATGAAAACAATGTTATTATAAAGCAAAATACACATTCAGCAGATCTTACATCATCTGTGGAAAGAGAAACAGAGCTAGCATTTCGGGTCCAGAGAGTCTTCTTCACAATTTAAAACCTGAAACGTTAAATCTCCATGGCTGCTGTCAGTCCTATTGCAAGTTATCCAGACATTTCAGTTTTTGTTTCAGGTTCTGAAAGTCCACAATCCTTTGTGTCCTTCGCTTCTTTTTCTTTTGTCTGACAGTCTAAAGATTGTGAAACAATGGAAATGCCCAGCTTTGTTGGATTAAGATAGGTCAAGTCGCCAAAGTCAGGCAGGACAACAGGCATGTTCTTCCACTACAGAAAGAAGGCTGTTAGTCAACAAGGGTCGAAAACAGTGCAGCATCGTTATAAAGTGAGAGACAGGACATTTGGAAAAGATTTGAGAGAAATGAATAGTACCAGTCTGGAAATACACAGTCTTGGAGGGATGTTGACACGGGAAATGTCGCAATATTTAGATAACATTTGGAAAACCAGTTGAAGTAACATAGTATCCAATGTTATGCGTCTCTTCCGGGAGACTAGGTGTTTTGAACATCATGTAGTGCTGACAGGAGAGAATCCACAGTTTGAAGATTCACTTGCAACTGCAGGCGGCGATGAAAGAGTCAATTATTGGCAGTTTCACTGGGTGGTCAACACATCTCAGCTGGAGGTAAAGGTTGAGAAGACAGTGCCATCATGGAGATCAATGCCGTTGTGGGAAGAGAAGCCACTCGGTTGGGACCCCACTGCAAATCGACAATCATACCAAGTGAACGACCAACCACAATGTTTAATACACAGGTAACAGAGAAACCATGCACTTACTGAGTCAGAGAAAACCTGCAGCACAAAAAAGGACCTTTGACTGATAAAGTTATGGCCAGACAAAAACAAAAGCCGAATAATTCGAAACCCATTTTACAATCTTTAACCCAAAACCTTGTTTACATTCGTATTCAAAGGCATATCTAAATATTTGTTTCCAATTATATGAGGGATTCAGAATCCCACCTCAATTCTTTAAGAAATTTTGCCTCACACATCCTTCACACCTTCTGCCCATTACCTCAAATCTATGTTCCCATCCATGACTTTGATGCCTCCATCAAGGTGAAAAATTGTTTTTCCTCTTCACTTCAATGTCTGTGTCCCACCCCCTTAATCAATACATCACAATCGCCTCACTCACCATGTGCCACTCCACACATATGCCACAGCTCACTACGGTCATTCCTTTTATCCTTGCCACTCAGTCACTGCATCCGAACTGCTCTTAGCCAATATATCCCATTCTCCTCAGTCAATCTATCCCATTCTGGGCAGTCACAAGAATGCACTCGCCTCATTCACTACATCCAATTCACATTTATTTATTGTACATCATTTATCTCTCACTAACCTTCCTCCCATTACATCCCCCCCGCCTTCTCCGCTTTGATGTTCCAAATACTCTACCCATTCTCACATTTGGGACTTCCTTGAATGGGGAACATCTGTCAGATACACAGAATAAGCGACACTCAGAACATAACGTGGCCATTCAGTTCCTTCACGTTGATGTAAGGGTTACCTTAGCTGTCTCTCCGTCAACATACTTTCTGACGAGCATTCTTTACTTCTGAGGATAAGGATGTGATCAACTCTCGAAATGCTGTTGGGAATGGATGACTGAGAGAACTCCATTGTAGACGCTTTAGAACACAATTTCTATATTTGTAAAATAGTCACCGTTAAGGAGGGGAACACTCTTCACCTGATGCACAGATAAACTGAAGCAGTTTCTAATCTTGTCTTCTATGGTGACAGATCAGACATTATCTCACTGAATGGTGAAATAGGATTTACGGGTTGCATGACCTACCAATTTTCGTAAATTCTTTGAGAGACTGGAGTGGTCTGATGATTTTTTTTTCCTGGTGGGCAGAGGTGAGAGGACATTAAACAGATGAGTTCGAAATCATGTGGTGGTTTAACGTGCAGACAGGGAAAAGCTGTCTCCATGGATGCAATGAGGAACAATCATACGGTTTCAGCTCATCGATTACAAAAATAATGTTGAAAGTTGACAAACGTCTAATTTAGAGAACTTTTTTTTTTATAATCAGCATAGACGATCAAATGGCCTTCCTTCCTGCTGTTGCCAAACTAATTCTCTGGTAACTGTCCTTGGAAACATTAGACCCTTTTCACTCCACTGATACAAGCTTGCCAACCTGTTATAAAAGATCCTGTTCAAAACTATTTCTGGTCCAAATTCAATTAGCGAGCAATTGAAGCGAACATGAAAGTTCAGTTGTCACAGGCCTGCAATTCCGATTTGTTTCTTTAAGATTTTCGCACTCACATTGCATGCAACCTGTCACAAAAGGCTTGTAGCTTTGTGACCCAGTCATGACAGTGACATCAACTGCCATAATGTTTTAATTGGCAGTGCGGTTTGAGAATTTGCTGCGTAATAAAATAAATATATTGCAATGGAGTATGGCCAAAACACCTGATAAGGAAGTCAGCAGTTGAGTCCTCCTCTCTCCGTCGAATTTTTCAGGGAATGAAACACATTTAAGTTTGAAAAATTGAACTCTTCAGATTATTGGAGAGAAGTTTGACGTGGGGGATATACTTTGATAAATAAGGATTTCATCCTCCAGTAGTTGTGCGTGATCTTGCTCCCTCGCCAGGGTATGGTTAACAGTTTAGCTGAACCTCTCTCACTCAGGGTTATTCGCAAAATGTCTTCATGTTTTACTTAATGTGCACACAGTAGAGAGAACGCTACCTCTGTCCTGCTCTACGAATTTTTGAAAAAGAAAGTAAATTGAGGCAGTAAACTTCATGACTTTAAGCCAAGAATTTAGACGAGCAGTTGAATTGTGGCATTTAAGATTATGGGAATAGTGCAGAAAGTCGGATAGTGTTATGCATTACTTTATTTTTGTTAGTATGCGCTTGATGGACTGCCAGGATGCCCTCTATACCAGAGGATTTGCTACTGTATCTGCTCACAGACCAATACAAAATTGGTTGCCACCTATTTTCCCGTCCTTTGCCATGATCCTACATCTCCTCAGTACCTACATTTGAGTTTCTACTCCACGAGACAACACCCCCACAGTACCTCCAACTCGTTCACGCCGACAAGATATCTTAAACAAATCTCATCTCCAATGCGAGCAATTGGCCGCTAGCCCTTTGAACTTTTCCTATTCGCACACCCATCCAGATTCCTTTTACATGTTGTAATTGCCACCACCATTTCAACTGCCATACATGCCCCAACCTTTGCATGAAAACTTTGTACTTAGTTCCCTTTTATATTTTTCCCCTCTCACCCTCACCCGATGTCCTCTTCTTCTGGACAACCCCACCCAAGGGCAAATACCTTGTCTATTTATCATATGTCGGCCCCTCGTTAAAGTAAACCTCGATAAAGTCACCCCTCAGCCTCTGTCACTCCAGGGAAAACCGCCTCAGTCTATTCAGCCTCTTCCTGTAGCTCAAATCCTCCAACCCTGCCAACATCCTTGTAAAGATTTTCTGAAATCTTTCAAGCTTCACAACATCCTTATGATAGAAAGGAGACAGGAATTGCACGCAATATTCCAAAAGTGGCCTAAACAATGTATTGTACAGTAACAACATGATCTCCAATCTCCTATACTCATTGCTGTGACCAATACAGGAAAGCATACCAAGCACCTTCTTCACAATCCTCTATACCTGTCACTCTATTTTCAAGGAGCTATGAAACTGCACTCCAAGGCCTCTTTCTTCAGCAACACTCCCCAGGCCCTCACCATTTAGTGTACAAGTCCTGATCTGGTTTGTTTTTCCAAAATGCAGCAGCTCATAAGTATCTAAATTAAATTCCATCTGCAATTACTTGGCCCATTCGCCCATGTAGTCAAAATCTCATTATATTCTGAGTTAAGTGCACCACCAGTCTTGATGTCACCTGCAAATTTTATATAATGTGGTACATAATACTTTGCAATGATCAACTAGCCACAGTTTCAATTAGAACCTTCTTACTGATCTGAATCGACTTTATGTCTTCAGTTCCACAAATCCTATTTGATCACCTGGCATTTCTCGGAGATTTCCTGGATCTTCCTCCATGATGATTCGTGCAATATAACTGGTTAGTTTCTCTGTCATTTCCTTGTTCTCCACGATAAATTTACCTCTCACTTACAAATTTTCACATTTGATTTTGCTTTTGTTTTCTTTGATATACAGATCATAGATTCAGGAAGTCTTCGTGTTTCCTGTTTGCTTGTAATAAAGTTCATTTTAATTTCCTCGTGAGTTTCTTGGCACTCAATTTCTATAACATATTTTTTTCCGAATTCTCAGGTCCCCACAATATCTGGAATTCTGCTGAAGCTGCTTCCTTTGACTTAATGCAATCGTTAATTTCTTATGTTAACCGTCATCGATTTAACTTCCCTTTCTTTGGTGTTCGTAACACAGAGATATATATGTATGTGTCAGACTTTGCAGTAATTCTATCAACAACAAACATTGCTTTTCGAACACTCAATATGATATTGCATTTTGTGCCCATTCTCTGCAGTTTCCTTCCCCATCCTATCGATCCTAAATCGTGCCTAATCTCATCGTAATTGCATTTCCAACATCCATAACTCTTGCCCTTTGGTGTATACCTATCCCTTGTCATCGCGAACGCAAACACAACTGATTGTGGTCACTATCACCGAATTACTCACTCACCTCCTAATTTAACAACTGGTCTGGTTGATAAAACAGTACGAAATCCAATGTGGCCTTAGCCCTTGTTAGCCTGTCCACGTACTGAGTCAGGAAACCCTCCTGCACACATTGGACCAAAACTGACCCATCCAACGTTCTTGAACTACACTATTTCCAGTCAGTATTTGGAAAGTTAAAGTCCCCCATAACAACTAACCGATCTCTCTCCCTCCTATCGATAATCAATTTTGCTATTCTTTCCTCTTCATCTCTGGAACTATTCGGAGGCCTATGGACAACTTCCAACAGAGTGACCTCTCCTTTCCTGTTTCTGACCTCATCCCATACTAACTCAGTAGACAAGTCCTCCAACGTCCTTTTTTGCAACCATAATACTTTCCTTGACTGATAATGCCACTCATCGCCCCACCCCACTTTACCATCTTCTCTGTCCTTACTGGACCATATAATTCCTGGAACGTGCAACAACCATTTCTGTCCCTGCTCTACCCATGTCTCCGAAATGACCACAACATCGAAATCCCCGGTTCGATCCCATGCTGCACGTTCACCCACCTTTTTCCAGATGCTGTCTGCGTTGAAGTAGACAAACTTCAAACCGACGTTTTGCTTGCCAGTACCCTCTTGCGACTTTGAAACCTTGTTTCAGATCTGTCTTCTCTCAACCTTCTGTATACTCGAACGGCAATTTAGGTTTCCATCAATCTGCTAAATTATTTCAAACCCACCTGAAGAGTGTTAGCAAATTTCGCCAAGCACCCTCTAGAATATTTGTGCCCCCTCTGGCTCAGTTTTCGAAGGCCCACCTACCCCAAAAGGAGCCCCAAGTCTTCAGGAATCCAAAACCCTCCCTCCTACACTATCCATTAGCCATATATCCAACTTCTCCCTCGAGGCCAAAGTGGGTACTGAAGATGCTGGAGATTGGAGTCAAGATTAGAGTTGTGCTGGAAAAGCACAGCAGAGCAGGTAGCAAGAAAAATCGACGTTTAAGTGAAAAACTCTTCATCAGTAGTGAGGCCTACCTCCTCTCTCTCCCTACGGTGGCACAGTGGTTAGCACTGCTGCCTCACAGCGCCAGAGATCCGGGTTCATTCCCGCCTCAGGCAACTAACTGTGTGGAGTTTGCACGTTCTCCCCGTGTCTGTGTGGGTTTCCTCCGGGTGCTCCGGTTTCCTCCCACACTCCAAAGATGTGCAGGTCAGGTGAATTGGCCAAGCTAAATTGCCCGTAGTGTTAGGTAAGGGGTAGATGTAGGGGTATGGGTGGGTTGCGCTTCGGCGGGGCGGTGTGGACTTGTTGGGCCGAAGGGCCTGTTTCCACACTGTAAGTCATCTATTCTAATCTAATCTATTCCTCAGCTCACTACCACAGACATGGGAAACAAACCAGAAATAACAACTCCGCCTGCCCTAGCTCTAAGCTTCCATCCTAGCTCCCTGAATTTCTGCCTTAAATCCCCATCTCTCGTCATACCTATGTCGTTGGTGCCTATGTGGAATGCGACTTGGTGCTGCTCCCCCTCCGCCTCAAGGATTCTGAAAACATGAGCAGAGACATCACGAACCCTGACACCTGGGAGGCAACACACCACAAATCATCCTATCTGTCCCCCGGATTATACAGTTCCCAATTACTTATGCTCTGCTTCTCTTCCCCCTTTCCTTCTGAGCAACAGGGATAGACTTTGTGCCATATACAGGTCCCATTGCTTACCCCGGGCATTGAGAAGATTAAGCCGGAAGTGGTGTTGTCTTATTTGGAATAATAACATTCCCTACTTCCAGCTCATATTGGACAATAGAATTAGTCCTCCCCATTTTGTTCCTGCGGATGTCCTCAGAGTCTTGCAACTAAACTGTCATTTCGTTCCTTCCTCCTGGGACAGATATCTCGCTATCCTATGTCATTCTTCAAGGAATTCCTCGTTATTTTACATATTTTGATGCATATCAAAATCAAAGCCATCTGGAATGCTTCTCGATACAGGGCAGCAACTAAGACCTGGTTCTTCACTTCGCTGTCCCTTTTGTTGTAAGGTTTCAACATACTCACATTACATCCGATACAGTTTCTTTTTGTCTGACCTCTTTACCAGATTGTTTGTCTGATTCAACTTCTTTTGAATTCGTTAGGGACCACTCAATCTGGCTTTGAGAGGCTCTCCTTTCACTTGTAACAATACCCATGGGAAAACGTACTCAGCTTCGCTCTTCTTTTGTCTGCCTCGTGCTTCCGTCTGTGCTTTTCCCTCTTCAGGTAATTCACTTATTCGATTTAATTTCTTCCTTCACTTTAGATATACAATCCAAATGTGAAATCTCTGACGTCGGTCCTGTCAATTGTTTTCTTTATTAGTTTGAAATGCCTTCTCACTTCATACACAAATATTGACTCAAAGGGAGTAAACTAAGTAGATTCTTTTGGAGCATCTCTAATGGTAATCGAGATGAAGGGGATGCATTTATCCCCATCATTCGGGAAAGAATGACAGTACACTTTTAACATTATCCTCAGGTTCTGAAGTCACGTTCCCAAGTCTCCATGTTGGTACACGCTTGGTTGAACATGCTGCATGTCTAATCTATCCATGATTTTCAGACATAGTTTAGCAGTAAAAGTCGACCATTGGAGTAACTGAATCTCCCTGTGTAGCCCATACCATTTAAACAAAATGGCCTTTGCCGTAACAGTAGGTAATGGAATTGCCTACGGAAAACGGGGAGACACAGCCATTACGGTTGGTAAGTACTGGGTCCCATTTTTAGTTTTAGAGAGGGTACATACGCAATTAAGCGTATAACCCGTGTGAAATGTTCTGAAAAAGTGGCAATTAGCAACAAAGGTGCTGGTTTTGTAATTGCCTGTGGCTTCCCCACCATTTGGCACATATGAACTTATGGCATATTTTACCAACCTTCTTGTTCAGTGCAGGACAACGGACAGAGCCTGCATCGTCTTCACGCTGAGATAAACTCCTACAGGTGATTCGTGCATTACTTGCAATGTTTCCAGAACATATGCTAATTGCAACACAATCTGGTGCACTCCGCCCATTTCTTCTCTGCATGAACCTGCTGTTATGTCCATTTTACCCCTCGAATTCTGCCCTTAAGATGATAAAACTGGGGAATACATTCTGATTCCTTTTCTGAGTATGCACCATGATATAGATCTGTTACCGTCTCATTTTTCGGTTGTAAGTCCATTTGCTTTTCAGGACAAAGCAACTCTGCCTGATCCTCTACCTATTCTGGTTTTTACTGTACCATGACATCAAGCAGGGTGTCACCTAACTGAAGATCAACTTCTTAATCTGTTTCTTTAGCTTTTCGTTCTTGCTGTAACTTAACATAACGGGATCTATTTACTACACGGCCTGGAATAATTCCAATAATTTTGCTTTGAACTACTCAGTTCCCTGGTTTTCCTTCGATTTTCTGCATGACAAGGAACATTACCCCCACCTTGAATCCTGTCGGGTCGTTCCCAAAATAAGCCGTATTTCTGGAACTAACAGACTGCTAATCACTCCCAAAACGTTACTTCCCAAGTCTTGATTTGCCACTACAATATGATCTGTTAGAGGGACATGTTACATTTCTATCCCTGTATTCCACAGTGGCTGAGTGGTTAGCACTGCTGCCTCGCAGCACCAGCCTCGGGTGACTGTCTGTGTAGAGTTTGCACATTCTCCCTGTGTCAACGTGGATTTCCTCCGGGTGCTACAGTTTCCTCCCTCAGTCCAAAGATGCGCGGGTCAGGTGAATTGGCCATGCTAAACTGCCCATAGTGTTCGGTGCATTAGTGTGGAGTAGGTGAATGGATCTGTGTGAATTACTCTTTGTAGGGTCGGCGTGGACTTGTTGAGCCAAAGGGCCTGTTTCCGCTCTTTCGGGAATGGAATCCAATCCAATTGCGTAACAAGTCAGAAAGAGTGCTGATACATTCAGTTTACTATTGGAGACTGACCAGATTCCGTATCTCTCAACATTGTCACTTCTTTCCTTTCCCCACTACACCGCACCCCACCCCCCGCCAACCGTCCGTTCTTCCTGAGTAAACTTTACCCAACGGAGTTGAAGTCTTTATAGAGACCAGGCACTATCTCAATACCCAGCCCCTGCCTAGGCTCTGCACTCTCTTGTCGCTTCTCGACTGTACTTCGGGTTTCCTTGACGACTTCCACTAAGCCCAATGGTTTAGCCTATTTTACACCATCTATTTCTCTCGTGGCTTTCTTTAACGACCAGCACTAGTACTTAACATTTTCCACTTTACCACAGTGGAAACTCCTGGTGACTTTCACCTCCTTTTCAATTCCTTGGGATTCTTCTTCTCGTGTGATAAGTATTTCCATGGTAATTCGCTCTTTGTTTTGTCGGAAATGATCTCCCCTTCTTCTGATTAATATCCCTCCCGGGATGAAATTCCTGTTGGAAATTAAATTTTACCATCTGCAAAAATGAATGTTCGTCTGCCATCCGAGACACTCTTCTCACTTTTTGAACCTTCTCTTCATCCACATAAGTTCTTATCACCTCTGGAAGTGAGCTCTTAAACTTCTCCCACCGAACAATCTCTCTTACAGCCTTATGTGTCTTGTCTATTTTTCAGTTGCACATCTATCGTAATTCCATGTTTAACTCTTGAGATCTCAAGGTAAGTCCGACCTGGTTCCTTCTTTTTATTTATACACTGTTGTCTATATGGTTCCGGTACCAATTCATAAACACTCAAAATAACATGTTTGGCAAATGCATACTCTCTGGACCCCCGTGACAGACTTGCGCATATCTCACCAGCCCTGCCTACAGCATTATTCAGTATGAGGTGAAAGTGAGTCATGTACATGCTGGAGATTAGAGTCAACATTCGAGTAGTGCTGGAAAAGCACAGCAGGTCAGGCAGCATCAAAGGAGCAGGAACATCGATTTTTCGGGCAAAATCCCTTCATCAAGAATTCTGATGAATGGCTTTTGTCTGAAATGCCGATTTTCCTGTAAATCAGCATTACACATGCATTCTCTGGGCACCACATCTGCCTAGCCAATTTTATAAATATGATATCCCTACCATGTTTTTGTCTAAGATGGGTTTGTTCATCGTCACTCTCCACTGCCCTAAGTTTGCCGAATCGTTTCATCGTTGTAAACTGACTTTCGTGTTCACTTTGCTGTTTCCGGAGTTCAAATTCTTTTTTCTCCATCAATTTCACTTTTTGCCAAGCTGGGAAACTTCTCTCTTTTCCTTGATCTTCTAAAATGGCTGTTCTTTCATTTTGAAAATTTCTTCTCTCTTTCTCTCTCTGGGTCTTTGCTTTGCTGAGATTTTTTCTGTGGAGAGCGTGGTGCTAGAAACGCACACCACGTCAGGGAGCATCCGAGGAGTAGGAGAATTGACATTTTCGTCATAAGCCCTTCATTTCCTGGAACGTCGATTCTCTGGCTCCTTCGAAGTTCCCTGACGTCCTGTGCTTTTCCAGCACCACATTCTCGTCTGTAATCTCCAGGATCTGCATTCCTCACTATTGCCTAAGAATCTTTTCTCACTATCTTTCTCCTCTATCTCAAGCTGTTTCATTTGCCATTGAGTTTTAGCCATTTAGTTGTAAATGGCCTTTCCAGCAGATGTAAATATTGAACTATTCCGGTAATGCCCACATCGCTTTTTTTCCCCGAGACACAGGCGAGTCCAGCTCTATCTGTCTGCTAACTGTAGCAGCTTTTCCTTGCTCACGGCTTATAAAACTCCCTAAGTCACTTCTTCAAACCCCAGAATATACTTAATAACAGAAAGTGTCATTTCTCTCACTTATAATTTTACCAAAGGGAAGCATCTGAAATTAAACAATTTTTTCTCGCCTAAATTTTATTTTACATTCCAGCACAGTAATCGAACAGTGTGATTAAATTTTCTGGGTGCTTTCACATCTCAGAGCTGTTCATTAATCAGTAGAAATCGGCCCACATCCGCCTAAATATATCTAACCCTGTCCAAATCCCAAAATGGATCGCTCCAAACCTGCCCAAATTCTGGATGATGAGCTCAAACTGTCCCCACACAGAGGATGAACCCCTCTATTAATTTAAACCAAGCAACCAGAGAGGATTACCTCGCCTCGTTAAATGTTAAAATGCGTGCAAGAGTGAAAAAGAACACATAATTTCCACTATTTAAAGAGAAATAATAATTTATTTTCCTAACTCTGATAGTGAACGTGAACCAACAAGTTTAATCAATTCCAAACTGACTTTTCTTAACTCAACACTTTCTGACCACAATTCGATAAAAATGCTGTTCTCATAACACAAATATTAAAGGTAACATTAACTTAATTTCTCAGACTTCATGCAGATGGTCTTCTCATCTCTCTTCAATCTTCCTTCCTTGTCTTCCCAACTTTGCTGTCTTCGTCCTTTTTGCTTTGAGATTTTTTTTTAAACTGGTAAATGTAGCCTTTGATAGATAGTGCCATCTGGTTACTTTTAGAACTTTTCATATTAGATGGACAGTGAGCTCTCTCGGTGTATGGCAGTTTGTGTGACAGGTTTTCAAAATACCTGTGTTTTTATACTTCCAACACGGTTCCCTCTCATTGGTTGGATCTCATCCATATAATAAATTCAAATTCAATTGGATTTAAGTATTGTAGGAACACTTTAAATTGATTGGTTGAGTTTGAAGTGTTACCGAAACAGCAACCAAAGTTTAGGAGTTCATTTAGCAGCCAATTGTTCAAAGTATCTATTTTTGAACAGCCCGTCTCTCGTACTTCGTCTCTTTGGACTTATGAATGATATATATGTAGATAGATAGATAGATAGGTAGATCAATAGATAGATAGATAGATAGATAGATAGATAGATAGATAGATAGATAGATAGATAGATAGATAGATAGATAGATAGATAGATAGATAGATAGATAGATAGATAGATAGATAGATAGATAGATAGATAGATAGATGGGGGGAGGTTTGCTAGTGCTCTTGGGGGGGGGTTTAAACTAACTCTGCAGGGGCATGGGAACCCAGACTGTAGCTTTAGGGTGCAGGACCTGGAGTGTAGGGAGGTTAGGAATATGGCATCAATCTTAAAGGAGGGTGCCTGTAAACAGAAGAGTGGCTTGAAGTTTGTATACTTTAATGCCAGAAGTATACGAAATAAGGTAGGTGAACTCGCAGCGTGGGTTGGTACCTGGGACTTCGATGTTGTGGCTATTACGGAGACGTGGCTAGATCAGGGACAGGATTGGCTGTTGCAGGTTCCAGGGTTTAAATGTTTTAGTAGGGTCAGAGGTGGGGGTAAAAGAGGGGGGTGTGTGGCTTTGCTTGTCAAAGATAGTATTACAGCGGTGGAAAGGAAGATGGACGAAGATTTGTCATCTGAGGTAGTTTGGGTTGAGGTTAGGAATAGGAGAGGTGAGGTCACCCTGTTAGGAGTCTTTTACAGGCCTCCTAATAGTCCTAGAATCGTTGAAGAAAGGATTGCGAAGATGATTCAGCAGAAGAGTGACAGTAATAGGGTGATTGTTATGGGAGACTTTAACTTTCCTGATATTGATTGGGAAAGCTATAGCTCAAGTTCGTTAGATGGGTCAGTGTTTGTGCAATGTGTGCAGGAGAGTTTCCTAACACAATATGTAGATAAGCCAACAAGAGGTGAGGCCATACTGGATTTGGTTCTGGGTAACGAAAAAGGCCAGGTATTAGAACTAGAGGTAGGTGAGCACTTTGGGGACAGTGACCACAATTCGGTGATTTTTACTCTAGTGATGGAGAGGGATAAGTGTGTACTACAGGGCAAGAGTTATAGCTGGGGGCAGGGAAATTATGATGCGCTGAGGCATGATTTAGGATGTGTGGATTGGAAAAGTAGATTACAAGGCAAGAGCGTAATTGATATGTGGAACTTCTTCAAGGAGCAACTATTGAATGTCCTTGATAAGTACGTACCTATCAGGCAGGGAGGAAAGGGTCGTGTGAGGGAGCCGTGGTTTAATATGGAGTTGGAATCCCTTGTTAAATGGAAGAGGGCGGCCTTTGTAAAGATGAGGCGTGAAGGTTCAATAGGGGCGATTCAGAGCTATAAGGTAGCCCGGAAGGACCTGAAGAGAGAGCTAAGAGCAGCAAGGAGGGGACATGAACGGTCCTTAGTGGGTAGGATTAGGGAACACCCTAAGGCTTTCTATAGGTATGTTAGGAATAAAAGAATGACTAGGGAAGGAATAGGTCCAATCAAGGATAGTAATGGGAAGTTGCGTGTGGAGGCTGAAGAGATTGGGGAGGCGCTGAATGAATACTTTTCGTCAGTATTCACTCAGGAACAGGACATTGTTGTCGATATGAATACTGGGGCACGAATAAGTAGAATGGATGGCTTTGAGATATGTAGAGAAGAGGTGTTGGAAATTCTGGCAAGGGTGAAAATAGATAAGTCCCCTGGGCCTGATGGCATTTATCCTAGGATTCTCTGGGAAGCAAGGGAGGAGATTGCAGAGCCATTGGCCTTGATTTTTGTGTCCTCTTTGTCGACAGGAGTAGTGCCAGAGGACTGGAGGCTAGCAAACGTGGTTCCCTTGTTCAAGAAGGGGAGTAGGGATAATCCTAGTAACTATAGGCCAGTGAGACTCACTTCTGTTGTGTGCAAAGTCTTAGAGAGAATTGTAAGGGATTGGATTTATGAACATTTGGATAGGAATAATGTGATCAAGGATAGTCAGCATGGTTTTGTGAAGGGCAGGTCGTGCCTCACAAACCTTATTGAATTCTTTGAGAAGGTGACTAAGGAGGTAGATGAGGGGAAAGCGGTAGATGTGGTATATATGGATTTTAGTAAGGCGTTTGATAAGGTCCCCCATGGTAGGCTACTGCAGAAAATACAGAGATATGGCATTGAGGGTGAGTTGGAGGTTTGGATTAGGAATTGGCTCTCTGGAAGAAGACAGAGGGTAGTAGTTGATGGCAAAGATTCATCTTGGAGTGCCATCACTAGCGGTGTTCCGCAAGGATCTGTTTTTGGACCATTGATGTTCGTCATTTTTATAAATGACCTTGAGGAAGGGTTAGAAGGTTGGGTGAGCAAGTTTGCGGATGATACGAAAGTCGGTGGAGTTGTTGACAGTGAGGAAGGATATGGCAGGTTACAGCGGGATATAGAGAAGCTGCAGAGCTGGGCAGAAAGGTGGCAAATGGAGTTCAATGTAGTTAAGTGTGAAGTGATTCACTTTGGTAAGAGTAATAAAAAGATGGATTACTGGGCTAATGGTAGACTACTTGGTAGTGTGGAAGAGCAGAGGGATCTTGGTGTCCATGTACACAGATCTCTGAAAGTTGCCACCCAGGTAAATAGTGCAGTGAAGAAGGCATATGGCGTACTGGCTTTTATTGGTAGAGGAATTGAGTTCCGGAGTCCTGAGGTCATGCTGCAGTTGTATAAGACTCTGGTGCGGCCGCATCTGGAATATTGTGTGCAGTTTTGGTCGCCATACTATAGGAAGGATGTGGAGGCACTGGAACGGGTGCAGAGGAAGTTTACCAGGATGTTGCCTGGTATGGTAGGAAGATCCTATGAGGAAAGGCTGAGGCACTTGGGGTTGTTTTCATTGGAGAAAAGAAGGTTTAGGGGTGATTTGATAGAGGTGTACAAGAAAATTAGGAGGTTAGATAGGGTTGACAGTGAAAACCTTTTTCCACGTATGGAGTCAGCTATTACAAGAGGGCATAGCTTTAAATTAAGGGGGGGTAGATATAGGACTGATGTTAGGGGTAGGTCCTTCACTCAGCGAGTCGTAAGTTCATGGAATGCCCTGCCAGTAGCAGTAGTGGACTCTCCCTCTTTATGGGTATTTAAGCGGGCATTGGATAGGTATATGGAGGATAGTGGGTTAGTGTAGGTTAGGTGGGCTTTGATCGGCGCAACATCGAGGGCCGAAGGGCCTGTACTGCGCTGTATTCTTCTATGTTATATGTTCTATAGATAGATAGATAGATAGATAGGAGTAGTAAAGTTTTTTAGCACGATATTTCTGCACAAATCTTCTTTACAATTATGGTTAAAAGAACTTTCAAAGCAGAATCATGAAATATTTCGAATGGATGCAACATAGTTGAAAATGAAAGAGTATTCCTGCCAGCACGCGCTTAATTTTTAAAATCGTGCATCCATCGGAGACAGGCAATTGCTAAAATGTAATTCCATGACTTCACCACGCCATGGCAGAATTGGGTATTACCTGCACCGGAAAACTGTAATTTGCTCTCTAATTATATTGTTGGCTTATCGAAATCGCATGAACTGCAGAGAATCCCAGACAATCAGCTTGTCGCCACTTCTGAGCAGTGCAAAGAGCGTGAGAAAATTGCTGGCCGAGGCAGTGACTCTTACCACCTATGAGGAATTTCAAAATACACAGAAACGATGCACATGAGTGGAAAGATACATAAAATGATGCAAATATCCAGGAGATTTATGGTAGGGTAACAGATTTGGTGTATCACCAACCCAGCTACCCCGTGGCTCAACACTTCAACTCCCCCTCGCACTCCACCAAGGACATGCAGGACCTTGGACTCCTCTATCGCCAGACCATAGCAACACGAAGGCTGGAGGAAGAACGCCTCATCTTCCACCTAGAAAACCTGCAACCACAACGTGTGAACTCAGATTACTCCAGTTTCCTCATTTCCCCTCCCCCACCTTGTCTCAGTCCCAACCCTCGAACTCAGCAACGCCTTCCTAACCTGCAATCTTCTTCCTGACCTCTCTGCGCCCACCCCCACGCCGGCCAATCATCCTCTCCTTAACCTCCTTCCACCTGTCGTGTTTCCAACGCCCCTCCTCCAAGTCACTCCTCCCTAACTTTTATCTTAGCCTGCTTGGCTCACTTTCCTCATTCCTGAAGAAGGGATCATGCCTGAAAAGTCGATCCCCCTGCTCCTTGGATGCTGCCTGACCTACTGCGCTTTTCCAGCATCACATTTTCAGGTACAGATATAGTGTGACAGACCTGAATGTGACAGATTGGTGTGTGGTGTTTAATCATTCGCTTTATCTTGTGTCAATATAATGTATTGCATGGCATGTTCACTGTGCTTAATGGAACACACTTTGAACAGAATTGGCAACTCAAGACTGAAAATCCGCAAAAGTGCTACTGTTCATCAAAACCAGCAGAATTGTACTCTTGTATAATCTCCAGTCTCAAAATCCTGCCTCAGCATATCTCCAATGATGCCAGGGTATCAATCCTGGTTCAATGGAGGGTTTTATGACACATGCTAGAAGCAGCAGCAAACATAGCTGTCAATGTGGTATCAAACTGGCGAACGTACTGAGCATGATTACTTGCATGTTGCACAGTATAAGCAGGAGGTGTTCGACAGAGCCGCCCTCAAATTTCCCTGCAAATAATTTGCCAGATTCCATTGAATCAAGAATAAGCATCTAAAAAAAGAAAAATCTGTCTTTTCTCGAGATTTGAATTAAACAAACTAATGTATAAGGTCTAACGTCTGAAGTGATAACACAACCTGTCTTGAATGGTGATGGACAATTTTTGGTGGAGTTGTTGGACGAGTTGTTCAGAGGACTTTTGCATGCCTGAGATCGCAGAGACACGTTTATTTCCAGCAAATGCTTAGAAGGACAATTAAAAGGATTGACTTCACTGTCATTCCACTGTAAATTATGCCACACGTCTCTGTTCCTTCGTTCCTCTGGTTTGGAGATGGCTTTGGACGTTGCAACTTTTCTTATGTTAGGTGGTAAGAGGACAACCTCAATCCTGTCAGCGTAGTGAAAACAATCTTAATCATGACTGGGGGTAATCGATTCATAGTGTGTCAGTCCTCCCAGTGTTGCAGTGGAAGGCAATTCTTCTCATGCAATGCAACATGTCAGACAGCTAATCTGAAACAGTGGCATCGTCCTGAATTATTGGATTCGTGTATGTATTTTCAGATGATATTGTAAAATGTCGGAATTGATAAGAATTGGATGAGGCTAGGCATTTGCTATTAGTTCCATCATTTGTGCCATTCTTGCTCACTAGTTAAATGTGCAGAAAGTTTCGACACGGGCATTGCTTTGAAAGGATCTCCCTCTCCTTTACTTTCTCTCCTATAAGATCAGTTGAGTTTGGTATTTCTTCAGTGACACTTGAGCTTTTTCAAATTTACAACGGGTTTCAAAACTCCTGGAACGTTGAACCAATCCAGTCTATGTTAACGTTGTCTGGAGGAAGATGTTTAGTCCGGTGCTGATGTATGACAGTCATTGTAATCACTGAGGCTTGCTTTCGGTTCGGACCAAAAAAAGAACGATGATTAGTTTGGATAGTCTTTGAAGAAAAACAATTTCCAATTGTTCTCCCATAATTCCAGACAAGCAATATGGTTATTCTCTTCGAACTGAGTGTAGAGTATTTCAGACAATCCGTTCCCTTAATTTTATTTTTCAAATGCAAACAGGTATATCTGAAGAACCTAAGGCAGTCTGGCGGCACCTGTTGATAAACAGAGTTGATATTTTCTGTCTCATAAATCTGAGGAGTCTTCAGAGAAGTCACCAGTCTTGCTGAAATTTGTCAAGCAGGATTTTTTTTTTTAACCACAGATTTCCGTAATTCTGATTTTCTTTTTCGTCTATTTTATTAGAAGATTACTTTGTTCAAATTCCAGATCTGGGGTGCTTGGTCAGCAGTTTTTGAATTATTGGAAGCTGAGTTCTCGGTTTTGTGATGGTATTTCATTCTCTGTGAGAAATCTTCACACTTTCCCTGCAAATGATTGGTAAGAGTCCGTTGAATCAAAAGTAAGCATCTGGAAAAAAAAAAACAAATCGGTCTCTTCTCCTGATTTGAAATCGACAAAATAATATTATCAGTAAATGAATGACATATTTGTAAATTTCAGAACATTTTAAGATTTCTCAAACTGTGTCGTTTGTGGTGAAGACGAGTTTTCCTTCCACCTTAATGAAACGAATCTGCTTAACATGTAAATAATAATCTCAAGCCTCCTCTATCTATATAACAGTGAACAGTCACACATTTGCATTTTTAAATGACCTAACCCGCTTCATTGGAATAGGGACACTGAATTGTCGAGTTGTGAGCAAACCACGTTGGCTTATAAGTGTCGAATTGCCTCGCTTTCGGAGCACCTCCACATCACGGGAGGACCAAGAAACCATTTATCCCTGTTCACCCAGGTTGATGTGAAACAGCAGCCAGGTTGTCCCTTGCGCACAATCGCGTTGCCCAGATTTCTGGATCACCGCGCAAGCGCTTGTACCTCACATTACCAGAAGTCAAACACCAATTCACCACTACACTCCCCCCAACGCAGTATCTCTTTCCTTCACAGTTGGTAATGGTCATAAATGACGGGTCTGCAAAGCCAGGAAACAAAATGTATCAACTCGGTCTTTTGGGCAGCGGTAAGGTTCCGAGTATTAAACTGATTGAGGGGAAGTGTGTGTAGCTGCTGTTGCCGCTTCTCACCAGCTTTGTGTCTCTCTCAGCACTCAATTCCTCACTCGCACCATCGCGTTCTCCATCTTCATTCTGGATGCATGAATAGACCGAAAGACAGTCCACACTTCAGTTGATTGATGGAGTGGAAACAATGGGCTTTTTCTCGTATAATGTCTTTATAAATTCATCGAATAATTGCTGTCAGTGGATGGTTCACAGCACTTTTGACCTGATTCCGGACTTGGACTGAGTCACCCGATAAATAAATGTATCTGCAGCAATTTAAGTTGCACCGCTTCCACCCAACTTCTCCAAGTATACACAAAGACATAACATACTCACTGAGATTAACGCTTGTGAATCAGTAAAATGTGTAATATATGTTTGGAAGGAGTAACTGAAATAAAGAACACTGGGCTAATGGTAAGTTTATTGGTAGTGTAAAACAGCAGAGAGATACCAGTGTCCATGTACAGAGATCCCTGAAAGTTGCCACCGAGGTTGATAGGGTTGCGAAGAAGGCATACGATCTGTTAGCTTTCATTGGTAGAGGGATTGAGTTTCAGAGCCACATTGTCATGCTCCATCTGTTCAAAAATCTGATGCGATCGCACTTGGAGTATTGCATGCAGTTCTGATCAATGCATTAGCGGAATGGATGTGGAAGCTCTGGAAAGGGCTCAGAGCATATTTACTCGGATGTTGCCTGGTACGGAATGAAGGTCTTATGAGGAAAGGCGGAGGGCCTTGAGGCTACTTTAGTTAGAGAGAAGAAGGTTAAGAAGTGAATTAATTGAGACCTATAGTATAATCAGAAGGTGAGCTCGGGTGGACAGTGATAGCAGTTTTCCTCGAATCGTGATGGCTAGCACCAGGGTACATAGCTGCAAATTGAGAGGTGATGGGTATAGGAGCGATGTCGCAGATAGTTTCTTTACTCAGAATGTAGTCAGGGCGTGGAACACTGCCTGCTGCAACAGGAGACTCGCAACCTTTAAGGGCTTTTAAATGGTCATTGGACAAATATATGGATGAAAATGAAATTGTGTAATACAGATAGACTTCAGATTGCTTCCACAGGAAGGTACACAGAGCCTCTACTGTGCTGTGATGTTCTATGATCTATGTTCTATAATATCGGTCAGCCACAGGGTATGAAACTGTCACACATGGTGAAGAGGAAAACTACTGATTTCCTTCTGCGATCCAACTCTGGGTCTCTGTGACACTGGCTCTTCCTCTACCCCTTCAGTTCCTTGTGAACCTGACTAGTCAATAAAATGCACATTATAGTAAGAGCATTAAGGAATATAATTTGGAGCAAATGGGAGAATTGGTGTTAAAATCATATCTTGCCAGTCAAAAATCAAAATTCCAGGATTAATACAAAAACGTGCATTTCTCTAACAGAACAATGATACTTTATCAATATTCCTTCCAGATTCTTACACAAAGTAGAAGCGAATATTTCTTTTAAAAAAAACACGTTTTGGAGAAAAGCAGAACTGCAGTTGCCAGAACTTCAGTCTGACAATTCTCAGCTTCTGGTAACAAATGGCCATAAATCGATCAATGTTAAAAGTAACGGCCAACCAGACGGAACAGTCTGTTTCTTCACGAGCTCGAAAATGTATAATGCTGCACACGGAAGTGATGTCCAGGTAAAAAATAATTAAAATAATATTTCTGAACTGTTTCAATATGACCTCAGTGATGATGACCATTCGATCCGCTGTGGCCATGGCCACCAGGTAATATGTTGTGCAAGTGGAATGGTCACACTTTCCCTCGGGCCAGCATCGCAATGGCTCACAGATTAACTTCAACAGATGAATGAGAATTGAGTAAGAAAATTGTTGGTGAGAATAATTTTCGAGTGAGTAAGAACGGCAGGGTTGAAATTGGAATGCAAGAGTTAAAACAATTCGTGATAAGGTCCGTCAAAATCTCATCAAGTTCACGACATACCCACATCCATGATTAATAACTTCTTACATACTAGTTCGGAGTAATGAAGAGAAAGCAACAGAAAGCTCCCAACTGCGTCAGAGTGTGAACTGTTCTAACGAGGGTGACAAAATTAGACTTTGTAAGTTTTGAGAATATTCGTAGCTCACGTTGAGGTTCTGGATGTTGGTTTGCTCGCAGAGCTGGGAGGTTCATATTTAGACGTTTCATCACCCTACTAGGTAACATCTTCGATGAGCCTCATTCGAAGCAGTATACATGACTCCTGCTTTCTATTTATATCTTTCGGTTGGTGATGTGTTATTTCCTGTGGTGATGTTATTTCCTGTGGTGATCTCAGTTTCTGTTCTTTTTCTCAGGGGGTGACGCATTCAATTAGACCCCATCTACCACCCCCTGAGAAAAAAGAACAGGAAATGACATCACCACCGGGAATGACATCACCACAGGAAATAACATCACCAACCCAAAGAAACCCAAACATATAAATAGAAAGCAGGAATCATGTACATTGCTTTGCTTGAGGCCCACTGAAGATGTTACCTAGGAGGGTGAACCTCCCATCTCAGCAAACCTACATCCAAAATTTGAATTTCTCGTTCAACCACTCGGCTGGAATTTTCCAAACACACGAGATTCCGCTGCTGAGGAATGATCAGCACTGCACAAGAGATGCCTTTACTGGACTGCTGCAACTTCATCAGGTAGCATTGGAATAGGATCATAAGACACAGAATTTAAAGCAAAAGATTACAGTGTCCTGCAACTGAAATGATACATTGAACAAACCGAGATTGCTGCTCAGTATTTCATCTGTTATAAAGGTTTGCAGGTTTGTTCATTAATTTGTAAACCCCAGAACTTGTTTGAAGTCGCATTCTCGAGATAGCTTGAGGTTTTGTTTTAAGAAAGGTGACATCTCAGCTCAGACAGGATCCGTTCAGTTGAGGAGGAATGCGACGGACGTCTGAAGATACTCAAGGACTCCATCATAAGAACAGGATACAATGTTCACTCATCGAAAGCCTGTTCACACATGCCACAACGAGATATTGTGATGACCTCATTAGGAGATAGACATGGGATGCAACGGATAGGATTGTCCAGTACTTCCCAGGAGCAGAGAAATTGTGCTATATTCTTCGCAGCCTGGTACACATTATCGATGAGGGTCAGCACCTCGTCAAGACCTTCCCTATGCCTCCGCTTCTCGCCTTTAGTACCTGCTGCACCAAAACCATTGTTTGCAGCAAATTGCCCTGCTTTCAAGGCAACATCGACCACAATACCGTACAACTCTGTCATGGCAAGCATTGCAAGACGGGTCAGACTATCGACATGAATACCAGCATCACACGTGAGGAAACCACCCCCCATGTACGAGGTATGCACTCACGTGACTCGGCCAACATTGCTTATTTCGTACGCTACGAGCATGGATGGCCCAAAGCATGGTACATTGGCGAGACCAAACAGATGTGTGACAACTGCTGAAGAGGCACTGCGCAACAACGCCATACAGGGGTATTCCCTCCCAGTCAGGGAATGCTTCAGCTGACAGGGACATTCAGTTTCAGATATTTGGGTGACCATCTTCCAAGGTGGACTTTGGGATATGCACCAATGCAGTGTGGCAGAGCAGAGTCTGACAGCAAATTTTGATACCTATGAAGATAGCCTCAAACGTGACCTTGGGTTCATGTCACACTACACCCTGCACTCTCTCTCTCTCATACACACAAACAAGCACACATACACACAAACTCCGACATACTCACACACTCACGCAGACCAGCTGTCAGACACACGCTCTCTCTCATGCACACACACATATACGCGTCACACTTAAACCCACGTGCAGACACCGTCTTACAGTTTTGTACTCCATCACACACACACACACACACACACACACACACAATTTACCCGGCATACACGAACACAAACACAAACTCTCTCAAGTCACTCACAAGAACACACACTTAGATGCACACACTGACAGTCTCCATCTCTCATAGACAGGCACACACATACAAGTAGATGGGGTGAATTTGCATCTTCTGAATTACACATGGAGATATTATTTTATTTTGCTCAAAACGCACACGTTCTGTGGGCAGTAAATGCAGACAGTCAATTCATGTCATATTCTATAAACTCCTACTGTGGAAATACAACCAGTCCAACTCAAGTTTGGGATAAAGACAGATTCTAACCTTGCAGATTTAAAGCATTGTCTGAGCTGAGATTTCAGCTTTTTAAAATAGAAAATCTTAAGTTATCTCGGGAACGTGACTGAATAAAAGTTCTGGGATTTTCATATTAATGAACTGACACCTGCAAGCCATTCTAAAAGATGGAAGACTTAACGAAAATCACGCATGTTCAGTATATCATTTCTGTTTCCTGACACTGTAATATTTTGTTGTAAATTCTGTGTCTTACGATCTTCTCCAAAAGTTACCTGAAGAAGGTACAGCTCTCCAAAAGCTCGTGCTACGAAATTAGCCAGTTGGACTGTAATCTGATGTGTGATTTTTAAGTTCGTCCACCACAATCCAAAACTGGCATCTCCAGTCAGCATTGGCCAGTCAGAGAAAGAGTAGTTCAATAGTCCCGTTGCGGAAAACCGTCAGAGACCTCAGGCAATGCTTCAAAATCCAGATTCGGCTCACAGTTTTCTTAATAGTAAGATCCTGCTACCAGAAATGTTAAACTTGATTTCTAATTCCTGAAAAATGTCAGAACCACAGTGTGCTTTTCGGTCTGAAGAATTTGTTACAATAGTGGTTTATCACCCTCCTTAAACTGCATTGTGGCATTAATTTGAAGTCCACCTATCATTGTGAGGAGGAACATGCCAAGAAAAAAAAGGGAACACAGTGCAGCAAAAACCATGTGCCATAAAGTAAAACTTGTAATTTTTAAATAACGCTTGAAGCGCCACTGATATGCACGCAGGAAAATTCTGTCCTCATATATAGGTTTAATTATTGTCTAGAAATTGAAAACTGGAATTGCTATAGTTTTCATGAGATAAAAAGTAAGTTCAGATAAAATAGATTCGATGCGTATGCACGCAGATCTGTGAGTTGAATGCAAGTCCTGTAACACCAAATGACGTCCATGGTTTCATTACCACAAGTCAAGTCTGTGATAGCATACTGCGCACTTCTTTGGATGAGTGAAGCACCAATCAATGTCAGGAAACATTACACACGATAGGATTAGACAGGCCATCAGAGAGACAGTACATCTACCAGGCTATGCATTCTCTCACTCTGCCACTGGTGTAATGACAGCATTGATTAACATCAATGCAATTCACTGAAGTAACCGGTTAAAACGTGTTGAACATGACTCTTGAACCTGCTTTCTCGAACACCTGGATGAGGAAGGATACCGGAAGTGTGGGAAAACCACGTTTCCAAACAAGATCTAAGCAGTTCCCACTTAAAACATCTTTGACCGTTCCTTCACTGTCAAGCGAACAACTTTCTGAAACATCCCTCCTAACAGCACTCTTTCTGTTGCTGCGTGAGTAAGGCTCCTCTGGTTTAAGAAGGCATCGACCTTTGTCAGTTTCACATCAGCATTGGCTACACATTTCCAACTCAATGTTGCCATTTTGATGCACTTTCTGACAACGATATCCGTGGAAACAGTCACTGATTACAACCTGAAGCGTTTGAACTCTGCATGAAGCTGAAAAGTCTGGATGGTCCTAATCTGAATGGACAACAGAAAATTCGAATAAAATTCTATCGGTCAGGCAGCAATACTGGTACGCGTGAAGGTTATTTCATTATGATTCACTCATCGGGTGTAAATATTGAGGGATTAGCATTAATTTTCAGTGCTGACCTTCAGAAGGTGATGATGTCAGCGTGATGACTTTTAATCGCATTGTTAGAAAAACGAGAAAATAAAAGACTGGATCAATGAAATATTTATAGTCTGGTTTTGATATTAGAACGTTAATATTTTAACATTTTGAGGACAGAAATTGCAAAACCTGATCAGAATTAAATGTTGACATTATCAGCTGTTCGTGGTTGTCATTCCAGATGTAAGACACACAAGGAATGGCATGACTAAGTCCTTCTGCAAAAAACTCCATCGTACAATGTTAACGCTACAGTCACCAATTGCAGAATCTTAATTGTTTCATGCACAAGAAACTCATTGTTTCAGGCATCTGCAGGAGAAACGTGTAGGACAAACTAAAATTAAAACAGAAATTGTTGGTAAACTCACCGTGTATAGGTACATATGTAGAGAATTGAAGCCTGAACTCTGGTTCTCCTCCGAGACTGTGCCTGGTCTGCTTAAACTGCATATATTTCATGTTTTGCATTTGATTGTGGACACAATTGAGACTGATTGATTTGCTGCAGACAACATCCACCAATCATCACGGGTACGGCGATCAAGTCGTGTGTCTAACCCTGTCAAATGTTTTATTGCGCAGGTGAGGCTTCCTGCATCTTGGATTCGTGGAGCACGTTGTTTGGAAATACAGCAACGCAGCTGAGATCCGGCATCGACCAGCGAGTTGATGTTCATGACAGCGATGGTCGGCTTTCGAACGAAGACACATCTCAAGCGATCATGTGACAAGTTCTTGCAGACAGTGAAAGTAAAATGTCACCGATCCCTGACACTGCACCGCTTACCACGCCATCGCTTCGCATGGTGCAGTGTGGGGATTGAACCCACGCCCTTGGCGTCATTAGCACCCCGCTCTAACCAGCTGAGCTAACCGACCAATTCTGCTTTACGCTCGAAAGCAAATGCCTATATTGCCAGAGCTCAAAACCACGGCGGCTGTTCATTTTCTGCTTCACATCGATCGCACGACAGTCTGAAGTGTTTCCTTTCGTTGCAAAGCTTTTCAACAAAAAAACATTTACTTTTCCGAACGTGTATATTCGAGTTAACCATTTGCTCTGATATCCAAAATTAAGCACAATGTCCGGACGCATGCAATTTCAATCGCGATGCCACCAGCTCAGCTGCAGCTTGTCATGTTGACAAATATCGTCTGGAGAAACGTAGTTTCAACGGTCGCACAATGTTCTTCTGGATACTCACAGACCTTTGGAGTCAGGGTTATGTGCTGCTGATAAACTGCTACGAACCTTATGACAAATGCATTTGAATTGTAATCTAACAGTGGGATTCTTTCTGCTCCCGAACGACGCAGTTGCTTTGGTGTCAGCAACTGCTCAGAAGTCAATTGTACGTTTTGCTCAAGGACTCATGGTTGCTTGTGCAATCTTCGTTTGACAGCATATATTGCAAGTTATCACGCCTTCCTTCAGCGTTTATTAGCGACAGATCAGCTGCGAAGATGATTGCTTCAGACAGCATGATACATCCTACATTTGAAAATGGAAAAGATGCAACCGTTTACAGGCTGAACACTCACTCACTATTTTGACTGGCGCGTCAGAGGCTGGGAGCTGATCTTACGGAGGTTTTCCAATCATGAGGGGCATGAATCGGGTAAATAGACAAGTTCCTTTCGCTCAGATGTGGCTGTGCAAAACGAGAGGGTATAAATCTGGGAGTATGGGCGTGTGAGAATTCGAAAGGCAGTGAGGGCCAACGGTGCACGCAGAAGGTGGTGCGTTTTGGAATAACTTGCCAGACGATTTGGTGATGGATGGTATAATTCCAATACTTTTAAGGAATCTGGACGTGTATTTGAATAGAAAGGGTTTCGAGAGAAATGGGTCAAGTGCATGCAATCGCGGCTGGATCAGTTGAGGACATGTGTTCGGAATGGACGAGTTCGACCGAAGAATGTGTTTTCAGTGCTGTCCATATCTAATGGCTCTATGATAGTGCAGGTGAAATGGTAAAAAAGATAAATAAAATAAATGAAGTAAAATTGTCTGAAGTTGTTGAATTCAAATTACTTCACGAAATTTTATTTCAATTATTTTATTTATCTTTCTCAGTTGTGTTTTTTTCACTGTTCTGTACCTCTTATTTCTTGATTCTCTCTCTTTCTCTCGCTCCCCACTCTCTCAATACCTTTTTCCTCTCCTCTTCCCGCTTTGCGACCCTTCTCCCCTGTTTCCATTTTGTCTCTGCTTCACCCATCCCCCACATATTTTGTCACATAGCACTGTCTTCAGCTTGTCTCATTCACGGCTCCTAATCTCCCATTAATCTCTCCATGCACTATCATTATCACCTTTGCATCTGAGGCTTGACTCACCTTCTGTCAGCCTGGTATAAATAGCTTCCTTATTATCCCCCTTTTTTATCTTTAACAAAGCGTCAGTTCGATTCGAAACGTCAGCTCTATCCGTGCAGATGGTGCCAGACCTGCTGAGATTTTCCAACCTTTTGCCTTTTAGTTTCAGATTCCAGAATCCGCAGTAATTTGCTTTTATTAATGGCTCTATGATGTTGCTTGTGATATGATAACTCCAGTGTCGGTGCATAAGAGGTGAGCAAGCGTGAGGGTGAATTCCCTCTGGAAGTCGTGTGACAAGTATTAACAGAGATCCAGGAAAATAACATGAACGAATCTTTGATTTGAATTGAAGCCTGAACTCTGGTTCTACTCCGAGACTGTGCCAGGTCTGCTTAATACTGCATATATTTCATGTTTTGCATTTGATTGTGAAAACAATTGAGACTGATTGTTTTGCTGCAGACTACATCCACCAGTCATCACGGGTACGGCGATCAAATCGTGCGTCTAACCCTGTCAAATGTTTTATTGCGCAGGTGAGGCTTCCTGCATCGTGGTTTCGTGGAGCACGTTGTTTGGAAATACAGCAACGCAGCTGAGATCCGGCATGGACCAGCGAGTTGATGTTCATGACAGCGATGGTCGGCTTTCGAACGAATACATATCTCAGGCGATCATGTGACAAGGTTTTGCAGACGGTGAAAGTAAAAGCCACGAAGATCCCTGACACCGCACCGCTAATCACGCAATCGCGTCGCATAGTCAGTGTGACGATTTAACCCACGACCTTGGCGTTATGAGCACCACGCTCTAACCTTCTGACCGAACCGATCGAAGCCACTGGGGCGGCCCAAGCAAATGCCTATATTGCCGGTGCTCACAACCACGGCGGCTGTTCATTTTCTTCGTAATATCGATCGCACGATAGTCTGAAATATTTCCTTTCGTTGCAAAGCTTTTCAACAAAAAATGCATTTACTTTTCCGAACGCACATACTCGAGTTAACCATTTGCTCTGAAATCAAAAATTAAGCACAATGTCGGGACGCAAGCAATTTCAATCGCAATGCCACCAGCTCAATTTTCCAGAAACTGTCCTTGGAAACATTCGACCCTTTTCACTCCACTGATACAAGCTTGCCAACCTATTATAAAAGATCCTGCTCTAACCTATTTCTCATCCAAATTCAATTAGCTAGCAATTGAAGCGAACATGGAAGTTCAGTTGCCACAGGTCTGCCATTCTGATTTTTTTTAAGGTTTTCGCACTCACATTGCATGCAACCTGTGACAAAAGGTTGTAGCTTTGTGACCCAGTTATGACAGTGACATCAACTGCCATAATGTTTTAATAGGCAGTGCGGTTTGAGAATTTGCTGCCGTACTAAAATAAATAAATTGCAATGGAGTATGGCCTAAGTAACTGATAAGGAAGTCAGCAGTAGAGTCCTCATCTTTCCGTCGAATTTTCCAGGGACTGAAACAAATTTAAGTTTGGAAAATTGAACTCTTCAGATTATTGGAGAGAAGTTTGACGTGGGAGATATACTTTGATAAATAAGGATTTCATCCTCCAGTAGTTGTGCGCGATCTTGCTCCCTCTCCAGGGCACGGTTGACAGTTTAACTGAACCTCTCTCACTCAAGGTTATTCCCAAAATGTCTTCACGTTTTACTTAATGTGCACACAGTAAAGAGAACGCTACCTCTGTCCTGCTCTACGAATTTTTGAAAAAGAAAGTAAATTGAGACAGAAAACTTCATGACTTTAAGCCAAGAACTGAGATGAGCAGTTGAATTGTGGCATTTAAGATTATGGGAATAGTGCATAAAGTAGGACAAGTGTGATGCATTACTTTATTTTTGTTAGTATGCGCTTGATGGACTGCCAGGATGCCCTCTATACCATAAGATTTGCTACTCTATGTGCTCACAGGCCAATTAATAATTGGTTGCCACGTATTTTCCCGTCCTTTGCTGTGATCCTACATCTCCTCAGTACCTACATTTGCATTTACTACTCCACGAGACAACACCCCCACAGTACCTCCAACTCGTCCACGCCGACCAGATATCTTAAACAAATCTCGTCCCAAATGCTTGCAATTGGCCGCTAGCCCTTTGAACCTTTCCTGTTCGCACACCCATCCAGATCCCTTTTACATGTTGTAATTACCACCACCATTTCATCTTGCATACATGCCCCAATCTCTGCATGAAAACTTTGTACTTAATTCCCTTTTATAGTTTTCCCCTCTCACCCTAAATCTATGTGGTCTTCTTCTGGACAACCCCAACCAAGGGCAAAAAACTTGTCTATTTATCATATGTCGACGCCTCGTTAACGTAAACCTCGATAAAGTCACCCCTCAGCTTCTGTCGCTCCAGGGAAAACAGCCTCAGTCTGTTCAGCCTCTCCCTGTAGCTCAAATCCTCCAACCCTGCCAACATCCTTGTAAAGATTTTCTGAAACCTTTCAAGTTTCACAACATCCTTCCGATAGAAAGGAGAAAAGAATTGCATGCAATATTCCAAAAGTTGCCTAAACAATGTATTGTACAGTAACAGCATGATCTCCAATCTCCTTTTCTCATTGCTGTGACCAATAAAGGGAAGCCTGCCAAGCACCTTCTACACGATCCTCTCTACCTGTTACTCTATTTTCAAGGAGCTATGAACCTGCACTCCAAGGCCTCTTTGTTCAGCAACACTCCCCAGGCCCTCACCATTAAGTGTACAAGTCCTGCTCTGTTTTGTTTATCCAAAATGCAGCACCTCGTAAGTATCTAAATTAAACTCAATCCGCGATTACTTGGCCCATTCCCCCATGTTGTCAAAATCTCATTATATTCTGTGTTAAGTGCACCACCAGTCTTGATGTCACCTGCAAATTTTATATAATGTGGTACATAAGACTTAGCAATGATCAACTCACCACAGTTTCAATGAGAACCTTCTGACTGATCTGAATCGTCTTTATGTCTTCAGTTCCACAAATCCTATTTGATCACCTGGCATTTCTCGGGGATTTCCTAGATCTTCCTTCATGAAGATTCGTGCAAAGTAACTGGTTAGTTTCTCTGTCATTTCCTTGTTCTCCACGATAAATTTACCTATCACTTACAGATTTTCACATCTGATTTTGCCTTTGTATTCTTTGATATACAGATCATAGATTTAGGATGTCTTCGTGTTTCCTGTTTGCTTGTAATCAAGTTCGTTTTCATTTCCTCATGAGTTTCTTGGCTCTCAATTTCTGGAACATAATTTTTTCCGAATTCTCAGGTCCCCACAATATCTGGAATTCTGCTGAAGCTGCTTCCTTTGACTTAATGCAATCTTTACTTTCTTATGTTAACCATCATCGAGTTACTTTCCCTTTCTTTGATGTTTGTAACACAGATATATATATATATATAATATTATGTGTGTGTGTGTCAGACTTTGCAGTAATTCTATCTACAACAAACATTGTTCTTCGAACACTCAATGTGATATTTCATTTTGTGCCCATTCCCTACAGTTTCCTTCCCCATCCAATGCATCCTAAATCGTGCCTAACCTCATCGTAATTGCCTTTCCAACAGCCATAACTCTTGCCCTGTGGTGTATAACAATCCCTTTCCATCGCTAAAGGAAACACAACTGAATTGTCGTCACTATCACCAAATTACTCACTCACCTCCTAATTTAACACCTGGCCTGGTTGATATATCAGTATTAAATCCAATGTGGCCTTAGCCCTTGTTAGCCAGTCCACATACTGAGTGAGGAAACCCTCCTGCACACATTGGACCAAATCTGACCCATCCAAAGTACTTGTACTACACTATTTCCAGTCAATATTTGGAAAGTTAAAGACCCCATAACAACTAACCTATCTGTCTCCCTCCTCTCGAGAATCATCTTTGCTATTCTTTCCTCTACATCTCTGGAACTATTCGGAGGCCTTTGGAAAACTTCCAAGGGGGTAAACTCTCCTTTCCTGTTTCTGACCTCATCCCATATAACTCAGTAGACAAGCCCTCCAACGTCCTTTTTTGCAACTGTAATACATTCCTTGTCTGATAATGCTACACACCGTCCCACCCCACTTTACCATCTCCTCTGTTCGTACTGGACCATATAATTCCTGGAACGTGCAACAACCATTTCTGTCCCTGCTCTACCCATGTCTCCGAAATGACCACAACATCGAATTCCTAGGTACGATCCCATGCTGCACGTTCACCCACCTTATTCCAGATGCTCTCTGCGTTGAAGTCGACATAATTCAAACCGATTTCTTGCTTGCCAGTACCCTCTTGTGACCTTGAAACCTTGTTTCAGACCTGTCGTCTCTCAACCTTCTGTATTCTCGAACGGCAATTTAGGTTTCCATCCATCTACTAAATTAGTTCAAACCCACCTGAAGAGTGTTAGCAAATTTCCCCAAGCACCCCCCAGAATATTTGTGCCCCCTCTGGCTTAGTTTTAGAGGTCCCACCTACTCCAAAACGAGCCCCAAGTATTCAGGAATCCAAAACCCTCCCTCCTACACTATCCCTTAGCCATATATCCAACTCCTCCCTCGAGGCCAAAGTGGGTACTAAAGATGCTGGAGATTGTTTTCAAGATTAGAGTGGTGCTGGAAAAGCACAGCAGAGCAGGTAGCATCAGTTAGCAAGACAAATCGACGTTTAATGCAAAAACACTTCATTAGTAGTGAGGCCGATCTCCTCTCTCTCCCTATTCCTCACCTCAGAACCACGGACATGGGAAACAAACCAGAAATAACAACTCCGCCTGTCCTAGCTCTAAGCTTCTATCCTAGCTCCCTGAATTTCTGCATTAAATACCCATCTCTCGTCATACCTATGTCGGTGATGCCGAAGTGGAATACGACTTGGCGCTGCTCCCACTCCCCCTCAAGGATTCCGAAAACACGAGCAGAGACATCACGAACCCAGGCACTTGGGAGGCAACACACCACAAAACCTCCTATCTGTCCCCCGAATTATACAGCTCCCAATTAATTATGCTCTGCTCCTCTTCCCCCTTCCCTTCTGAGCAACAGGGATAGACCTTGTGCCATATACAGGCCCCATTGCTTACCCCAGGCATTGAGAAGACTAAGCCTGTAGGGTTGTTTTCTTATTGGGAATAAAAACATTCCCTACATCCACCTCATATTGGAAAATAGAATTAGTCCTCCCCATTTTGTTCCTGCGGATGCCCTCAGACTCTTGCAACTAAACTTTCATTTTGTTCTTTCCTCCTGGCACAAACGTCTCACTCTCCTATCCCATTCTTCAAGGAATTCCTCGTTAGTTTACATATTTTGATGCACATCAACATCCAAGCCATCTGGAATGCTTCTCTATACAGGGCAGCAACTAAGACCTGTTTCTTCAGTTCCCTATCCCTTTTGTTGTAAGGTTTTAACATACTCACATTACATCCGATAGAGTTTCTTTTTGTCTGACATCTTTACCAGATTGTTTGTCTGACTCAACTTCTTCTCAATTTGTTAGGAACACCTCAATCTGGCTTTGGAGGGCTCTCCATTCACTTGTAACAATACCCATGGGAAAACTTACGCAGTTTCGAGCTTCTTTTGTCTGTCTCCTGCTTCCGTCTGTGCTTTCCCCTCTTCAGGTATTTCACTTATTCAATTTAATTTCTTCCTTCAATTTAGATATACAATCCAAATGTGAAATCTCTGACGTCGGTCTTGTCAATTGTTTTCTTTATTCGTTTGAAATGCCTTCTCACTTCATACCAAATATTGACTCAAAGGGAGTAAACTAAGTCGATTCGTTTGGAGCATCTCTAATGGTAATCAAGATGAAGGGGATGCATTTATCCCCATCATTCGGGAAAGAATGACAGTACACTCTTAACATTGTCCTCAGGTTTTGAAGCCACGTTCCCAAGTCTCCATGATGGTACTCGCTTGGTTGAACATGCTGCATTTTAAATCCATGATTTTCGTAGCAGTACATTTAGACCATTGGAGTAACTGAATCTCCCTGTGTAGCCCATACCATCTAAACAAAATGGCCTTTGCCTTAACAGTAGGTAATGGAATGGCCTACAGAAAACGGGGAGACACAGCCATTATGGTTGGTAAGTACTGGGTCCCATTTTTAGTTTTAGAGAGGGTACATACGCAATTAAGCGTATAACCCGTGCGAAATGTTCTGCAAAATTGGCAATTAGCAACTAAGGTGCTGGTTTTGTAATTGACTGTGGCTTCCACACCATTTGGCACACATGAACTTTTGGCATATTTTACCAACCTTCTTATGCAGTGCAGGACAACGGATATAGCCTGCATCGTCCTCACACTGAGATTAGCTCCTCCAGGTGATTCGTGCATTACTCGCAATGTTTCCTGAACATATGCTAATTGCAACACAATGTGGTGCACTTCCGCCCATTTCTTCTCTGCATGAACCTGCTGGTATGTCCATTTTACCCCTCGAATTCTGCCCTTAAGATAATAAAACTGGGTAATACATTCTGATTCCTTTTCTGAGTATGCACCATGATATAGATCTGTTACCGTCTCATTTTTCGGTTGTAAGTCCATTTGCTTTTCAGGACAAAGCAACTCTGCCTGATCCTCTCCCTATTCTGGTTTTTGCTGTACCATGACATCAAGCAGGGTGTCACCTAACTGAAGATCAACTTCTTAATCTGTTTCTTTAGCTTTTCGTTCTTGCTGTAACTTAACATAATGGGATCTATTTACTACACGGCCTGGAATAATTCCAATAATTTTGCTTTGAACTACTCAGTTCCCTGGTTTTCCTTCGATTTTCTGCATGACAAGGAACATTACCCCCACCTTGAATCCTGTCGGGTTGTTCCCAAAATAAGCCGTATTTCTGGAATTAACAGTCTGCCAATCACTCCCAAAACGTTACTTCCCAAGTCTTGATTTGGCACTCCAATATGATCTGTTAGAGGGACATCATACATTTCTGTCCCTGTATTCCACAGTGGCTGAGTGGCTAGCACTGCTGCCTCGCAGCACCAGTCACGGGTGACTGTCTGTGTGGAGTTTGCACAATCCCCCTGTGTCTACATGCATTTACTCCGGGTGCTCCAGTTTCCTCCCACGGTCCAAAGATGCGTGGGTCAGGTGAATTGGCCATGCTAAACTGCCCACAGTGTTCGGTGCATTAGTGGGGAGTAGGTGAATGGTTCTGCGTGGATTACTCTTTGTAGGGTCGGTGTTGACTTGTTGGTCCAAAGGGTCAGTTTTCCCTCTGTAGTGTATGGAATCCAATCCAATTGCCTAACCTGTCAGAAAGAGTGGTGATACTTTCAGTTTACTATTGCAGTGAGCAGATACCGTATCTCTTTACATTGTCACTTCTTTCCTTTGCCCAATACACTGCACCCCAACCCGCCAACCCCCACCCCCCCGTTCTTCCTGAGTAAACTTTACCCACGGAGGTGAAGTGTTTATAGAGACCAGGCACTATCTCAATACCCAGTCCCTGCCTAGGCTCTGCACTCTCTTGTAGCTCCTCGACTTTACTTCGGGTTTCCTTGACGACTTCTACTCAGCCCACTGGTTTAGCCTATTTTAAACAATCTATTTCTCTCGTGGCTTTCTTTAACGAACACCACTGGTACTTAACATTTTCCACTTAACCACAGTGGGAACACCTGGTGACTTTCACCTCCTTTTCAATTCCTTGGCATTCTTCACCTCGTGTGATAAGTATTTCCAAGGTCATTCGCTCTTTGTTTTGTAGTAAGCGATCCCTCCTTCTCCTGATTAATATCCCTCCCGGGATGAAATTCCTGTTGGAAACTAAATTTCACCTTCTGCTAAAATGAATATTCATCTGCCATCCGAGACACTTTTGTCACTTTTGGAACCTTCTCTTCATCCACATAAGTTCTTATCACCTCTGGAAGTGAGCTCTTAAACTCCTCCCACCGAACAATCTCTCTTACAGCCTTATGTGTCTTGTCTATTTTTCAGTTGCACATCTATCGCAATTTCCATGTTTAACTCTTAAGATCTCAAAGTAAATCCGACCTGGCTTCTTCTTTATATTTATACACTGTTGCCTATATGGTTCTGGTACCAATTCATAAGCAATCAAAATAACATGTTTGGCATGTGCATAATCTCTGGACCCCCGTGACAGACTTGCACATATCTCACCAGCCCTGCCTACAGCATTAATCAGTATGAGGTGAAAGTGAGTACTGTAGATGCTGGAGATTAGAGTCAACATTCGAGTAATGCTGGAAAAGCACAGCAGGTCAGGCAGCATCGAAGGAGCAGGAACATCGATTTTGCGGGCAAAACTCCATTCATCGAGAATTCTGATGAAGGGCTTTTGTCTGAAATGCCGATTTTCCTGTAAATCAGCACACCAGAAGCATTCTCTGGGCACCACATTTGCCTCGCCAATTTTATAAATATGATATCCCGATCATGTTTTTGTCTAAGATGGACTTGTTTATCATCACTGTTCACTGCCCTAAGTTTGCCGTATCATTTCATCGTTCTAAACTGACTTTCCTGTTCACTTTGCTATTTCCGGAGTTCAAATTCTTTCTTTCTTTCTCCCTCTCTTTCCCTTTTTTGCACAGCTGAGAAACTTCTCTCTCTTTCTTGATCTTCTAACATGGCTGTTCTTTCATTTTGAAAATTTCTTCTCTCTTTCTCTCTCTGGGTCTTTGCTTCGTTAAGATTTTTTTCTGTGGAGAGTGCGTGGTGCTAGAAACGCACAGCACGTCAGGTAGCATCCGAGGAGTAGGAGAATTGACATTTTCGTCATAAGCTTCTTGATAGCCTGGAACGTCGAATCTCTTGCTCCTTCGAAGTTCCCTGACCTCCTGTGTTTTTCCAGCACCACATTCTCGGCTCTAATCTCCAGGATCAGCATTCCTCACTTTTGCCTAAGAATCTTTTCTCCCTATCTTTCTCCTCTATCTCAAGCTGTTTCATCTGCCATTGAATTTTAGCCATTTCCAGTGCTGCAAATGACCTTTCCAGCAGATGTAAATGTTGAGCTATTTCGGTAATACCCACATCGTTTTTTTTTCCCGAGACACAGGCGAGTCCAAAACCAGCTGTCTGCTAACTGTAGCAACTTTTCCTTGCTCACGTCTCCCGAAGTCACATCTTCAACCCCAGAATATACTTTGTAACTGAAAGTGTCATTTCTCTCACTTTTAATCTCAACGGGAAGCAAGTGAAATTAAACAATTTTTTCCCGCCTAAATTTTATTTTACATTCCAGCACAGTAATCGAACATTGTGATTAAATTTTCTGGGACATTTCACATCTCAAAGCTGTTCATTAATCTGTCGAAATCGGCCCACATCCGCCTAAATATATCTACCCCTGTCCAAATCCCAGAATGGATCGCTCTAAACCTGCCCAAATTCTGGATGATGAGCACAAACTGTCCCGACACAGAGGATGAACCCCTGTATTAATTTAAACCAAGCAACCAGAGAAGATTACCTCGCCTCGTTAAATGTTAAAATGCGTGCATGAGTGAAAGAGAACTCATAATTTCCACTATTTAAAGAGAAATAATAATTTATTTTCCTAAGTCTGATAGTGAACGTGAACCAACAACTGTAATCAATTCCAAGCTGGCTTTTCTTAACTAAACACCATCTCACCACAACTCGATAAAAATGCTGTTCTATGTATCTATCTGTCTATCCAGCTATCTATCTATCTATCTATCTATCTATCTATCTATCTATCTATCTATCTATCTATCTATCTATCTATCTATCTATCTATCTATCTATCTATCTATCTATCTATCTATCTATCTATCTATCTAACTATCTATCTATCTATCTATCTATCTATCTATCTATCTATCTATCTATCTATCTGTCTATCTATCTATCTGTCTGTCTGTCTATCTATCTGTCTATCTATCTGTCTGTCTGTCTATCTATCTATCTATCTATCTATCTATCTATCTATCTATCTATCTATCTATCTATCTATCTGTCTATCTATCTATCTATCTATCTGTCTGTCTATCTATCTGTCTATCTATCTGTCTGTCTGTCTATCTATCTATCTATCTATCTATCTATCTATCTATCTATCTATCTATCTATCTGTCTGTCTATCTATCTATCTGTCTATCTATCTATCTATCTATCTATCTATCTATCTATCTATCTGTCTATCTATCTATCATACTTAAGTCCAAAGTGACGAAATAATAGAGACCGGCTGTTCAAAAATAGATACTTGTAACAATTGGCTGCTAAGTTAACTCCTGAACTTTGGTTGCTCTTTCGGCAACACTTCAAACTCAACCAATCAATTTTAACTATTCCCACAATACTAAAAACCAATTGAATATGAATTTATTATATGGATGACATCCAACCATTGAGAGGGAATCGCGTTGGAGGTATAAAAACACAGGTATTTTGAAAACCTGTCACACAAACTGTCATACACCGAGAGAGCTCACTGTCCAACTAATATGAAAAGTTCTAAAACTAACCAAATAGCACTATCGATCAAAGGCTACATTCTCCCGTTAAAAAAATGCACAAATCTAAAAGGAAGAAGACAGCAAATTTGGGAAGACAAGGAAGGAAGGTAGAAGAGAGATGAGAAGACCATCTGCATGAACTCTAAAAAATTAAGTTAATGTAAATTTTAATATTTGTGTAATTCGAACAGCATTTTTATCGAGTTGTGGTGAGATGGTATTTAGTTAAGAAAAGTCAGCTTGGAATTTATTACAGTTGTTGGTTCACGTTCATTATCAGAGTTAGGAAAATAAATTATTATTTCTCTTTAAATAGTGGAAATTATGAGTTCTCTTTCACTCATGCACGCATTTTAACATTTAACGAGGCGAGGTAATCTTCTCTGGTTGCTTGGTTTAAATTAATACAGGGGTTCATCCTCTGTGTCGGGACAGTTTGAGCTCATCATCCAGAATTTGGGCAGGTTTAGAGCGATCCATTCTGGGATTTGGACAGGGGTAGATATATTTATAGGCGGATGTGGGCCGATTTCGACAGATTAATGAACAGCTTTGAGATGTGAAATGTCCCAGAAAATTTAATCACAATGTGCGATTACTGTGCTGGAATGTAAAATAAAATTTAGGCGAGAATAAATTGTTTAATTTCACTTGCTTCCCGTTGGTGAGATTAAAAGTGAGAGAAATGACACTTTCAGTTACAAAGAATATTCTGGGGTTGAAGATGTGACTTCGGGAGTCGTGAGCAAGGAAAAGCTGCTACAGTTAGCAGACAGCTGGAGCTGGACTCGCCTGTGTCTCGGGAAAAAAAAACGATGTGGGTATTACCGAAAGAGCTCAACATTTACATCTGCTGGAAAGGTCATTTGCAGCATTGGAAATGTCTAAAGTTCAATGGCAGATGAAACAGCTTGAGATAGAGGAAAAAGATAGGGAGAAAAGATTCTTAGGCAAAAGTGAGGAATGCAGATCCCGGAGATTAGAGCCGAGAATGTGGTGCTGGAAAAGCACAGGAGGTCAGGGAACTTCGAAGGAGCAAGAGATTCGACGTTCCAGGCAATGACCAAGCTTAAGACCAAAATGTAAATTCTCCTACTCCTCGGATGCTACCTGATGTGCTGTGCGTTTCTGGCACCACGCACTCTCCACAGAAAAAAATCTTAGCGAAGCAAAGACCCAGAGAGAGAAAGAGAGTAGAAATTTTCAAAATGAAAGAAAAGCCATGTTAGAAGATCAAGAAAGAGAGAGAAGTTTCCCAGCTGGGCAAAAAAGTGAAAGAGTGGGAGAAAGAAAGAATTTGAACTCCGGAAATAGCAAAGTGAACAGGAAAGTCAGTTTAGAACGATGAAATGATACGGCAAACTTAGGGCAGTGGAGAGTGACAAGGAAAAAACCAATTTTAGACAAAAACATGGTCGGGATATCATATTTATTAAATTGGCGATGCAAATGTGGAGCCCAGCGAATGCATATGTAATGCTGATTTACAGGAAAATCGGCATTTCAGACAAAATCCCTCCATCAGAATTCTTGATGAACGGATTTTGCCCGAAAAATCGATGTTCCTGCTCCTTCGATGCTGCCTGACCTGCTGTGCTTTTCCAGCATTACTCGAATGTTGACTCTAATCTCCAGCATCAACAGTACACACTTTCACCTCATACTGATTAATGCTGTAGGCAGGGCTGGTGAGATATGCGCAAGTCTGTCACGGGGGTCCAGAGATTATGCATATGCCAAACATGTTATTTTGATTGCTTATGAATTGGTACCAGAACCATATAGGCAACAGTGTATAAATATAAAGAAGAAGCCAGGTCGGATTTACTTTGAGATCTTAAGAGTTAAACATGGGAATTACGATAGATGTGCAACTGAAAAATAGACAAGACACATAAGGCTGTAAGAGAGATTGTTCTGTGGGAGGATTTTAAGCGCTCACTTCCAGAGGTGATAAGAACTTATATGGATGAAGAGAAGGTTAAAAAAGTGAGAAGAGTGTCTCGGATAGCAGATGAATATTCATTTTAGCAGAAGGTGAAATTTAGTTTCCAACAGGAATTTCATCCCGGGAGGGATATTAATCGGGAGAAGGAGGGATCGCTTACTACAAAACAAAGAGCGAATGACCATGGAAATACTTATCACATGAGGAGAGGAATCCCAAGGAATTGAAAAGGTGGTGGAAGTTACCAGGTGTTCCCACTGTGGTAAAGTGGAAAATGTTAAGTACCAGTGCTGGTCGTTAAAGAAAGCCACGAGAGAAATAGATGGTTTAAAATAGGCTAAACCAGTGGGCTGAGTAGAAGTCGTCAAGGAAACCTGAAGTAAACTCAAGGAGCTACAAGAGAGTGCAGAGCCTAGGCAGGGACTGGGTATTGAGATATTGCCTGGTCTCTACAAAGACTTCACCTCCGTGGGTAAAGTTTACCAAGGAAGAACGGGGTGGGGGTGGGGGGGTTGGCGGGTTGGGGTGCAGTGTATTGCGGAAAGGAAAGAAGTGACAATGTAAAGAGATACGGTATCTGCTCACTGCAAGAGTAAACTGACAGTATCACCACTCTTTCTAACAGGTTAGGCAATTGGATTGGATTCCATACCCTACAGAGGGAAAACTGGCCCTTTGGACCAACAAGTCAACACCGACCCTACAAAGAGTAATCCACCCAGGGCCATTCACCTACTCCCCACTAATGCACAGAACACCATGGGCAGTTTAGCATGGCCAATTCACCTGACCCGCGCATCTTTGGACTGATGGAGGAAACTGGAGCACCCGGAGGAAATCCACGTCGACACAGGGAGAATGTGCAAACTCCACACAGACAGTCACCCGAGGCTGGTGCTGCTAGTCAGCAGTGCTAACCACTCAGCCACTGTGGAATACAGGGAAAGAAATTTAACCTGTCCCTCTAAGAGATCATATTGGAGGGCCAAATCAAGACTGGGGAAGTAGCGTTTTGGGAGTGATTGGCAGACTGTTAGTTCCAGGAATACAGCTTGTTTTGGGAACGACCCGACAGGATTCAAGGTGGGGGTAATGTTCCTTGTCATGCAGAAAACCGAAGGAAAACCAGGGAACTGAGTAGTTCAAAGCAAAATGATTGGAATTATTCCAGGCCGTGTAGTAAATAGATCCCATTATGGTAAGTTACAGCAAGTATGAAAAGCTGAAGAAACAGATTAAGGAGTTGATCTTCAGTTCGGTGACAACCTGCTTGATGTCATGGTACAGCACAAACCAGAACAGGTGGAGGATCAGCCAGAGTTGGTTTGTCCTGAAAAGTAAATGGACTTACAACCGAAAAATGAGACGGTAACAGATCTATATCATGGTGCATACTCAGAAAAGGAATCATAATATATTCCCGAGTATTATTATCTTACGGACAGGATCCGAAGGTGAAAATGGACATAACCGCAGGTTCATGCAGAGAAGAAATGGGCGGAAGTGCACCAGATTATGTTGCAATTCGAATATATTCAGGAAACATTGCGAATAATGTACAAATCACCTGTAGGAGTTAATCTCAGTGTGAGGACGATGCAGGCTACATCCGTTGTCCTGCACTGCACAAGAAGGTTGGTAAAATATGCCATAGGTTCATATGTGCCAAATGGTAGGGAACCCACAGGCAATAACAAAACCAGCACCTTTGTTGCTAATTGCCACTTTTGCAGAACATTGCACACGGAGTACACGCTTAATTGCGTATGTACCCTCTCTAAAACTAAAAATGGGACCCAGTACTTACCAACCATAATGGCGGTATCTCCCCATTTTCCGTAGGCAATTTCATTAGCTACAGTTAAGGCAAAGGCCATTTTGTTTAGATGGTATGGGCTACAAAAGGGAGATTCAGTCACTCCAATGGTCTAATTTTACTGCTATGCAAATCATGAATAGATTAGACATACAGCATGTTCAACCAAGCGTGTACCATCATGGAGACTTGGAAACGTGGCTTCAGAACCTGAGGGTAATGTTAAGAGTGTACTGTAAGGCTTTCCCGAATGATGGGGATAAATGTATCCCCTTCATCTTGTTTACCATTAGAGATGCTCCTAATAAATCTGAATAGTTTACTCCCTTTGAGACAACATTCGGGTATGAAGTGAGAAGGCATTTCAAACTAATAATGCAAACAATTGACAGGACGGACGTCAGAGATTTCACATTTGGATTGTATATCTAAAGGGAAGGAAGAAATTAAATCGACTAGGTGAATTACCTGAAAAGGGGAAAGCACAGACGGAAGCAGGAGACAGACAAAAGAAACTCGAAACTGCGTATGTTTTCCCATGGGTATTGTTACAAGTGAAAGGAGAGCCCCTCAAAGCCAGATTGAGTGGTCCCTAACAAATTGAGAAGAAGTTGAGTTAGACAAACAATCTGGTAAAGATATAAGACAAAAAGAAACTCTATCGGATGTTATGTGAGTATGTTGAAACCTTACCACAAAAGGGACAGCGACCTGAAGAAACAGGTCTTAATTCCTGCGTTGTAGAGTGAAGCAATGCAGATGTCTTGGATTTTGATGTGCATCAAAATATGTAAAATAACGAGGAATTCCTTGAAGAATGGGATAGGAGAGTGAGATGTCTGTCCCAGGAGGAAAGACCGAAATGAACGTTTAGTTGCAAGAGTCTGAGGACATCTGCAGGAACAAAATGGGGATGACACATTCTATTGTCCAATATGAGCTTGAAGTAGTGAATGTTTTTGCTCCCAATAAGACAACACCCCTACAGGCTTAATCTTCTCAATACCCGGGGTAAGCCATGGGACCTGTATATGGCACAATGTCTATCCCTGTTGTTCAGAAGGGAAGGGGGAAGTGGAGCAGAGCATAATTAATTGGGGACTGTATAATTCGGGGACAGATAGGAGGTTTTGTGGTGTGTTGCCTCCCAGGTGCCTGGGTTCGTGATGTTTCTGCTCGTGTTTTCATGACAGGGTGACCTCTCCTTTCCTGTTTCTGACCTCATCCAATACTAACTCAGTGGACAAGTCCTCCAACCTTCTTTTGTTTGCAACCGTAATACTTTCCTTGTCTGATAATGCGACACACCGTCCCACCCCACTTTACCATCTTCACTGTTCTTACTGGACCATATAAATCCTGGAACGTGCAACAACCATTTCTGTCCCTGCTCTACCCATGTCTCCGAAATGACCCCAACATTTGAGGGGGAGGGGGAGCAGCGACAAGTCGCATTCCACATAGTCACCACCGACATAGGTATGACGAGAAATGGGGATTTAAGGCAGAAATTTAGGGAGCTAGGATGAAAGCTTCGAGCTAGGACTGGCGGAGTTGTTATTTCTTTTCGTTTCCCATGTCTGTGGTGGTGATGTGAGGAATAGGGAGAGAGAGGAGATAGGCCTCACTACTGATGAAGAGTTTTTGCCTTAAACGTCGATTTTTCTTGCTACCTGCTCTGCTGTGCATTTCCAGCACCTCTCTAATCTTGACTCCAATGTCCAGCATCTTCAGTACCCACTTCGGCCACAAGGGAGGAGTTGGATATATGGCTAAGGGACAGTGTAGGAGGGATGGTTTGGATTCCTGAATACTAGGTGCTCTTTTTGGGGTAGCTGGGACTTCTAAATCAAAGCCAGAGGGGGCACAAATATACTGGGGTGTGCTTCGGGAAATTTGCTAACACTCTTCAGGTGGGTTTGTACTAATTTAGCAGATGGATGGAAACCTAAATTGCTTTCGAGAATACAGAACGTTGAGCGACGACAGGTCTGAAACAATGTTTCAAGGTCGCAAGAGGGTACTGGCAAGCAAGAAGTCGGTTTGAAGTTTGTCTACTTCAATGCAGAGAGCATCTGGAAAAAGGTGGGTGAACGTGCAGTATGGGTTCGTACCTGGGATTTCGATGTTGGGGTCATTTCAGAGACATGGATAGAGCAGGGACAGAAATGGTTGTTGCACGTTCCAGGAATTATATGGTCCAGGAAGAACAGTTAAGATGGAAAAGTGGGGGTGGGGCCGTGTGTGGCATCATCAGACAAGGACAGTATTACGGTTGCAAAAAAGGACGTTGGAGGATTGGCCACTGAGTTAGTATGGGATGAGGTCAGAAACAGGAAAGGAGAGGTCACCCTGTTGGAAGTTTTCCATAGGCCTCCGAATAGTTCCAGAGATGAAGAGGAAAGAATAGCAAAGATGATTCTCGATAGGAGGGAGCGAGATAGGTTACTTGTTATGGGGGAATTTAACTTTCCAAATACTGACTGGAAATAGTGTAGCTCAAGAACTTTGGATGGGTCAGTTTTGGTCCAATGTGTGCAGGAGGGTTTCCTGACTCAGTATGTAGACAGGCCAACGAGGGACGAGTCTACATTGGATTTAGTACTGGTTTATCAATCAGGCCAGGTGTTAAAGTAGGAGGTGAGTGAGTAATTCCGTGATAGTGACCACAATTCAGTTGTGTTTACTTTAGCGATGGAAAGGGATTGGTATCCACCACAGGGCAAGAGTTATGGCTCTTGGAAAGGCAATTATGATGAGATTAGGCAAGTCCTAGGATGCATAGGATGGGGAAGGAAACTGCAGGGAATGGGCACAAAATGCAATTTCACATTGAGTGTTGGAAAAGCAATGTTTGTTGTTGAGAGAATTACTGAAAAGTCTGACATATATATATGCAGACACCAAAGAAAGGGTAGGTAACTCGATGATGGTTAACATAAGAAATTAAAGATTGCAGTAAGTCAAAGAAAGCAGATTCAGCAAAATTCCAGATATTGTGGGGACCTGAGAATTCGGAAAAATTTATGTTCCAGAAATTGAGAGCCAAGAAACTCATGAGGAAATGAAAATGAACTTGATTACCAGCAAACAGGAAACACGAAGTCTTCCTAAATCTATGATCTGTGTATCAAAGAAAACAAATTCAGAATCAATTGTGAAAATTTGTAAGTGATAGGTAAATTAATCGTGGAAAACAAGGAAATGACAGAGAAACTAACCAGTTACTTTGCACGAATCTTCATGGAGGAATTTCTAGGAAATTCCCAAGAAATGCCAGGTGATCAAATAAGATTTGCGGAACTGAAGACATAAAGTCGATTCAGATCAGTAAGAAGGTTCTAATTGAAACTGTGGCTAGTTGATCATTGCTAAGTCTTATGTACCACATGATATAAAATTTGAAGGTGACATCAAGACTGGTGGTGCACTTAACTCAGAATATAATGAGATTTTGACGACATGGGCGAATGGGCCAAGTAATTGCAGAGGGAGTTTAATTTGGATACTTATGAAGTGCTTCATTTTGGAAAAACAAACCAGAGCAGGACTTGTCCACTTAATGGTGAGGGCCTGGGGAGTGTTGCTGAAGAAAGAGGCCTTGGAGTGCAGGTTCATAGCTCCTTCAAAATAGAGTCACAGGTAGAGAGAATCGTGAAGAAGGTGCTTGGTATGAATTCCTTTATTGGTCACTGCAATGAGTATAGGAGATTGGAGATCATGTCGTTACTGTACAGTACATTGTTTAATCACTTTTGGAATATTGCGTGCAATTCTTGTCTCCTTTCTATCGGACAGATGTTGTGAAACTTGAAAGATTTCAGAAAATTTTGACAAGGATGTTGCCAGGGTTGGAGGATTTGAGCTATAGGGAGAGGCTAAATAGATTGAGGCTGTTTTCCCTGGAGCGACAGACGCTGAGGGGTGACTTTATCGAGGTTTACTTTAACGAGGGGCCTACATATGATAAATAGACAAGGTCTTTGCCCTTGGGTGGGTTTGTTCAGAACAAGAGGACATAGGTTTATGGTGAGAGGGAAAAAATATAAAAGGGAACTAAGTACAAAGTTTTCATGCAGAGGTTGGGGCATGTATGCCCAATGAAATGGTGGTGGCAATTACAACATGGAAAAGGGATCTGGATGGGTGTGCGAATAGGAAAGGTTCAAAGGGCTAGCGGCCAATTGCTGGCATTTGGGACGAGATTTGTTTAAGATACCTGGTCGGCGTGGACGAGTTGGAGGTACTGTGGGGGTGTTGTCTCGTGGAGTAGTAATGGATGGGAATATAGATTTGAGGTAATGGGCAGAAGGTGTGAAGGATGTGTGAGGCAAAATTTCTTAAAGAGGTGGGATCCTGAATACCTCATATAATTGGAAACAAATATTTAGATATGCCTTTGCATTACGAAGGTAAACGAGGTTCTGGGTTAAATATTGTAAAATGGGTTTCGAATTATTCAGCTTTTGTTTTTGTCTGGCCGTAAGTTGATCATTTGAAGGTCCATTGGTTTGTGCTGCAGGTTTTCTCTGACTCAGTAACTGCATGGTTTCCGTGTTACTTGTGTCTTAAACATTGTGGTTGGTCGTTCACTTGGTATGATTGGCGATTTGCAGTGGGGTCCCAACCGAGTGGCTTCACTTCCCACAACGGCATAGATCGCCATGACGGCACTTTCTTCTCAACCTTTTCCACCGGCTGAGGTGTGTTGACCCTCCAGTGAAACAGCCGCTAATTGTCTCCTCCATCGCCTCCTGCAGTTGCAAGTGAACCTTCAAACTGTGGAGTCTCTCCTGTCAACAATGCACGATGTGCAAAACATCCACTCTCCCGGAAGAGACGCATAACATTGGATACTATGTTATGGTTTTCCAAATGTTGTCGAAAGATTGCGATATTTCCCGTGTCGACATCCCTCCAAGACTGTGTAATCCAGACTGGTACTACTCATCTCTCTCAAAACTTCTCCAAATGTCCTGTCTCTCACTTTAAAACGATGCTGCACTGTTTTCCACCCTTGTTCACTAACAGCCTTCTGCCTTTACTGGAAGAACAGGCCTGTGGTCTTGCCTGACTTTGGCGACTTTACCCATCTTAAGACAACAAAGCTGGGCATTTCCATCGGATCACAATCTTTAGACTGTCATCCAAATGAAAAAGAAGCGAAGGAAACAAAGGATTTTGGGCGCTGGGAACCTGAAAAAAAAAACTGAAATGTCTGGATAAATTGCAATAGGACTAACAGCATCCATGGAGATTTAACGTTTCAGGTTTTAAATTGTGAAGAAGATTCTCTGGACCTGTTTCTCTTTCCACAGATGATGCAAGATCTGCTGAATGTCTATTTTGCTTTATAATAGCATTGTTTTCATTTACATATTCCCATTCTGTCCAATTGGCATTTAAATTGAGATAATATCACATTTTGTCCCATTATAGTCTATGTTCCAAATTTTTATCCTGCAAATCAAACCTGCCCACATCTCGTCTCAGGCTATTACTGTCACTTATTCTGAAGCTAATCTCAGTTACCATCCTTCATTATGGAAGACTGTTTCGAGACTAAAAAACAAACTAATGAGATGCTTCTTTGTTTCGGGTGTGTAAATTCTTCCAATGCAAGCTCAGGAACAAACATTAATGTAAATCTTTGGCGTATATAAATAGCATAAATAACCATTGTCATTGCATGTGCAACACAGCGGGTAGGGCTGAATGGGCCATTCGTAATGTCAAGACATTCTGCCTGAGTGAAGGTGAATGACGTGAACATATAACCCGCTGTATCTCAACAGCAGCATCACCTTTGGAGACTCTGGTAAGCAGCCCAGTGTGAACTAATGATCGAAGCAAGCTCATCAATGATTGACTTGGTGATTATTCTACCGATGCAATGCTCCTTTCATGGACATTTTGTTTCGAAAGTTGACAGCGTTTCAAAACATCAGGACTGGAAGTGGAGCTGAAGAAGAGAATGCCCGTCCCAGAAATGCATAGGTTTTAATGGTTGGGTGTTTGGGGATTGTTCATGTGGAAAAATAATTGTTGGGCTCAAAGGTTTATCCGTGGAAAATGGCGTTTGTAATTAATGCATAGTGTTTGGTTTGGGCTCTCTGTCAAGGAAAGAGCCGGATATGACTCTATCTGTTTCACAGTGAACGAGAAACATAGACGTAAAGTCAATTGAGTTGTCATTGACAGAAAGAGTTGAATTGCCCTCTGCCTCTCAACGCGCCATTTGAAGTTAGGAGGCCGATGTCAATCTTGTGGGAACGGAAAGAGTGAAATAGGTTGATCCCACGCTGCATTTTGTGGCCACAGTGATGACGGATTGTAAAGATCATGCCGGCGCTTTAGGTTGGAGTGAGTGAGGGAAATCTCAGTCTGTGTCTGTGGAGAGGAAGTTTATATGGGGTAAGAATGGCCTATAAGTTGTGCTCTACAAACTCTAGGAAAATAAGTAGCATGTGTTACTTTAAATACAAAATGAAATGTTGGGTGTTTGTGACAATACAAATGCAACGATCATGAATACCCACAATCTATAAATTATTTCGAGAAAAGAAAATCTGTTCCTTTTCAGAAACCTATGTTTTAAAATCCTGAGATTTTTCTCAGACTCGTTTGTCCAGCAAACCTGACATTTTTGTTTTTTATTCATTTTTTTGCTTTATGGAGCGACTGAGTAATGCATTATTCTCCATTGGAGGAGTTGACTGGAATGTAGACACAGAGAAAGTGATAGACATTGAAAAAAGAATAGCAAATATTTCATAACGATGTCTGATTTGATCCTGCACAGTTATACCACAACCAACAACACAGTAATCTCAACACACGACTCAATTTCCTGCACAGGGCCTATAGACTTGAAGATTGCAATACTTGAAATACCCACGCAATTGACGTGTTTTAAACGTTTGTCTTGATTCCCAACACAAGCTTTTTTTTAATGGTCGCAGTGCAGGAGAGAGATAACGTTCCCACTATGAACGTGCATGTACATTACATTTTCTGGGAATGTTTCTGAGTGCAAGGATGTAAGTAAATCTGTCCGTTGTAATTCCAGTGAGTGAGAGAGACAGAGTATTCCCAGTGTAAGAAAAAATCCTCTTTAATCAAGTGCGCTCTCTGCGCATTACATTTCACTTGTATTACCACTAAAATTTGTTTTCTCGAAACTAAATTCTGTTTTTCACTTTCTCCAATATTGTGCATGAGGACGGTCCTCTGTTGCTGTTTCTCAGTTTCCTATGAAGTCATTTTCATAACATTCAAAATTTATGAGATTTTTAAAAAATCACTATGGTAGGAAAAGAAACCTCGCTGTTGACTGTCATTTGAGAGTATATGGGGGTTGACAAACACTGGTATAACCTGGCCAAAAAGATAAACTCCATTTTAAAGAATACATAGAATGAAACGATACAAAGCGAGATTGTGTTTAAAATAAAGTGAATGACAGACCTGTGACAAACAGGCCTCCTTTTCCCAAATGATAAACTTTGGACTGAGAAAGGTCTGAAATAGGCTACTTTTTAAAAAATTTTGGAAGCTAAATCTGTTGGAATCAGTGGAGGCAGGTCAAAGCGAGGGAGGCACCCATCTGACAAATTACAGTCATTTACAGAGTGACAACAGCAGTGAGGAAGGTCATTCCACCCTGCATATTCATGATGATTATCAAAAGGTGCAACTCGAATAATTCACCAAATTGCCCTCGTTTCACTGTCGTTTCTGTTCAACTTCAGTTGATACGTACCTACGTGCACAGTGTTAATTGTTTCAATGGAAACACTTTCTGACTGTCCTCTCAGGAAAGCATCGAGATGAATCTGAACTGGTCTGCAGATTTTCCTCTGAACGCTGCTCACCACACTGATAAACGTACTAAATTCTCCAGTCTTTATAAATGTTCTATCAAAAGAGTTAAGACACTCAGCCCATCATGCCTGATCAGACCTTCAGTGAGATGATCAAAGAAACCAAGATTGAAAGCTTCCCTCATTCACTTGTGTTTATGCTGAAGCAGACTCCCTTCTGTCACATTGAATATCCTTGTCAATGCCCTGTACACACTCTGCAGGACAGTTATATCCCTCCTGTAATATACATTTTACAGAACAGCACATGGTAGTCTGGGCGTGGCACAAAATATGCAACAGAAGGGAGGATTATTCATAAATCACCTATAGTATGATTAACAGGTATTGCATGAACAACAGAATTTGATGTTTCACAAACTATTAATGCTCATCTGTGAAGAAAGTACGAAATCTCAGAAACACATTGTGACCTTTTCACTGCAATGAAATCGGTACCAGTCGTGTTTCTGTTTTCACTGTTATTCACACTCTGTCTGCGAGAGTGGTTACAGTAGTGTGGCAGCCCGAATGTGTTCCGAGGAAGAGTAGATACCACAGCAAGGTGGAGAAGGACATGGGCGGGACATGTGGGATTAAGAAATCACTGACTTGTGTGTGATACAATAACTGAGTTGAAGGGGCTCTATTGACTGAGCGGAATGAGAAGCAGTGACTGAGGTGAATGGGATAGTCTGACTTTAGGGAATCGGATGCAGTTACTGAGCTGAATGGGTCTAACTGAATGAGGATAGTGCGGTGCACTGACTAAATGGAGTGGCATGTGGTGACTGAGGCAAATAAGGCATGGTGGTTGAAAGTAGTGGGAGGGACTTACTGAGATAGGGTTGGATTTATGAATGAGGGGAATGGAACATAGTGAGTGGGATGCAGTCACTGAGGACAATGGTAATCAATGACTGAGGGGATGGAATTTAGCTTCTGATGGGAATTAGATATTGTGATTGACGGGAGTGGGATGTAGTGATTGATGGAAATCGAAATTATAGACTGAGGGCAGAAGCGTTACAAGAATGATGGTAGTGGAATGTGGTGGCTGGCAGGTGTTGAATGCAGTGACAGAGGGAGGGTTGAATGTTGGAGCAATATTCGTAAAACTAATAGGGATCACAAATTAATACGGGCAGAGTCATACAGCATTTGATGTTAACAACAGAGAAAATTAAAATACTTTGGCTTACTGCACCATTCCATGCAACTTACTATTCGAACCGATTTCGACGTCTTGTGTGCCCTGTAGTCTGAAGTCGACACGTGACTACTTCTTCAAAGTTATGAGGATTTCTGCTTCTCCCAGCCTTTGAGACAGTGAGTTCCAGGTTCCCACCACCCTCTCGATGAAAATAGATCCCAACAGTACAGTCACCATAGACGAATACAGGCCCTAAGATTGAGAGATAACCTGCAAGCAATGCAGGTACTGAAATTAATGAAGAGACTGAATGTAGGAAAATCTCTGACTCCAAGACAGACCCTGAAGACAGTACAATTCTCCAAGTTAAACAGCTGCTGTCACATTGTTTGTGCTGCACCCAGAGAGTTGCATGTAGTTAAGGAAGCGGCACATAAAAGGATGGACATAATTGCCCAGCAGTGGGTGCAGAGGAGATTGACGAGGATATTATTTGACTGCAAATTTTCAGTGATGAAGAAAGTTTGAACACAGTGAGCTTTTTATCCGAGGAGCATAGCATGTGACAGGAGTGGCTGCGGGCATTTGGGTAAAGGTGGGGAAAATCATTAGAGTGGCTGAGCTGACTGCATTAGGAGGGAGTGCATTCCATGCCCTTCTCACTCTCTGCGTAAAGGACCTGCCTCTGACATTTTTTCTTAAATCTATCACCCCTCATATTGTAGTTATGCCACCTCGTACAAGCTGACATCATTATCATAGAAGAAAGACTTTCACTGTTTGCCCTATCTGATCAGCTTGGATGTCTCTATCAGATCCCCTCTTAGCCTTCTTCTTTCCAATGAGAACAGACTCAAGTCTTTCAGCCTTTCCTCAGAAGACCCTCCCTCCAGACCAGGCAACACCCTGCTAAATCTCCTCTGCACCGATTTCACTCTTTCCACGTCCTTCCCAAAATTTTCAGGGGACCAGACCTGTACACAATATTCCAAGTGTGTCCACACCAGCGTTTTGTATAGTTGCAGCATAATATTGCAGCTCCAGAACTCAATCCCTCTACCAATGAAATCTGACACACCTTATGCCTTCTTCACGGCACTATCCTCCTGTGTGGCAACTTTCAGGCATCTATGTAGATGAACTCCAAGATCCCTCTGCACATCCACACTACCGAGAATCTTTCCATTGACCCAGTAATCTGCCATCCTGTTATTTTTCCCAAAGTGCATCACCTCACATTTAGCTGCATTGACCTCCATCTCCCACCTCTCAGCCCAATTCTGCAGTTTATCCAATTCCCACTGCAACCTGTAACATTCTCCAAAACTGTCCACTACTCCACCGACTTTAGTGTCATCTGCAAACTTCGTCATCCATCCACCTATGCCTGAGTCTAAGTCATTTCTAAAAATGACAAACAGCAGTGGTCCCAGGACAGATCCTTGCGGCACACCGCTGAAAACTGGACACTGGGCTGAATATTTTTCATCCACCACCACTCGTTGTCTTCTTTCAGAAAGCTAATTTCTAATCAAAACTGCTAAATCATCCTCAATTCCATGCCTCTGTAAGGATACTAATGAGAGGGTAACATAATTTTGTGATGAGATGATGTTCATGTATCCAGGTGACGAGTGTTCTGCCTGTTGTCCAATGCAGCGTTTGTTGCAGTTCTTGCAAGGTATATTGTAAATAACATGAGTTTAGCTTTATGTTCGGAGAGGGTCTTTCAAGTTCACTGGAAACTGTTTTAGTGTGTTGATGGGTTTGTGGACTATCATGATGCCAAGAGGTTTAATTCGTCTGTCAGTCATTTCTGAGGTGTCTTTGATGTAGGAGAGAGTGGCTAGGGTTTCTGGACGTGTTTTGTCTGCTTGTATTGGGTTTGTTGCTCAGTAATTGGCGGACAGTGTTCATTGGGTACCTGTTCTTTTTAAATACACTGTTTCAGTGATCTTCCTCTATTCTGCCCATATCCTCTTTGCTGTAGTTTGTGACTGATCATTGAAAGAGTGTTCTAATGCAGCTTCATTTGTGGATGTTGGGATATTTCTTCTGTAGTTTTCTTGTCAATGCCAGTATGAATTTCCCCAAGAACAAGCCAAACAGAGACATGCACGAGAATACCTCGAAGCACTCGACCGGAACGCTATCAACACACACATTGACTTGGACCCCAGCTAACACACGCCTGAGAAAGAAAACAGGATATGACATCACCATAGGAAATGATGTCACCACAGGAAAAGACATCACCGACCCGAGTAAACTCAAACATATCAATAGAAGGCTACACAACCAGTGCTTAATTCTAGGCTTCATTGCAAGTGTTACCTCGTACAGTGATGAAACGTCTGAAAATGAATGTTCCAGCTCAGCGAGCAAACCTATATTCAGAACCTAAACCAACCTGCGCTACAAATCTTCTCAAAACTCACCAAAGAACAATTCAGCTTGTTGGAGGGGTCGCTGAAATGGCTAGAACATAGATGTAAGATCGGGGAAGGAGATCTCAAGAATGTGTGAGGACAGAGCTTCCCAAAGAATTTGCAGTGGGAAGCCAAAACTCTCATTACTTTGAAAACATATTGAGAAGAAGTATTTAGATGCACCTTAGCGATGCCAAGTGATGTCAGTACACCTGTGACATTCTGTGGAAGTATTGGAATTGTTCGTGTTGGATTCTGTGTGGCGGAGGGCTTTGTGATGTTGACAGTTACATCTCAATGTCTGTGGTGTACCGTTGACTTCCATGTGATATTCAAACCAAATGGGCTTTTGTAGTTCAACTGGTAGATCGGCTGATTTGTGATGCAGAATGATCCAAGCAGAGGAGCTTCCTTTCCCACAATGGCTGGCCTCGCCATGAAGGACTCTTCTTTTCAATCCTTCAATCCACCCCTGATTTGTTGACTCTCAGGGTAATCCAACAATTGTCTACTTCACAGAATTATCTAATATATAAGAGACACTTTCAACCTATTGAGTCTGAACCATTAAAATGCTCTGGTCATGTCAAATTCACGTCCTCGGCCCATAACCTTGAATGGTAAGGCACAACTGCTCATCCAAGTATTCTGTAAACGATTCGACGTTCGCCACCTCCAACTTTCTTGTTGACAGTACAATTCCGACCACCACTACAATTTGCATGGAGTTTCTTTTTACTTCGCCAAACCCCACCCCTCCCGCCCCCCAAATGCCCATAAATGTCTACCTCTCATCGTAAAATGCTGTCATCTTGTTAATCCACCTGATGAAAGAAAACGAACAGATGCTTCCTTTCTGGAAAGTGAGACCTGAACTGCCAATGTTGGCAATCTGAAAAAGAAACAAAACGTTGTTACGAACTCAGCAGGTCTGGCGTGATCGTTTAGATGAGATTACTTACAGTGTGGAAACTGGCATTTCGGCCCAACAAGTCCACACCGCCCCGCCGAAGCGCAAACCACCCATACCCCGACATTTACCCCTTACCTAATACTACAGGCAATTTAGCATGGCCTGCACATATTTGGACTGTGGGAGGAAACCGGAGCACCCGGAGGAAACCCACACAGACACGGGGAGAACGTGCAAACTCCACACAGTCAGTCGCTTGTAGCGGAAATTGAACCCGGGACGCTGGCGCTGTGAGACAGCAGTGCTAACCACTGTGCCACCGTGCCGCCGTGAGGAAAGAGAAACAGATTGGACATTTTTGGTTTCATGATGAAGGGTTTCTAGAGCTCCAAAAGAAACTTATTATTCCTCCACAGATGCTTACATGACCTGCAGAGCTACAGCAATCTCTGATTTTGTTTTAAAGTGTCATCACAGTTCATTTCATCAAGTATTTTCTTCCACTTCCCCTCCAAAAGTCGATAATGTCGCAAATTGCCTCACTTTACCGCATCATTAACCTTATAGCATTCACATAAAACCTGCCAAGATCTGTGCTCAACTTCATGTCATCCCAGATGTTTTCAGGGGCATGGTTAAAAGGTCAGTATGTCGGCCAAGGTTAATTACACAGCACCCTTCATGACAGACTAATCATTCTAGGATATGTTAAACAATGCCATCAAAACAATGCAGTTTGCAACAAATAATATGAAAAAATGCAGAAGTAAATATTTCTTAATTTGGTTCTGTGGATTATTCAATTGAAATGGCACATTTTACCATAATTATTACATGTGTCATATCGTAGACAGTCCTACATACGTCACTGTAGAAATTTCAAGTTTAAAACCAGTGTAAACAATTCAATTGTAGTCCATTCGCTTGGGCCCATTTGAAGAATGAATCACAGAGTTGATGTTAATCCGTCTGGATCCCAAATTGAGGGATGAACATGAAAGTTAAATATCCATTGGGTTATCAGTGAGAAAAACAGACGTAGCTCCTTCTGTCTTTCGATGCCTTATTGAAAGTGGATACTAAATTTCAAGTCAAACGAGAGATAGTGGGATCCAGCAATCAATATTTCACAGCTACAATAATGGAGAGAGATTGCTTCGGGTATGGGTGAGTGAGTGAGCATGGGAGATTTTGATCTGTCCCTCTGAAGAGGTAAAAGAGGCAAAGTAATGGAGTATTAGCTGCTGCTGGCAGCTTCTTGAACAATAAGCTCATTGTGGCTGGTGACATCTGAAGCAAATTTGTGGATGCTTGGGATAATACAAAAGGAGTGGTCATGGAGATCTTTAATCTACACATGATTTCGAAAATAAAAATAGAGAAAGGTTTTAATAGCCAGCATGAAGAGTTCATGGGAAAATCTTGCGATATTTTCTTAGACCAATCTGTTATGAAAACATGACATCTTCATTGTATAAATTCCTTTTTGCCTGATGGAACCACCAAGGAAAATGTCGTTCTCTCAGAGCAGTGGAGGTCACGAGTGATGAAAAAAGATGAGCAAATGTCTGACATCATTTTGATTGACTCCTGAACAGAAGCAATCATATAAAACAGAAAAAAGAAGCTAATGGCTACACTCAACCCAGTTTCTCAATTGATGCTCATAGCCTTCAGTGTTATGAAAGGCAATCCAAACACTTTTCAGTGTTTCCAGCGTCAACATTGACAAATATTGCAGTGCAGGAGACATATAACCCTCCGTCCGCTGGGTTCCCAGTGAGGAAATTGTGTAGATTACACTCCATGGGTGAATTATTGAATGAAAGGGGCAAAGTTAAATTTGTCTGTAAGGGTCCAAGTGATGGGGCGAGATCATAGAAATAGAGAATCCCAACAGCGTAAAAGAGTCCATTCGGCCCATTGAGTCCACAGAGAACATCCAAAGAGCATCTCACCCACACCCTCACCCCGGCCATATTCCTCTAAGCCCGCATTACCCATAACTAACCCACCTAATCTGCATATCCATATATAGTATGTGCAATTTCGCATAAGGAGTTCCCCTACTTTGCACATCTTGGAACTGTAGGAGAAAACCAGAGCACCCAGAGTAAACAACGCAGACAAGGGGAAAATGTACAAACTCCACACAGGAATTAGTCCAACAGTGGAATCGACCCGAGCACTGTGAGGCAGCAGTGCTAACTATTGTGTCTCTGTGTCACACTGACAGACGTCAACAGTTGTAAAATTAAATTTTCGGCTGTTAAATCCACCCCCCCCCCCTCCCGCCGCCCCCACCAAGATACATTTCCTCCTATTCTCGCTTGAACTCCCCTTCTCTAACATAAATTTTCTGTTTTACTTTCTAGAATATCACAGATTGAGATGAGGACATTGCTGCTGATCCTCGGTTTGCTGAGTAAGTCATTTGCATAATAGTCAAAGTTCAATGTGGTTTAGTTAAATTTAAATTAACTGGGAGCAACAGCTCATCTGGTAACATTCATTCGTGACCTTATGGATATTCCTGCGATTTGCGTGTTGCAAAGAATAATGCCATTTTTTGAGTAACCACAGAACATAAATGGAAATTTTAAAACTAAGTTGAATGGTAGGTCTTTGTTAAATCGACTTCCTCGTTCCCAATGGTGAGTTCATTCCTATTGGACTGATTAACCGGCCTTTTTTTTCAAATGGGGAATCTCTGGAATCAGTAGAAGCTGAAGTGTCTGATTTTCTACCCACAGTTCTTACCAAATTAGAGTGGCAACAACAGTTAGAAATGCCAGTAAAGCCATCTGCTGATTAGTGAATGGAGCAAGTCATCAAATTCAGTTTGGAAACTTTTTATCACTATTTTAATTGATACTGTACCGAGTCGGATTCATGTTGCTCCAGTGTACACACGATGCAGCATTTATATGATCCTTAATTCGTCAGTGAAATCTGCTCTTAACCGTGCCTAGAGCATGTGGGAGAAATGAACCAGACCTCTCCAGTCTTTCATTGCAACATTCAAGCCCTCAAGCCCGTTTGAGCATTCAATGAGATCGTGGCTGATCTGTGATCTTAGAAATCAAGATTTCTTTCCTGTTAATAATTTGTTTCATTTCCACAGAAGGCAAGGCTGGCTGTCCCCATAGCATTACTTATTATAGAGGCACAGAGCTGTTTACTAATCACGTACAGTGTGATTCTCTGCATCATACATTCTGAACAGACTTGCGATTGTGAGACGTAACCCTCAAATTTGTAAGTGAAGAAGGCGATAAAAAAAGATGTATAATATTAGCTGTTCAGTGAAATAAGTGAACGGTGCTTTCAGCTCTTCCTCTCACTCACACGTTCTGTGAAAGAGATTGCAGTAGTGGGAAACCTCAACAATGAGACTGATAAGAGTACAGACCATGCAAAGGGGTGGAGGACTTGAGCAGGGTGTGTGGAGTGAGACTTGAGGGAAGTAATCACTGAGGTGAGTGTGATATTGTAACTGAGGGGATTAGAACATGGTAACAGGGTTGTCAGATTTAGCGACTATGTGGAATGCATTGAAGTGAATGACCAGAGTGGGGATGTAATAACTGAGTGGAGTGTGAGGCGAGTGGGATGTGTTGACTGAGGTTAGTCGGTTCGAATGAGTGAGATGGCATGGGATTTAGACATTGTGCGGTTTGGGATACAGTGACTCAGTTAAATGGGAAGCGATAAATGAGAACATTGGGTATCAGTAACTCAGAGTGATGAGATTTAGTGACTGAGGGAAATGGGATACAGAAACTGAGGGACGTGCAATATGGAGACAGTTGTAAGCATGGTTTGGTGACTGAGGGGAGTTGATGGGAGTGACCGGGTGACCGAGCGGAACACGATGGAGTGACTTATTCGAGTGAGATGCAGACACAGAGGGAGGTAAGAGGTGGTGACGGAGGGAAGTGAAATATAGTCACTAAGGGGAGTGGGTTGCAGTGATTCCGAAGAGTGGAATGCAGTTCCTGAGGATCGTGTCATGCTGTCACTGAGCGGAGTGGAATGCAGTCAATAACTGAAGTTGGATGTCGTAATTGAGGCGTGAGAAATTCAGAGATTGTGAAGAGTTGCCTTCGGTCAAAAATGGGAAAATGAGGTTGTGACTTTTCTGAGTGGAGTTTCGTGAATGGGGAAACAGGACACAAAGAGTGAGAATGTGACATAGTGACTGAGGGGAATCTATTGAAGGAATGAAATAATTGAGATGTAGTGACTTTGGGGAGTGGGATGTGTTGACTTAAGGCAACAACTGGGAGAAATGCGACACAGTGACTGAGGATAATTTCATGTTGCAACACAGAATAATATCACTCAGTGAGCAAAAGGTGTTGAATGAAGTGTCTGATGGGAATGGATTGTATTAAGTCAGAGGGTCGGTGTGGACTTGTTGGGCTGAAGGCCCTGGTACTGTACTGTAGGGAATCTAATCTAATCTAAGACATTGAGAAATAAAAATGTCAGTTTTGGAGAATTAACCTTTCTGAACAACAGTATTCCAACCCAGAATGCAGCACACTGCGCTTTCTGCACCCACTGGACGCTGATTACAGACCACACTGGGCTTCATCTCGAGTTTCAGGCGGCTGGGAGATCGCTCTGGGATTGCCTCGAGATCAATAAACCACGCTGAGACCTTTCCAGGGCCGAGGGACTAACACGTACCACAAGAAGACCACCACGCCGATGCAGAAATTGAGGGGGTTGGAGTTTACTGAGTTAGAGCATGGAGGGTGCATTTACTGAGGGGACTGGAATGATGTGCCTGAGGTATGCTGCCTTCCCTGAATAAGGAGAGGGAGATGGTGTGACTGAGCCGGGTTGGGCGCTGTGTCGGAGTGGATTATGAATGCATTGACTAAGGAAAGTGCCTTAAGTGACGAAGGAGAATATGATGCGGCTTGGCATTTGGGTGTAATGACAGAGGTGACTGAGATTCCATAACTGAGGGGAGGGGATATGGTTATTGAGATGTGTGTGATGCAATGAATGAGGACGCGGTCCCGAATGCAGTGACTGAGGGGAGTGAGATGGGTTGTGTGAGGACGTGACGTGTGACTGATGGCAGTGTCTTCCAATTACACATCAAAGTGAGAGAAGGTGAGTCCCAGAGGTCAGGTAAGTTAACTGAATGGTGTGGTTCATCGTGGCAGTTATATATTATTGGACTTCTCTCCGTTTGAAATATCTGTCACATCATTTCCAAATTAACTTAATCATAGAGTTGGACATCATAAAAACAGACTCTTTGATCCAATTCGTCCATGCTGACCAGATAACCTAATCGAGTCTAATTTGCCATCACGGGTCCAATATCCCTCTTAACGTTTCCTAATAATATTCCCAACCAGATACCTTTTAAAAGTTACAATTGTATTAGCCTCCACCATTTCCCTTGGCAAATGAATCCTTGCACCCACCATTCACTGCATGAAAACGTTACCCTTTAGATCCCTTGTAGATTTTTTCGCCTCTACACCCTCAAACTATACTCTCCAGACTCTGCCATCCCAGGGAAAACATCTTGTCTATCTACTCTAACCATGAATCACATCAATGTTTAACCTCTTCACAGTCACCCCCTCAGCTGCGGATGCACCAGGGAGAACAGAAACGGCTTATTCAGCCTTTCCCGATAGCTCAAATCCTCCAAACCTGGCAACACGCTTGCAAACCTTTTCTGAATCGTTTAAAGTTTCCAAATATCCTTCCACTAGGACGCAGGCCAGAATTGCATAAAATATTCCAGAAGTGGCATAACCAACGTCCTGTGCAGCCAAATCATGACATCCCAAATGCAGTACTCAATGCTCTGACCAATAAAGGAAAGCAAACCAAATGCCTTGTTCAACATCCTATTTATCTGTGACTCCACTTTCAAGGAGCTATGAACTGCACTCCACGGTCTATTTAGTCAGCAACACTCCCTAGAACGTAACCATTCCGTGTATAAGTCCTGCTCTGATTCGCCCTTCCGAAATACAGCGCCTCACCTTTCTCTAAATTAAACTCCGTCTGACACTCCTCAGCCCATTGGCCCATCTGACTAAGATCCAGTTGTGCTCTGAGGTAACCTCCTTCGTGTACCACGAGAGCTCCAATTTTGGTGTTATCAGCAAATGTATTCGGCATATTTCCTATGCTCTCATCCACATAGTTTACACCGGTGACTAAAAGCAGTGGAAAGATCACCCCTCCTTGTGGCACACCACTGTTCACAGGCCTCCAGTTTGAAAAGCAACCTTCCACTAACACCCTCCATCTTCTATCTTCAAGCCAGTTCCGTATCCAAATGGCTAGTTCTCCCTGCATTCCACGACATTTATCCTTGCTAACCAGTCGACCATGAGGATATATTTCAAATGCCTTACTGCAGTCCATGTAAAGCATATCCACTGCTGGGCCTTCATCAATGCTCTTTGTTATGTCTGCTAAATTAAACTGCATATATTTCAATGCATGACGCCCAATATTGAAGGTAGATGGAGTCAGAACATGGTTATGGACACGGGACTGGTATATGATCGCAATTACAGAGACATGGCTGGGAGATGGATAGGACTGGTACCTTAATTTTCCAGGATGCAAATGCTATCGGAAGCACAAAAAAGGGGGAAGAGATGAGGAGGAGCAGCGTTTTTGATAAGGGATAGCGTAATGGCTGAACTTTAGAAGGAAATTCCTATGAATGCATCCAGGGAAATTATTTTGTTGGTACTGCGAAATAGAACAAGGATGAACACCTTACTGAGATTTGCGTTCTAGATCCCACTTTATAGTCAACGTGAAATTGCGATGCAAATTCGGAAGGAGATCTCAGTTATCTTTGAGAATAATAGGGTGGCATTGGTAGAGGCCTTTAATTTGACTGGGTAAGCCATAGTGTTAGAGTTTTAGATGGAGTCGAAGAGTGTGGTGCTGGAAAAACACAGCCAGTCAGGCAGCATTGGAGGAGCTGGAGAAGAGACGTTTCAGTCATATGTCCTTCATCAGGGCTTACGCCGGAAAAGTCGATTCTCCTGGTCTCCAGTTGCTGCCTGACTGGCTGTGCTTTTCCAGCACCACATTTTCGACACTAATCTCCAACATCTGCGGTCCTCAATTTCACTAGAGGTTATATGGAGATGAATTTGTTAAGTGTGAATAAGAACATTTTCTGATTCAGTATGTCCATGTATCTATTAGATAAGCAGCAAAACGTGACCTACTCTTAGGAATTAAGGCAGGGCAGGTGACTGAGATGTCATTGGGGCAGCACTTTGGCGCCAGTGACCTTAATTGTTTTAGTTTTAAAATAGTGATGGAAAATGAGAGACCAGATCTAAAAGTTGGAGGTGTAAAATGGAGGAAGGCTATTTTTGACGGTATCGGCAGGAGCTTCCAAAATTTGATTGGACCAGATGTTCGCAGGTAAAGGTATAGCTGGAAAATGGCAAGCCTTCAGAGATGAGGAAACGACAGTCCAGAGACAGTATATTACACTTGGGTGAAAGGTCGGTAGCTGTAGGGAATGCTGGGTGACCAGAGAAATTAAGGTTTTGGATATGAAAAGGAAGAAAGGAAATGTAAGGCATAGACAGCAGAGATCGAGTGAATCCTTAGGGTACGAAGGCAGGAGGAGTATACTTAAGATGGAAATCAAGAGGATAAGAAGGAGACATTAGATAGCTTTGGAAAGCGGCGTGAATGAGAATCCAAAGGGGTTTTATAACTATACTGAGGACAAAAAATGTAGGGGAAAGTGAGGAATGCAGCTGCTGGAGATCAGAGTTGAAAAATGTGGTGCTGGAAAAACACATCAGGCCAGGCAGCATCCGACGAGCAGGAAAATCGACGTTTCGGGCATAAGCCCTTCTTCAGGAATGAGACTGTTGTGCCAAGCGGGCTGAGATAAAATGTAGGAGGGAGGGAATTATGGGGGGGAGGGGCGCTGGGAATACAATAGGTGGAAGGAGGTGAGGGTGAGGGTGTTAGGCCGGAGATGGGTGGGGGCGGAGAAGTCGGGAAGAAGAAGGAGGTCAAGAGGGCGGTGCTGAATACGGGGGTTGGGACTGAGATAAGGTGGGGGGAGGGGAAATGAGGAAGCTGGAGAAATCTACATTCATCCCTTGTGGTTGGAGGATTCCTAGGCAGAGGATGAGGCGCTCTTCATCCAGGTGTCATTTGGTCAGGGTCTGGCAATGGAGGAGGCCAAGGGACCTGCATGACATTGGCGGAGTCGGAGGGGGACTGAAAGTGTTCAGCCACGGGGCGGTTGGGTTTGTTGGTGCGGGTATCCCAGAGGTGTTCCCTGAAACGTTCCTCAAGTAGGCGGCCGGTCTCCCCAATGTTTGTTTTTGTGGCAGTCCTTGCGTGGAATTTTGTAGATGACGTTTGTTTTGCCCACGGGTTGCACTGGGTCTTTTAAGTTTGTTAGTTTTTGTTTAAGAGTGTTGGTGGATTTGTGTGCTACTAGGATTTCGAGGGGTCTTAGTAGTCTGGCTGTCATTTCTGAAACTTCTGTGATGTATGGTAAGGTGGTTAGAGTTTCTGGCTGTGTTGGGTCTGCTTGTCTTGGGTTGTTCTTGAGGAAGCTGCGGACTGTTTTTTTTTGAGTATCCGTTCTTCTTGAACACGTTGTATAGGTGGTTCTCCTCTGTTTTCCGAAGTTCGTCTGTGCTGCAGTGTGTGGTGGCTCGTTGGAATAGTGTTCTGATATCGCTTCGTTTGTGTGTGTTGGGATGTTTGCTGCTGTAGTTAAGTATTTGGTCAGTGTTTGTTGGTTTTCTGTATACGCAGGTTTGTAGTTCTCCGTTGTCCTTTCTTTCGACTGTGGCGTCCAGGAATGTGAGTTTGTTGTCGGTTTCTTCCTCCTTGGTGAACTTTATACCTGTGAGGGTGTTGTTGAGGATGATAAATGTCTCTTCTCTCTTGTTTCGTTTTGTGATGACAAAGGTGTCATCTACGTAGTGGACCCAGATTTTTGGTTTGATGGCTGTTTGTTTTAGTCTTTGCATTACCGCTTCTGCTATGAATCCTGATAGCGGAGATCCCATGGGTGTGCTGTTGGTCTGTTTGTAGACTATGTTGTTGAAGGTGACGTGGGTGGTGAGGCACAGGTCCACTAGCTTCATGATGTTCTCGTTGGTAATGTGATTGATGGTGGTTGGGGTTTGTGTGATGGTCTCTTCTAAAAGTGTGGTAAGTGTTTCCTTTCCCAGGTCGATGTTGATGGAGGTGAACAGTGATCTTACGTCGAATGAGATCATTGCTTCTACTTCCTCTATTTTATTGTTTTTGATGTTTTTTAGGAATTCCTGTGTGGATTGGATGGAGTGCTGTGACTCTTCTACTAGGTATTTCAGTCTTACGTGTAGTTCTTTGGCCCGTCTGTAAGTTGGTGTCCCGGGTCGTCAGAATATGGGTCTGAGGGGGGGGCTCCTGGTTTATGGATTTTTGGTAGTCCGTAGAATCGTGCCGTCTTGGTCCCGTCTGGTTCTCTTCTTTTGGATTTGAGCCAGATTTGTTTGTTTTCCCTTTTTTCTCTGAAAATCAACAATGGTCATCCTTAGGCTCGAAGTTTCAAATATTCCATTGCATTCAAATTCCACAATCTGTGGTATTCGAAGCCAGCTGCGCAGAGTGTTAATTTGCTCTTGGATTAATACTCCAGCGTTAACATGATCAGTTAATCGGATCCACAAACATATCTCCTCTGCTGAAAACACACACACAAAAAAAGAAGGTGACGTCTGTTTTGGGCAAAGAGACAGAGCCAACGTAACAGTTCGCCTTCTTCGAAATGAGAAAGTTGTGCCTTTAGTCTGTTGTAAATTATATTGCATGTTTTGCTTTCCAAAACAAGCACAAAATTGCAGTTTATGCCTAATTCTGGTGGTTTCTCGGACGTTGGGGTAAATATTACCATAAGTAGTGTTGAGAAACAAAACTATGGCTTTTTTTAAAAAATCGAACAACACTGCCAGCTTAATTTTCCAGGATACAAATGTTACAGGAAGGATATAAAGGAAATCAAGAGAAGAGGGGAAGTGGCACTTTTGATAAGGGATCGCATTACAGCTGTGCTGAGGGAGGATATTCCCGGAAATACATCCAGGGAAGTTATTTGGATGGAACTGAGAAATAAGAAAGGGATGATCACCTTATTGGGATTGTATTATAGACCCCCTAATAGTCAGAGGGAAATTGAGAAACAAACTTGGAAGGAGATCTCAGCTATCTGTAAGAATAATACTTTCCAAACATAGACTGGGACTGCCACAGTGCTACAGGTTTAGATGGAGAGGAATTTCTTGAGTGTGTACAAGACAGTTTTCTGATTCAGTATGTGATTACCCACTAGAGAAGGTGCAAAACTTGACCTACTCTTGGGAAATAAGGCAGGGCAGGTGACTGAGGTGTCAGTGGGGGAGCGCTTTGGGGCCAGCGACCATCATTCTATTCGTTTTGAAATAGTGATGGACAAGGATAGACCAGATCTAAAAGTTCAAATTCAAAATTGGAGAAAGGTCAATTTTGATGGCATTAGGCAAGAACTTTGGAAAGCTGATTGGAGGCAGATATTCGCAGGTAAAGGGACGTCTGGAAAATGGGAAGCCTTCAGAAATGAGATAACAAGAATCCAAGAATTATATTCCTGTCAAGGTGAAAGGGAAGGCTGGTAGGTATAGGGCATGCTGGATGACTAAAGAAATTGAGGGTTTGGTGAAGAAATAGAAGAAAGCATATGTCAGATATAAACAGGACAGATCGAGTGAATCCTTAGAAGAGTATAAAGGAAGTCAGAGTATACTTAAGAGGGAAATCGGGAGGGCAAAAAGGGAACATGAGATAGCTTTGTCAAATAGAATTAAAGAGAATCGAAGGGGTTTTTACAAATACATTAAGAACAAAAGGGTAACGAGGGAGAGAATAGGCCCCTTCAAAGATCAGTAAGGCGGCCTTTGTGTGGAGCCACAGAAAATGGGGGAGATACTAAATGAGTATTTTGCATCAGTACTTTCTGTGGAAAAGGATATGGAAGATATAGACTGAAGGGAAATAGATGCTGACATCTTGAAAAATGCCCAGATTACAAAGGAGGAAGTGCTGAAACGGGTAAAGGTTGATCAATCCCCAGAATCTGATCAGGTGTACCCGAGAACTCTGTGGGAAGCCAGAGAAGTGATTGCTGGGCCTCTTGCTGAGATATTTGTATCATCAATAGTCACAGGTGAGGTGTCGGAAGACTGGAGGTTAGCAAACGTGGTGCCACTGTTTAAAAAGAGTGGTAAAGACAAGCCAGGGAACTATAGGCCAGTGAGCCTGACCTCGGTGGTGGGCAAGTTGTTGGAGGGAATCCTGAGGGACAGGATGTACATGTATTTGGAAAGGCTAGGACTGATTAGGGATAGTCAATATGGCTTTGTTCGTGGGAAATCATGTCTCACAAACTTGATTGAGTTTATAGAAGAGACCAACAAAGAAAATTGATGAGGGCAGAGCAGTAGATGTGATCCATATGGACTTCAGCAAGGTGTTCGAAAAGGTTCCCCATGGGAGACTGTAAGCAAGGTTAGATCTCATGGAATACAGGGAGATCTAGCCATTTGGATACAGAACTGGCTCAAAGGTAATAGACAGAGGGTGGTGGTGGAGTGTTATTTTTCAGACTGGAAGCCTGTGACCAGTGGAGTATCACAAGGATTGGTGCTGGGTCCTCTGCATTTTGTCATTTACATAAGTGATTTGGATGCAAGCATAAGAGGTACAATTAGTACGTTTGCAGAAGACACCAAAATTGGAGGTGTAGTGGACAACAAAGAGGGTTACGTCAGATTACAACAGGATCTGGGCCAGATGGGCTGAGAAGTGCCAGATGGAGTTTAATTCAGATAAATGCGAGGTGCTGCATTTTGGGAAAGCAAATTTTAGTCGGACTTCTCCACTTAATGGTAAGGTCCGAGGGAGTGTTGCTGAACAAAGAGACCTTGGCGTACAGGTTCATAGCTCCTTGAAAGTGGAGTCGCAGGTAGATAGGATAGGGAAGAAGGCATTTGGTATGCTTTCCTTCATGATTAGATTAGATTGCTTACAGTGTGGAAATAGGCCCTTCAGCCCATCAAGTCCACACCGACCCGCCAAAGCGCAATCTAACCAGACCCATTCCCTTACATTTACCCCATTCATCTAATACTACGGACAGTTTAGCATGGCCAATTCACCTAACCTGCACATTTTTGGACTGTGGGAGGAAGCCAGATCAAACCCACGCAGACACGGGGAGAATGTGCAAACCCCACACAGTCAGTTGCCTGAGGCGGGAATTGAACCCAGGTCTCTAGCAGTGTGAGGCAGCAGTGCTAACCACAGTGCCACCGTGGTCAGAGTACTGAGTACAGAGAGTTGGGAGGTCATGTTGCAGCTGTACAGGACATTGGCTAGGCCATTGTTGGAATATTGTGTGCAATTCTGGTCTCCTTCCTATCGGAAATACGTCCTGAAACCTGAAAGGGTTCAGAAAAGAAGTTGTCAGCTTTGGAGGATTTGAACTACAGGGAGAGGCTGAACAGGCTGGGGCTATTTTCCCTGGAGCATTGGAGGCTGAGGGGTGACCTTATAGAGGTTACGAAATTATGAGGGACATGGATAGGATAAATGGGTAAATTCTTTTCCCTGGGGTTGGGGAGTCCAGAACTAGAGGGCATAGGTTTATGGTGAGAGGAGAAAGATATAAAAGAGACCGAAGGGGCAACTTTTTCATGCAGAGGGTGGTGCGTGTATGAAATGAGCTGCCAGCAGAAGTGGTGGAGGCTGGTACAATTGCAACATTTAAGAGACATTTGGATGGGTAAATGAATAAGAAGGGTTTGAAGGGATATGTGCCAGGTGCTGTCAAGTGGGACGAGATTGGGTTGGGATATCTTGTCGGCATGGAAGGGCCTGTTTCCATGCTGTACGTTTCTATGACTCTATGACTCTAATATTGCTGAAAGAGTGTGAAGGGTCAATTTTGATATGGGCGTCCAGACTTTGGTCTTCACTCAACCAACTTAATGCTGGAATGAGGATGAAATTCTTCTCTCGTAGTTCCTGTCTATTTGGAGCTCCTTTCTGTGACAACGCGTTGTCCAGAAGGTTAATTTGTATATCTCTGGCTGACATTGATAGATTCGTAATCAGTAGGGGAATAAACACTGTTGATAAAGTGACTGTAATGTGGACATGCGGATTGTCTGACCAGTCATGTCCTTCATGATTAACAGTTGAAGCTGATGGAATCAAATAGCGCACTACTCTTCATCATCCAAACCGTTTTAACTGAAGTTTAATTATTCAACTTTGATTTGAAAACATGACACTATACTCGAAACTTAACAGCGGTTTTGTTCTCAATAGATACTGCTCATTTTCTTAGTCGTGTTCGACAGTGATATCTTAAGAGTATTTTGTTTTCTGATCCATTAAAACGATTTTAATCTCAGGTTATTCCGCTTGAAACACATTTGCAATTTCTAATATGTATTCCTGAGTTTACATTGCATGACCAAAAAAAACAATCCATCTGTACCTTACTGTAATAAAATATTAATAAATGTTTTAAGTCTCACAAGTACTCAAGAATTTTGATATTGTTAGTAAAGAACTGTGAGAGTTGATAATCGGAATTAAACAGAAAATGCCACAATCATTCATACATAACTTTTCTCTTTGTTTTACTTGCTCAAAGTTCCCTGTTGATGATTTTGATTCTGGGGGCAGTAACTGTTCTGAGTCTTTTGAAGAATAATTTCTGGTATTTCTTGTCACAAGATCTATATTATTTGACGAACAACCCATTGTTTTATAAAATGTAATTTCTTATTTAAGTATCTCTGATCTGAAGAACAATTGAATTCATACGTCATATTCTAACACACTGTGCTCCAGTTATCCTGATTCTGTTGGAAAATATCTTCACTGTCAGACACACCTTGGTGAGCAGTAGATCCTGCAAGAAATTACAGTGGTGAGAATAAAAATGACTCAGAAATCAAGAACCTAACGAATTGATCATTTTGCTATTTGTTATTAGTGAAATTTCATTCTGTTATGGTCAGAGATTTTATTTTATAATATCAGGAAATGAAAGCAATATTCTTCGATAAAGTTGCCTTCCTTTGTGCTAGAAATGGGCTTGATGTTATCAATCATGGGTTGCTGCACAAACCTAGCTCGTTAAGCTGTAACACAGTCAACATTCAGAGACCAATTTAAAAGCGCCCTGAAATATCCTTTTGCAGCACTTGTAAGACATTTCAAAATCGAAAAATAAAATCGAAAATGAAAAGACTTGGACCAGCCTCCAAATTGATCACAGCAATCACGATTGAACATAGTTATCGGAAGTTTGCATTTCAGCGGCTTACAATTCTCATTTGCACAGGTATCAACATTGTGCATAATTCCACATGTTCATGTTGCTTTGAGAGAAGTCACTTCTGCTCGTGGTTTTACTTTAACTTCACCGCTCCCATCAAAAATCTATGGCCTCTCTTTGTACATGAAGTACTATCATCTTTACGCACACCTTGTTCATCCAGAGAGTAGATGGCTAAACTGTTAACTCTCTCTTCATAAGACAAACCCAGTCATCTCTGGAACCAATTTCTTGAACATTCCCTGATTTGCCTCCAATAAACCTGCACAGCTCCTCAGTTCCCACGACTGCACTTAATACTTCAGATGCAGTCGCACTAAAGCATTGTCCAGGTTAAGTAAGTTAGCATCAAATGCCAGAATTATATTTAGCTTACATATGTACTGCTGTACATGCATATATGTGCACGAGGATACACAGATCGGCGCCGGATTCTCAAAGGCTTTCCAGAATCCACAAGTCTCAAGTCAGAAAGGGCTGGCATTCCTCTCATTTGTCTGCATGAAAGGAATCTTAAATTTGTTTCTTTCCAGATTTAAATAGTACGTTACCTTCTCAAAGACATAACTTCACATTTATCGGCGGGATAATCCATCAGCCAGTTTTTAGGATAATCACTACAGCAATCCAAACTCATCTATAAATGTCTTGTTTATTTATTGCGGCTCAATTCCCCACTGTTTTTGCGTCATTGGCATGTTCTTTTTTTCTCTGTTTTTTTTTTCCATCGCCTCATCCAATTCAGCAATATTGATTGCGAATAGTTGGCCCCTGCGACCTGAACCTGTGGTACGCCAATAGCTGCATCTTGCCAACGAGGAATAGTGAATGATTTATCGTGATTTTCTATTTTCTGTTTTTAAATGGTTAATCAATCCTCTACCCAAGCTTATAAATTAGTCAAAACTCCAAGTAACTTGACATCGCATGTTATCATTTTTTGCAGCACTTCTTCAACAATCTTTTGGAAGACCAGACGTTTTGCGACCAAGGGTTACCCATTAACTACGTTCCTGGCATGTCGTCGAAGATGGTTTGTGAGTCTAGGGATATTATATTGATTAACTGACCTCCTGATTCCCAAACATCGCCATCATCGACAAGGCACAAATCAGCAGGGTGATGACATAATCCTCATTTGTCTAAACGGATGAGACTTCAGCAATGATCGGAAAACTCGAAGACAATTCAAGGCAAAGCATCCTGCATGAATGGCACTGTATCTATAATCAGCCATTTACTCCACCACTAAACATCAGTTGCAGCAATGCACAAACTGCAGCAGGTGCAATGAAGAAAATCTTAGCTCCATCCAAAGCCAGTACCACCATTATCTGCAAGGACAGAGCATTAGATGTGTTGGAACATAGCCCCCTGTAATTTCATCTCAAACTGATGAGCTTTGGCGGAAAATGGAAAGGGTGAACAGAATGATGTGATTCCTCTAAAGGGAAAGGTTAACTCATGAGAGGTTTAATGTTAAAAAGAAAGTTAGCAGCTTCAGAGAAGATTCGAAGAAAACAAAACTTTTGACATGAGGTCCTGAGCGTCTGACTTGCCCTGCCTGAGAGGGATGTTGAGACCAGCACCCTCACAAGCCTTACTAATGTGCATTTGCATTTTCGGAACATTCAAGGCTGAGGCCCATTTCTGGAAAGTGGGCCACGTTTACATTTTGGTTATCTTTGCCAGTGCAGGCATTCTGGGGCAACGGTCCTCCTCTGTATTGCATAAATGTATGGTTTGCTCTGCCTTAGTTGTGGAATGGAGTGCCATCGAAAGATAACTTCCATTTCCATGTCCCATCCCTTGATAGCCACGATTGTACTCATACACACGGTTGTATCATCCATGTTAACTGCTGTGTCTGTTTGACACATGGGTGTCATTGAATTTGTAAACTACACGATTGGAAAAAGCAAGACTCTCAGTGTGGGATGCGTCTCTTGGATAGAGAAGAAGGAGAGAATTTTGATCCAGCAGCAAAATACATCAGCTGGTGTCTTTCTAAGGCAGGTTTGCCCATGTGTAGCCCAACACCAAACAGTGAGGGGTTGGGGTCACGAGTCATAAAATATTTCAGGAGAATGAAAGTCTTTATTTATACAACTGCTGGGTGTGCATCCCACACATCCACCACTCTTCGAGTAAAGAACCTCCCTCTGACATCTCCGTAACGCTTCTCCCAATAACCCTGAAATTATGCCCTATCATGATAGAATCTTCTAACCTTGGAAGAACTTTCTGTCCATCCACTGTATCCAAGCCTCTCCGACATCTTGTCCAACTCGATCAAGCCATCTCTCATCCGTCTTCACTCCAGTGAGAAAAGTAATCAACTTTCCTCCAGAAGACAAGCGCTCCAGACAGGCAGCATCTTGGTAAATCTCCCCAGGACCATCACGTAAACTTCCACATCGTTCCTATAATGAGGCAACCAGAACTGAACGCAATATTACAAATGCAGTCTAACCAGAAATCTTTCGAGTTGCAGCATAGCTTCGCAGCTCTTAAAGACAATCTCCCTGCGAACGAAAGCCAGCACACCATATGCCTTCTTACGAACTGTATCATCTTGGGTGGCAACTTTGAGGACCTATGCTCATGGATCCCCAGATCCCTGTGTTCCTCCACACTGCAATGCATCCTGCCTTTGATCCTGCATTCTGCATTCGCATTCAAACTTCCAAAGTGAAGGACTTCGCACTTTTCTAGTTCAAACTCTATCTGCCACTTATCAGCCCATTTCTTCATCATGTCAATGTCCCGTTGCAACCTACAACAGGCCCTCCACACTGGTCACAAATTCACCAACATTCGTGTCATGGACAAACTTACTCACCCACCCTTCCACTTCTCGTCCAAGTCATTTCTAAAACATCATCGAAGGCAGAGGTCCCAGAATCGATCCCTGTGTAACACCACCGATTACTGAGTTCCAGCCTGAATATTATCTATCTACCACCACTATTTGTGTTCTGTGGGGCAGTGAATTCACCATCCACACGGACAGGCTTCCTTGCATTCCTTCTTCTTACTTCCTGAATGAGCCTGCCATGGCAAAACTTATGAAATGCATTAGCAAAATCAAGATACACGAGATCCAAATAATGCAGTTCCAAAACACAGTGAGTTGCTGAAGTGAAGATGAGACTTTACTCATTTATTAAAGCAAACTTAACGAAATACACAAACAAACCAAAATTCTTAAAACAATGAAATTTGAATTGATACTTCAATATGGCTTGATGAATGTTCATTTAATTTGCAGAGTAATGTTACACATATTTAGCTAATTTATCAAATCCAGGTGACATCTTCAAACGTACAGCAGGAAGTTGTCAAATTGATGAACAGTTTTGGTTAGGATAATGCTGAGGAAAGAATTTTAAAAATCGATACAATATCTGATTAATTATGCTTGCTCCTCTGAATGACTTGTCAGACTTTTTTGCCGTGTCTTGTCTCAGCAACTTTGAAAACAGCAGGTTTTTATTTTGATAAGGTTACCTGCATTTCCAGAGACCAGCTTTTAACAAATGAAACATTGAACTGAATGGAAGAGAAATTCGCAAGTGACTGTTGTGTGCAACATTTTTGTGATAACATTTAAATGTCTATGAGCCCAAGCGTTGATGTTCGTTCCTCTGTTACAAACATATTGTTTTTTTTTAATTCACTCTCCAATCTCTTTTATTTTCCATTCAAATATCATTTACGTTACGGCTGCGACCAGACATTCTTCAAATAAGTTGCAATCTCTGGTGATCTTGTATGAGTCCTTACTCTTGCAAAGTCACATGTCTCCAAACCTCTTTCATAGAATCTTAGAATAACACAATGCAGAAGAGGCACTTTGATCCATCGAATCTCTGCTAACTTAGCTATACCATATTAAAAGGAGTCCCACTTGCGCACTCGGCCAATAACTTTGAAAATTATGACACTAGTGTTCATGTAAGTATTGACTAAAAGTCGACTACTCTCCAAGGCAAAGCGTTTCAGAATACCACCACTTCCGGATTTTCATTTTTGTCAGGAATTCCCCTGTGACTGTCCTGTATTTCACTGTAAAACAATGTGCCCATTTTTTTGCTATCCCTTAGTCGAAGGGAGACACCTGTTTCCTCATCACCCCCACGACCATGCCTCTTTCAATCATATGTATTGCTCGACCTGGTTGCTCACAGTAAGCAACAAGGGCTTACGCAGCCTCCATTCAGAGGTATTCCTTCCAGCTGTGTACTGCCATCCTGCATTCTTCATGAGGCAAGCCCTAGTCCCGACTGAACTTCCTCCAATATACTGGCAATGTGCAAATGCAGACATGTCAATTTTGCTCCTTTGCAGTCTCCCATACTAATAGTCTCAGTAAGCCCATACAGAACAAAAACTCTCGGAATGCTTGAATTAAATTCACGCCTTCGAATCTGTTAATAGAATAAAGTTTCTTCCTGTTTGAGTTGGAAGAAGGGACAAAAAAATCTTTCTCTGGAGAACGGCATTAAGTGCAATCATAACTGTTTCTTTTTAAAATAATCTACCATTAACCCCACTTTTCAATCTGTTTCTCCAGTCCTTTGACTGGAATGACATCTATCTTTTCCTGTGTATTATCCAAAGGCAGCATGAATTAAGAAGGGGAGCCCCTTGTGATTGCCCTGTTGCCTGTAAAGTAAAAGAGAAGAATCGAGATTGACTTTGTTTTTCTCTGCAGCTCCCGAGTTTTCACATTTTTCACATCTTCCTTCTTCCCCTGGAAAAGTCTAATATGCGAAATACTCCAACAAACACGACAGATGCACACCCAACACCGTATCACATATCCCTTCACCAATACAATAAGCCATATCTCATACAATATTAAAAGTCAGTTTACATACACAATAATCCACCCTCCACGGTATATGAAAATTGTCTTGACGGACATAATAATGCACGTTTCACAATACAGAAAAAAACCCTCACCAACACAATCACACACACGCCACACAGTATCACAAACACCTTCACCAAAAAATTTCCATCCACCAATGCCCTACCCCGACAACATCCTATTCATTGATCCAGTTTTCAGTTTCTAGGCGACCACCGAATATTCTCATTTTCGTGGTCACTTGGGTTTTTTCACTTTAGTTTTTCGAGTTTTGGCAGCAGAGTCTTGCATGGGAGATGATCTTTCAGCATCATCTGTACCTGGGGAGAGATGCAATTTTTCGGTGAGGAGTCGGGTATGAAAATTAGGAATTGCAGTTATACTGCAACTGACAGAATGAACTCAGGAGACATCACCAAACCCCTTTCACCATTGATATCCATTTTGTCTAAAAGAAGGAGAACTCCTGTCCCATCAATGACTGAGGAATCCCTTCATATAGATGTTACGGTATGAGGAACTGTCTCCCAATCCATCAATGACAGTTCCATCACTGAATCAGAAAGTGAAGGCTCATCAGTGCCATTTTACCAAAACCATCACGGGATATGTTGACGATGCAGCTCAGGATGTGCTAAAATTTGCAACTGCGGATGATCAGTTAATGCTGACTATGATAATTTAATCAGGGGTTGAAGTAACTGGGTATAACAGCAGAACAAACCCCTTACCTTTTCAAGATAGTCGCTTTGCTTCTCAGGAGTGTCCAGCTTGTTCCTGCCAACGTACATCACTTGAACATGGACATTGATATGTTCGCATTCTTCCTCTGACAAATCCAGCATTACTAAAATGTTGAGAGGATATGGACTCAGCTTTAACACGTCAAAGCCCCGAATATGATTAATAGCTAAGAAATATTCTGAACGTAAGGCTCCACAAACATTTTAAAAAGTATCAGAATTACAGAGAATGATGTGTGCAAGCTCACAAATCTAAAGTATGCTAGGAGCGATTCGCATACTTTGGTTGGCACAGGTGCTTAGTTGCATGGCACAATGGTTCAGTGGTTAGCACTACTACTGTATAACGCTAGAGTGCCAGGTTCAATTCCAGATTCAGGCGGCTGTCTGTCTGCGATTTGCAGAATCACCCCCTGTCTGTGTGGGTTTCCTCTGTACATGTCACTTTTCCTCCCACAGTCCAAAGATGTGCCGATTTAAGTGAACTGGCCTTGGTAATTACCCATTTTGTTCAAGAATGTGTAGGTTAGCTGCATTATTCAGGGGAAATGTGAATAATAGATTATGGGTGTGATACTCATCAGAGGGTTGGTGTGGAATTGTTGTTCCAACTGGCCTGTTTCTGCACTGTAGGGGTCCTATGATTCTATCTTGACTTGATTTTTGGTTGCATAGAGCGGAAGGTCAAAGAAGTTGTGATGAAACTGTGTAAGGCATCCTTCAGTGGATGATTGCATCCAATTGTGGGCGATGGACATCCAGAGTGAGACCGTGACATTAGATAGGAACAGGGAAAGATTCGCAAGAATGGATCTGCTGCAATTGGACTTCAATAACATAGATAACTTTGTTAATTTAGGACTGTTCTTTTTGGAGAGGTGAAGATCAAGACACTTTCAAATTCATTATGGATGTCGACAGTATTGATCCGGGGGAAATGGACAGGAGCACTTTTCCTTCTCATGCAACAACAGTCTCAAACTGAAAACGTGTAATTACTGAAAACGAACGAGAAGCAAATCAAGAGGGGAGGTTGGGGAGCGATGGCTTTGGATAATAAAGCGATTCAAGAGCAACTTTCTTGCATTGCTGGGGAACTGTTAGGGATCAATTTAAAAAATTCAGTGTAGCAGGTAGAACACTTACGAGGAATCTTGATTGATTTGTTTTTTTTCTCAAAGAAATTGTGCAGACAATACAGGGTAAAAGGCTGTGCTGCAGAAATTCTTCAACTATGTCTTATAGGAGACTTAAGTGTACCTCCTTGGAGTGGGCATGTGTATAGCAGGCTCATGGAGACTTTCAATTACGAAGCACCAATGATTATGTGAGAGAGTTAATGCCTGTAACAATTAAGTTGAATTTCTCCTCTCAGAAGCTTTTGGATACCTGGTGTGTCTGCTTGTTTGCACTCAGTAGTTGGTTCTGTTGCAGGGCTTGTTGATTCTGGAAGGAAAGACAAACACGTGAAATGTGGATTTAGGAAATAACTAATGTAAGGAGAGCTGTTGAGATTATGATGCGTGTAAAAGATTTGAATATGGACGCAGAATAGAAATACCGACAGAGTAGGGAAATGACATGTTGGAACAGGGTGTTGGAGAATTAGATGTGATCGATCAGAGGGTCCGAGCTTCGAACAGAGCAATGTAAAGTTATGTTCATCATGTTTCCAAAATGCATACAGGAACGAGATCTACACCATACAAAACGAGATGGTTATGACACGAGACAACAAGATCAAATGATCCGAGTAAATCACTTGTGGATGTGACTTCGAATCCAACACCTGGCAACGACTGTAAAACTGGAGCCTTCCATATACTTCATTGAACAGGACAAGCTGCAAAAGAGGATGAGTAAAGATTTTTGCAACTACAAAGGGTTTGGTTGAAGTAGATGGAGTGCACCTCTTACTCCTGATAACTGGCTGTTAATCCAGCGGACACTGTTTTAAACATGGTTCCAAAAGTTCAAAGAAAGTACACAAGGAGGAGTTAGAACTTGGGATGAACCGTCGAGAAGAGTGAAGACTTGCAGCTCAGTTGAAGCATTCAACAGGTCGTTAGACAATCATGTAATCAGGAACAAGTGTCAGTGTAATGGAGAAAAGGTAGGACATTAACAGTATGGAGTGGTTGAAGAAGAGGCGAGAGAGAGGAGAGAACGTAGATTGACGTTATCAATTTAATTTTGACAACAAATATAAAATAAAAACATTAAAGCTATGAATTATCTGAAATAATTAGTACAATGCATAACCTGGTTAAGGACCTGAGTGGGAAAGAACAGAAGATCAGGGCTAGAAGAAGGAGAATTACAGGAAGCCCATGCAGGTTTTAAATTTCAACTGACTGGTCTGTTCCTATGATATACGAATCACAAAACCAGGTCAAATAAATGTTGTCAGCGTCTAACCCTCTTTGAACTCTTAGTGAAATCTGCACTGAGTCATAGTCTCAATCACACAAGTTTTTTGAGGATTTATCGCGACACTTCTCATCTCTTAATCACATGAAAACTTAAATCAGAGGAAACGTTTAAATAGAATTCTGGTGATTATCCGAGATAGACTGCTATACAGTACTAAGAACAGGTAATTTCGATTCAAAGAGTATTTATTAGTCAGGGTTTTTTTTCCACCACTTTGAAGGGCTTCATATTTGTTGGACATTGGGAACGGTTCTGGGGAAGGTGGGACTCTTATAAAATGGGCGGACATCTGAACCAGGCCGGAACCAATGTCTTGGGGGAGTTTTTGCTCCTGCTGCTGGGGAGGTTTTAAACAAATGTGGCAGCGGCCTGGGAACCAGAAGAGAAAACAAGTTAGGCAGCGAGGTGGCAACTCGAGACTGTAAGAATCATGAAGACAGCATTAATAAAGGGAAGAGTTGCCAGGGAATGTATAAGCTCAAAAGAACTGGTGGTCTGAAATGCATCTACTTCCATGCAAGCAGTATAGTGTATAAGGCAGATGAACTTAGGGCTTGGATTGAGGCCTTGGAGTATGACGTCATTGCAATCACAGAGACTTGGTTGAAGGAAGGGCATGATGATTGGCAACTAAATGTTCCAGGTTATAGACACTTCATACAGGACAGGGAGGGAAATAAAAGGAGGCACGGTGGAGTTGCATTGCTGGTCAGGGGTGATATCACGGCTGTGCTAAAGGAGGACACTATGGAGATAGTGGGTAGCTTGGCATCATGAAAAATAAGAAGGGTGCAATTACATTGTTGGGCCTGTATTACAGCCCTCCAAACAGTGAGTGTGAGATAGAAGAACAAATAGTAACCAGATTATGGAAAGATGTAGAGGCATGAATTTAGTGGTGATGGGAGATTTTAATTTTCTGAACATTGACTGGGATACACTTAGCGTCTGAGGTCTGGGTGGGATAGAATTTGTAAGAAGGGTATAAGCGAGTTTTCTAGAGTAGTCCGACGAGGAAAGGGGCCATATTGGACCTGGTACTGGGGAATGAGCCAGGACAGATGATAGAAGTTTCAGTGGGGGATTACTTTGGGAACAGTGGCCATAATTCTGTAAGTTTTAGAATACTCGTAGATAAAGATGAGAGTGGTCAAAAGGGAAGAGTACTAAACTGGGCCAAGACCAGTTATATCAAAATTAGGCCGGAACTCTGAAACGTGGTTTGAACACAGCTATTTGCAGGGAAGTCCACATTTGATATGTGGGAGGCTTTCAAAGATAGGTTAAAGATCGTGTCAGATAGGCATATCCCGTTGAAGGATAGGAAGGGCAAGTTTCATGAACCATAGATGACAGGAACAATTGTATGACGAGCCAAAAGGAAAAGGGAAGCGTCCATAAGATCTGGGCAGCTAAGACCAGAACAGGCGCTGGAGGAATATAGGAAGAGTAAGACTGGTCGTAAACCATGAATCAGGCGCTCTAAAAACGGTCATGAAATACAAATTTATGACGAATCCCTAGCATTTTATTCTTATATCAGAAGCAATGGGAGAAAGGATTGGTCCACTAAAGAATAATGAAGGAAGGTTGTGTGTCGAACCTGAGAGAATGGGTGAGATTCTGAATGATTACTTTGCATCAGTATTAACTGAGGAGAGGAACATGAATCTTGAGATTAGAGATAGAAGTTTGATTAGTCTGGATCACGTTGACATGAGTAGGAAAGAGATGTTGGGTAGGCTAGAGGTTATTAATGTTGACAAATCTGCAGGACCAGATGGGCTCTTTCCCAGGTTGTGGGAAAGTTGCTGGAGAGGGTACTGAGGGATTGGATCTGTTTATATTTACAAAAGAACGGGCTTATCAGTGATAGGCAACATGGTTTTGTGCGGGGGAGGTCGTGCCTTACCAACGTATTAGAGTTCTTTGAGAAAGTGACCAAATTGATAAATGAAGGAAGGGCTGTTGATGTCATATATATGGATTTTAATATGGCGTTTGATAAGGTTCCCCATGGTAGACTAATGGAGAAAGTTAAGTCACGTGGTGTGCAGGGTTTTCCAGCTAGGAGGATAAAGAACTGGTTGAGCAACAGGGCATAGAGTGTCGTAGCTAGAGGGAGTTTCTCGAAATGGAGGAAGATGACCAGTGGTGTTCTGCAGGGTCAGTGTTGGAGCCACTGTTTTTTGTAATATACACAGATGATCCGGAAGAGGGCACTGTTGGTATTATCAGCAAGTTTGCAGATGACACGAAGATTGGTGGATTCGCAGGAAGCATAAGGGACTGGGAAACAATACAGGAGGATATAGATAGACTGGAGAGTTGGGCCGAAAAATGGCAGATGAATTTCAGTCCAGACAAATGTGAGGTGATGCATTTAGGCAAGACTAACTCTAGAGCGAATAATATGATGAATAGAAGAGCCTTGGGAAAAGTTGATGGGCAGAGAGATCTGGGAGTGCAGGTCCATTGTACCCTGAATGTTGCTGCACAGGTGGACAGAGTGGTCAAGAAGGTATATAGTATTCTTTCCTTCATTGGGCGGGTATTGAGTATAAGAGCTGTCAAGTCATGTTAAAATTGTACAGCACGTTAGTTCAGCTGCATTTGGAATACTGAGTACCGTTCTGGTCGCCACAGTACCAAAAGGACTTGGACGCTTTGGAGAGGGTGCAGAGAAGGTTTACGAGGATGTTCCCTGGTATGGAAGGTGCTGGCTATGAAGAGAGGTTGAGTAGGTTAGGTTTATTTTCATGAGAAAAAAGGAGATTGAGTGGTGACCTGATTGAGGTTTGCAAAATCATGAACGGTATCGACAAGGTTGATAGAGACAAGCTGTTTCCCAGGGTGAACGAGAGGTCACGCTTCCAAGGTTAGAGGTGGAACGTTTAAGGGGGAATACACGCGGCAAGGACTTCACACAGAGGGTGGTAGAGGCAGGTACAGTAGATTCATTCAAGATGTGTCTGGACAGATGCATGAGTAGGTAGGGATCAGAGGGATACAGATGCTTAGGAATTGACCGACAGGTTTAGAGAGTACATTTGGATTGGCTCAGGCTTGAAGGGCCGAAGGGCCTGTTCCGCGGCTGTAAATTATCTTTGTTCTTTGTTTCAATTACAAGGGCGGGGGTGGGGGGGCTGGGTGGGGCACAGGCTCAATGTGAGATGGTGAGATGTACGAAGGAGATTTCGATGCAGAGAGGAGTAGGGGATGAGCCAGAAAAGGTTATGGAAGCAGTCACATGGGCGACATTTCAGAGGCATTTGGATGGTTATAAGAACTGGATGGAAATAGAGAAATATGGACGAAATAAGGGATGACGGTTTTTTTTTTATTCAGAGAGGGATTGATAATTGGCAAAGGATTGGAAGGCTGAAGGGCTGTTCCTGTGCTGTACCTCTCTTTCCTTCCTTAAGAATCAATGTTGGGGAACAATCTGAGAGACAACAATAGAGTCGTAATTTTGGTTGTAGAAAGAGATTTGAAAGAAAATTTCTGAGTGGTCTTTGGAATTTTTAGACCTTTAGATCCCCGAGTTGTTGAAACATTTGAAAGTGCAATGAAAGAATGAAAACACATGGCGAGAAGCAATGGCAAGGAGTGTGGGAAATCACGAAGGTCGTTCTCAACATGAACAATTGTGAATAATCAGCCTGATCGCAGTCAAAACGTCACAGACAAGATTGATAAAGTTAAAAATTCACGCTGCCTTAATTAAAAATATGGCCTTCCGAAAGAACAGTATCACAGATTCCCAAGAAACTATTAAGGCTCACCATAGCCATCACCTTCACTCAGTTAAGACATAGTGGGGATCTCATTTAATATGTTCCCACTGTCTGCAGCGACTACATGCTTCAGTCACAATGTCCTAATTCACACTGAGTCACTCCGATCCACCGTACCTCAGCCCTACGTTTTACACATCTCAACTTCTACATCCATATCACCTCAGTCACTCAATCACATTGTCCCCAGCTGCCAAATCCCATTCACGTCTGTCACTACCTCTCACTTTGCTCAGTCACTCTATTACACATCTCAGTCAAAATGTCCCCACACGTCTCAGACACTGTAGCGCAGTCTGCTCAGTTATTACAGCCCACTGCCATAACTCACGAGTTGTATTCCCCTCAGTACCTATCGATTCACCACAGTCATTTAATCAATTTGCTTGACACATCTTCCGGTCATCTCAGTTATTCAATCGCACTACCACCATTCATGAACAACCAATCCCCTCTGTCACTGCTTCCTTCATCCCTCAGCCACTGCAATCACTTCCTTCAAAATCTAAATGGCACTACCTTCAATCACGCAACAAAACTAATTTCAGTCATGACATCTTACACACAGGAGCCACTAATTCTACACACCTCAGTCAGTACATCCCAATCTCCACCTCGAATAACATGACAGCTTCCTCTGTCACAATATTCCAGTGCTCTCAGTCACTACATTTCACCACCATCAGTTAATCCTTCTCTCTCTCTCCTCAGTCATTCAATCACCCTCCCTTCATTCATTGTTTCCAACTACGCTCATTCACACTACTGAACATCATTCCCTTAGTCACTGCATACCTCTCTTCTTAGTTAATATGTCACTCTCCCCTCAGAACAATAAATTTCATTTCCATCACAAAAGTCACATGTTTGCCGTTCTTGAACTCTCAGTCTGACCTGTTCTTCTGAGTGATATGTGCCGTGGTTTACAATTCAGAGCTCTTGTTCTAATAAATTGTATCAGAGTACATCACACCTTTTCCACACTGCATACCAACTTACTGAAGGACAGACAAAGTCCTTGGCACAACATTACAGCCAACTGTCAGACCTATTGGTGATATTGCTTTCAATGTCTCAAAAATACCCATTGGAAAACATCCGGTCCGACTAAGAGAGGATTTAAAAATCATATTTGGGGTATAATCCGAATATGAGTACTCCCTGGTGCAGAAGATGCACCGGTTTGGATGACAATCATTCAGAGGATGATGGAATTATTTTACCTGCAGTTCCATAACTTGTTGGAAATTTGGAACTACAATAAAAGAATGCAAGAATCTCTGGGAGTTACAGAAAAGAGGAGCACCACATAATGGCGGGCACGATATCATATCTATCATAGAGTCATAGAGATGTACAGCATGGAAACACACCCTTTGGTCCACCCGTCCATGCCGACCAGATATCCCAACCCAATCTAGTCCCACCTGCCAGCCCCCGGCCCATATCCCTCCAAACCATTCCTATTCATATACCCAACCAAATGACTCTTAAATGTTACAATTGCACCAGCCTCCACCACATCCTCTGGCAGCTAATTAAATACACGTACCACCCTCTGCATGAAGAAATTAACCCGTAGGTCTTATATCTTTTCCCCTTTCACCCTAAACCTCTGCCCTCTAGTTCTGGACTCCCCGACCGCAGGGAAAAGACTTTGTCTATTTATCCTATCCATGTCCTTCATAATTTGGCAAATCTCTATCAAGGACACCCCTCAGCCTCTGACGCTCCGGGGAAAACAGCCCCACCCTGCTCAGCCTCTCCCTGTAGATCAAAGCCTCCAACCCTGGCAACAGCAGTCTGAATATAGAGAAGTGTCCTGGATACCTGGCCTAATTCCAGGCACTTCATCAAAATTAGAACAAAAAAATGCAAGCATCACCCAGTCCTATCTGCATGATGACAATATTTAAACAATACGTTCAAATTCCAAGGCTCATAACGTTAGACGTGTCCCATTAACTTCTATTTCAAACAGTCAACGTGGACAAGTTACAGTATTCAACATGCAATATTCATAGCCGATGATTCCAGTGAATCCTTTCATTCTGTTCCTGTGAAGTCTTAATTACGCATATCCCAGAAACCTCAATCCACAGAAGTCATTGAAAAAAGTCACAATACCCTGCACTTACTCTGTACTGAAATGTTCGTGAGGAAAAGAGACAGTGTTTGACGTAATGTTACAGATATTTGTGGGATGTATCCGAAGTACTGTTTGCATTTTTAACATCATGAATGTATCAATCGGAGATAGCAAGTGTAATTCCGACTAAGAGGCAATTTAGCTATTAATTTTGAAGTGTAATCGGGGAGATGTGATCAGAGTGGTGGATTATGTGTTACAAAAGATGGAATGAATTTGGAAGACGATTTCTCAGTGAACTTTGGGGATGTTATACCTTCAGGTCCCAGAGTTGTTGGAAGTCTCTTCACTGCAAGAAAGAAATGCAAATATATCTAGGAGGCACATGAAAAAGAGCATAATAATTTATTGCTCCAAACGTTACAGCTGTCCATCTCAATCCTGAAAAAATGGTCTTTTCCCTGTCAATATATCACAGATAGGCTAACATCACCCAGCATGACCCAGTCATTGCTGCATAATAAGAACATCAAAAGGAATAGGATTGTGTTTTAAGGCACTCTAATTCACGACATGTGCAATTGCATCCCACTTCAAAGAGTCAAATTTCACAAGTCACACCAAACTGAAATCCTTCTCGCAATAGTCATTGGATCATACTTCTGGCAGTTGGGCAACATATTCATTTCGGTGACTTCATTGCACCCTTCCTAGTAACTTTACCTCGCACATTCATTCAAAAAAAAATCACGCTCCCTTTCGGGCGTGCATCCTACAGTCAGTTCCCTGAAGTTAATCCTGCAGCTATTTGTGGATCGAATTGAAAGTGAGATTGCTTTTAACTTCATGAGAGTGTGAGTTGGAGATTTAATGTGTACTTTCCACTGAGAGGGAACATATCAGGGAAATTTGAGGCGTTATCAGAAAGATATAAATCATACAGTTTCTCCACCTGATGCAGCACTTAACATATTCCGCCTCCTACTATAACAATCCAATTGCTCCTGCAAGTCTCCCCAGTGTCCATGGATACTTGTTCCTCTGTGGCCCGTTGGCTATTCGGGGGCCCACATTTCAACTCCAGTAATGTCACTATCTCCTTCTTACTTCTTAGCTTCACCCACAAAGCCTCACTGGGTGATCCCTCAGTTATTTAATCTCTGATTACTGCTGTGATAGTTGACTTCACAAAAATGCAAATCCCACTCCATTTTATCCACCTTTTCCGTCCCGGCTAAAGCACCTGTACCCTGTCACAATACGCTGCTTGTATTAATTGCTGTTGTGAAAAGAATACATTTCAGCGATTCCGCTCTGGCTGTTACCTGTTTCTGCCGTCACTCCTCTGTTTGATGATGACCTTTCCGTCTGTTTCTGAGTTGAATAAGTCGCGTCGTCCCCATGTTCAGTGGTGTTTGGATCTGAATCAATGGAGATACAGTATAAGAATGATTCAAAGATGGAACTCTTTAATTCAGATATTTCTCAATAATTCCCAGCGTGCCATGCATTTCATTGAGGCTAGAATGCAATAGTATATTCACTGAGATATTAATCCAGAGAATCGGCGAATGCTTTGGAGATCTGTTTTCAATCTTCACACTGCAGATGGTGGAGATTTAAATCGATGAAAAATAATATATCTGTAATGAAGAATCAACTGATGGCCATGAAACCATGTCCATTTGCTGGAAAAAGGATGACACTACTGGCTAATTAATCACTTCCTGGGAAGAAACCCTCATCTGCTCTCGCCTATAAGTGAGATCAGACCTACAGGAACATTACTGACATCCCACTTCGCTCAGTCACTCTATCACACTCACCTCAATCACAGCGTCCCACACGTGACAGTCACTGAATCGCAGTCTGCTTAGTCATTACATCCCACTGCATTAGCTCACGAAATTCTATTCCCCCTCTGAACCGACAGATTCACTGCAATCATTTGATCCACTCTATTGACACGCCACCTTCCACTCGCCTCAGTTATTCAATCACACTACCATTACTCACAAACACGCAATTCCCTCAGTCACAGCATTTTCCATCCCTCAGTCACTGCATAACGCTTCCCGCAATGTCTAAGTGGCACTACCCTCAGTCACATCGAAAACTAATTTCAGACATGACATTCCAGACACAGGAACAAATTATCTGAAATACCTGAGTCACGGCTCCCACTCTCCTTCTCAAAGGACATGACAACTTCCACTGTCACAATATTCCACTGCTCTCCGTCACTATATTTCAACAGGATCAGTTAGACCACCTCTCTCTCTTCAGTCACTCAATCACCCTCGCTGCTTTCATTGTTTCCGACTACTGAACACCACTAACTGGGTCACTGCATGCTGTGTAACTGGAGACATATGATCAGAATGGTGGACTATATGTTACAAACATGGAATGGATAAGGAAGACGATTTCTCAGTGGATTTTGGAGTTTTTAATACCTACAGGTTCCAGAGCAGATGAAAGTCTTGTCACTGCAAGAAAAAAAAATGCTGATACATCTCGGAGTCACATGAGTGAGGAACACAACAAATTAGCGGTCAAGACATCACAGCTGTCTGGCCCAATGAAAAGACCAATCCTGAACAATTGCTCTTTTCCCTGTCAATATATCATGGGCTAACAAAATGCAAGCATCACCTATTCATATTGTATGATAAGAACATCAAAGGAATAGGATTCTGTTCAAGTCACTCTCATGAGCGACTTCTGAAATTGCATTCCACATCAAACAGTCAAACTGCACAAGTCAAACCAAAAAGGAATTCTATTCCCAATAATCATTAAAACATATTCTCAGCAGTTGGTGCAATATATTCATTTCAGTGATTTCACTGTACCTTTCAAAGTAACTTTGCCTCAAACTTTCATTCCAAAAAATCGCACTCCTTATCGGACATGCATCTTACACTGAGTGCCCTGAATTCAATCCTGCAGCTACTTGTGGATCTAACTGAAAGTGTGATTGCTTTGACCTTCATGACCGTGTCAGTCGGAGAGTTAAAGTGTACTTCGACTGAGAGGGAATGTATCAAGGAACTTTGAGGCATTATCAGAGAGATATAAATTATAGAGATGCCCCAACCTGGTGCATAAGATGCAGCGGATTTGGAATAGAATCTCACAGTGGACTTTGGCTCAATACTGAACACCCTCCCAAAAGTGCAGCCTCAAAAACGTCCCGTGCAACTGCAACATAGCTTTCAACGTCTATACTCAATACCCTGACTGATGAACACCAATGTGCCCAAAACATGGCTCAATGCCCTGTCTACCTGTAACTACACTTTCAGAGAATCGTGCACTTGAACCCCAAAGTCCCTCTGTTTCACTGCACTCCTTAAGGCCCTACCATTCACCACGAAAATCCAACATTGATTTGATTATCCAAAATGCAACACCACACACTTCTCTATATTTAACTCCATTTTCCATTTCTGGGCCCACTTCTGCAGATGTTGAAAGTTCTACTGCCAAACATCTTCACTGACTCTTTTAGTGTCATCTGGAAACTTACTAATCATGATTTGTACATTCTCATCAGGAATGGGCCCAGCACCAACCCCTGAGGCCTTCCACGATTCACAAGCCTCCAGTCCGAACAGCATCCTTCCACTATTACGGTCTGCTTCCTATCATCAAGACAATTGTGCATCAAATTGCCATTTTCCTCTGGATTCCATGCAATCTAACTTCCCAGAGCAGTCTACCACTTGGCACATTATGAAAGACCTGAATGAAAGCAATATAGACAAGGTTATATGCCTTGTCATCGTCAACCTTCCTGGTTAATTTATCAAAGAACTCTAACAAATTTGTGAGGCATGATCACCCACACACAAAGCAATACTGACTACTCCTAATCAAGCCCTGCCTTTCCAAATTCACGTGTACATTATCTCCCAGAATTTTCTGAAGGAACGTATCGACTCCAGATGTTAGCATTATTGGTCTATAGTTCCCAGATTTTTCTTTGCCGTCCTTATGTAAACAGAGTACTACATCCTTTACCTTCGAGTCTTCCGGGACCTACCCGTAACTAATGATGATGCAAAAGGTATCATCTGGGTCCTTCGCAATTTCTTCTCAGCTCTCTTGAAGTCTTCTTGCATATATTTTGTCAGGACCAAAAGACTTATCCACCTTCACACATTATAGTGCATACAATATCACCGCTACGCTGAGAAGGAATGTCCCAAAGATATGACTACAAATTTCGTTCAGTTCCACACTCTTTCTCCACAGTAAAAATAGAGAAGTATTTATTGAGGACCTTGCCTGTCTCTGGCATTTCCAAACATACATGTCCACGCCTTGAGGAGTCATATTCTTTCTCTAGTTATTCTTTTTCTTTTAATACACCGAAGGAGCCTTGTTGGATTCTCCATAATCCTCACGGCTATTTCGTGCCCACTTTCGCCCTCATGATTGCCTCCCTCAGTAAACTCCTGTTTTCCCTGTATCCTTCTAGGAATTCCCTTGATTCCAGCTGCCTGCAACTGAGCCATGTCTCCTTTTCTTCTGGTCATAGCCACAATATATCTCGGATTCCAGGGTTGCCTATTCCTGCCAATCTTGCCCTTCACCTTCAAAGAAACATATAGACTCTAACTAGCTCGATTTTAAAGGACTTCCACTTGCCTTTGCCTGCAAATAAACTCCTGAAAATCCTGTGTAATTCCATCAAAATTCACCTTGCCCCAATTTAGAGCTTGATTCTGGGGGCCAGTTTCGTCCTTCTTAATCAACATGTTTAAAGGGAACAGAACGATGGTTACTGAACCCAAAGGGTTCCACCTCTATCACTTTAGTTACACCGTCCTGCCTTATTTCCCAAAAGTCGGTCAAGATTTGTCCCTTCCCGAGTCGGAACTGTATGTCCAGATTTTAAAATAGTTTTTCTGAACTCAATGAACAAATTCCACCCCATCTAACACTAAACACTATGGGAGTCCCAGTCGATGTCAGAAAAATCAAAACATCCTTCTCCAACAATGCAATTGCTCCTGCATGTCTCCCCAATATCCCGGCATATTTGTTCCTCGAATTCCCATTGACTATTTGGGGGACTAAAATACAACCCAGTAATGTCACCGTCCCCTTCTTATTTCTCTACTCCACCCACAAAGCCTCACTGTGTGATCCCTCAGTTATTACATCTGTGATCACTGCTATGATACTCGCCTTGTACAAAAATGCAAATCCCACTCCATTTTATCCACCACTTCTGTCCCGCCTAAACCACCTGCGCTCTAGCCCAATATGCTGCTTTTATTCATTGCTATTGTGTAAAGAATACTTTTCAGCGATTCAGCTCTGGCTGTTACCTGTTTCTGCCGTCACTGCTTTGTTTGATGATGAACTTTCCGTCGGCTTCTGAGTTGAATATGTCACGTTGTTCTCATGTTCAGCAGTGTTTGGATCTGAAGGAATGGAGATACAGTATAAGAATGAATCAAAGATGGAACTCTTTAATTCCGGTATTTCTCAATAATTCACAGCGTGCCACGTATTTCATGGAGGCAAGAGCCCAGTAGTACTTTCACTGAGTTAGTAATCCAGAGACTTAGCGAACGCTATGGGGACCTGTTTTCAAATCTTCAAACTGCAAATGGTGAAATTTTAATTCGATGCAAAGTAACATATCTGGCCTGAAGGATTTACTGATGGCCATGAATCAATGTGCATTTGCTGGCTAATTAATCTCTGTTAGGGAAGGAAACCTCATCTGCTCTGAACTGCAAGTGAGTACAGATCTACAGCAACGTTCTTTACTTGCATACCCTCTGAAATGGCCGGGCACACTATCCTTCGACCACCAATCGACCATCAATCGCTTCGATGTTTCAACAAAGAAACAAATCCAGATAGATCACCTGGCCTCGCACGAAGCACTGGAAAAGATGATGGTCCAATAAGCCCTGTCACCCTCCAAAGTCCTCCTTACTATCATCTGACTATAGTGATAACTTCGCCAATGTTATTTCACAGATTAGTCAGTCATTAGCCTAATTTTGCTTACATCTTCAACCGTGGAGACAATTAACCAGATGTCACCATCGCCATCATAGATATGTCCTGTCCCACTTGCAGGACAGTCCTGGCAGAGGTGGCGGCACAGTGACCTAAAATCAGAATGAAGTTCAGCTCGAAGTCTTCCGCATGGAAACTAGTCCCTCGCCATCTTGTGACGTCAGATTAAACATGGTTAAGAAAACTTATGCTGTTTACCACATCTGAGGAATCAGTACTGCTACATACTGCACGATGTATGAGATAATCATAGAGTCTGGCAAGTACATAAGATGTACAATGAATGTGTGGGGAATTGCAATATTCAACACCGATAGTGTATTAGCATAACAGTGTTGATCAACCTGTTCGGTTCCTAAAGATAAAGCTGCTAGAATGGGGCCATGACAGGTGGTGAGGGGGTAAAATACACTTGCTTTCATTGTTATCACTATGCCGACTGCAGATGCTTCCGAGCTGAAAATGTGTTGCTGGAAAAACGCAGCAGGTCAGGCAGCATCCAAGGAGCAGGAGAGTCGACGCTTCGGGCATCAGCCCTTCTTCAGGAATCAGGAAAAGATTCCTGAAGAAGGGCTGATGCCCGAAACGTCGATTCTCCTGCTCCTTGGATGCTGCCTGAGCTGCTGCCCTTTTCCAGCAACACATTTTTCAGCTCTGATCTCCAGCATTTGCAGCCCTCACTTTCTCCTTGCCGATGCATCTGCACAAGAAAATACTGTCAAGAGTGACTACCGCATAGTTCTTGTCGAGACCAACTTGAAAACCATCCAAATTGTTATGTGGCACTCTCACCAAGCTAAATGGGACAGACTTCAAGCAGATCTAGCAATTTCAGGTTCGATTAAGCTCGGCTGGACATCAACAGCGACAAAACTGTCTTCCATCCAAATCGGCAACATGTTGTTGAGCATACTCCCCACTCAAACCTTAAAATAAAATGATGGAATCGAACTTGCTCGGTGGAATGTGCAGGAGGGTACAGCAGGAGTAGCACCGAGCGTGCACAAAAATGCCGCATCAACAAAATGAAGCTACAAAACACGGCTACTTCGGGGGAGAGATGAGTGAGGTAGAATTGACTGGGAGATGAGCCTCGCATGAAAGGCAGTGAAACAGCAATGGCGGGAGCTTCTGGGAGTAATTCAGGAGACACACCAGTGATTCAAACTGAGGAAAACAAACAATGTTATACGTAGGTTCAGGCAACCACAGATAAGTCAGGGATAGCGTCAGAGCAAAACAGAGAACGTATAATATGTGGCACATGGCCGTGGGATACCGAAAGACTGGGAAGCTCACAAAGATGAACAGAGGGCAACAGAAAAGAAATAAGGAATGCAAAGCTTTAATATGAAGTTCAGCTCTCCGGTAATATAAAGGGAGACTGCAAGAGTTTCTTTAGATAAATCAAGGGGCAAAAGAGAGGGCAACGTGGACGCTGGGCGGCTGGGGACGGGTGCTGGAGAGATAGCATTGGAGAACGAGGAAATCGATGAGAATGGAAATACTTATTTCGCGTCATGCTTCACAGTGGAAGACAGGCAAATATCCCAAAATTTACAGAGAGTGAGGGAGCAGAGCTTCGCGTGGTGACCACCATCAACGAGAAGGTGCGAGAAAAACAGAGTGTCCTGAAGGTGAAAACAAACACCTGAACCAGATGTATTACACCAAATAGTTCAAAGGGAGATATCTGCAGAGATGGTGGGGGTGTCAGTCGTGACAATTCAGGAATCGCTCTATTCAGGAATATTCCTAGAAGACTGAAAAATCACTAACGTGACATCCCTGTTTAAAAAGGGAGTAACTCAAAAGAGGAACACTTGCTGACCAATTAGCCCATCTTTGGGCCTGAATAAACTACTGGAATCCATTGTTTAGGATGAGATTTCTGAGTATTTGGAAGCACATGGGAAAATAACAGAAAGACAATATGGTTTCATCGAGGGGAAGTAATGATCAGGTTAGACCGAGGAGAGGCTGCTATCTAACTGGAGTTCAAGAAAGTCTTTGTCAAAATGCCTCACAGGAGACTACTGACTAAGATGAGGTTCCATGGTATCAGATGTAAGGTGCCAGGATAGATAGCAGCTTAGATGTGTTATGAAGTTGAAGGTGTGTCCGTTATCTCTAAGAGAGAGTAAATGCTGTCTTGCACTGAGAGCTGACAAGCATCTGTCGTATAACGAATTGGCTGAGTGGAGTGGAACACTGAAAATATGTTACATTTGGCTGTGAAATAGATACCTGAGTTCATTGCTGCTTTGACAACAATCCGAATGTAACCAATCAGCTTAAATTATGCACCAGGATGGGAAAAACAATCGTGTTTGAATTTATTGCTTTGTTAACCTCGAACCAATGAGACGATCTGATGTTTGGATATTAAAAAGAAGGCAGTTCAAAAATTAGGCAAAGTATTGACATGGCAACTGCCATTTAAACAAGTCTCTGTGAAAGGTACCTTCTCGCCTGAAACATATTCGCGATAGAAGAAGGAAGACGACTTAGGGAGGACTTTAATGTAATTTTAATTAGTGTTTTATTGGAACAGTATATTGTTATACAGTTTGAGGCTGATAATAAGCAGTTAAGAGATGTGTGGGGTATTAGAGGTGTGGTTAGCTGTTCTTCAATGTGCACTCATAGAGTTAAAAAATAACTAGATGCCATTTTTAACAGATTGGATTTAGGAGTTCTGTTTTACTCATATGTTAATAAGTTACGAGTGATGGTGAGTTTTATTTTTGGGTGTTTGGTTTAATTAACTGAGGGGTTCACCACAATGTCGTTACAGCTATCCGGAAGAAATCTGAGAGTGGAGATTAACAGATACTTCTCAGGATGGCAGCAGGTAACAAGTGGTGTTCTGCAAAGCTCAGTTTTGGTGCTACAACTTTTCATTTCATACATTAATGATCTAGATGAATGAACTGACGGTATTCTGGGTAAGGCTACAAACAAAACAAAGATAGGTAGATGCACAGCTTGCATTGTAGGGGAGGCTGCAGAAGGATTTGGACAGCTTAGGAGAGTGGGCAAAGAAGTAACATATAGAGTAAAACGTGGAAAAATGTGAGATTATGCACTTTGGTCGGAAGAGTAGAGGCATGGAGTACTTCGTAAATGGGGGAAAAATGTAGAATTCTGAAGTGCAAAGGGACTTCTAGCTCATGAGTCCATCAAGGTAAACTTGCAGGTTGAGTCATTAGTTAGGCAGGCAAATGTAATGAAGACAATTGTTTTGAATGGACCGGAATATTAAAGCGGGGGTTTACCTCTGCGGCTCTATAAAACTCTAGTCAGGCCACATTTGTATTGTGCACAGTTTTGAGCCCCCATCTCTCAGAATGGATATATTGGCCCTGGATAATGCACAGAAAACATTCATGAGAATGATCCCAGAAATGAAAAACTTTTGCGGACTCTGGATCTATAGTCGATGGAGTTTAGAAGGAGAAGGGACATATTTGAAACATATAGAGATTAGCCAGAGTAGATATTGGAAAGATGTTTACATGGGCAGGAGAGACTAGGACACGACACCACAGCCTTATAGTAAAGGGACACCTTTTGGAACAGAGATGAACTAGAGTGTGTTGAGTCTTTGGAATTGATTGCCACAGAAGGTTGTGGAGGAGAGAACATTGAGTGTATTTCGGACTGAGATAGATGGGTTCTTCAGGTGGGTCATGGTTTACGGCTTGAGAAAATTATCAGGCATGATTGAATAGTGGAGCAGACTCGATGGGCTGAATGGCCTAATTTCTGCTCGCATGTCATTTAGTTTTATGGTCTTATGTCAAACAACATAATCTGCAAATGATAGACCGATATAAGCGATCCCATAAACAATGGATCAGAAGTGCCACATGCAGCGAATGGTGTTTTTACGGAACAACTCATTGCAGGAGGAGCCACAAATACCCTCATCATTAATGATGGAAAAGCACAACACAGTTGAAAACGCTAGTATGAAACGTTTGAGGCGCGATGGCTCTGTCGTTAGCACTGCTGCTTCACAGCGTCAGCGAACCTGGCTTCAATCCCTGCCTCAGACAACTGTCTTTGTCGAGATTGCACATTCTCTCAGGAAACTGTGTGAATTGCCTCCCACAATCTAAACATGTGCAGGTCATGTGAATTGGCCATGTTGGACTGTCCGTAGTGTTAGGTGTATTAATCAGGGGTAAATGTAGGGGTGTGGTGGGATACTCTTCGGAGAGTTGGTGTGGATTTGTTGGGCAGAAGAGCCTGTTTCCATACTGTAGGGAATCTCATATCAGCATTCCCAAGTGAATCAGCCATCATGGCCTCCTCCAATTATTCCCTGCATCACAGACAGACGTTTTCAGCCTTCGCATTTACTCAGCGCAGTGAAAAGATACTGTTGAAGACATTGGATATTGCAAAGCTACAGAGCTCTGAGACTATTCCGGCAATAGTACAGAAGAAGTATACTGCAAAACTTGCCATGCTCTAGCCATGCTCTTTCAAAACAATTCCAAACCTGGCATGAACACTGCAGTGTCCAACATTTCCTAGTAATGTCTCATCCACTACACGCAGGACAAATCCAAAATATTTATTTTCTATTGCAGCAGTCAACTCCTGATCATCAGGAAAGTGATAGAAGGTGTCATCAACAAGTGAGATAAAGCAGCATCTGGTCAGCAATAACCCACTCAGAGACGCCCAGTGAAGTTCCACAGCAAAGACTCAGCTCCTGCACTCATTACTGCCTCGGTTCAAGAATGGAAAAGAGGAAAATTCCAGGGATGAGGCGCAAGTGTCAAACCCTGACACTGAATCTGCATTCGAATGAGTGAGGCATTAAAAGCATGAACAAAAATGGGATTTATGGGTATCAAGGTCAAATATTCTACTGCTTCGAATCAAACCTGTCATGTAGAATTTGATTCTGTGGTTTGGGTCAAACATCTTAGCTTTGTGGCGTCACTTCAGGTCTTCCTGGCGTTAGAATCTTCGGTCAAACCATCCTCAACATGTTCATGAATTACGTTCCCACCGTTTTAAGGTCAGAAACTGGAATGTTCACAGTTGATTGCATAATGGTCAGCTGTGTTTGCGCCCCCTCAGACTTTGAAACAGTCCATATTCAAATGCAAGAAGATCTAAATTATATCCCTGTTTTGACTGACATGTGGTAAATAACACCCACACAAATGACAAGAGATGACCAAGGAATGGTGGTTCCATGCTTCGCACTTCTGCCTCACAGTGCCTGGGACCTGGATTCAATTGCAGTCTCATGAAATTGTTTACGTGGTGATTGCGCATTGTCCCCTGCCCGCGTCGTTTCCTTCCACAGTCCAAAAATGTGAATGTTAGATAGAGTAGCCATGGTAAATTTAGGATTAGAGGCATTGGGTTGTGGGTTGTTTGGGATACCTTCGGAGAGGCGGAGTGGATTCAATGATAATCATCAAAAAGTAACACCGTAATCATTTTCCTTGTGAATCAATTCCATTACCACAACTGAATATACCATTACTAGCATCCTTGGGGTGACTCAAATAGATTTGTCACAAAAAGATGGCAACAATAATTCCAGGCGAGGAATTCTGCGGCAGGAACTCACGTTCTGACTCCCAGAAGACTGCTTAACACCTCCACGGCAGTTCTCAGGATGCAAGCAGGATCAACAACACTCAAGTATTCCTCTTGATTTGCATTACATCCACAAACATCTGTCTCTCCACCAGCAACATTCAGGAGCACGGTTTGTACTACTTACAAAATGCACTACAGAATTCACTAAAGATCTTCAGACAGCACCTTTCAAACTCACGGCTGCTTCCACCTACACGACCATGGGAAGCAAACACATGGGGGACAAGACAACTTGCAAGAGTATGTCCCAGACAATCACCATCATCACTTCGAAATGCATCGCTGCGCCATTACTGTCTAAATGCTGGAGCTCCCCATCGCTTTGGACACGGTGGGTCACCCACCAACACACACACTGGAACTAATCAAGAAGCTATTGCATCCCCACTTTCTCAAGGGCAATTAGGCACGGCCAGTAAATGCTGGCTCAGTCAGACAACAGGTTTCCCACGAATATCTGATACAAATATAATGCCGAGGCACAGTGCCTTCCCCAGAATTAATATCAATTACGAATCTATGCCCTTTATGGTTTTCCTGAAGAAACATTGACAGAAGTGATTGCTGCTGCTCCCGATAGCTGAAAGAAAAACACTTCACCATCAGATTTTTTGCCTCTGTAGTAATTGTACTGAACGAGTGGGGACAACTTCATTTAAATCCCTGCTGGCGAGGGGTTCATTTTATTTTCAGATCCTACATTCTCTGTCGCATTTGTGAAATGTTCTCAAATGAATGTGGGAATGAGACTAGGTTTCTATGTGTCCTTTGAGGAGATGGCAGTACTGTGTTAAGACCAAGAAATGAGAGACTGAAACTTTGACAGTGTACGGTTACGGGGAAAGTGAATTTTACAACGCCTAAGCAAACAGCTCAGCCCAACAGGTCCAAAATGCATTTATGAAGTGGATGCAGTGAGGATGGGAGTAGAACATGGTGACTCAAGTGAGTTCAAAGCCGTGACAGTGAAAAATGTCATACAATATCTTGGGACAGTGGGATGCAGTGATTGAGGGACTGGGGTTTGTTTTCTGACATGAGAGGGACATCAGAACAGATTGCAGAGTGATGTAGTTAGTGTAGTGAGTATGATGCTCTTTTTGAGGGAAGTTAGAAATGTTCACCGGAGAAGTGATTAAGATGTGGTAGAATTTAGGAACTAAAGCAAATTGAATTTCATGGCTTAAGGAAGAGGAGTGCTTCGACTGAAAGAAGTTGGATGTAATGCCTTGGAAATCAGCATCCAATTTCTTTGGATTATTTCCTTTCATAATTAAGACAGGGAGGAACTTTCACGTTGCCAATTATTCTGTGCTGCAGTGGCTGACTTTTACATTTTATTTACGTCCTGTCTGAGAGCAGTGACTTCCCAACTACATTATGTTAACTCGGATCACTTTCGTATATTGTGTTTCAAAAGTTTTCAGTAATTGAAAGTTCAAACTATTTCCAAAGTCATTGGAATGATATTTCCTTGGTGGAGTCAGACACCCCAAAGTTGCCCTTGTGGGTAATGTAAAAAGAGAACACTACCTGTGCAGTAGACCGCACACTGATGCAACGCCTTCAGTTCATAAACAAAGTAACTGCTGCAGTTTTTGATCTTTATCTCATGGACCCAGTGACATTGATTTCTTTCCCAGTTTATACAAACTCTCCTGGTCACTTCCCCATCGGCCATGGTGGGATGAGAACCTGTAATAAGGTTTATCAGTATTGAAGAATGCAATCAATGTGAACAGTGCTGGACAGTTAACATCTGTCTAATAAATTATGAATTTACCCTGTAACCACGCTGTCCCACGTGTCGAGCAGTGATGTGGTGGGACAAGCACCTCTGGCATCTTCCATCCACCGGAGCTGAAACAGCAATCACAGAGTAAGCTAATGAATGGCAATCTTCTATGACAGCATACCCAGTTAAAGATCCTTGATGTCACCATACTTCTCATCCCAAAGCAGGTTAACCTTCCCCAGAGGCTCATCATAGTCATGGACCCATAGAGGTTGAGAGCATATGCAAGAAAAAGTCCTTTATCATATTGTGTTGCACCAGTCAAAAACAGTTTGAAAACCAAATTTTAAACGGCTTGCAAATCAACCTTCTTTGTTTTAGCATTGTAAGCACCCATCGAAATATCTTTTTTTATAATGTGAGAGGTTTTCACTTAGTCATCCTCATGGACAGTAAGCGCCAGATTACCATTACCTCTGGGCAAAATCATTTATCCTCATATGCTGTATTCACCCGTTACCCTAATTTTATGCCTCCTGGCCATTCATGTCTCCATCAAGGGGGACGAAGAAAGGATATTCTCTTTGAACCTATCTCTGAAAATCGTAACTTCTTTATGCATTTTAATCATGTTGCCTTTCAATCACCTCTGCTACAAGGAAAACAGAAACAGTTGTTTACGTCAGTTTTCCGAAATTAAAATCTATAGCCCCGTCAACGGCGCTTTAGATCGTTCCAACTCAAGCTACATTTCATGGAAATTTCTTCCAAACCATCTCCTGCACTATCACAATCTTTCGATTCTGCATATTCCAGAATTCCGCACAATTCTCGGGGTGAGGCGTGTAAAACGTGTCGCCCAACTATTGCCCCGCTTGTATTAGCCTTTGAAATGTCCATTCCAGGAAGTAGTGGTGAAAAGCATTTTGAATGTATTTAAGTTTGCATTTAATTAACTCGTGACTGACAACAGGTTCAAAAGATGCAGAGTCTGGATGGGAAAGATGCCAATCAGACATAGAGTTGGAGTGACATAGAGATGTACAAGACAGAAACAGATACTTTGCTACAACTCATCCATGCCGACCAGATATACTAAAATAATCTAATCCCATTTTCCAACATTTGGCCCATATTCCAACAAATCCTTTCCATTTGTATAACCGTCCTGATGGTTTTGAAATGTTGTAATTGGACCAAACTTCCTCTGGCAGTTCATTCCAAACACATACCGCCTTCTGTGTGAACAAGTTGCCCATTGGGTCAGTTTTAAATCTCTTCACCCTTCACCTTAAAGCTATGCCCTCTAGGTTTGGTCTCCTCGCCCCAGAAATAAAAAAAGACCTTGACAATTGAAGCACTGAATGCCCCTCGTGACGTTATAAATTCTATCAGTTCACCCCTCAGCCACTGATGCTTACGGCAACCAACATCGGGAGGAGCATCAAGACCTCAGTCGATCTATCTCGACTTCAAATTTCATTTGTCTGCTAATCTGCCATATTTCCAAATTCAACTGTAAGTCTGAATTTTTGTACGCTGCATGTCTTTTGACACGGATGCTATTAGATGTCCTCGGTCCTCTAACATTCTTGTAAACAATTTCTGAACTGCAGTTTCTCGCTGATCAATGGAAAGTCTGAAAAAAAGTAGTGCAGGAAATAGGGCATGTGACCCATAAGGGATGATAAGATGTAATCACTTCCTCGGATCGTTCCTCGTCATTCAATATGATCATGATTTGTTTGACATTCGTTGTGTCCACTTTTCAAGCCTTTGCTTGAAACTCAAGGTTCTCATACTCATTAAACATCTATCCATCTCAACGTTAAAAAGATCCAGGACTCTTCCCCAAAAGATCTCTTTAACAAGCTATTCAACACATCTGAGAAAATAATTCTGTCCTGTTTTAAGTCTCAATTGGTGCCCCTTTAATCTTTTTTTATTTGTTGTGATATGAGATTCGCCCATGATGGGCAATATCCTCAAAGCATTTACCCTGTCAAGCTGAATAAGAGCTACATGCATTTCAATGAGATTACCTCTTAATCTTCGAAACTATGGCGAGTCCTGTCCCAATTCGTTTAACATTTGCTCATTAGAAAATCCCTCCTCATCTCAGATAATCTTGTTAATCGACTCTACACTGCCTCGAATGAAAGGCTACATCTCCAGAACAAATGGAATCAAAACTGCTCACAGAACTACTAATGTTCTCTGACCAGCAACTTGTACAATTGCAGTAAGTCTTTCCTTCATTTGTACTGTAAGCCCTTGAGAAAATTTACAGACTTTCTGATTACCTGATGTATCTGTTTGCTTGCTTTCTTTGTCTTGTTCATTAGAACACACAGGGCCGTTTGTGTTGCGGCTTACTGCACCTATCCCTCCCCCATTTACATTATTAGATGGTCTAACGTCCAAAGTGCTCAACTTCTCATTACAAACAATTTATGCATTATTGATCACTTCTTTAACATGACAGATGAGATAGATTACTTGCAATGTGGAAACAGGCCCTTCGGCCCAACGAGTCCACACGACCCTCTGAAGAGCAACGCATCTCGACCCATTCCCCTACACTTACCCTTGTACCTAACACTATGGACAATTTAGCACCGCCAATTCACCTACCCTGCACATATTTGGACAGTGGGAGGAAACAGGAGCACCCGGAGGAAACCCACGCAGATATGGAGAGAATGTGCAAACTCCACACAGACGGTCGCCTGAAGGCGGGAATTGAACCCAGATCTCTGGCGCTGCGAGGCAGCAGTACTAAACACTCTACCACCGTGCCACCCATTGACCTATCCATATCATTCTGTAAACTCGTTGCATCCCATTCACAACCTGTGAGGCTCTATATTTTATTCTCCTCCTGTTTAAAATGCCTCAATCTGTCTAAATTTGTCTCCCCTGGCCTTATAATGTCGCCATTTTGTTCCTCATCTATCAACAGCTATCGTTTCTCCTGTGTCTCTCTGAACCGTCTTCATCGGTGCCTATTTGCATTGTTACACATCCGACCAAATCCATCATGACCTGTCATGAGATAGTCTTTACATATCCTTTATCTTACTTAAAGGTAAGTGTAAAGTGTGGCATTCCAGATGTGACGATATTGTTCAAACTGTGTTGGTTTGAGCAAAATATATTGTTTCCCCACACCAGCGTTAAAATAAAAAAAATTGGCATGACTTTAAATCTATCTAAATACTTGAGAAAATAGTCATATATTAATGATGACTCATCAACTGTTCCAACGTAGTACTATTTCATAAATACATTCTTGACAAAAAAACAAAATCAGGAAGCGGACTTCCAGTATATGTGATTTTCTCCAGTGCAGGACAAAGCACAAATATAGCAGCAGAATGAGAACTCATTCTTTTTTTCTGCAGCAGAGGGAGGGTTGTGTCTTCAGTTCCAATTCCGAAAAGCCCAACTCCAACAACTGATAGCAAAAACTAAAACACTATTACTGTGCGAGCCAGACTTTCACGCTCATGCTTCTTTTGTCCACTTTTATGAAAGAACCAAAACTATTGAGTCATCGTTACATGGAGTAGATTATCGTGGTAACGTTAACAACACGTGTTTCCTCGAGAAACAAGATGGAACATATCCTTCTTAGAGGCCATCCTGTCACAATGTTTAATCGGTTATTTTTCAACCTGATGGTTCCGACTTCACCCAGTTCCCATCCATGCAGTCAAACAAAGGTAGTCTCATGATGAAAGGAACATTATCCATCTTTAATGGATTATTGCCAGGTAGAAATTTGTATTACCTTTTGAATCGATACCATCCGTGTTTCAGGTGCACATCACATTCTGCTTTACCAGTACATTCAGTCTTATGGCAATTCAAACTTCTCCAGGGCTGTACTAACACGTTGTGAAACACACACGGGTCAGTGTCTCCAGATTCTGCAAATGTGTGAAAAAAAATTTTAGTAGTGATATTCAGCACTGTTACAAAACAAGAGAGACGTATTATTCTCTGAATTACAGAATCATAAAATAGTTCAGCATCAAAGAGGCCCCTTAGTCTGTGAAATTGCATGGCAAAGAAAAAAACACTGATCCCATGTCCCATGAATAGGCCAAAGCATTGAGTAAAATGACGCCACAAATGCACATCGTAGGAACTTATGAAAGTCGTGAGTTTACCCATTTGCAATACCTTCCCAGACAGTCCATTTCAGACACCATCTACACGAGACGATGGGTGAAGTTCCCTTGAAACCGCTTGCACTTCAGCAGTAAAAAGTGTGCCCCTTTGCTTTTGAGCCGTCAAAACAAGTGTACAGCTGATTTTCATTCAACACTGGAATTGCCCCTCATAATTGTGTACAGTTGCATCAGATGATGTGGAGGTGCTACTGTAGGACAGGGGTGGACAAAGTTAAAAATCACGCAGTACCAGAATCACAGTGCAAAAGGTTTACTTCAAAGCACCAGCACTCAAAGCGCTGCTTCTTTGTCAGGAAACTAGAGGGGCAGGAGCATAAGACACAGACATTACAGCAAAAGCTCGCAGTGTCATGCAATTAAAACGATATATTGAGCAAACCTAGATTGCTGTTAAAATCTTCATCTTTGATTGGCTCTGTTCGTTAAAATGTAAGTCCCAGAACTTCTATTAAGCCATATTCTCGAGAGCAAAAGATAATCTAATGTTTTATGGAACGAAAATGTGACATCTCAGCTCAGAGAATATATTAAAGGTCTGAGAATAGAGTATGTCTCTGTCACCATCTTGAGTCAAATGTTCTATTTCCAAAGTAGGAATTTCTAAATTCTTCCATGGATTCACTGGCTGCAAGCTGTGAATGTGGTGCTGCAAAAGTACAGCAAGTCAGGCAGCATCGAATGAGCAGGATAATCGCCATTTCTCGCAAATGCCCGTCATCATGAATGCGACTTGTGGGCTGGAAGTGCTAAGAGGGCTGTGTGGAAGGTAGATGAGAAAGTGTCAGGTAGATGAAGCTCTGAGTGAAAGTGATACTCGGAGAGGAGGGTACAGCACGCAGGTGGGAAGGAAGATGGACAGGTCAAGATGGCGGTGCTGTGTTGGAAGCTTGGGACTGGGATAAGGTGGGGGAGGGGAAACGAAGAAACTGATGATCCAGTGTGGTTGCTGTGTCTCAAGGTGGAAGATGAGACGTAGAGTGGTGAGTGTTTGGTGATTGAGGAGGCCCAGCATTTACGTGTCTATGGTGGAGTGGGAGGGGGAGTTAAAGTGTTCACCGACGGGTTGGTGAGGTTGGTTGGTGCGGGTGACCGAGATATGTTCCCTGAAATGATCCACAAATTACCCTCCTGTGTCCTCAGTTGAATGTCAACAACATTGTCTGTAACAGATACAGGAGATGATGTGTGTGGAAGTACACCGAAATTTCTGACAGATGTGTAAGGATCCTTTAAGGCTTTGGATGGAAGTGCCGGGGGCGGACGGGGTGACCTTGCGAAGTGCAAACCATGCACCGACTTGCAGAATGTTTCAGAGAACATCGCTGTGACACCCACACTAAGCAACCCCACTGCCACGTGTCCGAATACTTTACCTTCCCCTCCCACTCCGCCAAGGACTGCAGGTCCTCGGACTTCTCCATCACCAAACCCTCATCTTCCGACACCTGAATGAAGAACGTCTCTTCTTCCACTTTGTGACACTGCAGCTGCACGGGATCAATGTAGATTTATCTATTTTCCTCATTTCCCCTCTCCTCACCTTGAGCAAGTCCCAAACCTCCAACTCAGCACCGCCCTCTTGATCTGTCCATCTTCCTTCCTACCTATCTGCCCCCGCTTCCTCCCCGACCTCTCACTCACACTCCCACGTTCACCCACCTGTCACAATCCCAGCTTCCTCTCCCCAGGCCGACCCTCCCCCTCTGTTTATCTCTCAGACTCCCACCGCGAACTGCACTCCTGGTGAAGCCTTATGCCCGAAACATCGATTCTCCTGATCCTCAGATGCTGCCTGACCTGCTGTGCATTTCCAGAAACCACACTCTCGACTCTGATCTCCAGCATCTGCAGTGCCCAGTTTCTCTTGACTGCAGGTCATGTAATTTTTCAGGAAAAATGCAATGTGTCTGCAAATACATTGTGTTTTTGCTCAAAAAGCACACGACCTGCAGGCAGTCAATGCAGACAGTGAATCCGTATAACATTTCATAAATCCTACTTAAAGGAGTTAAGTACAGGAGAACCGTGCCTGCGAACAGGTAGTCAAGGCCAAGTGTGACAAGAAACAACGAAAATACTTTTTATACGAAGGCACTTTGCAGATTTGCAGTAATTTCGATGAAAGGACTTTAAAATAAAAAGTCATCAGTTTGTCACTTCTGAGACCAAAATTTGAAAATCTGAAAAAGATCAAACAACAGAACAGCTCCGAAGAAGCAGCGAATCCTGGAAATGTCAGCTGGTTGAGGACCTGTCCTAACATTAATCAGTTAATAGCGAAGTTGGATCTCAGGCTTGTGCTCACTTACTTGAATGGTCTAATATTTGGTACAACGTGGAACAACTTCTGAACTGTTGTTTCAGTGTTTGATTGCCTGCTAGATTTCGGAATAAGTAGCCGAATTAAAGGTGTTCTCTTGTGAATTGCCCTCAATGAACTTATAGCTGATCTGTGGAATAAATTCATCGACCAGCCATTTACTCAAATTCCTTCATGCTTTACATCATTCAGACACGGGAAAAAAAGCTGTCTCTGAATAAAAAAAGATTTGATCCAGCATATACTGCTGTTTATGGAAAAGAATTCAAAAAATCTACCAGCCTTTCTGCCTGGAAGTGCTTCCTAAATTTTCGCCAGAACTGTTTAGTCCCAATTCTGAGACAATGCTCCCTATTTCTAGAATCTCCAGTGGAAGTAAATGATATTTCTTTATTTTCTTTCTTCTGTTCATATTTGAACAGTCTGATCAGAGAAACAGGCCTAATTTGTCCATTCATTCCCGAGTCTATGCGTCATTCCTATAACCTATAACCTACATCATTATCCCTCCAAGGACAGTATACCTTTACAAAGACGTGAATCCCAGATCGATTCACATTACTGTCAGTGTGTGATTCTTTACTCAGAAAGGAGTAGGAGCGTGGAACGTACTGCATGCAAAAGGAGCAGATTCGCCAACTTTCAGGGAACTTAAATGATTGTTGGATAGGCATGCTCAAGAGATAACCGAGTGTAGATTATCTGGGCTTCAGACTGGTTTCACATGTGGTTTCACATGTGGTCCGCGCCACATCAAGGACTGAATGCAGTGCATTGTAATCTTCTATGGTCTAAGTTCTATATTCTATCTCTCCGAACAGTCCACACCTCCTCTTTATTTCTACTACATGCTTAAATCCAGCTTCCCTCCTTTTTTTGGAATGGGTTTTTCTCCTGACTTAGCTGATCAGATATTTCCACTTACGTGCTTTTTCCCATGATCCTTGTATTCTCTCATGATTAGGAATCTGTCATCTCAGCTTTAACTAAACACAAGTATCCTATGCTTCTTTGGGCAAACATTTTCAAAGTTGCACAAGATTCGCGTACTCTGTTCTGTTGTCCTTCCTTCTAAAATGAGCAACTACACATTTTCACACCTTGGAATCCATTTGCAAACAGTGGTCCACTGTCAGAGCAAAGATCTTTCTGCAAAATTCCATGCTGCATTTGTTCTTGCTAATCTTATGATTATAAGATAGAACCATATAATCAGGGAACAAAGCAGCCCAGAAGAGTCCTTCGGGCCATTGAGTGTGTCTTGCCACAATACACCAATGACTACACTCGTCCTACCCCACACTCGACTCATAGCCGTGAATGATATGACATTTTAAGTGCTCATGCAATCACCACCATCCACCATCTTGGTGAAATGGTTCTTCCTCGAATCCAATCAAAGCCACTTTAAAACTATTACATCTCATTGTTATTTCGACTTTTGAAGACGGAGGTAGGAGGGGGAATGTTTCCCATGTATGTCAGCGCAAATACTTACTCGAAACTCTTGACAACTTTCCTCATAATCTTTTGAACCTCTATCAGGTCTTTTTTTTTCAAATTTCTCTGCTTCAAAGAAACAGCCAAACACATGCAGCTTTTATTCATTGCTAAGATGCTGTACCATAAGCAACAAGCAGGTGAATCTCCTTTGCACCCTATCCAACACAATCACATCGCATTTTAAGTGTGGTAACCAGAACGTCATGCAATATTCCAGCTGTGACTGACCAAAGTCCTGTACTTCTCCAATGTGCAACCCTTGCTCTTATAATCTATGCCAGGATTTAAAAAGGCAAGAATTAGGCATACCTCCTCAACTACCCAAATGCGTTCTCTTTCCACTTTTAGCGACCTGCCTAGGAGCACCACAAATCACTTATTTCTCCGAGTTATCTCTTTTCTTGACATTGACATTGAGTATTCGTTTGACATTGTCCTTTTTTTTCCAATTCGAATGTCCTTGCGCTTCTCAGAGTTATCTCCAATATGCCACTGACATGTTTACGTGACCAAATCCAATCATTACCCCCACCACCCCCCACCCCCCCAACTACCACAACAACATCAGTGGCACGGTAGCTCAGTGGCTAGCACTGCTGCCTCAAAGCACCAGGGACTTGTGTTCAGTTTCAGCCTGGGAGGCCTGTCTGGTGAAGTCTGCTCATTCTTCCCACAACTGCGTGGGTTTCCTCTGGGAGCTCTGGTTTACTCCCATGGTCTAATTGTGTGCCTTTTAGGTGGATTGGTCTTGTTAAATTGCTCCAGAGTATTCAGAAGTGTTGGGTAAGCAATGGGAAATGCCACTTTACAGGGATAGGGTCTGGGTGTGCTACTCTTCGGAGTGTCAAAATGGACTCGAATGGCATGCTTCCAAACTGAAGGGATTCGATTATTTTTTTACAAAAAATCATTGACAATCAAGGAGTCAGTCCTGATCCATGCCGAATGTCATCGCACAACAGGATCCTGTCAAGCAACAGCTTTCAATAACTACACTTTAATGTTGAGCATCCTGCATTGAAATAAATGCAGGTTAATTTATCAGAGGGAACAAAGAGATTGATGAAGGCAGAGTGGTCCATGTGAACTATATGGACTGCATTAAGGCGGTTGAGAATTATCTTCATCATCAACAGGTTAGCGAGGTTAGGTCTCATGGAATGCAGGGAGAACTGGCCATTTGGATATGGAATTGGCTTGATAGTAGAACACGGAAGGTGTTGGTGGAGGGTTGCTTTTCAAACTGGAGGCCTGTGACCAGTGGTATGCTACAAGGAGGGGTGATGGATCCATTGCTTTTGGTTACTTGTATAAATGATTTCGATGTGAACATTGGAGGTATAGTTACTCAGTTTGCAGATGACACCAAAACTGGAGCTGATGTGCACAGTGAAGATGGCTACCTGAGAGTACAAATGAGGCGTGGCAGATGGAGTTTAATTTAGATAAATGTGAGGTGCTGCATTTCAGAAAGGCAAATCAGAGCAGGATGTATTCATCTATTGGGAAGGTCCTGGAGCGTGTTGATTAACAATGAGACGTTGGAGTGCAGGTTCATAGTTCTTTGAAAGTGGAGTTTCAGGGAGACAGAAGACTTTTGGTATTCTGTCCTTTTTTGGACAGACCAGTCCGTAAAGGAGTGGGGAGGTCATGATGCAGCTACACAGCACATTAGTTAGGGCACTTTTGGAAAATTTATTCAACTCTGATCTACCTCCTAGCGGAAGGATATTGGGAAACTTTAAATGATTTAGACAAGATTTGCAAGGATGTTGCCAGGGTTGGAGGATTTGAGCTCCAGTGAAAGGCCGAATCAGCTGAGGCTGTTTTCCCTGCTGCATCCGACGCTGAGGCGTGACTATGTAGAGGTTTAAAATTGATGAGATGTATGGTTCGGGTAAATAAACAAGATACTTTCCCTGGGATGGTGGAGTCTGGAACTTGAGGACATACGTTTAGAGTGAGAGGGAAAAACATTTTCAAGGGATCTCGAGGATAAGTTTTTCAGGCAGAGGGTAGTGGGTGTATGCAATGAGTTGCCGGGGAAGTGGTGGAGACTGATACAATTCCAACTTTTAAAAGATATCTGGATGGAAAAATGAATAGGATATGTTAAGTGGGAAATGGACCAAGTGCTGGCATATGAGATTAGATTAGGTTAGCCTATCTGGTCCACATGGATGATTTTGACCAAAGAGTCTTTTTCTATGCTGTAGAACTCTATGACTTTGTGACTACATTATTTCGGATATGATGTGATAGACATTTGAAAAGGAGAAATGTTCAATCAATAAGTCGCTGTGAGTCCCACCATTCAGTTACTTCATCTCACCTCTGTTACTCACCTTCTCTCGCTTTACTTTGTTTTCAGAAGACATTACCAATAGTCACAATACCTCATGGCATCACACACCACATCACCCTCCCCTCAGTCACTATGTCACACTCACCTGAATCATTATATCTCAAATCCCTCAATCATCGCATCTCACTCACTTCAGTTGATATATCACACTCACCTAAGTCATTGCATTCTACTCACTTCAGTTACTGCCTTAGTGACCATGTCATCATTCATTGTATTACACACATCTTAATAGCTACATACCCCTGTCTTCAGTGACAGAATCGCAGTCACCTCAGTCACTACACCTAAATGCCATGCCGCATCCCATTCCCTTCATCACCTCAGGGCACTCTTGCCAGTCAGTGTATCCGTAATCCACTCTGACACAGCATCCATTCGGCTCAGTCACAGCATCTCCCTTTCCTTATTCAATAAAGACGGCATTCCTCAGGTATGTCATTCCATTCTTCTCAGTCACTGCAACCTCACTGCCCTAACTCAGTGCACTCTACATTCCTCAATTTCTGCATCAGCGTGCTGGTCTTCTTGTGGTACGTGATAGTCCCTCGGCCTGAAAAGACCTCAGCCTTCCCTGGCCTCGAGGCAATTCCTGAGCGATCTCCCAGCCTCATGAAACTCATCGACCAGCTATTAGCCCAAATTCCTTCATCCTTTACTTCATGCATGCATGGAAGAAACATTGTCTCAAATTTAATAAGAAACACTGATCCATCATAAACTGCCATCTACTGAAAATATTTCAAAACATATACCACCTGGTTAGTAACTGGAAGTGCTTCCTAACTTTTCTCCAGAACCGTCAATCCAAATTCTCAGAATGCTCTCCTTATTTCTAGAATTTCCAATGGGAAATTTTTTCCTTCTGTTCGTATCTTGAAGACTCCGACCAGAGAAATAGACCTAATTTATCGAATAAGTCTGGAAATGTAATCACTGAAGTCTATGTGTCATTTCATTAACCCAACATCATTATCCCTCCAAGGACCATATACCTTTTCAACGACGTGAATCCCAGATCTACTCACATTACTGTCAGAGTTGTCTAACTAGGGTTTTGTATAACTGCAAGAATACATTGGCTCACATATATTCCACTCCTATAGATACAAAGGTCGTATTGCATTATCTTTCTTAGTTATTTTCTGAACTCATTTGTGATATTTGAAAGGACCAAGTAACTGATCCCTTCAGTCAGTCTTTATCTTTATATTGGTCAGAAAGTACCCTTATTGATTATTTCCGTTCCAAAATAGATAAACACACACTTTCTTGTATTGAAGTCAATCTGCCACAGTTATTCCCATTTATTTAGTCTTTTAAAATCCTTTGTAACTCTATGCAATCTTCCAAACTGTATATTATTCTGTGTAACTTTATGTCATGAGAAAACCACCATGGGACACCACTAGTCACATGCTGCCAATCGGAGCACTGTGAATTGTCCCCATATTTTGTCGCTTTGTACTCAAATTTTCCAGCTATGTGAGCAACTTGCTCTCAATTCTGTGGGATTATAATTTAGTTAAATATTTAAAAATGGGGCTTTATTCAATCTCTTCTGGAAGCACCTAAGAGTAACGTGCATCAACATTCTGCAGCACTATTTTCCACTTGGGTCCAAGCCCCCCCATCCAATTCAGTGCATTCCATCATCTCCCTCCCATCTACCCCTACGGCTGTTAATATGTGTTCAGATTCTTGCAGCATGTTTGAAGTCCAAAAGCTTATAGGTTAGGGATGAGCAACATAAGTGCGATCCCTGCTTCAACTGCCGTCGTTCTGTGTTTCATTCCTGCACCTACCTATCGAGTAACTGGAGATAAGGTGTGCCTTCAGACAGCAAACTGAAGAAGAACTGTAAAAGTAATGCTCAGTTTGCTTTGCTGTCACTCTTTGCATTGTTTATTTACGAAGCAGAATGTGTGTAAATTCTTTGGTGTGACTTTGATGTTAAAGGGACACATCGTTTTCAATCATTCTATAACATAACAGAATTGTACCTGTGCAGTAAGCGTGTTTTTCCTTTGTTTTCATCAAAAAATACACAAAGTAACTGGAACAGTTTTGAATCGTTATCTGTGTGGTCCAATGGCAGAGGTTGCCATTCCAGTTGAAACATACTGTGCCATTTGTTTTTCCCTGGGACTCGGTGGGATGAGTAGCTGCAATAACGAGTTCACAATTTGATTATCTTGTTTTTAGGGGCAACAAATGCAAAATACATGTTCTGTGGAAAGAGTGAACGTACCATTTAACCATCCTGAAGCTTCTGTGGAGCAATGATATGGTGGAACAGCAGTCTCTGGCATTTTCCATCCTCCGCAACTGAACAAAGGAGAAAGAGCGAACTCATCACAATTGTTTAATGACTGTCCCATTCGAGAGGATGCACACACTGTGTTCCAACGGTTTCTCACAATGGCCACCTTCAATTTGCTCTTTTCTCTTAAGAGTTGACACCTTATCTTCTGTTTCCATTCCCTCTCATGACATATATTTCTAATGCTTCTAATGTTGCATGATATTCATGCAGCAATAATAAGCTGACAGTTGCATTCTACGGAAGCCTCCACATATTGCCATTCATGGTAATGACTAGCATGAGGGGACATGGTTATACACTCAGGTGTGACAGATGTAGGACATATGTCAGAGCTAGTTTCTTTACTCAGAGAATAGGCAGAGGTGGAACGCACTGGCTGCAAGAGTAAATTGTCTTTAGATAGGCGTACAGACAAGAACGGAATAGCATAGGTTAGATGAGATTCAGATTGGTTTCAAAGGGCGGTGCTACATCGCGTGCCGAAGGGTCTGTGCTGCGCTGTAATGTTCTATGTTCTATATTCTATCTCTCCGACCAGTCCACACCTCCTCTTTATTTCTACCTCATGCTTAAATCCAACTTTCCTCCTTTATTGGGAAATCAGGTGTGAGTTTCCTCGACCCATATTTTATGTAGTGAGTTATTAAAGTGACAGGACCATAAAAAACATGAAGATCAACAATCAGCCCATTTGGACCCTTTGCGAGCTCGGCCACTCACTACAATCCTGGCTAATTGCACTTACTTGCCTACTTCCATGATCTTTGAATTCCGTCATGATTAGAAATCTGTCATCTCAGTTTAAATGAACACCAGCACCCTATTATTCTTTGGGCAAACATTTGCCAAAGATTCACAACATTCTCATACTCTGTTCTGACGTCCTTCCTTCGACAATGACCAGCTTTAAACTTTTGCACCTTATTTGCTTCCATTGTCTGAGCTTATGCTAAATTCCAGACTGGATGTGTTCTTGCCAGTCTTATGATGATTATCTCTCCAGTTCATAAACTGTCGGTTTAGGCAATAAAACAGGCCAGAAGAGCCATTCGGGCGATTGAGTCTTTACTCCCAGAGAACACGATTGACTCGACTCATTCAATCCCACACTCGGCCCATTGCCTTGTATGTTATGACATTTTAAGTATTGATGGAAGCACCACCATTCACCCGTTTGGAGAAATGGTTCTTCCTCGATTTCAATCGAAACCACTTCAAAATTATGCCACCTTGTTCTTATTTAGACTGGTGGGGACGGAGGTTGGAGGGGGAAGGTTCCCCTGTGATTATCAGTGCAAAAACTTTCTCGAAACTCTTGACAATTTTCCACATACTATTGCATATTTCCATCAATTCTTCTTTCAAAGTTCTCTGCTTCAAAGAAATAGCCACACAGAATGCAGCTTTTTTATTCATTGCCGAAATGCTGCATCATCGGCAGCAACCTGGCGAACCTCCTTCTCACCCGATCCAATGCAATGCAACCAGAGCATCACACAATACCGGCGCTGTGAATAACCAAAGTTCTGCACTCCTCCAACTTGTTCTCCTTGCCTGGACTGAAAAAGGCAAGAATTATGCATTTACTTTCCCATTGCACTCTCTCCCCACTTTCAGGTATATGCACAGGATCATAACAGGTCCCTTTTTTTCGCCAAGCTGACTATTTTCTTGGCATTTGACATGTTCCTTTTCCCAGTTTGAATCACCTTGCACTGACTAGAATTGTCTCCCATCTGCCACTGATTTGTCTAAGTGACAAAATCCTCCCCCCTCCCCACCAGCACTACCACCATATTTGAATCGACACCATTAGTGACACGGTAGCTCAGTGGTTCGCACTGGTGCATGAAACTGCCAGCGTTCCACGTTCAGTTTCAGTCTCAGAGGAGCATCTGTATGAAATTTGCTTATACTTCCCGTATTGGCATTGGTTTCCTCTGGCTGCTCTAGTTTACTCTCCCATGTGTTTTCACATCCTTGTCCAAATGTAAAGCACATGATATTATAAATTTTTACTCTGCTGTAACACACTCTTCATTCTGTATTGATAGATTATGGAACGTAGATTAGGCTTTCCCTGTTACCTGTTAAACCTGTACCATCCATTCTCGAGTTTAATATCGCTCTTCACCTCATTGGAATATTGAGTATGAGTGCAGTCAATGTTCCTCCAAGCATCATTTAGGACTTTGTGATTTACACACGGGTCAGCCTCTGCAGTCGAGAGTCCTATATGATAGCAAGATGTTTTGACACGAATGTGCAAATTATCACCAATATCACAAAGCGAGCCGCACAGACATTCACACAGCCACAACTGCAATCTCAAGTTACCATAGCGACCTGGAAAGACGAAACATCACTGCGTCCTCTGGAAAACCAGTTCCGGAGTAAAGGAACAAAATTAAGCTATGGAGATTTGATCATAGAAAGCGATATTCCAATGCATCTGGAAAGTATAGGACAGAATGAACTGTTCTCAGAGAAGAGAGAACAAAGAACGAGAGGTCAAGGTGGAAAGATGGATAATGAAAGGAAAAATTAAGAAACAAGAACAAATTTACTTGGGCGCAATAGTTGTTTGAATTCAAAACAGCACTGCCAGAAAGTGCTGAAACAGATTCATCCACGTTTAAGAGATCCAACATCTCCTCTTCTGTAATATGGATATTTTTCCAAATATCACCATGTTTTCGACACATTCTGTATCTTACATGCCCTTCTCCACATAAACCACTGATGCAAAACACTCGTTTCTTATATCCCCATCTCATGTGGCTCCACAAATAGGTTGCCTTTATGATCTTTGAGGGGCCTATTGTCTCCCAGGGTTACCTTTTTGTCCTCAGAGTTGAAAAATGTGGTGCTGGAAAAACACAGCAGGCCAGGCAGCATCCGAGGAGCAGGAGAATCGACGTTTCGGGCATAAGCCCATCTTCAGGGAAAAGACTGGTGTGCCAAGCGGGCTGAGATAAAAGGTAGGGGGGAGGGAAATTGGGGGAGGTGTGCTGGGAATACGATAGGTGGAAGGAGGTGAGGGCGTGGGTGTTAGGCCGGAGAGGGGTGGGGGCAGAGAGGTCAGGAAGAAGATTGCAGGTCAAGAAGGCGCTGCTGAATCCAGGGGTTGGGACTGACATAAGGTGGGGGGAGGGGAAATGAGGAAGCTGCAGAAATCTACATTCATCCCTTGTGGTTGGAGGGTTCCTAGGTGGAAGATGAGACGGTCTTCCTCCAGTTGTCGTGTGGCCAGGGTCTGGCGATGGAGGAGGCCAAGGACCTTCATGTCATTGGCGGAGTGGAAGGGGGAGTTAATGTCTTCAGCCACGGGGTGGTTGGGTTGGTTTTTGCGAGCGTCCCAGAGGTGTTCTCTGAAACATTCCGCAAGTAGGTGGCCTGTCTCCCCAAAATAATTTCCCTGGATGCATTCATAGGAATTTCCTTCTAAAGTTCAGCCATTCCGCTATCAAAAACACTGCTCCTCCTCATCTTTCCCCCCCTTTTTATGCTTCCTATAGCATTTGCATCCTGGAAGATTAAGGTGCCAGTCCTATCCATCTCCCAGCCAAGTCTCTGTAATTGCTATCATATACCAGTCCCGTGTCCCTAACCAATTTCTGACTACATCTACCTTCAATGTTGGGCCTCTTGCATTGAAATAGATGCAGTTTAATTTATCAGAAGTAACAAAGAGCATTGATGAAGGCCCAGCTTTCGATATTCTTTACATGCACTGAAGTAAGGCATTTGAAATGTATCCTCATGATCGACTGGTTAGCAAGGATAAATCTCATGGAATGCAGGGAGGAATAGCCATTTGGATACGGAACTGGCTTGAAGATAGAAGATGGAGGGTGTTAGTGAAGGTTGCTTTTCAAACTGGAGGCCTGTGAACAGTGGTGTGCCACAAGGAGGGGTGATCTTTCCACTGCTTTTAGTCACCGCTGTAAACGATTTGGATGTGAGCATAGGAGATATGCTGAATACATTTGCTGATAACACCAAAATTGGAGCTCTCGTGGTACACGAAGGAGGTTACCTCAGAGCACAACTGAATCTTAGTCGGATGGGCCAATGGGCTGAGGAGTGTCAGATGGAGTTTAATTTAGATAAATGTGAGGCGCTGTATTTCGGAAGGGCGAATCAGAGCAGGACATAAACACTTAATGGTGACGTTCTAGGGAGTGTTGCTGACTGAAGAGACAGTGGAGTGCAGTTCATAGCTCCTTGAAAGTGGAGTCACAGGGAGATAGGATGGTGAACAAGACATTTGGTGTGCTCTCCTTTATTGGTCAGAGCATTAAATACTGCAGTTGTGAGGTCATGATTTGGCTGCACAGGACGTTTGTTATGCCACTTTTGGAATATTTTATGCAATTCTGGCCTGCGTCCAAGCGGAAGGATATTTGGAAACTTTACACGATTCAGAAAAGGTTTAGCAAGCGTGTTGCCAGGTTTGCAGGATTTGAGCTAAAAGGAAAGGCTGAATAAACTGATGCTGTTCTCCCTGGTGCACCCGCGGCTGAGGGGTTGACTGTGTCGAGGTTAAAAATTGATGTGATTGATGGTTAGAGTAGATAGACAAGATGTTTTCCCTGGGATGGCGAAGTCTGGAGGGTATAGTTTTAGAGTGAGAGGCGAAAAAATCTACAAGGGATCTAAAGGGTAACATTTCCATGCAGAGAATGGTGGATGCAAGGATTCATTTGCCAAGGGAAGTGGTGGAGGCTAATACAATTGTAACTTTTAAAAGGTGTCTGGATGTGAATATTATTAGGAAACGTTAATCGGGTTATTGGACTAGTGATGGCAAATTAGACTCGATGAGGATATCTGGTCAGCATGGACGAATTGGATCAAAGAGTCTGTTTCTATGATGTCCAGCTCTATGATTAAGTTAATTTGGAAATGATGTGATAGATATTTCAAAAGGAGACAAGTCCAATAATATATAACTGCCACGATGAGCCACACCATTCAGTTAACTTGCCTGACCTCTGGAACTCACCTTCTCTCACTTTGATGTGTAATTGGAAGACACTGCCATCAGTCACACATCACGTCCTCACACACCCCATCTCACTCCCCTCAGTCACTGTATCACACTCATCTCAGTCACTGCGTCCTACTCACCTCAGTCACTGCGTCGTCATTCATTGCCTCACACGCATCTCAATAACCACATCCCCTCCCCTCAGTTATGGAATCTCAGTCACCTCTGTCATTGCACCCAAATGCCAAGCCGCATCATATCCCCTTCGTCATTCAAGGCAATTTCCTGAGTCAATGTATTCATAATCCACTCCGACACAGCACCCAACCCGGCTTAGTCACACCATCTCCCTCTCCTTATTCAGGGAAGGGAACATACCTCAGACACATCATTCCACTCCCCTCAGTCACTGCACCCTCCATGCTCTTACTCAGTACACTCCAAATCCCTCAATTTCTGCATCGGCGTGGTGGTCTTCTTGTGGTACGTGGTAGTCCCTCGGCCTGTAAAGGTCTCAGCGTGGTTTCTTGGCCTCGAGGCAATCCCAGAGCGATCTCCCAGCCGCCTGAAACTCGAGATGAAGCCCAGTGTGTTCTATAATCAGCGTCCAGTGGGTGCAGAAAGTGCTGTGTGCTGTATTCTGGGTTGGAATACTGTTGTTCAGAAACTTTAATTCTCCAAAACTTGCATTTTTATTTCTCAATTTCTTAGATTAGATTAGATTCCCTACAGTACAGAACCAGGACCTTCAGCCCAACAAGTCCACACCGACCCTCTGACTTAATACAATCCATTCCCATCAGACACTTCATTCCACACCTTTTGCTCAGTGAGTGATATTATTCTTCGTTGCAACATGGAATTATCCTCAGTCACTGTGTCGCATTTCTCCCAGTTGTTGCCTTCAGTCAACACATCCCACTCCCCAAAGTCACTACATCTCAATTATTTCATTCCTTCAATATATTCCCCTCAGTCACTATGTCACATTCTCACTCTTTGTGTCCTGTTTCCCCGTTCATGAAACTCCACTCAGAAAAGTCACAACCTCATTTTCCCATTTTTGACCGAACGCAACTCATCACAATCTCTGCATTTCTCACGCCTCAATTACTACATCCAACTTCAGTTATTGACTGCATTCCACTCCCCTCAGTGACAGCATGGCACTATCCTCAGCTATTGCATTTCACTCTTCGGAATCACTGCAACCCACTCCCCTCAGTGATTATATTTCACTTCCCACCGTCACCACTTCTTACTTCCGTCTGTATCTGCATCTCACTCCAATAAGTCACTCCATCGTGTTCCGTTCGGTCACTCGGTCACTCCCCTCAACTCCCCTCTGTCACCAAACCATGCTCACAACAGTCTCCATATTGCACGTCCCTCAGTTTCTGCATCCCATTTCCCTCAGTCACTAAATCTCACCACTCTGAGTTACTGATACCCACGGTTCTCATTCATCGATTCCCATTTAACTGAGTCACTGTATCCCAAACCGCACAATGTCTAAATCCCATGCCACCTCACTCACTCGAACCAACTATCCTCAGTCAACACATCCCACTCGCCTCACACTCCACTCAGTTATTACATTCCCACTCTGGTCATTCACTTCAATGCATTCCACATAGTCGCTAAATCTGACAACCCTGTTCCCATGTTCTAATCCCCTCAGTTACAATATTGCATTCACCTCAGTGATTACTTGCCTCAAGCCTCACTCCACACACCCTGCTCAAGTCCTCCACCCCTTTGGCATGGCCTGTACTCTTATCGGTCTCGTTGTTGAGGTTTCCCACTACTGCAATCTCTTTCACAGAACGTGTGAGTGAGAGGAAGAGCTGAAAGCGCCGTTCCCTTATTTAACTGAATGGTTTATATTATACATCTGCTTTTATCGCCTTCTTCACTTACAAATTTGAGGGTTACGTCTCACAATCGCAAATCTGTTCAGAATGTATGATACAGAGATTCACACTGTATGTGATGAGTAAACAGCTCTGTGCCTCTATAATAAACAATGCTGTGGGGACAGCCACCCTCGCCTTATGTGGAAATGAAGCAAATAATTAACTGGAAAGAAATCTTGATTTCTATGATCACAGATCAGCCACGATCTTTTTGAATGCTCAAACGGGCTTGAGGGCTTGAATGTTGCAATGAAAGACTGGAGAGGTCTTGTTCATTTCTCCCCCATGCTCTAGGCAGGGTTAAGAGTAGATTTCACAGGCGAATTAAGGATCATATAAATGCTGCATCGTGTGTACACAGGAACAACATGAATCCGAATCGGTACAGTATGAATTAAAATAGTGATGAAAAGGTTCCAAACTGAATTCGGTGACTTGCTCCATTCACTAGTCAACAGATGGCTTTACTGGCATTTCTAACTGTTGTTGCCACTCTAATTTGGTAAGAACTGTGGGTAGAAAATCAGACACTTCAGCTTCTACTGATTCCAGAGATTCCCCATTTGAAAAAAAAGGCTAGTTAATCCTTTGTCAGTTCAATAGGAATGAACTCACCATTGGGAACGAGGAAGTCGATTTAACAAAGACCTAACATTCAACTTAGTTTTAAAATTTCCATTTATGTTCTGTAGATACTGCAAAAATGGCATTATTCTTTGCAACACGCAAATCGCAGGAATATCCATAAGGTCTCGGATGAATGTTACCAGGTTAGCTGTTGCTCACATTTAATTTAAATTTAACTAAACCACATTGAACTTTGACTATTATGCAAATGACTTTCTCAGCAACCCGAAGATCAGCAGCAGTGTCCTCATCTCAATATGTGAAATTCTAGAAAGTGAAACAGAAAATTTATGTTAGAGAAGGGGAGTTCAAGCGAGAATAGGAGGAAATGTATCTTGGTGGGGGGGGGGGGGGGGCGGGAAGTAACTGCAGGCAATTTACTTTTACAACTGTTGACGTCTGTCAGTGTGACACAGAGACACAATAGTTAGCACTGCTGCCTCACAGTGCTCGGGTCGTTTCCACTGTTGGACAATTTCCTGTGTGGAGTTTGTACATTTTCCCCTTGTCTGCATGGTTTACTCTGGGTGCTCTGGTTTTCTCCTGCAGTTCAAAGATGTGCAAAGTAGGGGAATTACTTATGCGAAATTGCACATACTATATATGGATATGCAGGTTAGGTGGGTTAGTTATGGGTAATGCGGGCTCAGAGGAATATGGTCGGGGTGAGGGTGAGATGCTCTTTGGACGTTCTCTATGGACTCAATGGGCCGAATGGACTTCTTTTACACTGTTGGGGTTCTCTATTTCTATGATCTCGCCCCATCATTGGACCCTTACAGACAAAGTTAACTTTGCCCCTTTCATTCAATAATTCACCCATGGAGTGTAATCTGCACAATTTCCTCACTGGGAACCCAGCGGACGGAGGGTTATTTGTCTCCTGCACTGGAATATTTGTCAATGTTGACGCTGGAAACACTGAAAAGTGTTTGGATCGCCTTTCATAACACTGAAGGCGATGAGCATCAATTGAGAAACTGGGTTGAGTGTAGCCATTAGCTTCTTTTTCTGTTCTGTATGATTGCTTCTGTTCAGGAGTCAATCAAAATGATGTCAGACATTTGCTCATTTTTTTTCATCACTCATGACCTCCACTGCTCTGGAGAGAACGACATTTTCCTTGGTGGTTCCATCAGGGAAAAAGGAATTTATACAATGAAGAGGTCATGTTTTCATGACAGATTGGTCAAAGCAAATATCGCAAGATTTTCCCATGAACTCTTCATGCTGGATATTAAAACCATTCTCTATTTTTTTGTTTTCGAAATCATGTGTAGATTAAAGATCTCCATGACCACACCTTTTGTATTATCCCTAGCATCCACAAATTTGCTTCGTATGTCACCAGCCACAATGAGCTTATTGTTCAAGAAGCTGCCAGCCGCATCTAAATACTCCATTACTTTGCCTACAATTTTACCTCTTCAGAGAGACAGATCAAAATCTCCCTTGCTCACTCACTCACCCAGACCCGAAGCAATCTCTCTCCATTATTGGAGCTGTGAAATATTAATTGCTGGCTCCCACTATCTCTCGTTTTACTTGAAATTTAGTATCCACTTTCAATAAGGCATCGAAAGACAGAATGAGCTACGTCTGTTTTTCTCACTGATAACCCAATGGATATTTAACGTTCATGTTCATCTCTCAATTTGGGATCCAGACGGATTAACATCAACTCTGTATTTCATTCTTCAAATGGGCCCAAGTGAATGGACGGCAATTGAATTGTTTATATTGGTTTTAAACTTCAAATGTCTACAGTGACGTATGTAGGACTGCCTACGATATGACACATGTAATAATTCTGGTAAACTGTGCAATTTTAATTGAATAATCCACAGAAACAAATTAAGAAATATTTACTTCTGCATTTTTTCATCTTATTGTTGCAAACTGCATTGTTTTGATGGCATTGTTTAACATATCCTAGAATGATTAGTCTGTCATGAAGGGTGCTGTGTAATTAACCTTGTCCAACATACTGACCTTTCACCCATGCCCCTGTAAACATCTGGGATGACATGAAGTTGAGCACAGATCTTGGCAGGTTTTATGTGAATGCTATAAGGTTAAAGATGCGGTGCAGTGAGGCAATATGAGACATTATCGACTTTTGGAGGGGAAGTGGAAGGAAATACTTGATGAAATGAACTGTGATGACAGTTTAAACCAAAATCAGAGATTGCTGTAGCTCTGCAGGTCATGTAAGCATCTGTGGAGGAATGATCAGTTTCTGTTTGTGCTCTCGAAACCCTTCATCATGAAACCAGAAATGTTCAATCTGTTTCTCTCTCCTCAGATCACGCCAGACCTGCTGAGTTCCTAACAATGTTTTGTTAGTTTTTCAGATTGCCAACATTAGACGATGGGCAGGTCTCACTTTCCAGAAAGGAAGCATCTGTTCGTTTTCGTTCATCAGGTGGAATAACAAGATGACAGCATTTTACGATGAGAGGCAGACATTTATGGGCATTTCGGGGGTGGGGGGGGGGGGGGGGTGGGGGGTTGGCGAAGTGAAAAGAAAACCCATGCAAATTGTAGTCGGTGTTCGGGATTGCACTGTCAACAAGAAAGTTGGAGGTAGCGAACGTCAAATAGTTTACAGAATACTTGGATGAAGAGTTGTGCTTTACTATTCAAGGTTATGGGCCGAGGACGTGAATTTGACATGACCAGAGCATTTTAATGGTTCAGACTCAATCGGTTGAAAGTGTCTCTTATATATTCGAGGAGAGGGTAATATAATTTTGTGGCGAGATGATGTTCATGTTTCCAGGTGACGAGTGTACTGCCTGTTGTCCAATGCAGTGTTTGTTGCCGTTCTTGCAAGGTATATTGTAAATAACATTAGTTTTGCTTATTGTTCGGAGAGGGTCCTTCAAGTTCAATAGAAACTGTTTTAGTGTGTTGATGGGTTTGTGGAATATCATGATGCCAAGAGATTGAAGTCGTCTGTCAGTCATTTCAAAGGTGTCTTTGATGTAGGAGAGAGTGGCTAAGGTTTCTGGACACGTTTTGTCTGCTTGTTTTGGGTTTGTCGCTCAGTAATTGGCAAACAGTGTTCATTGGGTACCTGTTCTTTTTAAATACACTCTTTCAGTGACCTTCCTCTATTCTGCCTATATCCTCTGTGCTGCAGTGTGTGACGGATCATTGAAAGAGTGTTCTAATGCAGCTTCATTTGTGGATGTTGGGATGATTTCTTCTGTAGTTTTCTTGTCAATGCCAGTATGAATTCCCCCCAAGGACAAGCCAAACCGAGACATGCAAGTGAATACCTCGAAGCATTTGACCGGAACTCTATCAACACACACATTGACTTGGACCCCATCTAACATTCGCCTGAGAAAGAAAACAGGATATGACATCACCGTAGGAAATGATGTCACCACAGGGAAAGACACCACCGATCCGAGGAAACTCAAACATATAAATAGAAGGCTACACAACCAGTGCTTAATTCTGGGCTTCATTGCAGGTGTTACCTCGTACAGTGATGAAACGTCTGAAAATGAATGTTCCAGCTCAGCGAGCAAACCTATATCCAGAACCTAAACCTGAGTTACACATCTTCTCAAAACTCGCCAAAGGACTTTTCAGCTTGATGGAAGGGTCGCTGAAATGGCTAGAACATAGATGTAAGATCGGGGCAGGAGATCTCAAGAATGTGTGAGGAGAGAGCTTCTCACAGAATTTGCAGTGGGAAGCCAAAACTCTCATTACTTTGGAAACATATTGCGAAGAAGTATTTAGGTGCATCTTAGCGATGCCAAGTGATGTCAGTATACGTGTCACATTCTGTGGAAGTATTGGAATAGTTCGTGTTGGATTCTGTGTGGCGGAGGGCTTTGTGATGTTGATATTACATCTCAATGTCTGTGGTGTACCATTGACTTCCGTGTGATATTCAAACCAAATGGCCTTTTGTAGCTCAACTGGTGGATCGGCTGATTTGTGATGCAGAATGATCCAAGCAGATGAGCTTCCTTTCCCACAATGGCTGGCCTCGCCATGAAGGATTCTTCTTTTCAATCCTTCAATCCACCTGTGGTTTGTTGAATCTCAGGGTAATCCACCAATTGTCTACTTCGCAGATAGAGGAATCTGCTTAACATGTAAATAATAATCTCAAGCCTCCTCTATCTATATAACAGTGAACAGTCACACATTTGCATTTTTAAATGACCTAACCCGCTTCATTGGAATAGGGACACTGAATTGTCGAGTTGTGAGCAAACCACGTTGGCTCATAAGTGCCGAATTGCCTCGCTTTCGGAGCACCTCCACATCACGGGAGGACAAGAAACCATTTATCCCTGTTCACCCAGGTTGATGTGAAACAGCTGCCAGGTTGTCCCTTGCGCACAATCGCGTTGCCCAGATTTCTGGATCAACGCGCAAGCGCTTGTACCTCACATTACCAGAAGTTAAACACCAATTCACCACTACCCTCCACCCAAAGCAGTATCTCTTTCCTTCACAGTTGGTAATGGTCATAAATGACGGGTCTGCAAAGCCAGTAAACAAAATGTATCAACTCGGTCTTTTGGGCATCGGTAAGGTTCCGAGTATTAAACTGATTGAGGGGAAGTGTGTGCAGCTGCTGTTGCCGCTTCTCACCAGCTTTGTGTCTCTCTCAGCACTCAATTCCTCACTCGCACCATCGCATTCTCCATCTTCATTCTGGATGCATGAATAGACCTAAAGACAGTCCACACTTCAGTTGATTGATGGAGTGGAAACAATGGGCTTTTTCTCGTATAATGTCTTTATTAATTCATCGAATAATTGCTGTCAGTGGATGGTTCACAGCACTTTTGACCTGTTTTCTGGACTTGGACTGAGTAACCTGATAAATAAATGTATCTGCAGCAATTTAAGTTGCACCGCTTCCACCCAACTTCTCCAAGTATACACAAAGACATAACATAATCACTGAGATTAACGCTTGTGAATCTGTAAAATGTGTAATACATGTTTGGAAGGAGTAACTGAAATAAAGAACATTGGGCTAATGGTAAGTTTATTGGTAGTGTAAAACAGCAGAGAGATTCCAGTGTCCATGTACAGAGATCCCTGAAAGTTGCCACCGAGGTTGATAGGGTTGCGAAGAAGGCATACGATCTGTTAGCTTTCATTGGTAGAGGGATTGAGTTTCAGAGCCACATTGTCATGCTACATCTGTTCAAAAATCTGATGTGACCGCACTTGGAGTATTGCATGCAGTTCTGATCAATGCATTAGCGGAATGGATGTGGAAGCTCTGGAAAGGGCTCAGAGGATATTTATTCGGATGTTGCCTGGTACGGAATGAAGGTCTTATGAGGAAAGGCGGAGGGCCTCGAGGCTACTTTAGTTAGAGTGAAGAAGGTTAAGAAGTGAATTAATTGAGACCTATAGGATAATCAGAAGGTGAGCTAGGGTGGACAGTGATAGAAGTTTTCCTCGAATAGTGATGGCTAGCACCAGGGTACATAGCTGCAAATTGAGAGGTGATGGGTATAGGAGCGATGTCGCAGATAGTTTCTTTACTCAGAATGTAGTCAGGGCGTGGAACACACTGCCTGCTGCAACAGGAGACTCGAAACCTTTAAGGGCTTTTAAATGGTCATTGGACAAATATATGGATGAAAATGAAATTGTGTAATACAGATAGACTTCAGATTGCTTCCACAGGAAGGTACACAGAGCCTCTACTGTGCTGTAATGTTCTATGATCTATGTTCTATAATATCGGTCATCCACAGGGTATGAAACTGTCACACATGGTGAAGAGGAAAACTACTGATTTCCTTCTGCGATCCAACTCTGGGTCTCTGTGACACTGGCTCTTCCTCTACCCATTCAGTTCCTTGTGAACATGACTAGTCAATAAAATGCACATTATAGTAAGAGCATTAAGGAATATAATTGGAGCAAATGGGAGAATTGGTGCTAAAATCATATCTTGCCAGTCAAAAATCAAAATTCCAGGATTAATACAAAAACGTGCATTTCTCCATCAGAACAATGATACTTTATCTATATTCCTTCCAGATTCTTACACAAAGTAGAAGCTAATATTTCTTTTAAAAAAAAACACATTTTGGAGAAAAGCAGAACTGCAGTTGCCAGAACTTCAGTCTGACAATTCTCAGCTTCTGGTAACAAATGGCCATAAATCGATCAATGTTAAAAGTAACGGCCAACCAGACGGAACAGTCTGTTTCTTCACGAGCTCGAAAATGTATAATGCTGCACACGGAAGTGATGTCCAGGTAAAAAATAATTAAAATAATATTTCTGAACTGTTTCAATATGACCTCAGTGATGATGACCATTCGATCCGCTGTGGCCATGGCAACCAGGTAATATGTTGTGCAAGTGGAATGGTCACACTTTCCCTCGGGCCAGCATCGCAATGGCTCACAGATTAACTTCAACAGATGAATGAGAATTGAGTAAGAAAATTGTTGGCGAGAATAATTTTCAAGTGAGTAAGAACGGCAGGGTTGAAATTGGAATGCAAGAGTTAAAACAATTCGTGATAAGGTCCGTCAAAATCTCATCAAGTTCACGACATACCCACATCCATGATTAATAACTTCTTACATACTAATTCGGAGTCATGAAGAGAAAGCAACAGAAAGCTCCCAACTGCGTCAGAGTGTGAACTGTTCTAACGAGGGTGACAAAATTAGACTTTGTAAGTTTTGAGAATATTCGTAGCTCACGTTGAGGTTCTGGATGTTGGTTTGCTCGCAGAGCTGGGAGGTTCATATTTAGACGTTTCATCACCCTACTAGGTAACCTCTTCGGTGGGCCTCAGTCGAAGCAGTATACATGACTCCTGCTTTCCATTTATATCTTTCGGTTGGTGATGTATTATTTCCTGTGGTGATGTCATTTCCTGTGGTGATCTCAGTTTCTGTTCTTTTTCTCAGGGGGTGACGCATTCAATTAGACCCCATCTACCACCCCCTGAGAAATGACATCACCACCGGGAATGACATCACCACAGGAAATAACATCACCAACCCAAAGAAACCCAAACATATAAATAGAAAGCAGGAATCATGTACATTGCTTTGTTTGAGGCCCACTGAAGATGTTACCTAGGAGGGTGAACCTCCCATCTCAGCAAACCTACATCCAAAATTTGAATTTCTCGTTCAACCACTTGGCTGGAATTTTCCAAACACACGAGATTCCGCTGCTGAGGAATGATCAGCACTGCACAAGAGATGCCTTTACTGGACTGCTGCAACTTCATCAGGTAGCATTGGAATAGGATCATAAGACACAGAATTTAAAGCAAAAGATTACAGTGTCCTGCAACTGAAATGATACATTGAACAAACCGAGATTGCTGCTCAGTATTTCATCTGTTATAAAGGTTTGCAGGTTTGTTCATTAATTTGTAAACCCCAGAACTTGTTTGAAGTCGCATTCTCGAGATAGCTTGAGGTTTTGTTTCAAGAAAGGTGACATCTCAGCTCAGACAGGATCCGTTCAGTTGAGGAGGAATGCGACGGACGTCTGAAGATGCTCAAGGACTCCATCATAAGAACAGGATACAATGTTCTCTCATTGAAAGCCAGTTCACACATGCCACAACGAGATATTGTGATGACCTCATTCGGAGATAGACATGGGATGCAACGGATAGGATTGTCCAGTACTTCCCAGGAGCAGAGAAATTGTGCTATATTCTTCGCAGCCTGGTACACATTATCGATGAGGGTCAGCACCTCGTCAAGACCTTCCCTATGCCTCCGCTTCTCGCCTTTAGTACCTGCTGCACCAAAACCATTGTTTGCAGCAAATTGCCCTGCTTTCAAGGCAACATCGACCACAATACCGTACAACTCTGTCATGGCAAGCATTGCAAGACGGGTCAGACTATCGACATGAATACCAGCATCACACGTGAGGAAACCACCCCCCATGTACGAGGTATGCACTCACGTGACTCGGCCAACATTGCTTATTTCGTACGCTACGAGCATGGATGGCCCAAAGCATGGTACATTGGCGAGACCAAACAGATGTGTGACAACTGCTGAAGAGGCACTGCGCAACAACGCCATACAGGGGTGTTCCCTCCCAATCAGGGAATGCTTCAGCTGACAGGGACATTCAGTTTCAGATATTTGAGTGACCATCTTCCAAGGTGGACTTTGGGATATGCACCAATGCAGTGTGGCAGAGAAGAGTCTGACAGCAAATTTTGATACCTATGAAGATAGCCTCAAACGTGACCTTGGGTTCATGTCACACTACACCCTGCACTCTCTCTCTCTCATACACACAAACAAGCACACACACACACACACTCCTACATACTCACACACTCACGCAGACCAGCTGTCAGACACACGCTCTCTCTCATGCACACACACATATACGCGTCACACTTAAACCCACGTGCAGACACCGTCTTACAGTTTTGTACTCCATCACACACACACACACACACACACACACACACACACACACACACACACACACACACACACACACACACACACACACACAATTTACCCGGCATACACGAACACAAACACAAACTCTCTCAAGTCACTCACAAGCACACACACTTACATGCACACACTCACAGTCTCCATCTCTCATAGACAGGCACACACATACAAGGAGATGGGGTGAATTTGCATTTTCTGAATTACACATGGAGATATTATTTTATTTTGCTCAAAACGCACACGTTCTGTGGGCAGTAAATGCAGACAGTCAATTCATGTCATATTCTATAAACTCCTACTGTGGAAATACAACCAGTCCAACTCAAGTTTGGGATAAAGACAGATTCTAACCTTGCAGATTTAAAGCATTGTCTGAGCTGAGATTTCAGCTTTTTAAAATAGAAAATCTTAAGTTATCTCGGGAACGTGACTGAATAAAAGTTCTGGGATTTTCATATTAATGAACTGACACCTGCAAGCCATTCTAAAAGATGGAAGACTTAACGAAAATCACGCATGTTCAGTATATCATTTCTGTTTCCTGACACTGTAATATTTTGTTGTAAATTCTGTGTCTTACGATCTTCTCCAAAAGTTACCTGAAGAAGGTACAGCTCTCCAAAAGCTCGTGCTACGAAACTAGCCAGTTGGACTATAATCTGATGTGTGATTTTTAACTTCGTCCACCACAATCCAAAACTGGCATCTCCAGTCAGCATTGGCCAGTCAGAGAAAGAGTAGTTCAATAGTCCCATTGCGGAAAACCGTCAGAGACCTCAGGCAATGCTTCCAAATCCAGATTCGGCTCACAGTTATCTTAATAGTAAGATCCTGCTACCAGAAATGTTAAACTTGATTTCTAATTCCTGAAAAATGTCAGAACCACAGTGTGCTTTCCGGTCTGAAGAATTTGTTACAATAGCGGTTTATCACCCTCCTTAAACTGCATTGTGTCATTAATTTGAAGTCCACCTATCATTGTGAGGAGGAACATGCCAAGAACAAAAAAGGGAACACAGTGCAGCAAAAACCATGTGCCATAAAGTAAAACTTGTAATTTTTAAATAACGCTTGAAGCGCCACTTATATGCACGCAGGAAAATTCTGTCCTCATATATAGGTTTAATTATTGTCTAGAAATTGAAAACTGGAATTGCTGTAGTTTTCATGAGATAAAAAGTAAGTTCAGATAAAAAAGATTCGATGCGTATGCACGCAGATCTGTGAGTTGAATGCAAGTCCTGTAACACCAAATGACGTCCATGGTTTCATTACCACAAGTCAAGTCTGTGATAGCATACTGCGCACTTCTTTGGATGAGTGAAGCACCAATCAATGTCAGGAAACATTACACACGATAGGATTAGACAGGCCATCAGAGAGACAGTACATCTACCAGGCTATGCATTCTCTCACTCTGCCACTGGTGTAATGACAGCATTGATTAACATCAATGCAATGCACTGAAGTAACCGGTTAAAACGTGTTGAACATGACTCTTGAACCTGCTTTCTCGAACACCTGGATGAGGAAGGATACCGGAAGTGTGGGAAAACCACGTTTCCAAACAAGATCTAAGCAGTTCCCACTCAAAACATCTTTGACCGTTCCTTCACTGTCAAGCGAACAACTTTCTGAAACATCCCTCCTAACAGCACTCTTTCTGTTGCTGCGTGAGTAAGGCTCCTCTGGTTTAAGAAGGCATCGACCTTTGTCAGTTTCACATCAGCATTGGCTACACATTTCCAACTCAATGTTGCCATTTTGATGCACTTTCTGACAACGATATCCGTGGAAACAGTCACTGATTACAAACTGAAGCGTTTGAACTCTGCATGAAGCTGAAAAGTCTGGATGGTCCTAATCTGAATGGACAACAGAAAATTCCAATTACATTCTATCGGTCAGGCAGCAATACTGGTACGCGTGAAGGTTATTTCATTATGATTCACTCATCGGGTGTAAATATTGAGGGATTAGCATTAATTTTCAGTGCTGACCTTCAGAAGGTGATGATGTCAGCGTGATGACTTTTAATCGCATTGTTAGGTCAACGAGAAAATAAAAGACTGGATCAATAAAATATTTATAGTCTGGTTTTGATATTAGAACGTTAATATTTTAACATTTTGAGGACAGAAATTGCAAAACCTGATCAGAATTAAATGTTGACATTATCAGCTGTTCGTGGTTGTCATTCCAGATGTAAGACAAACAAGGAATGGCATGACTAAGTCCTTCTGCAAAAAACTCCATCGTACAATGTTAACGCTACAGTCACCAATTGCAGAATCTTAATTGTTTCATGCACAAGAAACTCATTGTTTCAGGCATCTGCAGGAGAAACGTGTAGGACAAACTAAAATTAAAACAGAAATTGTTGGTAAACTCACCGTGTATAGGTACATATGTAGAGAATTGAAGCCTGAACTCTGGTTCTCCTCCGAGACTGTGCCTGGTCTGCTTAAACTGCATATATTTCATGTTTTGCATTTGATTGTGGACACAATTGAGACTGATTGATTTGCTGCAGACAACATCCACCAATCATCACGGGTACGGTGATCAAGTCGTGTGTCTCACCCTGTCAAATGTTTTATTGCGCAGGTGAGGCTTCCTGCATCTTGGATTCGTGGAGCACGTTGTTTGGAAATACAGCAACGCAGCTGAGATCCTGCGTCGACCAGCGAGTTGATGTTCATGACAGCGATGGTCGGCTTTCGAACGAAGACACATCTCAAGCGATCATGTGACAAGTTCTTGCAGACAGTGAAAGTAAAATGTCACCGATCCCTGACACCGCACCGCTTACCACGCCATCGTTTCGCATGGTGCAGTGTGGGGATTGAACCCACGACCTTGGCGTCATTAGCACCACGCTCTAACCAGCTGAGCTAACCGACCAATTCTGCTTTCCGCTCGAAAGCAAATGCCTATATTGCCAGAGCTCAAAACCACGGCGGCTGTTCATTTTCTGCTTCACATCGATCGCACGACAGTCTGAAGTGTTTCCTTTTGTTGCAAAGCTTTTCAACAAAAAAAGCATTTACTTTTCCGAACGTGTATATTCGAGTTAACCATTTGCTCTGATATCCAAAATTAAGCACAATGTCCGGACGCATGCAATTTCAATCGCGATGCCACCAGCTCAGCTGCAGCTTGTCATGTTGACAAATATCGTCTGGAGAAACATAGTTTCAACGGTCGCACAATGTTCTTCTGTATACTCACAGACCTTTGGAGTCAGGGTTATGTGCTGCTGATAAACTGCTACGAACCCTATGACAAATGCATTTGAATTGTAATCTAACAGTGGGATTCTTTCTGCTCCCGAACGACGCAGTTGCTTTGGTGTCAGCAACTGCTCAGAAGTCAATTGTACGTTTTGCTCAAGGACTCATGTTGCTTGTGCAATCTTCGTTTGACAGCATATATTGCAAGTTATCACGCCTTCCTTCAGCGTTTATTAGCGACAGATCAGCTGCGAAGATGATTGCTTCAGACAGCATGATACATCCTACATTTGAAAATGGAAAAGGTGCAACCGTTTACAGGCTGAACACTCACTCACTATTTTGACTGGCGCGTCAGAGGCTGGGAGCTGATCTTACGGAGGTTTTCCAATCATGAGGGGCATGAATCGGGTAAATAGACAAGTTCCTTTCGCTCAGATGTGGCAGTGCAAAACGAGAGGGTATAAATCTGGGAGTATGGGCGTGTGAGAATTCGAAAGGCAGTGAGGGCCAACGGTGCACGCAGAAGGTGGTGCGTTTTGGAATAACTTGCCAGACGATTTGGTGATGGATGGTATCATTCCAATACTTTTAAGGAATCTGGACGTGTATTTGAATAGAAAGGGTTTCGAGAGAAATGGGTCAAGTGCATGCAATCGCGGCTGGATCAGTTGAGGACATGTGTTCGGAATGGACGAGTTCGACCGAAGAATGTGTTTTCAGTGCTGTCCATATCTAATGGCTCTATGATAGTGCAGGTGAAATGGTAAAAAAGATAAATAAAATAAATGAAGTAAAATTGTCTGAAGTTGTTGAATTCAAATTACTTCACGAAATTTTATTTCAATTATTTTATTTATCTTTTTCAGTTGTGTTTTTTTCACTGTTCTGTACCTCTTATTTCTTGATTGTCTCTCTTTCTCTCGCTCCCCACTCTCTCAATACCTTTTTCCTCTCCTCTTCCCGCTTTGCGACCCTTCTCCCCTGTTTCCATTTTGTCTCTGCTTCACCCATCCCCCACATATTTTGTCACATAGCACTGTCTTCAGCTTGTCTCATTCACGGCTCCTAATCTCCCATTAATCTCTCCATGCACTATCATTATCACCTTTGCATCTGAGGCTTGACTCACCTTCTGTCAGCCTGGTATAAATAGCTTCCTTATTATCCCCCTTTTTTATCTTTAACAAAGCGTCAGTTCGATTCGAAACGTCAGCTCTATCCGTGCAGATGGTGCCAGACCTGCTGAGATTTTCCAACCTTTTGCCTTTTAGTTTCAGATTCCAGAATCCGCAGTAATTTGCTTTTATTAATGGCTCTATGATGTTGCTGGTGATATGATAACTCCAGTGTCGGTGCATAAGAGGTGAGCAAGCGTGAGGGTGAATTCTCTCTGGAAGTCGTGTGACAAGTATTAACAGAGATCCAGGAAAATAACATGAACGAATCTTTGATTTGAATTGAAGCCTGAACTCTGGTTCTCCTCCGAGACTGTGCCAGGTCTGCTTAATACTGCATATATTTCATGTTTTGCATTTGATTGTGAAAACAATTGAGACTGATTGATTTGCTGCAGACTACATCCACCAGTCATCACGGGTACGGCGATCAAATCGTGCGTCTAACCTTGTCAAATGTTTTATTGCGCAGGTGAGGCTTCCTGCATCGTGGTTTCGTGGAGCACGTTGTTTGGAAATACAGCAACGCAGCTGAGATCCGGCATGGACCAGCGAGTTGATGTTCAATACTTTTCAGGAATCTGGACGTGTATTTGAATAGGAATGGTTTAGAGAGAAATGGGTCAAGTGCATGCAATCGTGGCTGGATCAGTTGAGGACATCCTTTCGGAATGGACGTGTTCGACCGAAGACTGTGTTTTCAGTGCTGTCCATATCTAATGGCTCTATGATAGTGCAGGTGAAATGATAAAAAAAATAAATAAAATAAATAAAGTACAATTGTCTGAAGTTGTTGAAATAAAACAACATCAGGTAATTTTATTTCAATTATTTTATTTATCATTTTTATTTGTGTTTTTCACTGCTCTCTACCTCGTATTTCTTGATTGTCTATCTTTCTCTCGCTCCCCACTCTCTCACTTTCAAAGTTTTAATTTCCCAGCAGTTTCAGCACACCGTAATGTTCCAATTGGAATGCACCGATGATAAAGGCACTGACGGTGGCAATCTCGATAGCTAATGCCTAATTGTGCGACAGTAATTCATGCGCTGTTCCGAAGTGTCACAAGTTTTGTCTCAGAGATTAATTTCTGTCGTGGAACAAGCAGGATTTTCCAAATGTCTCAAAAACATACAGTAATCTTGGGACTGGAAAATGATGCAAGCGCTGGGCTCACTTATGTCACTGGAGATTGAATTTATGTACAGTCTCAAGATATGTGGAGACAACACCTGCTCCAAGGATACCATACCTGAGACATCAGATAAAATTAAAATGCACTTAATGCTGCAAGTGAAATAAAATAATTTGACAATATGCATCCTAAACTGCCATCAAAGGGTTTGAGAGTACGCCAAATGGTTTGACAGAGAAATTGCTCAGCTTTCAACACCGTGCAACAGAAAGCATTTTCTCTAATGATGCTTTCCCAACGTTTTGCAATGTTCACGGATCAATGAATGGGAAATATCCGATTGTGGATTCATAGATGGCGCATGATTTTAAGGAATACAACACGTAACTTCTTTGTTCAGAATATAACATTGTTGAAATTCATTTATTTTTCTCTCTGCTTTGTGAAAATCTTTTCGTCCTTGATAAGTCCTATGGATGTTACATTGGCATCTTTTCACTGTATATAGCAAAGGGGAAGTGAATCAAATGTGGATGCACGAGAATGAACCTCCAAAGGCAGACGATTGCATGGTATGAAGAACTTTGTAATGGCATTCGTCACAATCAGTGATTTTTCGTTTTGTTAGTACTTTGTCTGTTCGTTCGACAAAGTGTTTCCAAGTAATCGCTGTGTGAAATTTTTATTTTTGTGCTTGTACTGACACGTGTGTGTGTGTATAAATGCTTGCGAGAATGTGTGTGTGTTTGTTTGTGTTGTGTACCTGTGTGTGTGTTCGTTCCAGGGTGCCTGTATGAGTCATTGCGTCCGGATTTCTTAATCTGGCCATCTAAATGTGGGAATGGGTTTGTGTGTGTCTGTATGCATGGGTGTGTCTCTATGGCAGTGTGTCTTTTTGCGTGTGTGTCTGTGTTTAGTATGCATTCAAATATAAGCGGGTGAGTGAGTGTGCCTGTGTCAGCGTGTCTCTCTGTGTCGTGTCACTGTGTACACATGTGTCACCATTTTATCAAATTGTACATAATTCAGCATCATTGCATATTCTATAATGTTCGTCCGATGTCTTTGAACCGTTGTTGCAGAAAGTGATCTTTGAAAAAAGAAACATTACTTACTGCTGACTAAAGAACCCAGGTTGGTTTGTTCTTTACGCTGAACCTGGCACAGTTAAATAGTTGACCATAACACGATGCTCTTCTGAACACGAGTCTCTGAACCTGAACGTTTCAATCTGCATTCTCTCCACAGATCAGGCTAGGGTTCTGTTTTTGTAACGGCTTCCGTTCAACTTTGTGGCTATGTCACAGAACTGGTGACATTAAAGATTTTCTGTGACCTGTGGATGAGTGAAAGAGTAATCATTCCAAAAATCAGCCAGGCAGTTTTGAAGACTTAGTAATGATCACCAGAATGGAGAATTGTGTGTCAAACAACTTCACGCCTTCTGTGTCTCTAATTTATTTTGAGGCTCGGTTAGATTTTTGACAGATGAACGAATGATGGATGACATGGATAGACAGAAATGTACGGATGAGATCACAAATAGATCAGCCATGGTCTAAATCATTGGAAGAACTTCATCGAATCGTCAAGTTACCTACTCCTGTTCCAAAATCATACATTCCTCTGTTTTATTCAGCACTTGGAATCTGCTTCCCAGGTGCAATGGGAGAGCATTTCAGATTTCAAACCTGTGGATCGAAACAGGAGATAAGTTTCCAGAGTCCCGAAAGACTGTCATGTACCGTGGCCTGTAGACTCAGAAACTGTGCGATGGAAACACGGGTTGGCTGGCGAACATCTGACAGGCCCCGCTTTATACAGCTTATTCCCTCTGCAAGTTTTGCTTCATTTGTCGGTTCTACCATAAACCAAGATTCATTGTGTACGGAGCATCTATCATTGGCCAGGCTTAGTTGAACAAACAAACTGATCACCCTGTATGCAACATTTAACAGCGGAGCCTCCAGGAAATCAACTGCTGAATGAGTGATTTTGCTGATCAAGAAAATACGGAAATGAAGCAGGAGTATGCCATTCATTTCATGCCGCACAATTCATTCATGCTCATTCTTTGGATGTGAACAGGTTGTCGCAGAGGAAATAGTCTTTACAGAAAGTGGACAACGGTGGGAAGGGAACTTTACTGCTGGTGGTGGGGTCCGTTTGTCAGTGCTGAATGATGTGATGTATAAGAAGATTAGCTTAAGGCCAACGGTCCACTTCGGAGCAGCGAGAAGCAGGAGCCAGGACGAGGTGACGTTGGTGACAGGTGATTGTCGGGAAGGCTGGTAATTATATTTAAACTTCTTACCTTCAGGCCAGCAAGGGAGGAGCGAGCAAAGACTTTGGGAAGGGTAAGTAGAACAGTTTGTATTTGCGTGGTTGCGTTACTGAGACATTACTCGGTCATGTCTCCCACACATCCTCCTCCTCTAACCGATAAAAAAGTTGTGGGCGCCAGATTGACAAGGTAAGGTAAGTAGTTTCTTTCCTAATCCTTTTTTTTCAGTAGTCACTTCAGGAGTTAAAATAGTGGGAATGGAGTTTAGGGCAGTGGAATACTCCTCCTGCAGGATGTGGTAAGTAAGGGTCACCACAAGTGTCCCTGCTGACTACATCTGTGGGAAGTGCACCCAACACCAGCTCCTCGAAAACCTCGTTTGGGAACTGGAGCTGGAGTTGGATGAACTTCGGATCATTCGGGAGGCAGAGAGGGTTATTGACAGGACTTACAGAGAGGTCGTCACTTCCACATAAAAGAAAAAGACGGATGGGTGACAGTTAGGGGACAGAAAGGGAACCGGCAGGTGGTGCAGGGATCCGCTGTGGCCATTCCCCTCAACAATAAGTATACTGTTTTGGATACATTTTGGGGGGGATGACTTACCAGGAGAAAGCAGTGGGGCACCTACTGCTCGGAAGAGAAGGGGGAAGAGGAGCAGAGCATAAGTCATTGGGGACTCGACAGTTAGGGGAACAGATAGGAAGTTCTGTGGGGACGAGAGAGTCTCATGGTTGGTGTTTTGTCTCCCGGATTCCAGGGTCCATGATGTCTCTGGGGGGATGGGGAGCAGCCCCAAGCCGTGGTCCACATTGGCACCAACGACATAGGTCTGAAGAGAGACGGGGTCTTGAGGCAGAAATTCAGGGAGCTACGATGGAAGCTTAGAGCTCGGAAAAACGGAGTTGTTTTGTCTGGTTTGCTCCCCGTGCTCCATGCTAGTGAGGTGAGGAATAGGGAGAGAAAGGAGTTGAACACGTGGTGACAGGTATGGAGCAGGAGAGAGGGTTTCGGGTTTTTGAATAATTTGAGCTCTTTCTGGGAAAGGTGGGACTTCTACAAGTTGGATGGTCTTCATCTAAACCAGAGAGGTACCGATATCCTGGATAGGAAATAAGGAAATAGATGGTGACATCTTGCAAAATGTCCAGATTACAGAGGAGGAAGTGCTGGATGTCTTGAAAAGGTTAAAGGTGAATAAACCCCAGGACCAGATCAGGTGTACCCGACAATTTTGAGGGAATCTAGAGAAGTGATTGTGGGGACTCTTGCAGAGATATTTGTATCATCAATAGTCACAGGTGAGGTACCAGAAGATAGGAGATTGGCAATCATGGTGCCAATGTTTAAGAAGGGCGGTAAAGACAAAACCAAGGAACTATAGAACGATGAGCCTGATCTCAGTGGTGGGCAAGTTGTTGGAGGGAATCTTGAGGGACAGGATGTACATGCATTTGAAAAGGCAAGGAATGGTTCGGCATAGTTAACATGGCTTTGTGCGTGAAAATTCATGTCTCACAAACTTGATTGAGTTTTTTGAAGAAGTAAGAAAGATTATTGACGATGGGCAGAGCAGTCGATATGATATATATGGAGTTCAATAAGGCGTTCGACAGGGTTCCCAACTGGAGACATCGTTAGCAAGGTTAGATCTCATGGAGTACAGGGAGAACTAGCCATTTTGATACAGAACTGGCTCAAAGGTAGAAGACAGGTGGTGTTGATGGAGAGTTGTTTTTCAGACTGGTGGCCTGTGACCAGTGGAGTGCCACAGGATCAGTGCTGGGCCCTCTACTTTATGTCATTTACATAAATGATTTGGATGCGAGCATAAGAGGTGCAGTTAGTAAGTTTGCAGATGACACCAAAATGGGAAGTGTAGTAGACAACGAAGAGGGCTATGCCCGAAACGTCGATTCTCCTGCTCCTTGGATGCTGCCTGACCTGCTTCGCTTTTCCAGCAACACATTGTTCAGCTCTGATCTCCAGCATCTGCAGTCCTCACTTTCTCCTAGCGAAGAGGGTTACCTCAGATTACAACAGGATCTGCACCAGTTGGGCCAAAGGTCTGAGAAGTGGCCGATGGAGTTTAATTCAGATAAATGCGAGGTGCTGCAATCTGGAAAGCAAACGTTAGCGTCACTTGTACATTTAATGGTAAGGTCCTAGGAAATGTTTCTGAACAAAAAGACCTTGGACTGCAGGTTTATAGCTCCTCGAAAGTGGAGTCGCAGCTACATAAGATAGTGAAGAAGCCGTTTGGTATGCTTTCCGTTATTAGTCAGAGTGTTGAGTACAGGAGTTGGGAGGTCATGTTGCGGCTGTACAGGACATTGGTTAGGCCATTGTTGGAATATTGCGTGCAATTCTGGTCTCCTTCCTATCGGAAAGATGTTGTGAAACTTGAAAGTGTTCAGAAATGAATTCCAAGGATGTTGCCAGGGTTGGAGGATCTGAGCTACAGAGAGAGGCTGAACAGTGTGAGACTGTTTTCCCTGGAGCGTCGCAGGCTGAAGGGGTGAGCTTAGAGAGGTTTACAAAATTATTAGGGGCATGTGCAGGATAAATAGACAAAGTCTTTTCCCTGGAGTCGGGGAGTCCAGAACTAGAGGGCATAGTTTTAGGGTCAGAGGGGAAAGATATTAAAGAGAAATAAGAGGCAAATGTTTCACGCAGAGGGTGGTACGTGTGTGGAATGAGCAGCCAGAGGATGTGGTGGAGGCTGGTACAATTACAACATTTAAGAGACAATTGGATGAATATATGAGGAGGAAGTGTTTGGAGGGATATGGGCCGGATGCTGGCAGGTGGGACTAGTTTGGGTTCTGGTAGGCATGGACGGGTTAGACCGAAGGGTCTGTTTCCGTGCTGTGTATCTCTATGACTCTATGATCCTAAAGTTATTAAGGAGGATTTACACTAATACAGCAGGGGGTTGGGAACAAAAATTGTAGGACAGGTACAGAAGAGGATGAGAGTAGGAGGTTCCCAAATCAAGTATTTGATACTGGAAAGCGAGAACCTGATTTGAACTTCAACGCGAGGAGGATCAAATAAAGTGGGTGAACTGGCAGAGTGGGTTGGTACCTGGGACTTCAATGGTGTGGCCCTTATGGAGACATGGATAGAGCAGGGACAGGAATGGCTGTTGCAGGTTCCGGAATTCTGATGTTTCAGTAAGAACAGAGAAGATGATAAAAGAGGGGGAGATGTGGCTTTATTAATCAGGGACAATATTAAAGTTGTAGAAAGGATGTTTGGGAACTCGTTAAATGATGTACTATGGGCTTAGGTTAGAAACAGGAAAGGATATGCTGGGAGTTTACTATTGGCCTCTGAATAGTCTCAGAGATGTAGTAGAAAGGATAGCAAAGATGATTCTCGATAGGAGTGAGAGAAGCAGGGTAGTTATCATGGGGGACTTCAACTTTACAAATATTGACTGGGATCACAACAGTATGAGTACTATAAGTGGGTCAGTTTTTGTCCAGTGTGTGTAGGAGGGCTTCCTGACACAGTATGCAGGCAGGCGTCCAAGGGGAGAAGCCACTTTAGATTTCGTTCTGAAAATGAGCCTGGCCACGTGTTAGATTTGGAAGTAGGTGAGCACTTTAGAGCCATCGATCACAATTTTGTTAGATTTACTTTAGTGATGGAAAGGTATAGGTGCTGTCCACCGAGCAAGAGTTACGGCTGGGAATGGGAAATTACGATGAAATTAGGAAAGATTTCGGAAGCGTAGAATGGGGAAGGAAACTGCAGGGGAGCTTATTCAAGGAAAAGCTCTTGTGTGTTCTGGATAAGTATGAATCTGTCAGGCTGGGAGGAAGATATAGAACGCATGCGCAGTGGTTTCCGAAGGAAGTGGAATCCCTGGTCAAGAAGAAGAAGAAGGCTTATGTTAGGACAAATTATGGAAAATCAGTTAGGGCGCTTGAGGGTTACAAGGAAGTCAAGAATGACCTAAAAAGAGAGGTCAGAAGAGCCAGGAGGAGACATGAGAAGTTGTTGGCTGAGAGGATCAGGGTTAACACTAAGACTTTCCATGGGTATGTCAGGAATAAAAGAATGACGAGAGTTAAATTAGGGCCAATCAAGGATAATAGTGGGAAGTTGTGTGTGGAGTCAGAGGAGATAGAGAAAGCACTAAATACATATTTTTCGACAGTGCTCACTATAGAAAATGAAAATGTTGGCGACAAAGATACAGAGATACTTGCATCTAGACAAGAAGAGATTAAGTTTCACAAGGAAGAGGTATTAGAAATAGTGCAGAGTGTGAAAATAGACAAGTCCCTGGACCGCATGGTATCTGAAGCAAGGGAAGTGATTGTCGAGCCTTTGGCAATGATCTTCAAATCATCATTGTCTACAGGAATAGTGCTTGAGGACTGGAGGAGAGCAAATGTGGTTCCCTTGTTCAAAAACGGTCGTAGCGACAACCCTGGTAATTACAGACCAGTGAGTCTCACTTCAGTTGTTGGTAAAGTGTTGGAAAAGGTGAAAAGAGTTAGGATTTATAACCATCCAGAAAATAAAAATCTGATCAGGGACAGTTAGCACTGTTTTGTGAAGGGTAGCTCGTGCCTAACGAATCTTATTGAGTTTTTTTGACAAAGTGACCATACAGGTAGATGACAGTACGTGGATTTCACAGAACTCTCGGATTACGGATATATTCGAAAAGTTTTCTTGGGAAAAAATAGATTACAGCAGCAATCAAATTTTCTCCTCCTCCTCCTCCGTTTTACCAGAAAGATCGTACCAGTTGTATTGTTTGCTCAATTTGTTGGTTATTTTCCAAACCTGCATTGAATCTATATAATAGCTCTATTCCAATGCAGGGGACCATTCATAGCATGCCACGAAATTTCCAATGAGAGAAGGATATCAGTTGCAGCAATGCATGGGATACTATCTGGATAATTATTAGAACCATCCCTTCCTCTATCTTGGCTCTTTTTTTGCATCTTCTGTTCTGAAGATACATTGTCAATTTCTCCCCTCACCCTGCAAAATGGACAGTTTATTCCTCCAAATAAGTGCTTAGCAGTGTAGCTCGCATCAATTTCTTTAGACGAGAGTTCCTAATGTCAGAAAATGGTTGCTTGCAAAGCTAAGCAAAAGGTTCGGCGGCAGACTCGCACACCGCATAAAAAAGGAGAAACTTCCGGCAGAGAATTCGATGTTCATGGAAGTGGAATTGTTTTTTTTTCGAATAGGATGCTGATGCCAGAAGACATGGACTCATGTATCGTTTTCGTTGGCTTTCCTCATAGCTGGTGGACAACACTAGCAGTCCAAAATTTTTATCTGTTCTCTCTGGACTCAACAACGAGAGAAAAGAAGATTTATTCAGCAGCTGGAGTGACGTCGAATTTCAAACTTGCGATAATGCAGAGGAGGCAGTTAACTGGATCGGGGCAGGGAACGATTTGGTGACAAAAATGCGTTCAGTTGAGAGCAATATCACCTATTGCTTTTAGTGGTTAGATTCCTATTCAGATAATGGAGTTGCACGTGCTTAATAAAGAATGGGGTTTGCAGGATGAAATTATGTTAACTGTTTCGATGTTTTCCGAGTTTTAATAACGAGGACATTAATATAGTTAAACATCTTATTGACTTAACAGTCAGGTGGAGTAACTTACCAGGAAGACAAACAATAGTGAGGAAAGGATAGTAACCAGCTTGAATCACACGAAATACAAACTATATCTGCATTGTTAACAATGGCCAATTTTGGGAAAGCTGGTAAAGACCCAAAGACAAACTTTGATCCATTGGTTTAAATTTCCAATCTGTTGCTGTCTGATACTGGTCTTGATCTCCCTTTCTGTGCAACTGATGATTCCTTATCATGTCGCACGTGATGCTCGCGCTGTTACTTTAAGATTGCGAAAGATGTCTCTTCTTAAGAGAAGATTAAATCCCTCCAATGAGAGAATTAGGATCCTTGGAATTTGGCATTAACTCCTTTAACTGTAGGAACAGCTTCAACGAACCCTTTTCAATTCAAAAGCTTTCTATGGTGACAATGCTATTCCTTTCTCACAGAAGTGCTGCCGTTGGTTATATTCACAGGAGTCATAAAGGTTGAGGTTCGGATATGACTGGAATAATTGTTGAGTTGGTTTTCTAAAGCAGTTGTTCAATGGAAAGGGAGTGGCCTCTTCCCGCAGTTCAAAATTCAGTTGTTTTGGGTTTGTCCAGCTGTTCTGTTTGATCCAGTTTCAGAAGCAAACCCAGAGAAACTGCTGGCTAAAGAAAGAAGCAGTTCTAATCTGTCCATTCTCTCTCTTCCTGTGACGTCTCTCCTGTAAGAATCTACGTTTGGTTTTACCTTTTTCTTGACCAATGGTATATTTAGGTGAATTTTGCAACATTATCATTAAGTTCTAATAGATTCGATGGGGATTCCAGATAGGCTCAGTTATTCTAAATACAGTACTTTTTTCGCTTGTTTTTCAAATAGTAGTCTCGAAATAGATACTGTTTTTATTAAAACTGAGTGGTTTCGCAAGCTGCATCACGCCTGGAATATCCACTCTACATATATTTAAAACAATCAGAAAGGATAGGGTCTGGGCTACATTCTTGGCACGTTTAATGTGGGTCTGGACTGCTCTATCACCCAATCCCGTGAATTGTTGTAATGAGTGGGGTTAGGATTTATTCAGTTTGATCAAGGAAGTCATTATGGAAGGTGCAGAGGGACTGTCGATAATCAGTCCATCCTACATAAGTGTAAAGATCTACACGGGCTCTGCAGAGTTGGAAATATCTGCGTCTATATAGAAAACGAGAAATAGTAAACATCATAATCATGTCTTACAACTTTTATATCTGTCGAATATTTTGGAAATATTTGAAGTGCAATATGTCGGGAAATACGTTGTTGCTTTGAGAATAGTTATTTTGTAGGCATAATCAGGTTAGATCCATGAACAAAATATTTTGCCAAAGTCACTCAGTTAATTGGTGTACTTCAGAAAAAAATATGTTCAAGTGTATTTACTGTCTTGCCTAGAAAACCATTAATACAATTGAATATACAGAAGTGATAATCTCGACATATCATCGACTACAAGATTGAAAATTAGAGGAAATGTGAGAAGTTGATTGCTCTGATGGCATTCTGGAGACATCAGGGTTTTTTTTCTCGGACATATACACTTGGGGTGGCGCTGCGGCTCCTTGATTAACACTGTGGCATTAAGGCGCCATGATCTGGCTTCATGACTCGCTGCGAACGACTGGTGTGGAGTATTTTCCTTCTCCCCGTGTCTGCGTGTGTTTTTTTTTTCGTGTGCTCCATTTTGCTGCCGCAGTCCAAAAAAACTGCAGAATTCGTGGCTTGGTCATGTTAAATTGCCATAGTATCATTCAATATATAGGCTCGCCAAAGGAATTATAGGGTTACAGGGATAGTTTGCGGGTGAATCGGAGTCGGATGCTTTTCAAAGAGAGGGTTTGGTATTATGGGAAAAGCTCTAAGTTGGGTTAATGGCCAGTTTCCACACTGTAGCCAATCTGAGCTTCATGCAGCTGACAGCGCAGGATATATCATGTGCGTGGATGGAGGGCAGACAATTCCAATAAAAGGTATCAGTCATAAACAGAACACACTGATTTGGTGCGCTTTCTTTATTTTTTAGAAATGTAAGGACAATCGATTGTCAAATGTAGTCAGCGTAGAGGTTTTAATGAAGATAGAGATGACAAAATGAAATAAGTGATTTTCAACCTTCATAAATAGTTACTCATCCTCGCATATGATATTGATTCGTCATTTCTCGGTAATTGTTCTCACTAGATTTTTTGCTCCAGTCTCTCGTTGTGTGCTATCGTTTCCAGCTTCTGCTCTTTCGGTCAATTTGCACGAATTTACTTTCTCCCAGGAACAAATCCATTGACATAGGTTTTGCTATTCAGTTGTTGAGAAATTTCATGTTTGACACATCTTTATCACATAAAATATTTTCCACAGCGAGTACTCAATGCCTTTCATCCATGATCTAAGAATATCATGGAAGGAGCTGATTTCGATACAGTCAAGACAAAGTTCGATTAACATTTAAGATGAAGAAATGTGCAGTTATATGGGAGGAAACCAAGAGAATAGTAGGAGGTATTGATCAGCTGGAGAGTTTGTGCACACATGGGAGACTGAATGGACCACTCTGAGTTACAGTAATTCCGAGTTTGTATGATACTTATTAGACAGTTTGGCCACCTGAAGAGACAAGCTTGCTGGATGCAGGGTTCAGCGACTTCACCTCATTGTAATGTGTTTATGGTAGACAAGTCCCCATGACCTGATCACAAACATCACAGACTTGAGAAGAATGCAAGTGAGGACATTGTTAGCGTCTTGCCCAAAGTATGTTGATCATGTTTTCCAACAGAAGACGTGGCAGAGGCCCGGAGATTAACAATATTTCTCCACTTTAGTAACAGGTTCAGCAGGAAAGATTCGTGAAATTACAGGCCACGAATTCTCTGACAATGGTAGGGAAGTTGTGGCAGACGTTTCTTCGTAACAGGGGCGACTTGCATTTAGAATCGGAAAATGAACTCAATCGCAATAGTCATACAGCAACAGGTTATACTTCAACAGATTTATTTGGAAGCAGTGGCTTTCGGAGAGCTTTCATTATTTTACATGAAAGTTTTAAAAACAATCCAGGTTTGCTCAATATATAACCTCTGTTCCATGATGCTGTAATCTATTGCGATAAATTGTGTGTCTAATAATTAAATCCCAAAACGAACAGATTTAGAAGCAGGGGTCTGAGAGCCAGTGCTTCCAAATACACCTGTTGGATTATATGGCATCATGGTTGTATGACATTTTACTTTGCCCACGCCAGGCCAGCACTGGATCATCCACATCATTATTTGGCATAGAAAGATAGCATTTGTTGAGAGAAGGTCGTATCTCACAAACAGAAATTATTTTTTCTTGAAAAAAATGTCAAAGATGATTAATGAGCACCGAGCAAGATATGTTGCTTCTATGGGCTTTTGGATGACTTTTACAAATCCCCTCAAGTCAGCCTGCTACAAAATGTGAAGTCACTTGAGATCGACTGGGAGATACTAACGTGGATTCAGAGACTCTGAGATATGGAAGACTGAAACTAAAACGCAAGTATGTCCCTTAAGGATCAGTGCTGGGGTACCTGTAAATTATGTGGACAAGAATGTAAGTTTGCTATTCGCTGAACGCAATCAATGCTTATATTTCAAATTTATACACGCAGCTAATGTGGGAAGCACTATCTTTGAGAACGCAGCTCCTTCATCAGGTCGTTTTTGGAGAGGGTCATTAGACACAGAATTTATCAAGATTGTGGGTGCTAAGGAATGCCACGAACATTGCCAAGGACACGGCAGGGCGTCAATCGGTTTGAGACCAGCGTGAAAAAAACGAGAGTTGGAGGTGACCTAAGTGAGATCTCGAACGCAGGAGATAAATACCAGCAAACTGCATCAAACGTTGCAACAACCGGCAAATGGATGTTAGAGATCTGCAGTGTCCTGGAAGTGGCACCAGAAATAGGTAAGGTCGTCAAGAATGTAGATGTCATGCCTATCTTCATTCGTGTGGCATAGGCGATAAAAAAAAAGGCAAATTACGTTGCAGATTTACAGAAATTTAGTTCGGCCACATTTAGTATGGCATGTACAGTTCTCGTCGTCACATGACCAGAGGGATGTGAAAGATTTCGAGGGGCTGCATAGCTTACTTGTCAGGACATTGCCCGGTTGGCACTGTATTAGCTCTGAACATAAATTTGAAAAATAAACCGTAATTGCAAGCAGTTAAATTTGGAGGATGATTGGCAATTCGATAAAAGCATAAGCACAGGCAATTTTTCGAGGATTTGATTAATGGATAGTCACAGGTATTTTTTAATCCCAAGTTTGAAATAGCAATTACTTGGAACACAAGTCTAAAGGTGAGAGCGTTTCAGAAGAATGGTGATGAGAGAGAGTGCTTCGTGTCTGGAATGCACATGCAGAGCAGTGTTGAAGGCGGAAACAATGGCTCGGTTAGAGGTATCTTGCCAGATTTGTAAACAGGCATGTAATGGAGGGATATGGAGCATATCGATGCAAAGTTCCTTAGTCTAGAAAGGTATTAATTGGCGGTTCAGTTATGGGAATTCTTTTTCCTTTGCTGTCCAGTTCTTTCTTCTTTAACTCTGACACTATCATGTCGAAAAAGCTCAACGCATGCAGTGGGTAAAATACTTCGTTTTCTTTTGAGGCATCTCATGGCATTTTGGACTCGGCTTTCAGCTGAGTAACTTCACAGCATAACTTCTGTTGATGACAATTCCACACAGCCATATCGAGTTGTGTCTGATTTGTCTTGGCGACAAATAGAGCTGACAGAATTTCTCATTTTTCAAATCTCATATTTCGACCTATTATAAGTTTTTGAATCTCCTTTCTGAACTTTTTCATCCACTTTGTCTTGTGCTTTGGCCTCAACCGTTATACGTTCTCCTGTTGTAATTGTCTTGCTTGGACCTTCTTCACCACGCATACACATTCATACGCAACAGTGCTTGTTTATTTTTTTTAACGATACTGTTTCAGTTTCTTTCAGTAATTAAGATGAACAGTATTCGTCTCTCAAATTTACTTCGTTTTTCTCTGCCTAACTTTTGCTAAGTTTCTCCAGTATTTTCTTTTGCCATACTTAACATTTCTCATGTTACAACTCAGGGTAAACCCTTCTGCTCATTTAAACCAGACACACATGAAAGTTCACCGCATGCCATAATGTGTTAAATTTCGAGTGGCAAAGTGGTATCCCACATATCACAATTTAAAGAAGAAAACAATAACTGTTTTTTATTCTTAAAACGAGAACATTAGGCAACGAATTGTTACAACTCATTTGTATTAAAACTATTTAACCTCACATTCTACAGCACTGTTATGATAAATTCGCCCTTAAATCTATGGCAAGTCAATTTTCAAAACAGTTGTCCGCTTTGCCTGTTCGAAGTTCCTCTGTTGTTTCTTGTAGGTGTCTTTGTTCTTCTGCTGCTAAACTTTCTGATGCCCATGTACCGTTCCAAGGTAACATTCTGCTGCAGTCTGTTGCTGATTGGCTGCTGTTTGCCATTCTAAAAGTACGACCTATTGATTTCCTTCAACATTTTCGTGGCAAATTTGAGAATCATCTTCAAACCCCAAAAACTCTTTCGAAATTTTAAGAGCTATGTCTCTCACTTTTATTTTAACAAACCACAATTCGCTGAAAGTAAACAAATTGTCTCAACTACTTTTCATTTAAGTATCGAGGGCACTAAGCTGCAAGGCTTTAAAACTATACGGGTTTTCTTGTACACTAAATATACTCAAATCTGTCCGATTCTGTCCAGACTGTATCGTTCTCAGCCGACCAAAATCACGAGTCCGCGATCAATCTGTTTAATTCCTGGTGATCAACCGCAAAACATCGGACAGGCTCACTGGTTTGATGTCATCCAAATCATTAAAATTCAAGTTCTATTGGAGTTTGGTATCTGCAGCATAATTTAACCAGTTTGTCCACATTTGAATTTGTTTTATACTATGACAATGCTGCTCCATGTATTTGTTTATCAACCAAATGTTACTTTTTAAAATCCACCAGCACACTCTTTGCCAGCCGGGTGTTTCAGCTCGCTTAAAAGTGGAGCACATGTGTAGAAGTTCGTAACATCTCCCCACTTAAGATAGAACTGAACGATCATGATGAACGAATTGGCGCTTTTTCTTTTGTATTTCTGAACCTTATGCTCACGGCATACTTTTAACATCTAAGTTCATCTTGACATATATACACACACACATACATACACATATGCTTAAATCTACCAATAGACATTGGATAGAAACCAATCTCATCGAACGTCTGTCAGTTAAATCTGTGAAAGGACGTCTGCAATTACATTCTTATGTATTGCAACACTTAGAATTTGTAAATTAAATGTCTGTAACATACGACTCCAATGAGACATTTAAAGTGTTCCTTAAAGTGTGACAAGAATATGAGTATATTCTGATTCATGAAAGGAACTGTCTCTGACACATTGTTTGTAACATGCACATTAAGATGTTGTAAGGTCTGTACCAATCTCAATTGTTCTTTTTCCATCGTGGAGTATTTTCTCTGGTGGATGTTGCGTTTCTTTGAAAAGTAAACAACTGGCAGTTGAATTTCATGATTATCTTCCTGTAGTAATACAGATCCAACTCCGATGTCAAGAGCATCGATCGCAACGTTGAGGGGTTTGAAAAGTTTGGTGTAGCTAGAACTGGTGCGATAGTTAGTATTGCTTTTAAATATACAATTGGCACCTGGCATTGTTCTGACCACCGAACGTTTCTGGTTTAGTCCATGAAATCTATTAATGCTATATATACACTGCTGACGTTTGGACAAATTACTGATGGAGTCTGCTTAGTCGCAAAAATCAAAGCAACTCTTTCCTCGAGACTGGTCGAAGGAATTCGTTGATGGCATTGGCCATGGGGTCAATCTTCCATGACCAATGTTATGTCGCGAAAACGTCACGTCTCCTTGAGCGAATTCAATTTTGTTTAATTCTATTCTCAGCGTTGCTACTCTTAGTCGTTCAAATAGCTCTGCAAATTGTACCATGTGACCTTTCATGGACTTAAAGATCACTATATCGGCCAAATACACTGAACACTGTATTAACCCAGCCACAGCGCTGTTCATGAGTCTTTAAAATGTGGCAGGTGCGTTCTTCATTCCAAAAGGCATCATTTTCATTTGATATAGCTCATTTGGGTTTTACAAACAGAAATCTATTTCACCGTCACTGATAAAAGTACCTGTCAATAAACAAGGAGGAAATCAAATTTGGTGAGGTTACGAGTTTGTACAACTTTCTCTGCACAGATCTCCAATCTTGTTATTGGATATATGTCCAATTCTCTTATAGCATTGAGTGTCCGATAATCCACGCAAAATCGTTGAGACTCATCCGGTTTGGGAACTAAGATTTCGGTGAACCCCACTCACTCTGGCTTGGTACAATAATATCCTCATTAAGTATGGCATCTACCGCAGTCATGAACTGAATGACTTTCATGGGATTAACCCGATAAGCGTGTTCCTGTATTGGAACAACATTCCCTGTGCAATAGCATTAGTCCTCCCCATTTGATTGCGACAAATGTTCTCATACTGCACTAACAAACCTCTCAACTGCGTTTGTTGCCGTTGTAATAATATATCTCACTCATAAAGGACTTACTAAATTTTAACTTATTTTGACGCACATCAAAATTTTAATATCAGGCTTTGATTCCTCACTCGATGGGGCAGCAAACATCTCCTGCTTCTTCAGTTCTTTCTCTCTCGTATAATCCGGATTCAACATGTTCTCGTGACAGACACAATACAGGTCTTTCTTTGAATCTGGCATGTTTACTAAATCATTCACATGAGTCATCTTTTTCTGAATTTGATAGGGGCCACTAAACATTGCTTCGATGGGATTTCCTATCACTGGTTGCAGCACTAATACATCATCCCCGAGGCCCTGCGGGAAAACGTCCGAGTCTCAGAGTTTTCATCTGCCACCTGCTTCATTGTTAGTTTTGTTCTCTTTCGGTGCTGTTCAGTTAATTCACCGACTCGAATTGATCTATCCCTCACCGCGATACGTAATATGAGTGTGATATCTCTGATTTTGGCCCTGTGAATTTCTCTTTAATTAATTTCAAAGGCCCTCTCATTCCATCAACGAATATCAACTCGAATTTTGTAAACTGAGTAGACTCGTTTGGGGAAATTCGAATGATAAATAATACGAATGGAATACATTTATCCTAATTTTCTGGGTAACCCTGACATAATGCTCGCAACATGGTCTTCACGGTCACCTTTCTAACGCTCCCTGTGATTCAGGGTGATATATACTTGATTTAAAGTGATGCATACTAAAGTTTCCTCTGTTACAAATCACACAACACCATGTTATAATCCATCAGGTATAATTGGAAGCACACTCGCTTTTGGAGTGACGGTCGTTCATCAGGTGATGAATGAGAGTCGCTCCGAAAGCTAGTGTGCTTCAAATTAAACTTGTTGGACTATAAACTCGTGTTGTGTGATTTTTAACATTGTAGATGCCAGTCCAACACCGGCATCTCCAAATCAAAAGTTTTCTGAAGCTCCTTTAACAACATCAGAGTACAATTAGACCCTTGGTCCGACTGAATCTCTCTGGGTATCCCAAATCCTTTTTGTGATACTTACCAACTCGTCTATCAATCTTATTTGCCTTGATACCCCATAACGGAATTGCCTCCATTATGATTAACACTTCAGCTCTCGGGAGGCGACCTACAGAGTCAACATAACCCGAGTAAAAGGTTCTTCAGATGCGGGAACTTGAACAACGGTGATGGTTTTAATGCCACCTCTGGCTTACCTACCATTTGTTATGTATGGCACGTATTGCAATGAGTGGTCACATACTTGTGCATTCTAGCCCAATGAAAATGCTTTCGTATCTGAGCCTGAGTCTTGTGTAGCACTGGGTGACCACCTACAGGTGGATCAAGTGCTACCCGCGATACCTGCTGGCCCAATGCTACTGGCAACATAATCTGGTGCACTTCGGCCTACTTCCCTTCTACGCTAAGCTGCCGTGGTCTCCATTTCCGTCTTTGGATTTTATCTTCAAGATAATTATATTCCTGAATATCCTCTGCCTCCTTTTCGGAATATGCACGTAATATATATTTTTATTGTGTTGTTTTGTTGTTGCAGTCTCTCAACCTTTCAGGACCTAAACGCTTCTCTCTGAACATCTGCCATTACCGGTTCGTCCCTCATCATACTGTCAAACAGCGTGTCCGTGATCTGCAACTCAATTCCTTCTTCTCTCTCTTTCGTTTTTGTACATGCTTTGACTTCTGATAGTGAGATCTGGTTAATACACAGTCTGGGAAAATGCCAGTATATTTACGTTTTAAATCCTCAGTTTCTTTGTCATCCTTGGGCTTCTCCACAACAAAGGGGAGTCACTCCCACCTTGAATCTCTATAGCTCATGACCAAGAACAAACTGAACTGCTGGAATTGACAGTCTGTCAATCACTCCCACTGGAAATTCCCCAGTCTTCAGTTGGCAGTCCAACCTGATCTTACATAGGGAACGCTATATTTATGTCCATGTTCCCCACAAATTGCCATATTCTCGGGTAACAAATCAGAAAGAGTGTGAATTAGCTCATCCCTTACTATCAGCCACTGGTTGGTCCTGTAATTCCCAAAATTATAACTTCTTGTTCTTCTCCCCATTTCGTTCTAAGTAAACTTTACGCACAGAAGTCAGTTATTTACAACGATCAGTTAAGAACTTGATACTCACCCTCTGCCCAGGCTGTGTACTGTCCTGCAACTCCTCGGCTTTTATTGCGCTTTTCTTTACTAAATTAATTAATGCCACTGGCTTAGCTTTTTTTTTGCCACATCTTTTTCCTGGTGGTGGCCCTCAATGAGAGTTTGAAGCAAACACATTCTCACATTATTTTGGTTCACTGCCATTGTGATACATTCCAGCAGAAAGATATTTTCACGTTTGCAGCATGCTATGAGATCCAGCCACGCCCCTCGCAAAGACAAGCTTTACGAAAGACGAAGGAAAGGTCAAAATGCAGGCAGTTGTGAAAAATGCAGACCTGATTTGAGAACCATAAATCTTCGCAAAACGCTGTGATATTGAAGATAATGTAATGTTTGCACGTCTCGGCTGAGAGGGGTCATCATCTCTGAGCAATACGCACTTTAAATGATGCAACGAGATGGAATGGTCACGACAGCAGTGTGCTTTAAATGAGACACCCATTCACATACATCTGTGTTACTAAAGTCATCTGGCATTGTATCCACTGTTGGTTATCCATTTGGCTGAAGTTTTCAGCAACGTCTCACATTTGAGGTGAACTCCCCGGTATCACCACCACCCTGTAGAGATGATGTGAAATTACCCCCGAGGCTGACTGTGGAGGTCAATGCAATGGCACCAGAAGGGAGTTGGAGGAGGCGGGAGAGTTAGGGCCAGAGAATTTTTCATTCTAATCCAGGCTTTCATGGGTTTCGGTTTGAAGAACAGGAAAGCGAACTTTGCCTTTCTGGGGTTCGGGATGCTGAGTAACCTGGCAGGCCATGACAGTAAGAGACAGAGGGTGATCGAGGTCGCTATTCATGGCTCCCATTGCTGAATGGACAAATTCAACAAATGAAGCCTTGTTCACAAGGTCCTAGAAGTATACATCAGTGGAACAGACTCTTTGTCCGCGCTCTCATGATTTACCAGATGGAAGCAACTCAATTTGCTTGTACAGAGCCCATATAACTTTATTTCATAGCCAGATGTTGTATTGATTAGGAAAGGATGAAGGTTTCGTGCCAAGTTCTGGTCCGTAAATATACCATATTCTGCACAAGGACAGACAGTGAATTCGTGCAGGTGTATTTTACGCTGGGTTCGTCTTCTACGATCGAAACTCAGGAGGAAAGTTAAAGTTTTCATTGATATTTCGAACTATACCTGCGTATTTAACCCAAGTACAGAATTGCAGTATCTGTGAACAAATCCACAAAGGTGACATTGATGTAAGCACAATTCTCTGGTCAACCACACAGAGGAAATATTACACTAGTTTCCCAGGATAAGGGGAAACAGTGGACCGGAGTTGCTGCTCACAAATTTTCAACTTTCAGTGAACATGTTTACAATCTTTTTTTTGCAGCTGTGTCTATTTTAGTGGATTAGGCCGGAAAGAATGTTGCTGCAAGAGAACAGCATTTCCTATTTAAACATGAAGTGCGATCAGTTCCCTGCTTAATCCCATATATCTCTACAGGGAATTGATACAACTATTTCACCTCATGTCGATTTTCCTCTGGAAGATTAATCAATAATTTAGTCCAATTTTCAAGAACGTCCTCCTTGTCTAATTCAATTTTAGTACTGTCACGTTTAGAACTATCTGTTTTGGGTACAGTGGTCTCGGTTGTGATAAATGCCACATTATCCTTTTGCTATCGTTCCTGATTGAAGTACTGTTTGCACGTATTCACACGACATATGGTGAGAGCTGGAATTCTGAGATGTCATGACGGGCGTGCTGGGCAATGGAGAACCGTTGTATGTGATGCATCTGAATCTCCAGGTGACATTGATCAAGGAAATGCACATAGGCTGGTGCAACAAGTAAAGGTGCACGGCATTATTGATAAGGAGGTAGCATGGGTAAATTACTAGCTAGTGAGTAGAAAATAATAATTGTGGGTAAATCGGTGTTTTTTTTTTAATTTTGGCAATCAATGTCTACTGATTTGCCTCAAAGATAAGCGTTGGAATCGTAATTGTTTCCAACTGACATCGATGATTTGGAATTTTAGGTCAGGTGTAACGTGTCAATGTTCGCACATGACACTACGATGAGTGGTATAGCAAAAACAGCAGAATAATAGAGAAAGATTGAGTGAGTGAGCAAGAGTGTGGCAGGTTCAGTACAATTCTGGGAAATGTAAGGTCACTCATTTTGACAGGGATAACAACAACACAATTTTTTGTTTAAATGGAGAAAAGTTGCAGAAAGCTGCGATTCAAAGGGACCTGTGTGTACTTGTGCATGAATCTCAGGAGGTTGATTTGCAATTGCAACAGGTAACTAAGAAAGGAAATGGTATATTGACCTTAATTGCAAGACGGATGGATTTTCAAGACTCGTAGGTTATGTTGCAGTTGCATCGCGTGCAGATGAGGCCACACCTGGAAACTTATGTCTAATGTTCGTCTTCTTACGTGGGAAATAATGTAATGGCACTGTACGGGATGCAGAGAGGTTCCATAAATCGATTCTACAGTAATGTGCTTTGCCTTCTGAGGACCAGACTGAGTAGCTGAGCCGATACATATTGGAATTTAGAAAAAAATGGGAGCGGTCTTCTCGCCACAATTAAAATTATGAAAGGAATAGTTAAGATCGAAGCAGGGATGTTATTTCCACATGTGGGTCAAATTGAAACGGTGTGACATATATTCTACGTTTAGGGACGCAGATTTACGACTCAGTTGAATAATTGATTCATTGCCCAAATGTTTGTGAATCTGCAAATTTCCCTATCACCTGAAGCAATTAAGCAATACCATATTGTATGTTTTAAAGGCAAAGCAAGATTGATATTCGAACAGTGCAGTAATTCATGTTTTTTTGCGAATGGGCGGGGAAGTTGAGTTGAGCAGCAAAACGATCACCCACAATGTTATTGAATGATGAAGCAGGCTCGAGGAGTCAGGTCGCCTACGTATGCTCCTTATATTTCTTATGTTTGAATATTGAACATAGAACTTAGACCATTACAGCGCAGTACAGGCCCATCGACCCTCGATGCTGCAGCGACCTGAGAAACTAATCTGAAGTCCCTTTAAAATACACTATTCCATTTTTATCCATATCTATCCAATGACCTTTTACATAATCTTAAACTGGGCCAATCTCCTCCTGTTGCAGGCACACATTCTACGCACTGAGTGCACTCTGAGTCAAGAAACTACCTCTCATATCTGTCCGATATCTATCAAGCCTCAACTTAAAGTTATACCCACTCGTTATAACAATCGCCATTCGAGGAAAAAAGCTCTCATTTTTCACCAATTGACATGTCTGATTATCCTATATGTTCCAATTAAGTGATCTCTCAAACTTCTTCAACTGAACGTAAACAGCCTCATGTCCCTCAGCGTTTCATCTAACACCTTTCCTGCACATCAGGCAGCATCTGGTAAATCTCCTCTGATACCTAACAAGATTTCCACCTCCATCTGATAAGGTGGTGACAAGGACTGTGCTCCATACTGCAAGTGCAGCAGCACCAGATTTCCGTACACTTCCAGCATGACCGCTTGGCTCCGAAACTCCGTATCACTAAGAATAAAAGCTGACATACTGCATGACTTCTTAATAAACCTCTCAAACTGGGTGACGACTTGCAGGAATATATGTTCACGGTCATCAAAATCTCTCAGTTCATCGACACTACCAATCATCTTACCGTTAATCCTGTGCTCTGCACTCTTGTTTCTTCTTCCAAAGTGAGCCAGCTCACACTTTTCTGCATTAAACTGCATTTGCCAACTCTCAGCTCAGCTCTGCAGCGTATCTGTGTCGCCCTGCAACCTATAACATCCTTTGGTATTGACCACAACGCGACCAACCTCGTGTCATCCACAAATTTACTAATTGATCCTTATACGCCCTCATTCAGGTCATGAATAAAAATGACAAACTGCAGTGGTCCCAAAACAGATCGTTGCCGTGCACCACTAGGAACTGAACTCCAGGATGAACATTTCCCATCAACTACAATTGGCTGTCTTCGTTCAGTTATCCAATTTCTGATCAAAACCACCAAATAACTAACTCTCGAAACTTCGCATTTTATGCAATAACATTCGGTGGGAAACCTTATCAAACGCCTTACTGAAATCTATATATAACACATCAATTGATTTACCCTCATGCACTACTTTGGCCACATTCCCAAAGAAGGCAATAAGGTTTGTGTGGCACGACCTACCCTTCACAAAACCGTGTTGACTATCGTTAATCACCTTGTTTTCTTTCTGGATAATTATAAATCCTATCTACTGAACCTTTCTAACATTTTAGCCACAACCGAACTAAGCCTCATTGATCTGGAATGACCATGGTTGTCTCTACCCCCTCTTGATGAAGGGAACAATATTTGGTATCATCCAATCTCCTGGCACCATTCCTGTTGATAATAGTGATATAAAGATCAAAGCCAAAGCTCTACAACCATCTCCCTGGTTTTCCAGATAATGTATTTTCACACAATCCAGAATTGCTAACACCTCTTCCTTTAGAATCTAAATCCCATCTAGTCAGTTAGCCTGTATCTCAGTATTCTACTCGACAACAATTTTCCAGTGTGAATACTGACAACGAATATTCATTTAGGACTTCACCTATCTCCTCTGACTCCACGCTCAACTTCGTACTACTTTCATTGATTGGCCCTAACCTTACTGTTGTCATTCTTTCATCCCTGGTATACCTAGGGAAAGCCTAACGGTTTTCTTTGATCCAAAGCTCCAACTTCTCATGCCCCCTTTCCGGTCTTCTTCGCTCTCTCTTTCGGGATTCCATTGCTGACATTACCTCTCAAGTGCCTAACTGACCCTTCACGTCTTATTCTAACCTTAGCCTTCTCATTCCTCTTTCGTGAACCACGGCTCTCTCGCTGTACAACGTCCTTCCTTAAGTCATGTTCTTACGTAATAAAACACTTGTGCTTTGATCGGGTGGCCTTATCAAACAAGACACCTCACTCAATTTCACATCAATTTGATACGCAACACTTGACTGATTAGGGAAAGACTTAATTCCCACCTGGAATAACTCTAATTCTTTATCTACACGAGCAAAACGCAGGAACAAGAGAACCCTTTCAACTGCTCGAACCCCTCCCTCCAGCCAACAGGATGTTTTGAACAACTTGAGGATAGACAAGTCCCCCGGGCCTGACGGGATATATCCTAGGATTATGTGGGAAGCAAGAGAGGAAATTGCAGTACCGTTGGCAATGATCTTCTCGTCTTCACTGGCAACGGGGGTGGTACCAGGGGACTGGAGAGTAGCGAATGTTGTGCCCCTGTTCAAAAAAGGGAATAGGGATAACCCCGGGAATTACAGGCCAGTTAGTCTTACTTCTGTGGTAGGCAAAGTAATGGAAAGGGTACTGAGGGATAGGATTTACGAGTATCTGGAACGGCACTGCTTGATTAGGGACAGCCAGCACGGATTTGTGAAGGGTAGGTCTTGCCTTACAAGTCTTATTGAATTCTTCGAGGAGGTGACCAAGCATGTGGATGAGGGTAGAGCAGTGGATGTAGTGTACATGGATTTTAGTAAGGCATTTGATAAGGTTCCCCATGGTAGGCTTATGCGGAAAGTCAGGAGGCATGGGATAGAGGGAAATTTGGCCAATTGGATAGAAAACTGGCTAACCGGTCGAAGTCAGAGAGTGGTAGTAGATGGTAAATATTCAGCATGGAGTCCAGTTACAAGTGGAGTTCCGCAGGGATCAGTTCTGGGTCCTCTGCTGTTTGTAATTTTTATTAATGACTTAGATGAGGGAGTCGAAGGGTGGGTCAGTAAATTTGCAGATGATACAAAGATAGGTGGAGTTGTGGACAGTGAGGAGGGCTGTTGTCGGCTGCAGAGGGACTTAGATAGGATGCAGAGCTGGGCTGAGGAGTGGCAGATGGAGTTCAACCCTGCCAAGTGTGAAGTTGTCCATTTTGGAAGAACAAATAAGAATGCGGAATACAGGGTTAATGGTAGGGTTCTTGGTCAGGTGGAGGAACAGAGGGATCTTGGGGTCTATGTACATAGATCTTTGAAGGTTGCCACTCAGGTGGATAGAGTTTGTAAGAAGGCCTATGGAGTATTATCGTTCATTAGCAGAGGGATTGAATTCAAGAGTCGTGAGGTGATGTTGCAGCTGTACAGGACTTTGGTTAGGCCACATTTGGAGTACTGTGTGCAGTTCTGGTCGCCTCACTTTAGGAAAGATGTGGAAGCTTTGGAGAGGGTGCAGAGAAGATTTACCAGGATGTTGCCTGGATTGGAGAGTAGGTCGTACGAGGATAGGTTGAGAGTTCTCGGCCTTTTCTCGTTGGAACGGCGAAGGATGAGGGGTGACTTGATAGAGGTTTATAAGATGATCAGAGGAATAGATAGAGTAGACAGTCAGAAACTTTTTCCCCGGGTACAACAGAGTGTTACAAGGGGACATAAATTTAAGGTGAAGGGTGGAAGGTATAGGGGAGATGTCAGGGGTGGGTTCTTCACCCAGAGAGTGGTGGGGGCATGGAATGCGCTGCCCGTGGGAGTGGTAGAGTCAGATTCATTGGCGACCTTTAAGCGGCATTTGGATAGGTACATGGATGGGTGCTTAATCTAGGATAGAAGTTCGGCACAACATCGTGGGCCGAAGGGCCTGTTCTGTGCTGTATTGTTCTATGTTCTATGTTCTATGTTCTATGTTCTATGTTTTGCTGCTGAGCTGCACATGTCTGCACTCAGGCTTCATCTCTCCCTCAATGAGATAAAATAATCTCATATTTCAATCTGACAATTTATGGAGAATCTACTGCGGTTTGTGCAAATCTTTTCTAAATGTCGATAACCCTTTTTTCTGTTCGTTTGCATATTTATCTGTGTATGTTTATATTCATGTGTGTCGGTGTTAGTATGAGTGAGTGCATATATGCGGATGAGTCTCTGTGTGTGTGTACCATGCGCGTGTGTCCTTGTTTGTGTGAGTGTCAGGGTGTGTGTGTGCAACTGTGCATGTGTGTGAGTGACACTGTTTTCAAGAGTGAGAGTGTTTGAGTGTTTAAGAATGTGTTGCGTGTGTGTATGTGTATATCTGTGAGTGTATGTGTGCGAGTTTGAAATTAAGAGAGAGAGTTTGAGTGAATGCATCTATGAGAGAGAATGTGTGTGTGTGTTTGGGGGGGGGTGGGGGCGGAGGGGTTGGTTGGAGGTAATCCCTCCCAGAATGCTATAGGGTCAAATTCGCAGGCTATGTCCCAGTAGGAAACTGGTATGGAACGACTGTAATTTTCGGGCAATCTTTGTGACTGATCACGAAGTTAAGAGGATAAAATTCCTTGAAACTTTCAGTTATTTGAGTGAAGTAGCGGAAAGCAGGAGGCCTGATTTGACCCACTGACACTGTGCTTTTTTAACTGAATTGTAAGATCACTTTCCCTGACTCTCACTGACGTACACGAAGTGGTGATTTCGGAGGAAGTGAGTTCTTTAGGTGCTGGCCATCAGCGTTGAATATTTTGTTGAATGCCGAGTCCATGATACTCACCCCACACCGATCCTAAATGCCCGGAATCTTGACGGCTTTTGTGACCACCTCCTTGTTTTCTCTGATAAAATCCACGCACTGTCAGAAGATGTTGAAAAGAGGGAAAAATGTTCAGCTGATAACATGCAGATGTCTTTTGATGTTAGAATTGTACCAGCCTCCTCCACTTCCTTTGCCAGCTGACGACATGCACGTACCACCCTATGCATGAAAAAGTTACCCCACTCTTCTCATTTAATTCGCTTGCCTCTAATCTTAAAATTACGCTCTCTAGTTTTGGTCCACCCAACCAACAGAGAACAACTCAGTGATTCACCTCATCTGTGCTCCTTCTGATTTACTACATCTCTATATGGTACCCACTCATCCGTTTACACTCAAGGGAAATTAATCCTAGCCTCTCGTCAAAACATAAACACTGCAGCCTCAGTAACATGCTTGTAAATCTTTTCTTCCATTCTTCCACATTTAATGTTATCTTCCTGCAGCAGAGTGACCAGAACTATTCACAGTTTTCGGAAAGTGACCTCATCAAATTCTTATGCAGATCTAACATAATATCTCGTCTCCTGCACGCTATGCTCTGACCAATGAAGGAACATGCATCAAAACCAATGTTCAATTCCCTGTCTAATAACGATGTCACTACAACTATCTGCGTACCTACACCCCCGTGGTCCCTCTGTTCACCAACACTCCACAGGCTGGACCATAAGTCCGCACTAGTTTGTGCTCCCAGCTTCTCACGTCCCATTGTCTTTACCTATTGCTCATAAAGCAATCACTGCCTACTTTGGGACCATTCTGTGGTACCTACTGTGAAAGTTCTCCAACGAGATGATGTATTTCCTAAAAATAAGGGAGACCAAACCTGCTCACGATACTCCCGACGTGGTTTTCCCATTACGTTCCTTTTCAATCTCATTGGAACTCACCATCAAATTGGATTCAGGAGCGAGTTGCAGACTTCCTGCTGCAGTATTCCCATGTCCATACCATCCCCCCATTGCACTGGAGCTTAGTGGAGATTTCCACACACTGGAAACAGGGCATTGTAGACAAAACTGGATTGCAGAGAAATTGGAAAGGTTATGATTGAATAGGGAATGTTTCCGACAAGCAATCAACACACAAATTCTCGTGTTTTAGTTGAGGGCTGGGTAGTAGGGATGGGTAGTCAGGACAGATTAGCTAGCACCAAAATTGCTTTGACTCTCTGTGTTTGGAGGAGTGCGTGCACTTTCAAAACACGTGGAGACGAGAACATGTTATTGTTCGAGGATCTCAGCAGATCTGAAAGCATCTGTGGAGTCAGAGAAGTCAAGGTAAAGGTTTCTACTCCACTGTGCCTTTTTCAGAGCATGTTCCCTCCTGGAGAGAAAAATCAAATCATTTTACAAATATTTCTGAACAATCTTCCATATGGGCTTGCATCAAATGGCGTTGGCCGTGACTCGCTAATCAGTTTCACCTGATGGGGGTGATCGCCAGAGAATTGGGATTGGGAAGGGCGATTCGGAGCACAGAGGACTTTCATAAATATTTCAGAATAGCTTATAAATTTTGAGTCTCTCATTCTCTGTCTTTCTCTCTCGCCAAATGAAATGGACGTTTCAGAAGTAGAGGAATCGCAGTTTGTTGATTCTTAACTGCAGGCAGTTGAGTTGGAAGATCAAGACGGAATGTAAGTCCAGGAATAGGCAGAGATGTAATATCATTCCACTCCCATCAACATCTCACTAATCGCAATTATATGCTTTTCAAAGTGGGACGTTCAGACCAGAATGGGCAAGAATGTTTGGGGCCATTTGAACTGATGTGTTTCTTGCCTATCTTGCACAGGAACGCATTTGGCCACAAGGAGGGAGTTGTGACTGCCCAGAGCTGAACAGTTTCGGTACTGAAAAATATGTCCAGAGAGACTGTTTACTTCGCTTTGCTTAGACAATGTTGGAAACAAAAACGCGCCATAAGCGGCTATATGGGCTCTCCCAGAACTGAATTCGGGATAAATGGCTGGGATAGTTCGCACACATCTGGATCAATGGTGCTGGAAGAGCACAGTAGTACAGCATCCAAGGAGCTACACCCTTATGTCGACAGAAATACGAGCCTCTTTGTCACTTCTGATAGCATTGTCGACAAAATGGGCACGTTTTCAGAACAGTGACCTGTATGACAGTTGTTAACTCTGCTTTCTGTTCCTGCAGATGATAAGAGCCTGGCTGGTTTTATGACACAGTCTGGTTGCTATTGATTTCCAACAGAGGAAATAGAGCCAACTTGGTCCGTCATATCTGCACTGCCCCTCTGAAGAGCATCCCACCATTTCCCTATAACCTTGTATTTCCGGCCAACCCACATAATCTGTGAATATTTCGACTGTCGGAGGAAACTCACGCAGACACGGGGGAGAATGCAGAAAACCCACGCAATCCATCGCCGATGGTGGAATTGAGACAGGTCCCTGGCGTTGTGAGACAGCAGTGCTAACCACTCTGCCCCCCTGCATTGACGACCTTCAGCATCTGCAGTATATCCCCTCTTGTACCACACAGGGCTCGGTATTCGAGTGGACCTCACGCCCTCTCCCACTCTAATCAGGCCTCTGATCATTCACTCTCTCGAGGTAAGGGCGAGCCTGTCGATAGACCTGGTTAAATCGATGAGTTCTAATGAAAGATGGCTTTGATTACTTTCTGTTTCCCCATGTAACCAAATGCTTTTCATCGTTAAAATAATGCGACATTCCCATCGGAGTCACTGAGCAGGGAACGTTTCAGGTTAAGTTCAGAGCAGCAAAAGAACAGTGAATTCGCATCAGCATCAAAACAAAGGTAAGTGACAAAAGTTGATTGTCACAGTGTTTCCTGGACTCCGTCAGATGCCCTTTCTACCCTGCCAACATACTAAAGAGGAGAGTTTTACAAAGTGGTTAGCATTTTACCAGGAGAGAAGGAGAAAAGAACGAGGAATAGCAAGACAGCCATCGCTGTTTCCTGACTTTCGAACTCACATGCAGTTCTGTTGTTATATGTCAGGAAATCACCCTGAGCTCAGGTTTTATGGTGGAATGACAGAATAGTGAGCGCAGCAAAACATGTAAGGTAGCCACTAGGAGCCCCTTCTTGAGACCAAGACATCCATCCCTTTCTCCGACAGATTGATCTATGTTTTTCCTGTGTGAGAACATATTGCCACGTTCTCTTCCTGCCTGGAAATTAAACATCAACGCGATGACGGAGCCACAATAGAGGTAGTGAATTGTACCCTTCTAAATGGTGATGATTTCTCAGTTTGTCTGATTGATCTTGGTGTTCGCTTTCCTGGAAGGGTCCTGCTTAACGATTCGGGCCAGTGTTTCGGGTGGGGGTCGGGTATTAAGCCCACTCAATGATTCCATCCCGAATGCACGCTTTGCTACAGAAGCTGAGTTCTCTCACACCTTGAAGAAAGGAATCCTCGTTGGGGCCGAGGAGGGAGCATGGAGGTAAATAGGTGCACACTCTGATAGAAAATGTTTGTCTTTATTTCCCATTGGATATTAACATTCGAGGGGGCAGCGCTGCGACCCTCTGATTCACAAACCTTAAAGTACAAACCGCATAGTTGAAATGAGAACAAATAAACAGAAAGAGGTGATACAGAGAGCATGCTGGTGTACCCAGAAAAACAACTATCGGATTGCAGTGCTCCTGTGCGTGACACTAAGAGGGGAATCATCTTCCAGGCAAGACTATACACAGATGTGCAGATATAAATACTCGAAGAGAGGTAGATAGAATCAGAATTACCGTTTAGATATTGTGTGAATTTCATGCAGGCAAGCACTCAGTGCCAAAAAGACAGATCAGTCAACAGTGCTATACAGACGTTCACTTGCGGATTTGAAGACAGGGAGGTGACTAACGTCTAGAAATGACTGTTCCTGCCATGGGTGACTGACACTGACTTTTGTTTGGAAAGCTGGCACATTGAAGGAAACACCATGTACCGAAACATGGGGAAGGATTCGATCAGATTAAAGAGCGAAAATAATTCTGCTCTGAAGGAGAAACCCCCTGCACAATTTAGTACTTCTCTCTTAAATTGTCCAAAATTTTCCCATCCATTTCACAGACTCCAAACACAGAAACAAGAAGTACCTGATAGGTGAGAGCTCTAATTCGTGCTGGCTTCTCTATTTGATGAGTGAATTAGATTTGATAAGTTCACCGGACAGTTTCACTTACTCACAACACACTAACACAATGAAATTGAAATGTTTCCTATTTGCAAACAGCGAAGATGTTCTGAAGAAAAATCGAAATGTTCTGAAGAAAAATCTCTTCCTCTTCTTCCCTCCCCACCCCCGGAAAGATTAATGCCTCGTTTGCTAAGTTTGTTTTTTTCCATTGTTGCTCGGTTACACGTACCATAGACTGAGTGCATTTCCGGAACAGAATATCGAACTGCAATGAAGTTGATGTTTGGTCTGATAATCTCAAAACATGACAAACGAATTAGCAGTAAGGAATGCACTTTGCCTTTTGAAATCGCAGCTCTGTAATTCGCAGATATCCAACACAAAAGGACAAGCTGGCTACAAATTTTGTGTTCAGACAGATGATGGCAGCAAACTCAGGAAAGCTCCAACGAGCTCCAATTATTCCTGAACAAAGAGAAGAGCAGAACAAGCATTACCAACGACATGCCCAGTAGGAACCTTGTTGTGTTTCTTTCACTTTCTGTTAACCCAGGGGAATTGTCAGCCTGTGGGTCTCACTGTCAAAGAAAGTGATTGAATTTTAAACTTGCAACATTGTTGTGTCGATACAATACATAGACATAGAAGATAAATAGAGAGGGTGGTGAAAAGGGGATGGGCTTATCAGCATGAACGTCATGAAGGGCCGAACAGGCTCGAGAGGCTGAAAGATCGAAGGAGCTTAATTTGAATAAATGAAATGTGGAGTATTTTGGTAAAACAACTGAGGGCAGGGCTTATACTACTATAATTAGGGCATTGGGCAATGTTATAGAACAGAGATATAAGGGGTACGGGTGCATAATTCTTCCTGGAGAAATGTGTGAATTACTGGTCACTCTGACTTGGGGAGGTATGATTGAGGTCGAGAGGGTTCCGAAGAAATTTACGAGGTGGTTGCTGGAAATGAAGTGTTTGAGTAATAAAGATAGCCCGGAATCTTTTTCACTTGAGCCTGGGAAGTAGAGGGGAGACCTTTTATAGTTTTATTAACCTTGAGAGGCACAAATAAGATAAATGGAATGCAACCTTTCGTCACGGTGGGTGATTAGAAATAAAAGCGTTCCTTTTTAAATTTGATTAGAGCTAAGCTTCCGGAAAAAAAAAGCTGAGGCGTATTCTTCTTAAACAGTAAGAGGTTCACGTTTGAAGTGAACTTCCAAACGAATTGATGGATATCGGTGCAGCTACAAAGTTTCGAAGACATTTGGATTGGAGCATGAACAGAGTTTCGGCAGATTCTGAACAGGAGGAGGCGGGTGGGAATAAATTAGTGTGAGATTATGGTTGTAATGGAATGGTTGCACTCAAGTGTCTGTTTATGTGCTGTATGACTCTACGCCTCAAATAGTTTTTGAGAGGACATTGAAAGAAAAGACAAAAAGAGAGCCTTGTTCTGAATTGACGTTTTCACGTCGTGGTGTCGCTTTGTTTCATTTGACTGTCACTAGAGTTACGTTGAAGAGAAACTGGCAATATACACTTCCTTCGCATTGTTTTGGATACTGTTGCGGGGACGACTTATCAGAGGTAATCAATTGGGGTACGGTTCTCTGACACAGAGTCTGTCCATATTGCTCAGAATGTAACGGGTGTGGGCAATATGAGCAGAGCATTTGTCACTGGGGACTCCATAACTTGGAGACAGATAGAAGATTCTTAGAAAAGAGCGAGTCCAAAAGTGAGTGTGTTTCCTGCCAGGAGCCACGGTTCGTGATGTCTCAGATTTTGTTTTAGGAAACCTTAATGGAAATGGGAGTAATTCAAAATCGCGTTCCACATAGTCACAGCCGACTTAGGTTGGAAAAGTGATGGTGATTTAAGGCAGAGCTTCAGGGAGCTAATGTGAAAGTTAAAACTAGAACAAAGAGAGTTGCTTTCTCTGGTTTGAAACCCGTGTCACGTGCTAGCAAGGCGAGGCAGAGAGACAAGGGAGAGAGACGAGTTCAACGTGTGGATACAGGGATTGTGGATGAAGGAAGGATTCGGATACTTGAATATTTGCATCACATTCTAGGTTAGGTAGATCCAGAGAAAACGGCATTGTTTACACCTGAAGCAGGGGGCAACCAATATGCTGGGCGAAGCGGGTGGTATTTGCGAATGCTCTTAGGAAGGGTTGAAGCTCATTCAGCAGGGCGATGGGAAGCTGAATTGTAGCTCCAGTGTACAGGAGATTGAGGAAAATGATTTCATAAATATGGTTACAAAGTCGCATGAATTTCACGGCATGGAGGAAGGTGGTATGAAGTGTGTCAATTTCAACACTAGGAGCATCTACAATAAGGTGGGTTTTCGATATTGTGGCCATTTCAGACAGGTGCATTGAACAGGGAGAGTCATGAATGTTGCAGACGCTGAGGGCAATGGCAAAATGAGTGAGAAATGCTGTCGTGATCCAATTGCACCGAATGGGAGAAGGAATTTCCAAGCTTCCGTACCAAATAGCAGGAGAATATGAGGCCAAACTGATGTTTTGGTAAAGGCCGTCTTAAAGAGACAACATGATATTCCGATGGAATGAAGGATGGTTGGAGAGCCAATATTCAATGGTCGTGCAGCAAATTGTTCCCAGCAATATGGGTGTAAAGTAGAGATACGAGGCGAAAGAGGCGGCGTGAAAGTGAGAAAGTGCGGAGTGGGTGCGTTTCAGATTCCTAGCACCAGTTGTGGAGGAGGTGGGACCAGTCCAGACTGGAGTCGGCACAGCTGGGCAGGGCCTGAGAACCTTGGCGTGGCGGGCGGTGGCTTAGTCACTCAGGCATATACAATGACTGTTCAGTTAAAATGGCAGGGTGGGGTTGTTCTTGGAACATTTAAACGTTGGCCCTGAGAAAAGAGAAAGTACAGGAACTCGGAGTAAGCTGGTCATTTCACTTTATAAAGTGCTGGGAACAGCTCTGAGGAGTTCCAAGTTGTAATTGTTTTGTTTCAATGTGGACTGTGATCAGCAATGCTGACTGAAAATGTGAGTGCAGCAGCTCGCTGCTGCTTAGTCAGAGTTTGGCTCTTGACCAGGAGAAAATGAGGCCGTGACATTCAGTCTGTGTCTAGTTGGAGTTTAAAAGATGGGAAACATTGCCTCCGAATTTGTTCTTGTGTGAGGTTGTTTGGTGGAGTAGTGCAGCTTGCCTCAGCTGCTGTGGTTTGGATCCGCCTGTTGACATTCACACTGTAACGGCACTCAGCGTGAGTCGCCTCGCAAGCCACTGTAGGAATGAACCTCTCTCACTCAACGGTGAGTCGTTCATATGAGGAACAACAACTTTAAGATGGTGTTGAACAGAATCGTTGGCTGATGTTTCAAAGACCCATATTCATTTGCGAAGTGTTATGTTGAGGAAAGTGTACTCAGCGTGTGAATTACATCTCTGAACACCAATGAGCTCCAGAGGACAAGGGAATTAATTTTTATGTGAAACATCCCTGCGTGAATTCACATTGGCATCGATTAGATCAAATTCCATCAGAAAATGATACCCCCTCCCTCCCCTCCCCCGCCTCCCAAACCGACCTGTTCAGAAATCTGCCATTTTGTTCCCGATTTGGAACGGGTAAACGGGTGCTCATCCTAACAAGTGTTCGTGTATTGACAATGTCTGTTCAAGAGCAGAAATAAAAAGCAAACTTTAAAAGGACAGAGCCTCGTCCAACTTCAGAATGCCTTTGGAATCACCTACCCTTTGTCAGAAACAGTAACGTAGCTTTTTAGACATCCTCTGCCAAAACGATTTTGCCAGAATGGTGCTGAAATTTCTGCTTCCGAGATAGTGGTTAAACAGCATTAAGCATCTTCATCTGTTCTTTTGTTGTTGTTGCATTAAACTAAAACACCACAAATGGGTGGAGTCAGGCTCACCAAGATCCAGGGCTTTAGATTTACCTTCAGTTTAAATTGAGGTGGTATTTGGAGAGAGATTGAAGCTGATCGGCACAGATCTGCCCCTCTCTAAAAAAAATCTTGCCTAATCTATCTGCTACGAGAGCGTTATTTTTTTTCCCGGTTTTCTTTTCTCTTTACCTGGATTTCTTTTCTCCATACCTGGAGGTAGCAGATTTTTAAAAAAAGATCAGTGTTTGTGAGAACCCAAAAACAGACAATGACGGAAAAACAGAGCAAGGTTGGCAGCATTTCTAGAGTGAAAACAAAGTTAATGCATTTTTGTGAATTTGAAACAGTGAACAGTTGATGATTAATAGTTGGTCAATGCATTCTTTTGTTTAACCTTTAAATGAATTCTGTATTGTGTTCTGTCTGTTAACTGTTTTGAAGGTAGAAATTGCACTTTTCGTGTGTCTTTAACTCAATAAAAGTTAGGATCTGGGCTATATTCTCGATCTGTTTTACAGAGATTTGGTCCAGTTCTGAACATTTGCCACAGCTTTAACTGGACGACAATCCGGTCGTTGCAATTTAACTAAACATGCATGAGACACAAGGTTCAAAACCTGAATGCGAATCTGCAGGACGAGAATGGAATTGGTCTGGCTCCGTGAGTGAGTTCTCTACATATGACAAATAAAACAGTAACAGTAACAAGTCTGGAACCATCTGTGTAGAAAGCAGAGGTCAATTTCGAGTCCAGGGACTCTTCATCAGAACTCTCGGTGAAAGAAATGGAGACCATGAAGCTTCCCTTTCATTTTTGACGGATCACTCCTTGATGAACTCTGTTATGTGCGTTTTGATCGGGACAGTTTTGACATTTTTTTTGCTCTTTTTTCATTTCTTGACTAATTTAAAACATGTTTTTGAAAACTGTATCAAAGGCGCTGACAAAACGTGTTTGCTCGAGGAAGTGGAACTACTAGTAATGATAAGATGTGCATTAATGTCAGTGAGAATTTATTCCATGTCTATTTCCAGGCCAATTTAAATGGATCTGTTCTGAGGGCCTTGCTAAACTATCACTTCCAGACCAAATAAAGAAGATGCGTAAACAAGAAATGGAATATGCATTAACTTTTATTTTAGAACACATTTACTACCCGATTCCAGCAGCTGTTGTGATCCCTTCTAAGTTGCTGATGCTGAACTTCGGTGTATGTTCTGTTGCTGTTCTTAATAGCAGTTCTAACTGAGTTTCTCTTATACCTGCTTGTTATGTCTAAGAATTGACCAAAGGCCGTTAATGTGTTCATTGTTTTTTTCTTCAAACAAGATTGCATTTTATCTGCAACGTATTTGATTTGCTAATTTCCAACATTCAGAGTAATAGTTTAATGAAAAGGGGGATATTATTATTTCAGAAATGAGACAATCTTTTCATTCTCTCGGGGGATGTCTGATACATCAGAATTCTGTGTTTATTTTATAAAAAGGAATCATGAGGGTAAAGTTAGTTTGTTGCTAACCAATGAGGTAAATGATTAGCAGGGATATTCAGAAATACTGAGGAATTTAGAGATAACCATAAAAGTGTATCAGTAATGAAATTATCGCATAGCGAAGCAGACTCTATGGACTAAGTGTGCAACTCGTTTTGTTTTAATTAGTATGTTCCACGTGTTAATGAAGTGTTGTTTTCCTTGTGTGTTGGTGTTCAGAAAAAGCTTCTGGCCAAGACACCGGGATCAGAGAATCTCCAATTGTTACTACCTTTAATTTGTGAATCTCATGATCAGAATTAGAATAACTGAATACCCACATGTGGAAGAAAGTGATTCAGCCCAGCGAGTCCACACCATTCCTGCAAAGTGCATCCAATCTAGCTACACAAACCATGTCGTCCTGCATTTCCCATGGCTAACACATATACACTGCACATCTTGGATATTACGGGAAATTTAGCATGTCGAACCCACCTTTTATACGTACCTTCGTACTTTTGGTGGAAATCAGGCCACCCATAAGAAACCCATGGAGGCAGGGAAGAATATGCAAGCTCCATATGGAGCATGAGAATGAAATTGAACCGACATATCTGGCGCATGAAGAAGTTGTGTTAACCACTGAATCACTGTGCCGCTAAAAAGAAATATGGTGCAAATATTTTCTGTAAGAAAAATGTCTTCTCTAGCCCCAATATTACACAGACGAACCTGGAAATCGTCTCACCCTACTCTATGCCTTCATTTTTCTAAGAGTTTCCCACCAGTCTGGTGTTGTATAATTTTTTGCCTAACTGAGTCTAAAACAGATTTGCAGAAGGCATGAAATACGTTAAACAACAGTCAGATAGTTTTGTAAGCTTGGAAGAGAATAACATCGAAAACATGCAGGGGCAGACATTGATCAGGAAGAAGAAAGAGGAGGTGTGGATATTAAGTAAGCATGATCGGTAAAAGATTAGGAGAGATCAGACAATGAAACGATCACACAGAAAAACTGCAGAAATACACAGGAGGAAGCAACTGCAAGTTTGAGAGGAACTGTGTATTGCAGAGTTGAAAGGGATGTGTAAAATCGCAAATGGGAGTGTCTGAGAAAGAGTGAGAGCGAGGGATGGAGAATAAATTAGAGGCACATGAAAAGATGAAAAGGTATTGAGATAGATGGGAGAAGCTGGGAAAGTAATGACTAATGCCAAATAATTCATGGGAGAATCTGTGTTTTTGTTTCCTGTTAGAATATTGTCTTATTGAGTTGGTATTTCAAGTTGGCCTCACTTGCTGCAACCTTTTTTTGATTTCCTTTCAGTATGTCAGTTTCTTCCATCAATGTGTTACCATTCAGAAGTTTAAACTGCATTTGTGACCAAAGTAGGACAGTTCGTCATAACGCAGAACTTTGAAACTGAACAAAAAACAACAATGTTCAAACAGAAAACGAGAAAGCACCAGTCTGAAGGGCTGGAATATAAGTTCATTCCATCGCAATCGGACGTGTGCAATTATTAACCTTGTCTTGTACCCTTAGGTTGCTTGGTCACTAACATCAAAAGGCCTCAGAAATTAATGATTCATAGATCTCTTTAACCATTTACTGCAAGTTCTCTTGAAGGAAACACTGCTGCAATATAACCTTTTACAGTTTCCCCGGAGTGGAAACAGACTATTGGCACAAAAAGTCCACACCGACCCACCCAGACTATCCAGACCCATTTACCTACTCTGCTACTCTATGTTTACCACTGAACTTTGCAACTTGCCTGCACATCCCTGAACACTATAGCCAATTCAGCTTACATGAACATCTTTGGATTATGGGAGGAAACGCAGGCACACAAGGAGAATATTTTTTTCTGTTCTTTTTCAAATATGGAATCCCTACACTGTGGAAAAGGCCACTTGGCCCAATAAGTCCTTCCTGACCCTTCGAAGAGTATCAAATTATACTGCACTAATCCACCTAAGTTACACACTCTTGAACATTGTGGACAACTTCGTTTGGACAATTCACCTGACGTCAATGTCTTTGGAATTTGGAAGTTTAGGCACTCACACATGGCGAGAACGTGCGAACTCCATGCAGACTGTCTCCCGAAACTACAACTGAACCTGGTTCCCGAGAGCTGTGAAGCAGCAGTGCTAACCACTGAGCCAACGCGCCACTGAGCTTTCTTTGTATTAAATTGTAAGCGCACATGGTGGAAGTGTGGTAACGCCATAGATACCGTTTTTAAATCAATTTGAATTCAATGACTGACAAAGTCGTGTAATGGCAGATTTTTCCTTGTTTCCTTTAGTGGAATGACATCGGTTGGCCAACATGAGACTCCAGAAGAGACAAAAAGAACACGAACTGCAGATGCTGAAATCCAAGATAGACAAACAGGAGGCTGAAAGAACAAAGCAAGCCAGGCAGCATCAGCAGATGGAGAACTGAAACTTTTAGGTGTAACAATCCTGCAGGCTTGGGTCTCGATGTATGTACACCTGCAAATCCAGGAGAGTAATCGGAGGCAGGGGTGGTATGATGTGTTCCAGACAAGAGGAGGGCACAACCTGATTGTTCGTTGCCTAACTATGCAGTTGTTTCGTCTCTGCAAGAAGTTGTTGATTAGAGGAATGGAAGGGCGGGGGAGAGGCCTCGGAGTGATGTTGGTGGATGGGAACTGAAGCAGCTTGAAAGTAGAAAAGTCACTGTTAAGTCTCCTGGCTGTCATCACACAGGCAGAAAATGAGGTGGCCTTTCCCTTAATATGTGCTCTGATTCGCTGTGGCAAAGGACGAGGCGGAGCATGGTCATATTAGTAAATGATTGGAAAGGGGAATTACAACAGACAGGTTGGACCCTGCACACCAGGCTGAGATGCTCAGCGAAATGTGGCCTCAATTAACGTTTGGTCTCAGCGATGGAGCGGGATCATTTGATACAAAAAACTACTTTGGAGACGGGGAAGGTGAACAGCTGTCTTAACGGGAAGGACATTTTAGGGCCTGGGATGGAAGTGAGGGAGTGGTAGTGCCAATAGATTTTGCTCGTCTTACGGTCATGGGGAGGGTGACTTGGGGTTCGGGAGTGTTTGCGGGGCAAGTGGTGTAAATGAATTTGGAATGGAATGGCACTTCGTTATGCAGGGAAGGGAGGGCTGAGCAAAATATTCTTCGTGGTGGTGACTATTTAGAATTGGCAGAAGTGCTTGAGAATGATAGGTTGGTTGTGGAGCCTGGTCGGGTGGGACATGAGGACAAGAGTGAATCTTTTTCATGGCGTTTAATGGGGAATTTAGAGCTGTTAGCGCGGATGAAATGATCTCAGTCCGAGCCCAGAATGCGGTTCGACAATCGGTAATTTTATTAAAGTGGTTAACGCCGGCGGAGACCAACCGAGGTCCGAATCTCGATTGCTCTCCGGTTCCGCGATGTTACAAGTTATATACTTCATGAGTCAGGATGTAGGAGATTGGGTATGAATGAGTGTGAATGGTGGCAATCATGGCTGGAGTATGTGTGAATGTCAAGTTTCCTGCCGTCGTCGGAGAGTCGGCAGCATACACAAAAGGTGTGCTGTTTATCTTTATGGAAGTGGTTCAGGGTGCTATCTGCTAGTCTCTCTGTGAGGGCTGGAGCCTAGCACCCCCCCCTTTGTTAATTCCAAAGTGTCTGTTAGGTTCATCCTGTTTGTTTGCTGTTTGCCTTTTGTGTAGGACTGTTTTGCATGATCAGGTTATGGGTGTGTGTCAGTTGGAACCTTGACGAGATCATAAGGTGGGTTTCGATCTGTGACTCATGACCATTGTCTGGAGTCCTGACTAGGGTCTGGTCCGGTGTGTATTCGGATCTGTCTTTGGGCCCCCTACTCCAGATCATGTGGTCGGGCTGTCAGCTGCTGTTTTAAAATGAATACTCTTTGCTTTAAAATGGATACTGCTGGCTCTCCCGATGTGGATCTTGCTCCACAGTAAACACGGGGCGTTTTATCACCCCCCTTCAGTCCCCGCTTTCGGCAAGGGGTTGGCCACGTCAACACACTCGAAGCCGACATCTTAAAAGGTGTTACCCTGCCCGGTACATTCCGCCGGCCTTCATGCTGCAGTCATGGGGCCTTTGGATAGTCCTGGGAGATGGTTACATTAGTTCGAGCCCTGTGAGCTCGTGGTGTCTGATTACTCGCCAGGAGTCCATGGCGTGGAGCATGGCTTTTCTGGCCTTTCGTTTCTTATGTTGGCAGCATGAGTGACATGCCACCAGGAGCCAGGCCAGAGCTAGCAGTAACTGTACCCCCACGATGGCATGGGAGATGATTCTGACCCGGGGTGTATGTTGACTTTCAGGCCCCAGTTCCAAACCCTGTGTGCCCAGCCCTGGGTCTGCAGAGCTGTCTCTGCATCCTCCTCTAGGTCTTTGATATGGGCTTGTAATTGATGGTACAGCTTTACTGAGAGTCCCACCCTTGTCCTAAGCTCCCGCAAGACCTCGGCCAACTGTGGGATGGGGGCTTGTTCGGGCTCCTGGTACTCTCTAAGGGTGGTCCTGAATTCGTCGGCGGCCTGTATAGACTCGGGGTCCCGACGTCGGACCTCCGAGATATGGATTTGTCCAATCGTCACTGGGCGCCTAGGGGTGAGGCAGAACTCGTGCTGGGGAATCGGGCATTGCAGTCCGTTGAACAAGAAGGACGTTGCAACGGTAGAGACACAATATTGTCCTCTGCCACCATACCCCGGCGTAGTGAAGTGGGGGCCCGTGGGTTCGATCTCAAGGGTGCAGCCCTGTGTACGGTTGAACCCGCAGTCTGCCGTAAGGGGTGGGGGCAGATTGCGATTGCCCCTTGCTGTTTGCAGCCTGCAAGCGGCACCCCGTACACTGCGCCGTCTCGGGAGATGGCTGTGTCGTGTGCCAAAATATATTTGAGGGAGGCGTTTTCCCGTATTACTCCAATGTTTTCGATGTGGAACAGGGGAAATGGCCCAGACCCTGGGGTGACCACTGGGATCAGGAGGACCATCCCGACTCCCGTTGCCTCACTGACCTCACCGTCGGGAATCACCGGGTACACCCGGGTCATTCCCTTCTGGGTCCGGCTATCAAGTGGCCTGGAGTGTCCTGCGAGTGAGGCCAGCTTGGTGCTATCGATCCAGTCGGGCACCTACCCACTTTGTATCTGATCCAGGTTGTGTCGGATCTGGGCCACCATCCACAGGCCATACGCATGGCACAGCTGCCCCTCCTGAATGTGAGCCGTATTTTCCCTTTCCCGATCAATAAGGCGGTTGATGGTGTGGGCATGTGTCTCCATGACTGCAATGCCGTCGAGCTGAAGGTGTGCTCCCTCTTCCCCCAGAAATGCCTGTTGTGCCTGCTGTGTGATGGAACTCGCTAACAGGTCTCTCATCACCCCTTTTAGCTGTTCGATTTTCTCGTTAAGGGCCTGGTTATCTAGAGAGTTTACCACGGATGTTCCCGTGTTGAGTCCTGTGAGGGCGTCACCGATAATGTCCAGTCTGTGTCGTTGTGTGTTGTGTATGTCGGTTCGATAGTGGGTTGCCCCCATGGCATTTATAGCCCTCTCTATCACCTCTGTTCCCATCATGGTGTATAGGCTGCGTACCTGTGCTGTGCAATATTCTGGTACCCGGATGCCCGATATATTGACCAGCACGGGCACGACCTCGTGTCGGATGTTATCATAAAGGACTTCCCGCTCCTCCCATAATACCAGTCCCCCCGCGGGCCCCGGCCTCAGAGAGGGGCATGGTAGTATCTCGGGAGTCGTGGTTGTTGGTGGTGCTGTTGGGGGGGCCGAGAAACACAAATACAGGGAAATCACGGAGGCATTCGTCGGTTCTTAGTAACCGCAAATGGACAGGTCCCACATCGCGAACGCGTCGAAAGCCGGGGTCGAAGTTAGGTCGTCTGGCATAGCGCATATCGTTCCGAACATGCACCCCCCCAGGTCCATAGCCTCTGCACGTCATAGGCAGGTTGGTCGTGGGTCGCGTTCCGATGTGCAGAGTAGGCAGATTGCCTGTATGTCCGGGAGAACCTCCAGCCAGGCGTTAAAAAATGTGTCGACCTCGTCAGGCTTATCCCTCGCAGGGATGCAGATGGCACTGGATGAGTTCAAGTCAACGCCACGGCGGTAGAAATGGTCTGAAGCTCCGGAGGAATAGGGTACAAGTCCTATGGCGAAGAGGAGGAGGTGGAGGACGGTGCACCAGTGGGACATAATCTGTGAAAGAAAAGAGAAAGGGAGAGAGAGAGAGAGAGAGAGAGAGACCCTAGTCAGGGTGTATGACCAGTAAACGTACCTGTGTTCTGCGGCCCCCTCCCCTCCCCCCCCCCTTCCCCGGACCACTGTTGCTGTCAGGGGAGAAAATGTTAAAATCTCGTCAGGCGTGTCGGGGGACTGCGGGTGAGCGGGGGAATAAGTCAGTGGTGGCTGCCAGTCAGGTGGCTGGGCTGATGTTCTGGCCACTCCAAACATTGCCCCCCTGTGGTTAGAGATGGGGACCACAGTCTAAGTCTTCGTCGTCCGTCCAGTCGGACCCTTGGGGAAAGGTTTAAGTTGGGACCAATGTTTCCACCTGCCCTTCCCCTTCATATCGATGCAGGCGCAGATGTCGCTGGTGAGGATGATCTCGTGTGGCCCCAGCCACCGAGGGGAGAAGCCGGGCCGGTCGGGGGTGGCCCGGACCAGGACTTTGTCCCCAACGCCCGGGAGGGGTTGGGGAGGCGGTTGTTGCTGCTGTTTCGTTTGGTCCCTGATATCCTGTTGATCGCGGGCGGTCTGTCTGAGGGCCCGCAACTGGGAGTCTAGCTGTCTGATGTAATCGGCCATCCTATCCCTAAGTGGGGCCATGTCCTCACCCACTTCGATGACGGTCTCGGGTAGTCGCATGGCCCTGCCCGTCATGAGTTCAAAGGGAGTGAGGCCAGTGTCACGGCTGGGGTGGCTCTGAGGCGCATCAGAATGCAGGGCAGGACGTCCACCCAGCCCGGACCGGTCTCAGCGGTTTCGCGATCGCCACTTTGAGGGTCCGGTTCATGCGTTCGACAATGCCCGAACTCTAGGGGTGGAAGGGGACATGGAAGCGCTGCCTGATACCCAGGAGGCGGCAGGCCAGTTTCATCGCGCGTCCCGTGAAATGTGTTCCCTGGTCTGAGTCAATCTGCAGGGGGACCCCCCATCGTGGAAAGATGTCGAATGCCAAGGTTCTGGCCACAGTGGCTGATGTGCAGTCCCGTGTCGGGAAAGCCTCTCCCCAGCGCGTGAAGTGGTCGACTATGACCAGGCAGTACTTCTTGCCGCGGCTGGCGGGCAAGGGACCTGTGAAGTTGACCTGGAGGTTGTCCCAGGGCCCCTTGGGCCGTGGTTGGTGGCCATAGGAATGCGCAAGGGCCTCCCTGGGTTATGTTGGGCGCAGACAATGCACCGACGGCAGTGCTTGGCCATGTCGCGGCCAAGTCCGGGCAACCGGTCTGCAGCCTCGCGAGTGTCCCCTCCTGGCCTTCGTGGTCGGGCTCGTGATGTAGTTGTATCACGGTTGTTCTGATTGCTGCGGGGGCCACTACCTTGCCGTCTCGGCGCCATACCCCATCGGGGTCGGGAATCGCGCCCCTTGCCCTCCAGTCCTTCCTTTCCTCCGGCTGAGCGCCATTCTGGACGTCCAGGACGTTGACGTCCTGGACTTCATTCACAGGCGCAGCGCGTACGGGGGGTAGAGGGGCACCTGCGGCGGCCTTGGCGCCCTGGTGGGCCCAATGATTCCCTACCTGTTCGGCGGTGGTGGCCCGCTGGTGCGCCTTGATTTTTACAACGGCCGCAAGCAGGGGAAGGCGCGCTGCCGCCACTAAGTTACGGACTGTATTCTCGTATTTTATCTGGCCGCCGCCAGCCGTAACAAAACCCCGGCGGCTCCATGCTGTCATGTACTCATGGACTACCCCAAAAGCGTACTGGCTGTCGTAGAAAATATTCACCCGCTTGCCCGATCTCATGCGGAGTGCTACCGTGAGGGCGACCAGCTCAACGACTTGGGCTGAGGTATCGCCATCTAATGTCCCCTGTTTTCGGGTGGCCCCGGTGTTGTCGACCACTGCCCAACCCATCTGGTAGGACTCCTCAAACAACCGGCGTGAGCCGTCAACGTATAGGAGCAGGTCGGGGTCCGAGATAGGACTATCGGCAACATAGTCCTCCTCAGCCAAATCAATGACGGCCTGGCAGTGGTGGGGTTCCCCTACAGTTATAATCCCGTCCGCGGTGTTCATTCCCGTGTCCCTAACTTTTCTAATGGATTGGTCTCGGGGGAGGAGGACTGCCTCCCAGGTTGCCCTACGGGCGTCAGAGACGGTTCGGAGGCGTCCTATATTCAGGAGCTCCACTATAGTGTGTCCGGTGTGCAGGATGATCTGACCGGACATGGTGACCAGCTCACACACACGGACCACCCACGTGGCGCAGTCAAGTTCGGCCACGCAGCGGTGCATCCCCCTCAGGACCCAGGACTCCTTAGTAGAGTAGTACCCTACGGGCTTAATGCGGTCCCCGGAGAGTTGGGTGACCACGGCGCTATAGAACCCCCCTTCCAGGCTATAAAAGACGTGAAAGGGCTCAGAGAGGTCGGGAAGGTGCAGGGCCGGGGCACTGAGGAGGTGGGCTTTTAGTTTGGAGTAGGCATCGTCTTGCTCGGGGCCCCACTCCACCCTCTGCCCCGGGCCTAACCCCCTTCAACAGGCGCTGAATGAGCTCAGCGATGGTGGCGAAATGCGCTATGAAGGCACGGCAGGAGTTGAATAGACCCATAACGCGGCCGATGCCCCTGACCGTGTCCGGCCGTGGCATGTCGGCGATGGCCGACTTACGATCGGGAGGCAAGGTCCTGCTACCATGACTAATGTCGAGGCCCAGGTATCGGACTGTGGCCAGGCCGATCTGGGCTTTGTGGGGCTGATTCTAAAACCTGCCCGGGCGAGGGTGCGCAGGACGGTGATCAGGGCTCCCAGGTGGGAGCACGCGTCTGTGGACGCGATCAGGAGGTCGTCCACGTACTGTAAGAGGGTGCTAGAGTAAGAGGATAGGTCGCATTCCTTGAGGGTCCGACTCAAAACCGTGTGGAAAATGTTGGGGCTGTTGTGAAAGCCTTATGGCAGCCGGGTCCGTGTGTATTGCCTGTCTCGCAGCGTGAAGGCAAACTTGCCTTGAGAGTCACGGTGCAGCGGGATGGACCAGAAGCCGTTTGCCACATCCAGGACTGTAAAGATCCGGTGGGAAGGCTCTAGGCCGTTAAAGATGGTGGACGGGCTGGCAACAATGGGGTGCTCTTTGGGTGTGACCCGGTTGAGTGCGGTATAAACGATAGTGAGCCGATAGCTCCCATCCGGCTTACGGACTGGCCATATGGGGGAGTTGGTAGTGGACATCGTGGGTCGCAAGACACCGCGGCCGGTGAGTTCAGCCACAATGATCTCTACGGCGCGCCGCGCCTCGGGTTTGATCGGGTACTGTCGGTGCGGGGGGTGTACAGGTCCGGGTATCCGCTCGGGAGGGGAACGGACAAGGCCGCAGTCCTGCTTGCTTGTGGCCCAGACCTCTGGGACCAACTGGCAGACTGTTGCGAAAGCGCCATCTCCGGTCCAGTCCCGGGTGTTAGGGACGCAGGGTGCGAGTGCACCGACCGATCTAGTGGGGACCCATCTACCCTCAAAGGCGCTCTTATGGGATTTGAGGGGCGTCCATAGGAGGCACCGGTGGAATGCGTCCACCACCGCTCTCAGTTCGCCCAGCAGGTCAATGCCCAGGATCGTCCCTTCCGAGTTCAGGCAAACCCAGAAGTGGATGGGGAGTAGAATGTCATCGATCTCCAAAAGGGTGGCCTCGCTACGGCGGGCCACCACCGAGCTTCCCCCCACACCCGTGATGGAAATGGAGAGATGGGTTGAAGGGAGGTCGCTGTTGGTGACGGAGACTGATGCCCCCAGATCTATCAAAATGTTCCATCGGCGGCCCCCAAGCGATGCAGAAACCCAGATACAGGGGTCGGCTCCCTCAGCGGGGGCCGACGCTACTCAGTCCTTACGCCGGGCGAGTAGCTGTAAGAGCTCAAGCAGCTGCCCGCGACTGAGCTGATCCCAGTCATGGGAGGAAGGTTTCGGGCTAGGGCTGCGGGGTTCGTGGGGTTTTTGCGGCCGTGGGTCGCCGTTGGTTCCCTGCTTGGGGGTTCCTTGTTCGCTGGGGTGTGAGGGGCGCCGACGGTGGGCATGCAGCGGTGGGGAACGGCCCCGGTGCTGACCCAGGTCGGGGTCTCCGGGGCGTCGGAATGAGAGCGGGCAGTTGGACTTGTAGTGACCCGTCTGTCTGCAGCAATAGCAAATGAGCGGCCCGGGTGTCGACAGTGCCACAACGGTGGCCGGGGCTTGGTTATCGAGGGACCTGGCCCAATTCTCGAGCTCCGTGAAAGAGACGTAGGGTACCAGGCCTGTCCGAAGGACAGCCTGGTGTGTGGGGCCTAATCCGTCCTGAAATAGTTGGATAAATGCGGGGTTCTGCCGGTCAGCATCGGGGATCCCGCTATGCGCCTGAAAGGCCTCGAACTTACGGGCCCCATATTCCTGAGCACCCTCGCCGGGTTTCTGGGTGACAGCCACAATGGCGTTCCAGTCGACCGGCGTGTGGCAGAGAGCCTCGCTGACATTGGCCTTAAAGTCCGCAAGGGCAGCGTCCTGTTCGTGACGGCTGTCGGCGAGGTCGGCGCACCAGGACCCATTCTGGTGCACAGATCGGAGCCTGGACCACAGGTTCTCCGGGAGTTTGGTCCGGACCAGACCGGTCATGTCCCTATTGTGGAGGTTGTGGCAGATCTGCATCTCCCTAAGCCGCTGCCATAATTCAGCATTGTTGTGGTAGGGCTTGAGGGTGGGGAGCCTGTCCAGGAGTTTCATGGAATCACCCGGGGTTAAGGAGACGTATGTCATTTTAAGACAGGGATATTGGGTTTGGAACGCTGGTTTCCCCTTCTCCCCACCTCCGGGGGTATATTCAACTTTAACCAGGGCAGGGCGAGCTGGACTCGCGTGTGATTCCCGGGGGCCTGTGTTGTCCACGAGCCCCTCCCAGTCCCAGGTGGGGGACGGCGGGGCGCTTGGAGGCTCAGATAATGTTGGTGGAATCGTACGTTTGGCAAGCGCCTGGGCTTCGATGTGGTCTGAGGCCTGTTTCTGCTTATCTTGCACGTATAGTTGGACCTTGCTATCGAGCCTAACATGTGCCTGAAGCACAAGGATGCAGGCTTTCTCGTATCTATCCCTTTTCTGACGGACCCACCACTCCCGCTGGGCATCCAGCGGGTCGGCGGGATGCCAGCCCGATCGGAGCATAGCCTTTATGACCTTTTTATTCTCGTCAGCTATGAAACGCGTAAGGGAGCCTTATGGCCCCCATTCTAAATCGCCTGCCGTGCAGCCAGCCATGTTGAGGGTGGGGGGGGGGGGGGGGGCGCAGCGGACGTAATGGAAAGAAGACTTAGAAATGACAACACTGCCAGTGTGGGAGCGCAAGGGATTTAACTGGCGCTAACTTATTCACCTACTAGTCGGGGAGCCCACTCCCTGAAAGCGAACACCGGGCATGAACCAGGGGCCCGTGTACAAGGGGGGGGGGGGGAAACGGCGTGAGCACAGACCACTAGAAAAACAAAAATGAAAATAAAAAGGCGCGGCGCGGGCCTGTACCAGGGCGCGCAACCTAAAAAGAAACCCGTGAGTCTTTCTCTCACCGTCTGAAGTTCAGCGGCCGTTTTTACCCACCAGCACCGGGCGTGAACCAGGGGCCCGTGTGCGGTGGGGGAGGGGCGTGAACTCAGACATCTCCGCCCGAATCCCACAGAGGCCACCACCCGGGACTGTGGAGGAAATGGGCGAAAGCTTGGCCCAGAGGCTCCGCTCGTCGGACGGGTTTGGAGGACTTCCCGTCTTGTAGCACGCGTAGGCCTTCCAGACGCTGCTGCGGACTCAAGGAATGGCGCCAAAATAAAAACCGGGCTCAACGTACAATGGGATCCCCTAAACTCCCACTGCAGAAGTTATCCAGGAAGGCATTGTTTGTCGGTGTTTTACACAAGGGGGTCAATCTGTCGAGGTCTCGTGCCTAAAGTCGTCGGTCCAGGGAAATTCAGTCCATCAGTTACTAGAACCCGTCAACAATAAATGACAGTAAACGAAAATCAAAACAGTCTCATTCACACCTTTACCAGTGTTTCGCGATCCCAATCGCCCACCCGCGGAGGATCACTCACACACACACACACACACACACACACTCTTACAGAGTACTCTATCGTTACCTGACTGCCGGACCCACTCTGTTCACAGGTTCGGATAACGGCCGGCAGTGAAGTCTCTAACGGGGCACTGGGAGACTTTTACGCGAGAAGTAAAAAAGTAAAGATACTCACCCAGCAGCCATCGTTATCCCGGACGAGCCCCCAATTGTTAGCGTGGATGAAACGATCTCAGTCCGAGCCCAGAGTGCGGTTGGACAATCGGTAATTTATTACAGTGTTTAACGCCGGCGGAGACCAACCGAGGTCCGAATCTGGATCGCTCCCCCGTTCCACGCGCGATGTTACAAGTTATATACTTCATGAGTCAGGATGTAGAAGATTGGGTATGAATGAGTGTGAATGGTGGCAATCATGGCTGGAGTATGTGTGATTGTCAAACAATGAGTGTGAATGGTGGCAATCATGGCTGGAGTATGTGTGAATGTGAAGCTTCCTGCCGTCTTCGGAGAGTCGGCAGCATACACAAAAGGTGTGCTGTTTATCTTTACGTAAATGTTTCTGGGTGCTATCTGCTAGTCTCTCTGTGAGGGCTGGAGGCTAGCACCCCGCTTTGTTACTTCCAAAGTGTCTGTTAGGTTCATCCTGTTTGTTTGGTGTTTGCCTTTTGTGTAGGACTGTTTTGCATGATCAGGTTATGGGTGTGTGTCAATTGGAACCTTGACGAGATTATAAGGTGGGTTTCGATCTGTGAGTCATGACCATTGTCTGGAGTCCTGACGAGTGTCTGGTCCGGTGTGTATTCGGATCTGTCTTTGGGCCCCCTTCTCCCGATCATGTGGTCGGGCTGGCAGCTGCTGTTTTTGAATGAATACTGTTAGCTTAAAAATGGATACTGCTGGCTCTCCCGATGTGGGCCTTGCTCCATGGTAAACACGGGGCGGTTTATCACCACCCTTCACCTTCATTGTTCGAGGTATTGAGGAGAAGAACTGGCAAGTCATGTTAACATTGTACGAGACATTGGTCCGGCCACATTTAGAATACTGTATTGAGTTCTGGTGCCACATTACCCAAAACATTTCGACGCTTTGAAGAGGGTGCAGAGAAGGTTTACGAGGATGTTGCTTGATATGGAAGCTGCTAGCTATGAAGAAAGGCTGGGTACCTTAATTATGTTTACATTAGAAAAAAGGAGATTGAGGTGGACCTGATTGAGGTTTATAAAATCATGAAGTGTATAGGTGGGGGGATAGAAATAAGGTTTTTCCCAGGGTGAAGGATTCAATAACGAGAGGTCACGCTTTCAAGGTGAGAGGTGGAATGTTTAAGGGGGATAAACGCGGCAAGTACTTCACACAGATGGTGGTGGGCGATTGGAACGCGTTGCCAGCAGAGGTGCTAGAGGCAGTCATGGTAGATATATTTAAGATGCATCTGGATAAATGTATGAGTCGGTGGGGGGAGTCGAGGGATTCCCATGCTCAGGAATTGACCGACAGGTTTAGACAGTGCGTTTGTTTGGCTCAGGCTTGGGGGGCCAATGGACCTGTTCCTGGGCTGTAAATTTTCTTTCTTCTTCAGTGTTCTTTGTTCTACATGTGTTTGATAGGAGAACTGACCAAGGCAAACAGGGTAAACATACTGAAATGAATGGTGGAAAACATTTGAAGGGACCATGTAAACATTCAGCAAAAGATCACACCATCGAAACAGAGAAAACCTCCGGTCTCAGAATTGAACGATTCAGATTCAATTCAAAGAGGCGCAGATCAACTCTCGAAAAAAAAAATCCCTTGAAATGAGCAGTCTGTTTTAGGAACTGACAATGGGTCACCGAAATATGTAAGCAGGTTTTAAAGGGATTGCAACGTATCCAAGAGCAAGAGGGGTGCAGCCGGAAAAGGACACAATATCAGGGTTTATTGAAATGATATGAACAGGGTGAGGTGATGGTATTGGTGATTGCAAACAGTGTTACAGAGAGGGGCAAGGGTCTGAGCAATGTTACAAAGACACTACAAATTGTGTAGCTGGCGATGTTTGATGAGGTTGAGAGGGAAATGTTCACTCATACTTATTCATTCTTTGGGTGAGAGTATTATTGGATGGACCAGCAAATGTTGCTCACCACAAATTGACTGGAAGCGGCTCAAATTCAGCCGTATTGTTGTGGGTCTGGAGTCACGTGTAGGCCAGACCAGTGAAGAATGGCAGATGTCCTTCCAGAAAGGGAATAAGAGAAGCAGTTCTACTTCTGACGTGATCAATTATCTGTTAATGGTGGCTTCACCAATGTCCTGTACAGACCCAAAATAACATCCCAACTCACCTTCTCAATGCTGTGATAAATGAAGGTAAGCATGCCAAATTCCTTCATCACCGCCCTGTCTCCCCGTGTAGCCACTGTCAATGAACGATATACCTGCAGCTCTGAGCGTCTGTGTCTGAAAACACTAAACATTAAGGATTTAAGTCCAGCCATGGTTTTTTGAATCGAAATGCAATACCTCAAATTTATCTCAGTTAAACTGCAGCTAATACTGCTCAGCCCCACTGGCCCAGCTGATCAACAGCCTGTTAAAACCTTAGACGACGTTCTCCACTGTCCACTGTTCCATCTATTTAAAGTCAGCCGCAAACGTACTAACCATGCCTCCTATATTCTCATCCAAATCATTTATAAAAATGACAAACGACAGTGGAACCACCAATTATCCTTGTGAAACACCGCTGGTTGCAGGCCTCCAGTCAGAACAACAAACCTCTCCCACTACCCTCTGCCCCGCATAGACAAGCTAATTGTGTATCCAGTTTGCGAGGTCCCCCGGATCCTATGTGATCTCTCCTTATTACTCAGTCGACCATGCCGAGTCTTTTTAAAGGCCTTGGCGCAGTTGGCTAGGCTGATTATCAGTAGATTATCACTGCCCCGAGACATTTTCATTACACTGACAAGCATAGACTGGAAGGAACGGCACTCAGCTATGTCTGTATTTGCGAAGTGGGAGTATTTTCGAATTCAGGGCCAGTGTGTTTCACGAGGAGTAAATGGCTCTGGCTGCTCATCCAGTGAATGCTAATCAAGCGATGTCAAGAGTTTAATAAAGTTTAAAAAAATGTAGTAAAAACAGGTGTAGACCTTCAAAGGAACAGAGAGTGTAAAGAGATCCTTAACAAAGAATGTTAAACAATGTTTGCAAAATATCCTGGACATGTACTATGAAGGAAAAGCCACAAGATACGATTTTAACTAAAGTTATAATAATAGGATTCCCAGCTAAAATGTAGAGCGTTTTCGAAACCAAAGAACAACCTGTGCACGGAGCCAGAGGAAGTCGGTGTGATCTTAAATGATTACTTCTTATCTTCATATTCACACAGGAGAAAGACATTGTAGCTGGGAATGCTGCTGTGGGCGTTAAGGGAGAAGATTGATGGGCTCCTTGTGGACGTCATTAACAGTTTTCTGGCCACAGGTGAAGTGCTGAATGGCTGGAGGATAACTAATGTGGTTCATTTGCTCGAGAAGTCCAGCAAGGATAGGTCAAGTAACGACAATGGAGATAGTCTGACAGCAGTGGGTTGGAAATTATTGGACACAATTCTGAGCGACAGCATAAGTCGACATTTGGAATAACGGGGATGAATGAATAGTTAGCATGGATTTGGTGGAAGAATCAATGTAAACATCAGGTCTTAGACAGAGAACACAGGGGGCTAACGCCTTCAACATATTGTCTAGCTATCACCATTGTTAACAGCTAACGCGAGAATGCAACTTTAAAAAATGTGATTTACACATGAAAGAAGCGAAACTATTCCTGTATTCTGACAGATGAAAGGCTTAGCAGACAATCAATTTTTCAATGTATAATTTCAGTTACATCACACTGCAAATTTTTGCTATAAATTCTGTGTTACGATCGAGCCCTCCACAATCACCTGATGAAGGAGCGTCGCTCCAAAAGCTAGTGTGCTCCCAATTAAACCCGTTGGACTATAACCTGGTGTTGTGTCATTTTTAACTAATGTTAATAAAGATACCGACAGTCTGTAACTCGATTGAGAGACTAAATACAGACTCAACAATAGCAAGGATGGGTTAAAAAAGTAATGGATGATAAAAATCAAGACACTGAAGGAAATGCGAAAAGAAACCAGGATAAATTCCTTTCTATTGTTGCGGAATTGCAGTCTCTTGTTTCCAGATACGGATCCATTGATTGGACATTCCGATATCTTCTTCTCATCTTCGGAACTCTCCTCTCACTCTCTCTGAAGCTGATGATCCCCGATCTTGCTAGAGATAAAGCTCCAGCTGAAAGATGAAACCAGTCCATATTATTGGGAGAGACAAAGCCTCCAGTAACACAATTACGATCAACGGAGACTGACATTAATTAAAGTCACTCATGACAAGGAGTTTGCATTCAGACCACTCCACAGATTAGGCCTGTATGTACGTCACACAAGCAAGCAGTTCTTATTCATTATTTTAAAGACTTTCTCAACTTACAAGCAGAGCATTTATGTCGTCTGCTTCTCAACAGTGAACAGAATTCCCTCATTCTATTTTCTAGATTTTGCCTCATCGCTGGGGTTTACTGCAAATAAATATCTAATTCCACCACAATGTAACGAGGTTTGTAACAAGCAGTGTGTTGCAAACTTTATTTATCCTCTGGGCCAACGCAATATTCAAACAACACATCTTAGATTTTCTACCTTTCATGGTTAGTCTAAGCTACACATCACTCTTCCCTCAACAAAATGAAACAGTGGCTTCACACGCACTGTCTTTGCGACCTTCATAACTTTCTGACTCTCAGTCATGTCCTTGCTCAGTTTCCTCTGCTCAGAAGTTAAGAAAATGATCTAATTCACAAACACCGCCGATACTGCGTCCACCACCACCACCAAGTCGTGTTCAGCATGTTCAAGAATTTGGTCGTTGCAATGATTTGCTTTTAGCTACTGAGAACAAATTGATACAAATCAAGGGCAAAATCGATAATGAAGCAGACAAAAAGTTTGAGTAGCAGAGAAGGTAAGGTATTGAACAAAGATTTGTGCTGAAATAACAGTTGGAATGTTTCAACTGGAAGTGACCAACATGATACAAACCACAACCTTTCCCTGTGGGATACGGTTTGGGAGACCACGTTGCCAGCTATTCATGATGAATATTAACATCGAGAAAACTGAAGCTGAACGAACAACATCAGGAAATTAATTCTCAAATCCTAGTGCAAATCAGCTTCTCAGATATAAATGCAAAGCCATTGAATTGTAGGAGCTGATGTGAAAAGAATTGGGATCAGTTTATGGAGGATCATTTCATGACCATGTTCACGAATTAACATTGACAGAGAGCCAGTGACTAGCTTAGCTAACTTGGTTCGTACTGTATCTCAAAATGCGTGGAATTCAACATATTAACCTGTGTCATCACAAAACAGCATGGATCGCTCACTGGAGCACTTCCTCTGCAATTGTTCTCCTCCGTCTCTGAGTTGGTTTGCAGTAAATTAATGTCCATCCATTAAGAAAAGACAGCACTGCGATTACCTGCTCTCTAATTATATCCGCTCATTAACTAATAAAGGGAAATACAGCATCACAGTCACAATGGCACAGAAAACTTGTTTCAATGGCCCGTCATGGCCCTACAGTGATAAACAAGCTCAAACAATGCACTGAAGAAATTAACACCAGTCTGGCTCCTTCAATTTCTTCAACACTCTGTCAACGTAGCCTACTCGACAATCAGACTTCCCCGCCTCTCCCGACCCTCTGTCTGCCCAGTCGGTGTCTCAGAATCTTTCGCCCATATTCTGTCTCCCTCAGTCTCCAGCCGAAATATTTCTCCCCGTGTACGTCACCTCAATCTGTTGCGCAGTGTGTCCCCCAAAATGTGCTACCTCCAATCCAGCTCGCCCATTCTTTTACAGCAATCTGTCTCCCCGTGTCTCCCCCCACATTCTGTGTCTTCCCAATCCTTTTCACCCAGTCTCTCCCGATCGTTTTTATCACCGGTCTCTATTTCTGCAACTACCTTTCTCTGTCTTTCTCTTTTTCTTCTCTGGATGTTTAACCATCCCGTGCTCGATTGCTCGATGCATTTTCTCCTTTCCAATTCTTTACTCAACAACGATACTCTGGCTTATAACCGCACAATCTTTCTCAAGATCATTTTGTTTAATTTACACTGTGTGTCAATTTATTCGTGCTCTGCGCTCTGCAGCCAGAGAATATCAACTCTCATTCACTGTTCATTTCACCTTTGACAGATTTATGACAACTTATTGTCAATGCCTAAGGCAAAATATTACACTGACGCAACTGCAGCGTTAGTTTAAAAAATGACCGCCGTTTTCTTCTGTTTATAAGACAAACCTCAGTACTTTGTATAGGAAGGTGAATCTATAAAAGACAATGTTCTGCTCTGTTAAACCAAGCAATTAAATTTATCCTGGATAGGTGTTGTTTGATTATTTTGAGACATTTTAAACCCATTGCTCCCATTTGCTTTAATCTTCTGACTAATAGAAACATGATAGTGAGGAATCAGAGCCTGAGAGGTCAGCCTATCAACGTTAATGCTAATGACGCAGTTTGTCTGAGTTTTAGTCGGCATTTTGGAAATGAATACTGATTACAGTGAAACTGCTACATTGAAAATAGATTACCATTCTTCAACAGATGTTTCTGGCTTGACTCTATTCTGTGAAATCTCTCCTGCCTGCAAGATTATGTGTTTGCATTTATCATTTGCCAAGGGCTGTGTTGATGGGATGTTGCGCTCATTAGAAAACATTGGCAATGTTGTGATACCGGACTATTTGGCTTTCCCAATACTTCAATTATTCTAAATTCTATTTTCTATCGTTCGGGATTCATTGTCGTGATGAAATAAGTTACGTTTTTTCTTCAAGCCGAGTGGTTTGACAAGTTGTTTCATTCCCGGAATATACACGCCACACTGAAAAAAAAAGTAACGGTCTGGACTGTCTTATTCAAAAGTTTTGGCTTGGTCCATCCCATAATATGTTTGTCATGCAGCTGAACCTCATTACAGTTGAATCCTCCAAGTCGGCATTTCCCTTCAGCTTTAGTGCATTATGAGGATGAAGAGTTCATTGAGACTGGAAATCTGGATACGTCGGACATCAGATTCCACCTACCTGAGCGAGATTGACTAATCAGCTGCACAGCAGTCTCACCAATTTTCTCTCAGTCAATGTTTTCTGTAATAGTGTTTTCCAAATATGGTGTATTCAGCACGCATTGAAACTGAGCCCGAACTACGAAGCAAATGCATGAACTTTCGGATTTACGTGATCACAGTTAATCTGCACAGTACATTCGTTCAGCGACTGTGGGAAAACTGCGTGCAGGTCTGTCCTGCCTGCTCTTGGAAGGATATTATGAAATTTGAGAGTGTTCTGAAAAGATAAATAAGAATGTTGCAGGTCTGGAGGGCTTGAGCTGTACAGAGAGACTGAAGACAATTAGTTTGCATTTCTTGGAGTGGCAGAGGCTGAGTATGACCTTGTAGAGATTTTGGGAAATCACGAGGGGCATGGATACAGTTAATAGGCAAGGCAATTCTCCCGAGGTGAGACAGCCCGAAACTCAAGGGTGTAGCTTCAAAGATTCAAAAAGGATCTAAGTAGCAACAATTCCATGCAGAGGGTTGTGTGTGAATGGAATGGGCTGCCAGATGTAGTCCCTGGATACTCGTATAATTACAACATTTAATACACATCTGGATGGGGACAGTAACTGGTTGGAGGGATACGGGCCAAATGCTGGCAAATGTGACGAAACTTATTTTGGAGAGCTGGTCAGCTGGGGCGAGTTGGTCTGGAATTTGTGTTCCCATTCAGTATGTCACTATGACTATATGCCTATATGATATGTCTGTGAGTTTAACGATGGTCCATCATAATTTGCAGTAAGGCTTTGGAAGTTCGAGGAGTGACACTTGCCAGAATTTGTAAATTTCCAGTCTAGTGCCCATATCTTACAAGTGATTGTGGTCCCATACGAATGTGTTCATATTCTCAAGCTTTTTTATTCAAATTTTAATAACCTTTCAATATCACAGTTCTTCCCATCTTTCTCTCTCTCTCACGCTCACTCTCTCACTTCCTCAATCAATCTCTCACTTGGTATTCCTCTGTCAAAGTGACAGAAATCTGTTAGTTCCTAATGTATCCTGATTTGAAGACAAATATCTGTAATGATGCGGAAATGCATATCTGTTGAGAGATATCGGGTCGTTCAATGTGTGGCAGTCAATACCAAGTGCTGAACTATACAAAACCGATGTTCAATACAAGAGTCGCAGCCATGTTATGCCATGACTTCACAAGTGTACATCAAAACTAACTTCAATACTTTTGGGGCTTCTGCTCCACCGCCCTCTGGTGAACAGTTCCACCATTCTCCGATTGAATACATTTTCCCTCCTAACTCTTTCTAAATCTCGTACTCTGTACTTTATGACTATTGCTCTCTGTTATTCATCCCTCATTCAAGGGCAAATATTCCTCCTGTCGATGCTATGCATGTCCCTCATAACTTTATATGCCTCAATCATGTGCCTGCACATTATCCTCTCCGTCAAGGAAAAGAATTTCAGTCTGAACGATTTATTTGTAAATAAAAGTCTTCAGCGCCGTCAGCATCTCCTCTGCACCCTCTCTAGTGTCATCATATCCCTCCAATAATTTAAATACGAGAATAGAAAAAAAATCGAAAAGCATACAGTTTTATCATTGCACCCCAACTCTTTAAATCTGCGCCTCGACGAACCGTTTTGATGATGAACTGCGACAAAAGAATGCCCACGGTTGTCGGTAGTAGAAAGGTATTTGTCTGTTTGACAACAAGACAGAGTTGATAAGTCAATGTCTGATTATTTGGCGGCAAAGAATTCCGTAATTCTGTGCGGTCTGATGTTGGCTCGTAATGTAACTTTAAAACAATCCAATACCTCAATAATTACTTCAATTGTTAGCAACCAGATTTCATATAACATATCCCAAATCTTCGTAAATAATTATTTACAAAACTTGATTTTCTCCTTCAAACAGAAGACTTGACATTTTATTGATAATTCATTCAATGAGAAATATCGTTAACAGACGAACAAATGAAGAACAATGTCAACTGATTGATTGCTGTAACATAAATCCAAAATATTTGTTTTCAGCACCCTCAAGTGACAGTCAATTGAGTGTAGTTGATTCTCACAATTCACAATTAATTTCTACTTTAAGCAAAAAAAACTTAAGAATTTATTAATAATTCATGCAATGAGAAATACTTTAATAGACGAATAATTAAAAAGCAACGTCAACTGAATGATTGCTATAATGCAAGTGCACAATATTTATTGTCAGCACCCACAAATGACAGACTTTAGAGTGCATTTGGTTTTTTTCACAATTATGAATGGAACAAGAACGCTGGTAAGATTAATTAAACGGTTTTCATGTCTGCTTTAAATCATTGAAATAGATAAAGCTCTTAGGCTGGTTTTCTGTAGTCAGCAAATCAGATCACCTTCTTAATACACCTTTGACCATAAGCAATGCACAGATATATGTGTCTTTGGCCCTTGCTGTCAATCTCATTGTATCACGACTGATGCAAATTTATGCACGTCCACTTTCCAGACCTTTTTGTTTTCACAAATCTTCAGGATGCATTATCCTTGGTTATAATTCGCTGAGGACCATTTTCACTGCAGTTCATACGATTAAGGCATGTGCAAACACAAACGTCTTCAGAGGGCTGGGCAATGCAAATACAGGAAGGGTTTTCTTCATGTTGTGAGAATACAGAAGCAGGGATGACAGTTTAAGAAAAAAGAAAGTTGATTCCTCCCCGAGATCATGGGCATTGTCTTTGCCTCAAGAGTAGATGGCATGTCGTCATGAAATCTCTACTATTAAACAAGGCCGTTGTGAAGATAGATATAATTCTGATGAATGAATAGGTGAAGGGGAAAAGTGGGAACATATTTTGATTTGAGTCACCACCCATGAACATATTCGACAGTGCGTTGTTGGAAAAGCACAGCAGGTCAGGCGGCATCCGACGAGCAAGGGAATCGACGTTTCGGGCATAAGCTCTTCATCAGGAATAAGGCTTGTGACTCTGGAGCTGAGAGATAAATAAAAGAGGGCAGGCTTTAAGTGAAGGTAGCTGAGAAAGCGATAAGTGAGGGGAAAGTTGACAGGTCAGAGGGGGTACTGGTCCTCGATGCGACCTGATTGACTGTGCTTTTCCTGCAGCACGATCTCGACTATGATCTCCAGCATCTGCAGCTCTCACTTTCTTTATCTAAGAAAATATTGAACGATGGAGTCAGTGTGAAGTGCTGAATGACTTTCTCCTGTTCCAGGTTTCTATATTTACATCAGGAAATGTAGCTTTGATGCAATTTATTGCCTGCGTCAAGTTGTGAAATATTGAGGCCACAGTGCTTCACTCTGTGGCGCTCCACGTGTTACATCTTGCCAACTCTATAGTTGTTAATTAATACCAACCTCTTTTGTTTGTTAGGTAGTCTGAATTGAAGACAAGCTGATGTATCATGTCTAAAACCACAATGCCTTGTTTTCTGCTGTATTGGTGTAAGCAGAACGATGCTTGGAAAATTAGTAAAGTGCTGATCGCAGATGCGAATGTCGTTGTGGTAGGTGCTGATACTTAACTTAAAAATGGATCACTTCTTGTCAATTGTGGAAAAAAAATCAGTCTTGTCCACTACTGTCCTTTATGGAAAAAACCCGCCATTTTTTGGACTATTTGGGACAATAGATCCAGAGCAAGGAGTTTATCTTTTGACTGCCCTCTTGGATGTTCAGGGTGGGTCATAAATCATGACCTAGCTACTTACTCCGTCATCCTTTGAATGAATGTTTTTGAAAAGCAAAGCTGTTTAATTCTACCATATCAATTATATCCTAAAATCAGATCAAACAAAGGAATTTTCTTCACCTCTCCGCTCTGTTCTCCTGGGACGGCATGGGTCCACTTGCAAGCTCTGTTCTCCTATCACTGGCATTGGAAACCATCTGCACACAGTTCCGAGAGCAATGGACGCTGAACACATCAAAACTCTATTCTCCTGACAGTGGCCTATGTCGCCATGCACAATCTGTTGCCGGCCTGGAAACATTTCATAGCACATAGAATAATACAGCGCAGAATAGGCCCTTCGGCCCTCGATGTTGCGCCGACCTGTGAAATATTCTCAGCCCGGCCCCTACACAATCCTAAAATCATTCATGTGCTTAGCTAACAATTGTTTAAATCTCCCTAACGTGGCTGAGTTGACTACCTTAGCAGGTGGGGCAATCCACGCTATTTACCACTCTTGGCGTAAAGAACAATCCCCTGACATCTGTCGTAAGTATATCACCCCTCAATTTTTAGTTGTCCCCTCTCGTACAAGCTGACGTCATCATCCTAGGAAAGAGTCTTTCTCTGTCTACGCTATATAATCCTCTGATCACCTTGTTTGTCTCTATCAAATTCCCCCTTAGCCTTCTTCTTTCCAATGAGAAAAGATACAGATCTCTCAGCCTTTCCTCATACGACCTTGCTTCCAGATCAGCAACATCCTGGTAAATCTCCTCTGCACCTTTTCCAATGCTTCCACATTCTTTCTGCAATGGGGCGACCAGAAGTGGAAGAAATATTCCAAGTGTTGCCACAGCAGCGTTTTGTAAAGTTGCAGAATGATATTGCGGTTCTGGAACTCAATCCCTGTACCAATGAAACCTCACACACCGTATGCCTTCTAAACAGTACTATCCACCTGTTTGGCAACTGTCAGGGATCTATGCACATGGACTCCAAGATCCCTCTGCACATCCACACTACCAAGAATCTTTCCATTGACCCAGTACTCTGGCTACCTGTTATTCTTCTCAAAGTGCATCACCTCACATTTAGGTGCAGTGAACACAATTTGCCACTCTCAGCCCAATTCTGCAGTTTATCCAAATCCCCCTGCAACCTGTAACATGCTTCCAAACTGTCCACTACTCCACCGACTTTATTGTCGTATGCAAATTTACTTATCCATCCACCTATGCCTGTGTGTAAGTCATTTTTAAAAATTACAAATAGCAGTGGTCCCAAAACATATACTTGTGGAACACCATTAGTAACTGAATTCCAGACTGAATATTTTCCATCAACCATCACTCGCTGTCTTCTTCCAGAATGCCAATTTCTAATCCAAAGTGCTAAGTCGCCCTCAATTCCATGCCTCTGCATTTTCTCCATCAACCTACCATCTGGAAACGTATCAAAGGCTTTATTGAAGTCCAAATATAACACGTCAACTGCCCTGTGATTGGACACCTGCTCAAAAAACTCAATGAGATTTGTGAGACATGACCTGCCCTTTACAATACAATGAGAAAGTGAGGACTGCAGATGCTGGAGATCAGAGCTTAAAAATGTATTGCTGGAAAAGCGCAGCAGTTCAGGCAGCATCAAAAGAACAGGAGAATCGACGTTTTGGGCATAAGCTCTTCTTTTGGAATGAGGAGGGTGTGCCAAGCAGGCTAAGATAAAAGGTCGGGAGGAGGGACTTGGGGGAGGGGTGTTGGGAATACGATAGGTGGAAGGAGGTTAAGGTGAGAGTGACAGGCCGGAGAGGGCATGGGGGCGGAGATGTCTGGAAGAACATTTCAGGTCAAGAAGGTGGGATGGGACTGAGAGAAGGTGGGGGAATGGGAAATGAGAAAGCTGGGGAAATCTGCATTCATCCCTTGTGGTTGGATGGTTCCTAGGCAGATGATGAATGTGTTGCTGGAAAAGCACTGCGGGTCAGGCATCATCAAAGGAACAGGAGAATGTTATCAATTTGTTGGTTGCTCGATGATTATAAATTTTTTCTCTCATAAAACTTTCCAAAATCTTTCCTACAACAGAAGTAATGCTCACTGGTCGATAATTACCTGGGTCATCTCTGCTGCCCTCCTTAAACAAGGGAACAACATTTGCAATCCTCCTGTTTTCAGGCACTGAACCCGTAGACAATGGTGACTCAAATGTGAAAGACAAAGCCCCTGCTACTTCTTCCCAAGCTACGCAGAGAATCCTCGGATAATTCCCATCCGGCCCAAGAGACTTGTCTACTTTCACTCCTTCTAAAATTGATAACACCTGTGCGTAAATAAACGTGATCATTTCTCGCCTCATATCTCGTCACTCATTCTTTTCTTCCACAATGTTCTACTTTTCCTGGGTGAACAACGATAAGAAATGTTCATTTCGCAGCTCTTCGATCTCTACAGGGTCCAGACTCAACTTCCCATTTCTGTTTTTGACTGGCCCTATTCCTACCCTAATCATCCTTTTATCCCTCACAGACCTTTTGAAAGTTTTAGGGTTCTCCTTTATTCTATTTGGTAATGACTGATCGTGTCCTCTCTTTGGTCTTCATAGCTCTCTCTTTAAATCCTTCCTAGCTGATCTGTACCTCTCCATCGACTCATCTGTACCATCTTGCCTCATCCACACATAAGCCTCTTTCTTCTTCTTAACAAGAGATGCAATTTCTGTAGCGAGCCACGCTTCATTTACCTTATCACTTCCTCCCTACCTGACAGGGACGTACCTATCAAGGACACGCAATATCCGTTCCTTGTCTGCATCCCCTGCATTTTGCTACCCCATTCTATGCATCCTAATTCTCACCTAATCGCATTGTAATTGACCTTGCCCCAACAATAACGCTTGACCTGTGGTACGTACCGATCCCTTTTCATCGCTAAATTATACGTAATTGAATGATGGTCAATCTCTTCAAAGTGCTCACCTTCAATTAAATAAAACGCATGGTCTGGTTCATTACCAAGTACCAGATCCAGTGTGGCCTCCCCTCTTGTCGCCCTTCGATGTACTGTGTCAGAATACCCTCCTGTATACATTGGACAAAAACTGATCCATCCGACCTATTAGAGCTGTAATGTTTCCAATCAATTTTGGGGAAGCTAAAGTCCCCCATAATGACCATCCTGTTCCTTTCACCTCTACCCTGCATAATGTTGCTAATCCTCTCTTCCATCTCCCTGGAAATCTGCGGTGGCCTACAAAGATCTCCAAGAAGTTTGACCTCTTCTCTCCTATTTCTATGTTCAGCCCACGCTACCTCAGTACACAAGTCGTCATCAAAAGTTCTCCTAGCCACCGTTGTATTATCTTTGACCACCTCTTTTAACATCTTGCCTGTTTTTAATGAAAGATCTAAACCCTGGAACCTGCAACACCAATTCCTCACCCTGCTCTATCCATGTCTCCGATATGGCAACAATATCGAAGTCCCAGGTACCGATCCATGCTGCAAGCTCACCTACATTATTTCCGATATTTCTGCCGTTGAAGTGGACACACTTCAAACGACTTCGCTGACTGCCATCATATTCCTGTGAACCTGAAATCCTGTCCCTGTCCTGCCTACGCTCATCCTCCTGTGCACTGCCGCTTCACCTCAGGTTCTTATCCCCAGAGAGCTAGTTTAAACCCACATGAATAGTACCAGCAAATTTCCCACCCAGGATATTAGTACCCCTCTGGTTCAAGTGAAGACGGTCATGTTTGTAGAGTTCCCACCTTCCCCAGAATGAGCCCCAATGACCCAAAAACCGCCCTCCTGCACCATTCTTACGGCCAAGTGTTTCGTTGATATTTCTCCCTATTCCTTGCCTCGCTATCCAGAGATAACAACTTTGTTTGTTCTAGCTCTCACGCTCCTACCCCAGCTCCCCGAAATCCTGCCTAACATCCCTCTCCCTCTTTCTGCCTATTTCGTAGGTACCTCCATGGACTTGAGGCTGGTCACCCTGTCCCTTCAGGACACCACAAATACGATGCGAGACATGACGGAAACTGGCACCTGCGAGGTTACACAACATCCGTGAGTCTAGTTCGTTCTCAACAAGCGTTCTATCAGAGCCTCTAAGAATTGAGTCCCTAATGACTAATACTCGCCTCGTTTCCCTTCTTCTCTTCTGTGCAACAGGGGCAGGCTATGTGCCAGAGACCTGCCCCTGGTAAATCGTCACCCTCAATAGTGTCCAAAACGGCATACATGATTTTCAGGGGAACGACCACAGGGGATCTCTCTACTGACTTTTTTTTTCTCCTTTTGAGATGTCACCTGGCTTTCTTCTTGCCTTGGAGTAATTACTTCTCTGTAACTCCTTTATATCACAGCCTCTGCCTCCAGAATGTTCATCCAGCTCCCGCTCCAGTTCCCTAACACGGTCTTGGAGGAGCGAGAGTTGGGTGTACCTCCTGCAGATGTACTTGGATGGGACCCTATTGGCGTCCCTGACCTCAAACATCATGCAGGAGGAACATTGCTCTCCCTGTACTGCCCCACTCCCTGTTAGTCACCTCTTCACGAGGTAAAAAAGAGACGCTTTCCTGATATGAACCTTGTTCGAGGAGGTGGTTGGTTGGGAGGTCCGACAAAGGTAGGGTCTCGAATTGAGAAGTCAATGACTGAAATAGCAGGAGGGAAATGAAAATAAGAATTCCCTCCTTTCCCAGAAACCTCTGCTGTCTGACTTCAAAGTTAAAAGCACAAATCAGTGACTCATCACTCCCGGCTGTCCCCTGGTGCAAGCTCCCGCCCTTCGAGTTGCTGCTGCCACTGCCGCTAAAAATCAGAAATGGAGGACTCTCGCGCTGGTGATAAGTTCAAACTCTGTTCTCGTAGCATCTGCCTGTGAACCTATCCCCACTCTCTTCTTCTACCAATAGCCATGACCTCTCCCCACTATGTTTCCCTTGCAACGATTTCTAAAACAATTCTCAATCGTTTCCTCAAGCAATGAATTGTGAATCCATCACCACGCTTAGTGACTTACAACAGTCTGTGAACACATTGCCAGCCTGTTTCCCAGCAATAGGCTTTGGACCCATTCCCATTGTCTTCCCCTAGGAACTGCTTGTGAATACATGCCCACTCAGTTCCCATTGCCTTGGCCTCTGAGCCCATGTTCACTCTTTCTCGTCACTACCGTTCATAGGCCATTGCTATAAACAGATTTCAGATATATAACAGGAGTTTGCTCCTGGAAGATGGGGCATAGCATAACGGTGTTTACATAAGGCATCAGGCTGTTTGTGGGAGAACAAGATGGGGATGGATTCTGTGCTGTTGCGAAAGCAAAAACTTGGGGATGGGTTCACAGGCTGCGAGATGTGGAACACTCAGCATTGTGGCTGATTAATTAACTCTTGGCACAAGTACAAATAGATAAACATATTCATATATCCAGTCTGTTCTCCAATTGGCTGTCTGTGTCCCCTTCCACACTCTGCTCCCCTCGCAACAGCCTGTGAACTCATCCCCAGTCTGCACACTGAGCAATAGCTGTGAATCGATCTCGAACCTGTTTTCCCTACAAAGGCCTGTTGCCGCATCCCAGCTTCATTTTCAAAGCATCAGCCTGTTGACACATACCTACACTTTTTATCTCGTCATGGCCTGTGAACCCATAACTACTCTGTTCCTCGAGTAACGCCCTCGGACCCCATCGCTACTCTGTTCCTCTGGTAACGATCAATGAATAGGTCTCCAATCTGTTTGCCTAGAAAAGGCTGTGAACCAATCATCATACTGTTCGACCAACAATGGCCTAATGCTCCATCTTAACTTCATTTTGCCAGCCATGACCAATAAAACAATCACTATTCTGTGCTCTGAATTTTGGCCACTGAATCCAACGCCACTCTGTTTTTCAAACATCGACCCCTGACTTCATTGCCACTTTGTCCCACTCTCAGCAGTTCCGAAACCATTCTGAACCTTATCTCCCGAATACCGCCTGTTGCCCAAACTCAACTCCGCTTTCATAACAACGGTCTGCGAACCCATTCTCCTATCTTCCGTTAGCAAATTCCTGTTACACTTCCAAACATTGTTCCCCCAGCAATGGCCTGAACCCATCTACACAATGCTTCCTTAGTAACGAACTGTCAACCCATACCTTCTCTGTTCAATCAGCGACGGCCTCTGATCCCATTGACAAACAATCTCCTCAGCAAAAACCTCAACTCGCTTCGCCACGCAACGGCCTGTAAGCCCATCGACTCGATGTCCTCTGTGTAAGGCCTGCGAAACCATCCCCTCTACGTTCACCTTGTAGGGCCCTGCATTACCATTCCCACTCGGTTCTCCCAGCATCTGGCTTTGATCTCTTTCACATTCTGTTTTCCCAGCAACGATCTCGGAAACCATCCTCACTCTGTTCCCTCGCAGCAGCCTGTGTCCCCTTTTACACTGTTCTCCGTGCAATGGCATATGAACCCATCTCCGATCTGTTCCACTCATAGTGGTCTGTAAACCCACTCCCATTCTTTTCTGCTGCCAGCGGCCGGTGTCACCATTCCCAATCTGTTGCACTGGTCACTGTCTCAGAACCCATCCGAACTCCGTTCTTGTAGCCATTCCCACACTCTTCTTCTTGCAATGGCCAGTAATCTTATCTCCGCTTCACTTTTCTCGCAACTGTCTCGAAAACAAATGTCACCAGCTTCTGCTAGCAATGACAGAGAACCCATCCGCGCACTTAGTTCCTCCTAACAACCCGTGAAATGATCGCCAGTTTCTTTCCCCTGCAATGACCTTTTGTAGCATTCACATTCTGTGCTCCTTGTAACAAAATCTGAACCCATCCCTACTCTGTTTGCAATGTATTGAATGTGAAACCATCCACATTCTTTTCTCCTCACAGCAATCGATGAAACGGTCCAAACTCAGTTCTCGGAACAACAATCTCGGAAACTATTCCCAATGTGTTCCCCGAGGAACGGCTGTGAACCAATCTCCATCCTGTTGGCCGAGCAAGGAATGCTGCACCATCAGAGCTCCATTTTTTATAGCAACGGCCTCTGAATTTGCCCCCACTCTTTTCCCCTAGTAACGGCCCGTGAACCCATCCCCATTCTGCTCCTCCAGCAATGTGCTGTGAATAAATCTCCACTCTGTTCACCTTCTCCGGTAATGGCGGTGAACCAATGATCATTCTGACCTGCCAACAATGGCCTGTTGCCTAATCAGAACTCCTTATTTCCAGGAATGACCTATGAACCCATCACTGCTCTCTTCCTCTAACAATAGCCTGTGAAACTAACCCCACTCAATTCCACCAGTAGCATGTGAAACCATCCACACTTTGTTCTCCAACAAATATCCTGTGCATCCATTCCCACTCTAGTCCTCCAGCAACAACCTTGCGACCCCATCGTCACTGTGTCTCCTTAAGACCGGTCTGTGTACATACCCAAATTCTTCTCCAATGACAAAGTCCTATGAACTCATCGCCACACTATCCTCTCAGTAACTGTCTGTGAGCGCATCCCTACCTCTGCTCAACTGACAACAGCCTCTGAACCCATTCCCTCTCCATTTGCCCGGCACGGGCCTTTTGCCCTCATTCCCACTCTGTTGTCCTAGCAACGCAGTGTGAATCAATCTCCCATTCTGCTCCCTGGCACCAGCCTGTGTCTTCAACGCTGATCTGCTCGCCTTGGAACGCTGTGTAACCATGTCCCAAATTTGTTTTCATAACAACTGCCTCTGGAACAATTCCCACTCTCTTTTTAAACAATGATCGCTGATTCCATCCCCACTCTGTTCTCCTGGCAACGGTGTCGAAAACCTTTCTTAGTCGATTGCTCTCGCAAATACGTGTGAACCCATCCCCTCGCTGATTGCCTCTCAGCAGCCTGTGAACGCACTGCCAGTCTGTTTCCCTGGTAATCGCCATTGAAACCATTCCCATTCTGTTCCTCTAGCAATGACTTGTGCACAGATCCCTACACTGTTCCCATTGCATTGACCTGTGCCAGCGTCCTCACTCGTTATCCTCACAACAACTTGTGGTACAATCTGCAATCTGTTCCACGAGCAACAGACTGTGAACCCATCCTAATTCTCTTCCCCGAGGCACGGCTAATCTCATGTCGACACATTTCACCCAACCTCGGTCTGCTGCACAATCTCAGTTCAATTTTCCCAGCAGCAGCCTTTGACCCCATTCCGACTCTGTTCCCCTAGCGACCATCTGTAAACCTTTCCCACTATGTATCTCTCGCATTGGCCTCGAAACCCATAACCACAGTGTCCTCCAATTAAATGTTGGTGAACACTTCCACACCGTTTTTTTCCCGAGCAACGGCCTATAAATCGATTCCCACTCCGTTGACTTGGCACGAGCCTGTATCGAAATCCCCACTCTGCTTGCCAAGCAATGGCTTTTGATCCCAACACCACTCGGTCCTCCCAGCAGCTTCTTATGAACTCAACATTACTCTGTTCTCTCCACAATGGTCTCTGATACTTCCCCACACTGCACCCATGACAATAGCCTGCGCACCCATTCTACTGTGGTGTCCGAGTGGCGCCCTATGAACTATTCCCCACAGCGTTAACCCAACAATTGCCTTTTGCCCTCACTCAACTCCGTTTTCCTACCAACTGGCTGTTGGCCCAACTCTAATCTCCTTCCCTAGTGTTGGTCTGTGAACTCGTCCCTACATGTCCCCTAGGTTTGGTCTTTGAATCTGTCCCCACATTGTTCCACTAACAACGGGCTGTGACAACATCCCTACTCGGTTTGCCTAGCAGATGCCTCTTAATCTATCTGCAATCTATTTGCCGAGTAACAGCCTCTGACACCGTCCTCACTCTATTCACCGAGAAACTGTCTGTGATCCAATCAACTCAGAAAGGAACAGAAACGTGAACTAAATAGGTGAGATGAAGATTGGGAGGTAGAGGTCATGCAAAACGGAGAGCGAGTGAAGGAAAGTAGACAAGAGTGCTCAACACCTGAGGTGAAAACAACGACACAGTGAATTAGAACCAGTTTATTTGCTCGGGCCCCTGTCCCTTCCACTTGGCGAAGAACCCTGACTTGGGGCTGAATCTGTCTCTCTCCAGGTCAACTTCTTCAACACACAGACAAACAGAAATAAAGTTCACTTTGCTGCTTGGAACTTTTTTTAATGAACATTTTTATTGTTTGTAAATTGAAGTAATAGATACAGTCAGTGGGATGGCGCCTTTTATCACTGGCTCCTGATTCGAGAGAAACGTTGGAATTTATCCGCGACATGCCCTTTCGGATACATTTGGTAAAAACAGCAGTGCCTTTAGCCTGTTACCACTGCGACAGGCTACATCATTGTTGAAACATTGAACTGAAATAAGAGAAATCCGAATGGATAGGTTAATGAGTGAATTTAGTTGACCGCGGAATGTGGGTAAAGGGATATTTCAGCACATACTTCAGTTGATGCCTGAACTTTGTCTGGCTCACGGCATAAATTGCGGTGTTTGTGCAGCAACTGAGGAGTTGAAGCATGAAACCCAAATCCTGCACAAAGTGGGGGATAATCACTGAAGTACCTACAGTAATACCCATCCGTCTCCAGATGTAATACACCATTACCGTTGACCATAACACGATGAAATTTGTCGAGATCACAAACATTAAAATGATGGATTTTTTTCGATTTCTCAATTCTGTGTCACGTTGAGAGTCAACATTAGAATGTGCCCGAAGTCTCTTGCGGGCACTGCTAGCTACTAAAATGTATCTGACGGTGAAAACGTTCAGCAGCAGAATCAGGAGAAATGCGAGAGCCGGGGTTAGAAGGAAGTGGATGAACTCGATTGCGACCCAGACACGGGACTTATGAACTTCGAGTGTGACATCACAAAACCAGGGTGCATTCGATAGTACATACCAAGGTCTGAGCATAAAATACCAGAAAATGTTCTTTAAACAGCTCAGCGCAGTCACAGTTCCAAGAACAACGGCTGCCGTTTTTTCATTGCAATATTTACTTTTCAGCTTCAGGCAACAAATAGCCAAAAACCGATCAAAGGTGAAAGTGACAGTGAACCAGACGGAACTGTCAGTGGCTGCATAGAGCAGGACGGCGTGGAGATTACAAACGGGGATGGAGGTCACGAAATCAAACTGATCCCAGTAAACAATAGGAATGTGTCTCAATATAAGGTCGAAGAAAATGACCAGTAAATCCGCCATTGCCATCGCCGAGAGGTAACGACTGACACATGGAGACAATCCACAATCTTTACAAACCAAGACATAGACCGTCAACACATTAGCTACGAGGAAAGAAAACAAACAAATTACACTTCAGCCTGGAGGCAAACTGATCAGTTTGAATAAGTATTCCGAGAGATTTTCAAGTGTGGTACTTAATTCAGTTTTATTGTTACAATTAGAGCTGAAATAGCATTCTGTAAGGTATGCATTAATGTCAACAATATGTCCTATAACGTAAGAAACCTTTCCTCCTGAAATACGCAGACACACCCATAATAATAGATGATGTCCTGAATATTCCCACACATTCAATCACGAGAGTGGAGAAACAGGTCACTTCTTCCCGGTTCCAATACGAAGGGTAAAACGTCTGCTATTCTGAAGAATTCTCTCCCACTTCCTTGAAGATGAATGGAATTTGGAAATTTTGGTCTTTTAGTCTGAGTTGTGGTCGCCCATACACCATGAACAAACGCCAACACAAGGAAAACTAATTCACCACTTTAATTGCTTGAGTTGACTTCGAAACAGTGACTCCTTCTCCCTGAAATTCAATCTCGTCCTCGAGATCTTATCTTTCTTCAATTGGCTGAGAGTCAGTTGTGGAATGTTCCAGGGAATGTGGACCACGGATGTTCCGGGGAATACCGGGTATAGAATGACTAGAGAAAGGTATGTAATGAATGTTCCAGGGAATTTCAAGTGGAGAAGGTTCCGTGGACGTTCAGGCATACAATATCCTGGAAAATGACGGGTATAGAATGGTCCGGGGAATGTCAGGTATGGAACATTGAGGTGAATGTTAGTTATAGAATGCTCCAGGGAATGTCGGGTCTAGCATGTTTTGAGGTATCACGCGTACAGACTATCCAGTGATGGAATGTATTGAATGATCCGAGGTATGTTGGGTATGGATTGTTCCAGGAATCTCGGTTCTCGAATGCTCTGTTGAATGTTGCGTGTAGAAAGTTGTCAGGAATATCGGGTACAGAATCTTTTAGGGAATGTCGCTGAAAGAATATTCTGTGGAATGTCAGGTAGAGGATGTTCGGGAGACTGTTGCTGCTTCCACGTTGTCCATGGCACGGTCAGGGATACAATGTTGTGGGGAATGCGGGCTGTAGAAACTTCCAGAGAATGTGGGGTATTGCACGTTCAGGCAATGTCACCTGCAGTTAATTCAGGGAATGTCGGGTATCGAGTTTTCTGTGAAATGTCGGGTGTAGAATGTTCTGGGGAATGTCAGGCAGAGAATATTCCAGAGAATGTCGGGTATGGTATTTCCTGGAGCATATCAATTGGTGAATGTTCTGGGAATGTCAGGTTGAGATTGTTCCTTGGAATGTTAGGTGTTGAATGTCCCAGGGAATGTAGTTAACTGAGTATTCCAGGTTATGTTGAGAACAGAATGCTCTGGGGATGCCAGCTGCAGAATGTTCCAGAGAATTTCGGGTATAGAATGTTCCTGGCAGTGTCGGGTACAAAATGTTCTGGGGAATATAGGGAAAATAATGCTCTGGGGAATGTAGCACAGAGAATGAACCGTGGAATGACGGATGTAGAGTGCTCCGGGGAAGTGTCAGGAAACCAATATTATGGAAAATGTCGAATACAGAATTGTCGGGTCAAGCTGTGCCCCCGGGTGTGTCGGGTATAAAATGGTCTGGCGAATGTCGGTTACAGAATACTACGGGAAGGATGGATCGAGAATGTCACAGGAAATCTTGGATAGAGAGGCTTCCAAGGAGTATCTGGTACAGAATATTCCAGAAATGGCGGTCCCAGAATATTGTGGTAAATACCGGGGACGCAATGATCTGGGTAAGGAGAGGTACTGAATGTTCAATGCACTGACGAGATTGCAATGTGCTGGCGAAGTTCAGAAGGAGAAAGTTCGGTGGAAGATCGATTATGGAACGTCGGAGTAATGTCAGGTATAGAATGTAATGTGGAATGTCATGTATTGAACTTTCCGGGAAATGTCAGTCACAGAATGACCGGGGAATATCAGTTGCAGAATGTTCAGTAAATGTCAGGTCTGACATTTCCTGGCGAATGTCAGGTATAGAATGTACCTGAGTGGTCGGGTATAAAACGTTCTGTGTATGTTGAGCACACATTCTTCCGGCAGTGTCGGGTAAAGAAGGCCCCAAGGAGTGTCAGGTGTACATTCTTCTGGTCAATATCGTCAACAGAATGCTCTGGCGAGTATTGACAATTTTGAGTATGGAATGTGTGGGGGGATGCTGGATGGAGAATATTCTGAAGATTAGTGAGAATAGAATGTTCTGCAAATGCCAGGTTAAAAAAAATGTTGTTAGTGTCGGGTACGCAATGTTCTGGGGGTATTTGGAACAGAATGCTTTGAGGAAAGTGGCCTCCTGAACCTTTTTGGGGAATGCTGTGTCTAGAATGATCTGAGCACTGTCGTTTACAAAAAGAAATCCGGCAATGTTGGCATAATATTGTTCCTGGGATTGTCGGGATACAATGTTCTGAGGAATGTCGGTAACACAACGTCGGGGACTGTCAGGTGGAGAATGAATCGGCGAATGTCGGGTATAAGAATGCCCTGTGAAATGTCTGTCAAATAATGTTCCGGGCTAGATCTTTTCGAAGAATATTCTGATAATGTTCGGGGTTTTGGGACTGGCAGTTACAGACTATTCCAGGAATTGTCCGGCATGGAATATCCCAGCGAATGTCAGTTTCAGAATGCCTCTAGAATGTTGGTGCAGCATGCCCGAAGGAATGTTGGATATATAATTCTCCGGGGACTGTCAAACAGGATGCTCGGGCAATGTTGGGTACAGAGTGTTCCGGGAAATATCAGGTAACGAATGTTCCAGGAATGATGGGGCCAGAAGGCTCCAGCGAATTGTGAGTAACAAATGGTCTGGAGAATGTCCACTAGAGCATTTTGGGTTGATGTCGAGTGTAGATGGTTCTGGGAAATGATGGATATAGAATTTTCGAGATACTGGATGGCATGGAAGGTTCTTGGGAATATTGGGTATAGAATGTTCCGTGGATGTTCTTTGACAGAATGTGCAGGAATGTCGGGCAGATTACGTTCTAGGTATTGTCGGTGCAGAATGTTCCATGGAATGTCGGGTACGGAATGTTCCCGGGAATGTCACGTACTGAAATTTCTGGTGAATGATCGTTGCAGACTGTGTGGGGGATGTCTGGTGTAGAATGATTTAATGACTATGTGTTACACAATGTTCTGACAAGTGTTGGGAATAGAATATTCCGGGACATGTCTGATACATAACGTTCTGAGGGATGGTGATTGTGGAATGTTCTGGAGAATGTTGGAAGTAGAATGTTTTAGCAACTCTCAGTTACACATCATTCCAGCGATTGCTGGGAATAGATTGTTCTGGAAAATGTTGGGTACTGAATCATCTGGGACATGTTGATTGCAGAATATTCTCGAGAGTATCACCGACTATCAGTTGCGGAAAGTTCCAGCGAGTGTTGGGAAAAGAATTATCCGGGAGATCGTCGAATACAGAACTTTCTGGGGATGTCCTGTAAAGAATATTCCGGGGAAAGTTGGGTTTAGAATCTTCCAGGAATGTTGAATATAGAGTGCTCCAGGGAATGTCTGTTGCAGAATGCCTCAGGGAAATAATTGTACAGAATATTCCGTGGAATTTCGAGTAAAGAATTTTCCGGAAAATTTCGAGTGAAGAATATTCTCGAGTATGTCAGGTAGAGAAAGTTCTGGGGATGAAAGCTGAAAATGTGTTGCTGGAAAAGCGCAGCAGGTCAGGCATCATCCAAGGAAGAGGAGAATTGACGTTGCGGGCATCAGCCCTTCTTCAGGATGCCCGAAACGTCGATTCTCCTGCTCCTTGGATGCTGCCTGACGTGCTGGCGCTTTTCCAGCAACACATTTTCAGCTCTGATCTCCAGCATCTGCAGTCCTCACTTTCTCCTCAAAGTTCTGGGGATGTCAGGCACAGGATCGTTCAGAGTGTGTTACGCAAAAAATGTTCTGGAGCATGTGCTGTACAGAATGTTCCAACGAATCCCAGTAACAGAGTGTTCCTGGGAGTATAGGGTACAGATTGTTCCGGGGAATATGGTGTCTAGAATGTTCTGGGGAATGTCGAATTAAGAATGCTAAAGGTAATGACTGAAGTGGAATATTCAGGGTGGTATCAGGTTTAGAATTTTCTCGTGCATGCTGCGAAAAGAACATTCGTGTAAAGTTCGGTTGAGAATGTACGGGGAATGTCATTCAGAGCGTTTTCTGTGCAATGTTGGTTATAGAATGCGCTTGGAATGCCAGATATAGAATAAGACTGTGGATATCTTCCCGGAATGTCCAACAGAATATTCATTACAGAATGTTCATGCAAAATCGGGCATAGAATCTAATGGATTATGTTGAGCATCTGATTTTCTGGGAATGTTGGCAACAGAATATTCCGGCAATGCCATTACAGACTTTTCCAGAAAACAATGGATCCAGAATATTCCCGGCAGCGTTGGAGACAAACTGTCCTGGGGATTGTCAGGGAATGAATATTCTGGCGAGTGTTGGGTCGACACTATCCAGAAGAATGAAGGGCAGAACATGTTAAGCAGAAATTACGGAATGCACCGGGAATGTGTTGTGTAGAATATCCAGGGGAATGTCGTGTATTGAATTTTCGGAGCAATGTCAATCTAGAATGTTCTGTTGAATGCCGGATGCAGTATGCACCGGAAATGTCTGTAACAGAATGCTTCAAGAATGTCGGGCACAGAATGTTCTGTGCAATGCGGGGTATAGCATATGCATGGAAAAGACGCATGTAGGATTTTCTAGGGAGTATCGACTATGCAGTATTCTGTGGAATGTCGAGTGCACAAAGTACTGGGGAGGCTAGGTTACAGAATGTCCCGCGAATATCTGAAAACAAATGTTCTGCAGAATGATGGTATAGAATGTTGTGGGATTTTCGGTAACAGAATGATCCTGGGGAGATTCGATCCAGAATGATCCGAGGAAGCATGGTTATAGAATATGCACAAAATATCTAGAATAGATCATTCTCGGCAATGTCGGTATTCAATATCCTGGGGATTGCCAGGTATAGACTGAGCCAGGGAAGGTCGGGTACAGATTGCACTGGGGAGCTTCAGGAACAGAATATTCTCGGGAAATGTTTGTCAGTAATCTTTTTTTGCGGAATGTCATGAACACAATGTTCCGGCAACTGTCAGATATAGCATCGGGAATGTCGGTTGGAGAATGTTCTCAGGATGTCGGGTCCAGAATGTTCTGGACGAAGTCAGCTCGAGAATGTTCGGGGGTGTCAACCATATAATATACAGTCGAGGTTCTTCGAGGAAGTATAAGGTCTGCAATGTTCTCTAGAATTTTGGGTACATAAAGTTCTGGAGAAAATCAGTTATGTAATGTCGCTGGAATATCTGGCATTGAATGCTTTGGGGAATATCGATATAGAATGGTGTGGGGATTTTAGGGTATAGAATGATTCGGCGAATGTCGGGTACAGAATTATCTGGAGAGTTTCGGGTGCAGAATTTTCCTTGAATGTCGGTCAATGAATTTTCTTGAGAATGACAGGAAGAGTGTCTCCTATGGAATATTGAGTGTGGCATGTTCTTGTGAATGACTGGTATAGAATTATATGGGCAGTGTCAGGTTTACAATGTTCTAGGTACATACTGTTTTGGGAAATACTGTTTCATTATGTTCATGGGAATGTCTGGTAAAGAGTATTCTGGGTAATGTCAGGGAGAAAATATAGAGGGGAATGACGCATAGCGAATGCTCCACAGAATATAAGGTATGCCATATTCTGCAGAATGTCAGGTCCATAAAGTGTTGGGGACGATTGGTTATGGAATGTACCAGGAATATATGATTTGGAGACGCTGGTGTTGGACTAGTGTTTACAAGGATAAAATCACAGAAAATCAGGTAATTGTCCAATAGGTTCATTCGGAAGCACGAGCTTTTGGAGCGCTGCTCCTTCATCAGGTGATCGTGGAGGATAAGATTGTGAAGGCACAGAATTTATAGCAAAAGTTTCCAGTGTGATGTAAATGAAATGAAATGCTGTAAAAGATCGGAATTGTTTGCCCAGTCTCTTATCTTTTAGAATGACGATGTTGGTGTCAGGTCGTTCATAACTAAATCACAAAATCTTTTTATCTCAAGTTACATTCTGAAGTACTATTTGACAATTAGTGTCATGTTGGCTCAAATAAGGTATTGAAGGTGTTTACTGCCTGTGAGGCTGTCTGAGCCGAAATGGTCAGACTGATTCTGATCCAACAGAAACGGATTTTAGTATCTTACTTGGATTCATGCAGTTTTTGAGGAAAATCAAATGTAATTTTGTCAGTACAAATTCACACCACAAACGTATGTCTGTATGCATGTGTGGCGGGGGGCGTGGTGGGGGTGTTATGACTGTCTGTGAAAGGTTGTGTGCATGTGTGAGACTGAAAACGAGTTTAAGTCTGTGAGAGGGTGTGTGTAGGAATGTATGCGTGAGTGTATGAGAGACTGTCTGAGTGTCTGTCCATCTCTGTGTGTGTACAGTATATAGAATGTTTTATGGAGTATTGTAAATAAAATGTTCTGGGTAACGTCGGTTGCAGAAAGCTTTGGGCTGGTCGTCAATACAATGTGCTACGCACTGTTGAGAATAGAATGTTAAGGACAATGTCTGTCACTGAATGATCAGGGAATGTCCATCACAGAAAAGTCCAGCAATGTAGTGTATATAATATTCACTGGCATTGCGGATGTTGGATATTCCCAAAATGTCAGGGATAAAATGCTCTGGGATGTATCAGGAATAGAATGCTCCAACGAATGTCGTTATAAAATGTTCAGGGATATGTCCGTTACAGAATATCGAGAATGTTGCATACACAATGTTCTGGGAAGTGTCAGTTACAGAATGTTGCGATAAATGTCGGGTAGAGAATGTACAGGGGAATGTCAGGTATATAATGTTCTGTGGCGCGTTGTGTGTACAATATTCTGAGTAATGTCGGTTGCAGAAAGTTCCAACATGGGCAGGAATACAATGTCTCTGGGATTAAGGGAATGGAATGTCACAGGCATGATCTGAAATTGAACGTTGGGAGAAATGTCCTTCACAGAATACTTCAGCGATGTCGGGTATATAATGTTCTGGGAGCTGTAACCTCCAGAATGTTCTGGCAAATAAGAGTAAGAGAATGTTCTGGAAATATCAGGAAAAGGGTGTTCCAGACATAGCCAGGGGATTGTCCGTGTCAGAATCTTCCAGGAATTTTCAGTGTAGAATGTTCCGGGGAATTATGATGTCGAATGCTCCCGGGAATGTCGCGTTTACAATGTTCTGAGGCATGTTGTGTATCCAAAATTCGGGCCAATATCTGTTACCGAATATATTGGGAAAATCTGGTGTAACATGTGACAGGCAATGTCAGGTACCGACTGCACAAGGGAGTGTGGTGGCCAGAATATTTCAGGGAAAGACAAGTACAGAACTTTCTGGGGAATGTATTGCACAGAATGTGCTGGGGAATTTCGATTACGAATTCCACAGGCATGGTCAGGTGCAGAATATATGAGGGTGTGTCGGGTAGGGAATGTTCTGGAAATTGCACGTGCAATATGATTCTGAGAGCGTTGGGTGCAGAACACACCGAAAAGTCTTGGAGAATGTCGGGTACAGAATACTCTGGGGAGCGTCAGTTAGAGAATTTTCCCATAGTTTTGATACCTAATGTTCCCCGGTCTGTCGGGTTTTGGCTGTTCCGAGGGTTGTCAGAAAATAATGTGCCAGGAATGTTAGATGCAGAAGTTTTGGGGTAATGTTGGTTATAGAATATCCCAGAGAATTTCTGGTGTAGAATTCTCAAGGGAAAATCGGTTACAGAATCTTCTGTAATTTTTCTAAAATGTGGCCGGAAGTGACTCGTTTAGAATGTTCCAGGGAATGTACGTACAGAATGTTCTGAGGAATAGCAGTTACAGACTATTCCGGAAAGGTCGCTGACAGAAAGTCCCGGGGAGTGGCACATACAGAATAATCCGAGGTTTTCAGCCATAAAACGTTCAGGTGAAGGTCGCTTTTGGAATGTTTCAGAAATCTCACGTAAATTATGGCCCGGGGAATCTAGGGTACATAATTTCCTGGGGATTGTCAGGTAAAGAATGCTCCGTGAAATGTACGGTACAGAATGTTCTGGGGAATGTTGCTGAGAGAATGTTCTGAGAATGTCGGGCATCCAATATTTCGGTCATTGTTGGCTGCAGTATGTTCCGAGGCGCGTCGAGTGTAATATATAATGCAGAATGTCGGATAGCGAATGTTCTGGGAATGTCAGGTCGAGGAAGTTCTGAGGAATGTCTCGTATAAATGTTCCAGCTATTTTCACGTATAAAATGTGCTGTGTAATATTGTGCATAGAAAATTGTGGGAAACGATCTGCCAAACCGCCAACCCATAATAGGTCCACACAGAACGTAGCAAAGCAAACTTGGCCAAACTTAACAGCGAAACAATCAGAATGCCTCAGCAGGCACCAAGCAGAGTGATAAGCGAAACTAGACAACACTCGCAGATAAGGGTAATACGTCCCTGCACCCACGAACAATAACGCAACAACACAGCTATTCCAATGCCCTGAGGCCGTTTCAACACCCAGCAATACTAAAGCCACACAAAGAATACTTTTTCGAGAGAGGCACCACCAATAGCATTCTGCAAGGCCCGGAAAATGGAAGACTTTTACTGCTTCATAAGAGACATTAGCACTTACCTGCCAAGGGGATTGGAGTCTCTTGACCCATTGATACTATCAGGATCTTACATTGTATCGAGAAACAAGATGTTCATCCAATAAATGTATTCCGATTAGCATCATTGCAGCTAGATTACTCTATTTCCAGTTACATTGTACATTCCCCATTCCTGATTAATCCTATTGTCTAAGATTATTATTAAAACTGGCTTCTTCCTCAGCTCGAGGAAGGGTCATTTTTGGCTCCCTGGACAGACTGTCTGTGCTGTTTCAGCTTAGTCAATTTCTCTTCCACGATATTGATGTAATAATAAACTTTTGTCAACTTCACTTCCAACCGTGCTTTGGGTTCTCTAATTTATTGGGCAAATTTCTCCGACAGTTTGGCGTTAGTCGGCAGGCCCTTTTCGTCTCTCAGGGAAGCTGACCTTTTAAATTTAGCCTAATTCGGAACTGGAGGCCAGCACTGCCCCAACATGTCAGACTAAGAGTCAGGACGACTGCGGAAGATGGTCACACTTATGATCTCGTAACTGCGGCGAATTGGCCTCAGCTAGCACGACTTGCCATGTGGAGGTAGTCTGGTAAGCAAAAAAGTAATCACCAAATTTTAACAATTTGGCAGTCAGCTGCTGCGGCAATTCTGAATTGTGCATAGAGTCAGCCTGTGGACGTAAAAATTTGGGCTCCAAAAGCTGTTAACTAACTTGGCCTCTGGAGGTAGTCTGGTGTGCAAATAAATTAAATTTAACGAATTGGCAGCCGGGAATTGAGCAGCCTTTGACTTGGCCTGGGGAGGTAGTCAGGTTTCCTTTTAAATTCATTACCTACATTTTATAAGAAACAGCAATTTTGTACATGCGTAAATCGCCATGAGCCAGGCCTTCTGTGACGAAACTAACCTCACCAGTGGAAAGATGGTCGGGCAGAGAACGTGTGGCGATATAGTTGGAGAGATTGCATATCAAATGTTCACTTTATTAGTGGTAAATCTTCCACTTAAAAGAAAATTACTGGGGTTGTATCTGTGCTACCCTTCCCTATTATTTCTAAGTGTTTGTTTTGGGTCTGCTTGCTCCCCGGTTACTGAGTGCTTGACTTTTTAATTTCGGCTGTCCCCTCTGGCTGTGTTTCTTCAGCGGTTAAATGTTTGATGACTTTGCGGTCAGCGACAACACACTTGATTTCCATTCATGCCTTCACCTGTTAATCACCCACTGCCTCTGTGTTCTCTGAGCGCGCTCTCTCTTGGTTTTTACCTGGAAAACCTAACGACAGCACTTGCAAATCAATCCAAGTCGTCCAGGACGCCATGGGAGCACGGACATCCACCCTCTGCAGGGACATTTCAGTTGTGGGAACTGGGCAACTCCAACCATGTGGTGAGAACGACCCGGGGCGAAAAATGAACAAGACTACTCAGGAAAGGCATGGTTATTACGTGAACTTCAAGAACAAGGTAGGAGATGCTCTGGCTACAACTGCATCACCGGCAAACAGTATTCTAAAAGAAACAGTGGACAACCATTACGTTGACCCCTTCACAGGGCACCGTACTGATGGTCCCAAGGGGACTGATCATGAGGGGAGTGCTGCAAAATTGATAAAATTCACCAATGAACCAAAGGCATCTCCAGGTGTCACATGGATCCCTCACAGGACCCTGTCCACATGCTGCAGTGTCTCGCGATATTTTGCAACGTTGCCAAACACCATCAGCCCCCTGGTCAACAGGAGACAGAGAGTGTAGTGGAAGGGAGTTTCTCAAAATGGAGACCTGTCACCAGTGGTGTTTCACAGGGATCCATGCTGGCACAACTGTTGCTTGAGATAAATGTGACTTGGAGGAAGGAATCGCTTGCCTGATTAGCAAATTCGCAGATGATACAAAGATTGATGGAGCAGAAGGCAGTGAAGGGGACTGCCAGGAAATACAGCAGAATATAGACAGATTGTAGTGACGGACAGAGAAATGGCAGATAGATTTCATTCCAGTCAAAAATCTGTTAATGCATTTTGGAAGATCTTTTCAAGTGCGATGTATACAGTAAATTTGAAATGTCTTGTCGAAAATTGACGCAGAGAGGGATCTGGGTATGCAGGCCCATTGTTTCCTGAATGTGGAAACGCAGGTCAGTAAAGAGGTCACGAAGGCATTTGGCATGCTTTCCTTATTTGACGGGGCATTGAGTACAATAGTTGGCAGGTCATGTTCCAGTTGTATAGGACGTTAGTTCGGCTGCATTTGGAAAGGCTGCAGAGCAGCTTCACCAAGATCGTGCCTTATATGGTGTACGTTAGCTATGAAGAGAGGTTAAAAGGATTTGGATTATTTTCATGCAGAAGACGGAGTTGGAGGGGAGGCCTGATTGAGGTCAATAAAATGATGAGAGCTATTCAAAGTGTGAATATCAATAAACTTTTTCCCAGACTATGGAACTCAATTTGTAGGGGTCACGAGTTCAAATTGAGAGTGGAAAGGTTTAGGGGAGATATGTCTGGAAAGCTGTTTATGCAGTGAGTCGTAGGTTGCTGGAACACGTTGCCAGAGTAGGTTTGAGAGGCGGAAACAATAGTGTCATTTATGATTTATCTGGACAGATACATGAATTGCAAGGAGTAAAAGGAAAGAGCTGGCAGGTTTAGATAGAGGAGCTGGAGTGGCACAGGCTTGTGCCCGAAGGGTCTGTTCCTGGGCTGTGACTTTCTTCGTTCTTTGCTCATTATTTATCTCTGAAATACGTACAGTGCTTCCCCCTGCGAGGAAGAGTGTAGGACACGGGCTTAAATTATTTGCTTGTTCCCTTTGCAATCCTCCGGTCTCTTTTTCCGGGTGTCCCATATCTACTATCCTCAATTTGTTTTTCCAAGTGTCATACACTCATCCTTAATTACCTTTTAAAGGTACAGAAAAATTCCTGCGAGCTTTTGATCATTTCCTCTCAGTTTTCTTTCACGATATATTTTCTTCCTTTTTGTCAAATATATCGTATGCTTCTCATTCCTAAAATAAAAATCCCCTGTCTGGCCTACCCTAGTACACACCAGTTTGTGATTGAGAAGATAACATGACAGCCTTCATGAACCACGGATGGTTCATCTTCGTTTCCAACCCTTCTTTTTGAAAACCACCAATCATTCCTGAGCAGAATGAAATATCTGCTTGAGTGTGTGCACATGTACAGCCCCTGAGCTTCCCCTGGATTTATTTACACATTCTGATTTAGACGAGATGTAAGACAGAAAGCTGTAGTTTAGATGTCGGTTTGTTGTCAATCATTTGCATTAAGGAACACGTGATCAGCTGAGATTGACAGAATTGAGTGAGTTTTGAGAAGATTTGTAGCTCAGGTTAATCTTTTGGATGTCGGTATTGTCGGTGAGCTGGGTGGTTATTTCCAACTGTTTCGTCGCCCCACTAGGTATCATATAGAGTGGTTTTGCTTGTTGTCTGTATATGGTCTTTCAAGTTCATTAGCTGCGGTTTTTGCGTGTTGGTGGGTTTGTGAGATTGAATCATGTGCACTGCTTCTCCTGAGTCGCACTGAAGATGTTACCTAGTAGGGTGACGAACTGTCTGTAAATGAACCTCCCTGCTCAGCGAGCAAACCTACATGGAGTGACTGAATTTTTCCACTTTCTCTCTCTTTCTTATTTCTGGTAGATGATGCCACATTCCACTGGGAAGCTTCCGACAACATCTTCTTTTCTGTCAATGAGAAATCCAGCCAAAACGAGTGGACTGAGCCTTCAGATGTGACAGACACATCACCCACTCTTCTGTCCTGCACATTCCCCTCGTTCCCCCAAAAAAGATAGAGATCCCCTTGTCCTCATTTGCCACTACACTGCAGTGCACATTCACAGAGTCATCCTCCGCCACTTCCATCAACTCCAGCAGGACAACACCTTGAAACCCTGCTTCCCCTCCCGATCAGTCAGCATTTCACTAGAACCATTGCCTTTCTGATACCCTCCATCATCCTGAGCCTTGCAACTCACCCATGGTAAGTTTCCATGCAATTCAGGAATCTGAAACTCGTGCCCCTTCATCTCTTCTTTCCTCACTGTCCAAGGCCCCAAACAAATCGTCCAGATAAAGCAATATTTCAGTTGTACACTTTCAATCCAGTCACTTGTCATTGCTGCACACAATGTCATCTTCTTTACAATGGGGAAGACAAACAAAACTTGCTTCGAGTAACACCTGCACTCTTTCTTTCTGAGCAACCCTGTCCTTCTCATTGATTCCCATTTCAATAATCTACCTTGTTCTCATACCAACATTTCGGTCCGCGGCTGAACAATGTTCCAATGAAGGACAGCCAAAGCTCTAGCAAAACGTGACTGTACACGTTGGTACGTTAAAGCCTGAAGGAAGTAATGTTCAATTCCATAGCTTCCCAGCCTGGTCCTATTGTGACTGTGATCCGTTTTCAGACGATTGTTCTGCCTGCTCTCCCGGTCACTATTAATTGTTTGTATTGCATTTAATAGAGAAGATCGGGGAATACAACTGGGAAACTTTGTACTGAAACTCTTTGCTGACTTATGCAACAGACATGAATTGACAGACACAGTACAAAAAGCCGTATATATTAGAAAGCAACAAACACAGAAATTAATAAAAAAAGTCGACTTGACCTGCAGAAAAAAAACAGACAATCTTACATAAAGTAACAATGCTACTTCACTGACAACAGAGAAGGATGGGAAAAAATCTGATCTGACCGACCTTTAACAGACACTGAAAAAGCCGTCACAGTAAGTGGATTAAATTGCAACTGCCAGGATGTGGACAAGAAAGATTTCTTAGCGGCATTAGAAACAAAAAAACAAAAAATATTAAAAGACAAACAACTCACAGAAGAACCCCAGAAATCCATCAGACCAGTAGTCGCATCAACATTAAGCTGAAATAAATGGAAGGAAACACACTCAATAACAAGAATGGAAAGCACTGGAAAGACTTAAAAAAAAGGTAAAATACATTGTTATCCTACCTGCAGAGAAAAGACGCTAGACAGTCATTCTATATCGAAGAGACTACATTGAAAAAGCGATCACACTACTTTCAGATACCAATACTTAAGAACAAGTTGCGATAGACCCGAACAAACAACTAGTGAACCGAAGCGCTACCCTACTCAAATAAACGTCAGACGTCTGGAGAAATAAATAAGATCGACTTCTAAAAAATAAAACCAGTTAGATCCAACACACCACGCTCATACGGATTACAATAATTCACAAACCAGGAGCCCCGTTAAGAGCCACAGTCTCTCCACCTGGAACACCAACATACAGGTTGCCAAAGGAGCTCCGCTAAAGACTAAAACACTTAGTCAAAGACATACGTCACTCCATCTACTCCAACGAAGATGTTCCAAAGACCATAAAAGGCACTAAGATGGAAGAGGATGAAATAATTGGCTTGTTTGATGTAACAGCCCTGTTTACAACAATCAACATTAACCTGGCCAATGACTAGAGTATTAGAATACCCAAAGACGCAGTCAGCAAATGCCACTAACTTCATCAAAAACGACAGTATCATCAAGCTCAGGGACCTATGCATTACCACGCACTTCATCTTCAACGACGCAGTCTACAGACAAACCAACGGAATACCCATGGGACCACCGATATCAGGGTTCTTAGCAGAGGCAATAATGCAGAGACGAGAACAAATAGCTCCGCCAAACATTCAACCCAAACTTTGGGTCAGCTACGTGGATGACACCTTCGTGATCACTAAACGAAACAAATGATAGGAAACCTTCAAGACCATCAACAATACGCTCACTGGCATAAAGTTCACTTAACACAAACTTCCATTCCGAGGCGTCACAGTAGAGCGAACAGCCAATGGGGAATTTCGAACAGCATCTACAGAAAGACAATACAGACGGAACAAATATTGAACGACAGAAGTAATCATCCCAACATCCGCAAACGAAGTTGCATCAGAACAGTATTTCAACGACCCAACACACACTGAAGCGCAGAGGAACTCCGCAGAACAGAGGAAAATCATCTATAACATTTATCCAAAAAGAATGGGTTACCAATGAATACAGTCTGCCGATTTCTCAGCAACAAACCCAAACAAGCAGACAAAACACTTCCAGAAACCCTAGCCATTCACCCCTACATCAAGGTTACCACGGAAATGACTACCAGACAACTCAGACAGCTTGTCAACACGGTAGCCAGGAAACGCACCAGCACACTAAAACAGCAGCTAATGAACTTGAAAGACCCTATACAAACAACAAGCAAAACTGATGTCATTTAAATAAAACATGCAAAGACTGCAACAAACACTACATTGGACAAACAGTCAGAAAACCAGCCAGCAGGATATATGAACACCAACTAGCCACAAAAAGACGTGACCCTGTCTCATCCGAATCCACACTTATGGATGAGGAAGAACACCACTGCGACTGGGACAACGCATCCATTCTTGGCCAAGCCAAAGAAAAATACGCACGAGAATTTAGAGAAGCATGGCATACCAACCGGAACGCTATCAACAAACACATCGAGTTAGCCCCCATCTACCACCTCCTGAGTGAAGGAAGGGGAAGTGACTTCGCATAGAATATAGAACAATACAGCTCAGTACAGGCACTTCAGCTCTCGGTGTTGCGCCGAACTGTGAACTATTCTCAGCAGGGGATTGTCCAGAAACCCGGCTTCCATTCCTGCCTCAGGTGACGCCCTGTGTGCAATTTGCCCATTCTCCACGTGTCTGCGTGGGTTTCCTCCGGGTGCTCCAGTTTCCTCCGACAATGCAAAAATGTACAGCTTTGGTGAATTGGCCATGCTAAATTGACCGTAGTGTTAGGTGAAGGGGAAAATGTAAGGTAATGTATTTGGTGAGTTGCACTTCGGCGGGTTGGTGTGGACTTGTTGGGCCGAAGGGCCTGTTTCTACACTGTAAGTAATCTAATCTAAACATTTGACAGTTAAATTTCCCACAGTAATAGAAAGGCAATTTATTGTTTGAATAGAGAGAAACTTCAGAGTGCTTATATGCTGAGGGATCCGGGTGACCTCGGGTACACCATGGAATGACAAAGGTAAGTGCAATTTCAGCATTTCCTTGTGAAAGAATAGAGTATGCAACTGGGGTAGAATAGGCGTAACTATGCCAGGCATTAGTGAAACAGCAATTGGAGTCAGGCACAGTTTTATTGCCTTGACTGCAGGAGGGACACAGTTGCATTGGAAGCAGTTCAGAACTGCTTCACTGAATTGATTTCAGAGATGAGGAGATTGTCTTATGAAGAGAGATTGAGCAGTTCAGGTCTGTGCTCTCTGGAGTTTAGATGAATGAGAAGATATGTTATTGGGGTTGTGAGATGCTAATGGTAATTATCAATGTAAATGTAGAGTGGATATTTCCTGATATGGGCCAATATAAAGCAAGACAACAGACATTAAGAGTAAGGCAGTGCAGATTTAATGCAGAGCTGGAGAGAACTTACCTCTTTCAAACGGTTGCGAATCAAGTAATTCACTGCACTAGATGTTGAGACATTGAGTAAATGACGTGACATGGCGTGCAGACAGAAAAGTGGAACAGTGGCTGAAATAATATCAGCCATGTCTGTATAACATGAATGAGTTTAGTTCGAGGGTCTAAATTGCCAATCGATGTTCCTCAATCTAAATCAGCCCTTGGAATGTGTTACACAAGAATTGAGGAGGACTGTTGATCAACAGGAAGCAGATGTATGAGATTAAAAAAAGTCTTACTCATTTTTGACAGAATGTAAACAGTGGAGTCAAACAGTGACCATTGCTCGTTCCTCAACTATTTACACTCTATGTCAATGACTTCGAGGAGTGGAATAAATGTAGTGCAATTATATTTGGCGATGACGCGAACATAAGCAGGGAATTAAATTTTCAAGAAAAGGTAGAGTTTGCAAATTGGTGCAGACATTAAAGAGAATGGACAATAGTTAGGCAGGTAGAATATTGTGTGTTGTATAACCATTTCCATTTTCTTCAGGAAGAATTGAAGACTATAAGAAGAGAGATTACAAGTCTTATTGATCAATTATGCACTGGTGCATTCATTCTGATCCTTTCAGACATTGGAATTGTTGCTCCATCACCCTGATGGTCTGTTCACTGATGTTCACTGAATCCCTATTTCTTTCAGCGCATAAGTGATAATTTGATGTGGTTGTTTAGCATTGGCGAATTAAGACCTCAGTGTGTTTTCAGCCATCTATCAAGAGTGAGGGTGTACGTGCCTTTATGCAAAACAGCATCTTTTCTTTCCTCGTGCAGACTCGAAAACTGGAATAGTTCACTGCGTCTGAATGGAAAGGCTGTGTCTGCTGCCAGGACAGTGGTATTCAACAACATGATGTACTCTACATGCTCGCACTGCAATATTAATGGAGTGAGATTTCCTTTAGTTCCTCTACCACTCCCCATTCATATGGGGGCACCGCACAGCCATGTCCACCATCGGGAATCCCGCTATACTGGGAAAACTAGGATAAACGCAACAGATTCCCGCTGAGGGAGAAAATATAGTTTTCACCTCTTCAACCATATACATCCTCCGAAACCGAATGATGACACTGATGTCGACATACGGGCAGATGATGGATATGTGACACATTCCTAACTTCCGCATGATAGAAGCTGAATGGAACTGGGATCCTATGAAGTACTGGCAGCGCTGTCGTCCCCCTGGTGTGAAGTTGCAGGACATGTTAAGGAGGTCACACTGCTCTATGACTAGTTCCTTGTTAAAAATGGGTGCCCTCGCAATCTGCTCTTGGGTTAAATCTAGCTTTGGAAGTTGTAATTGGAAAATACAGGGTGGATCAGACAGAGATATCTCTGTACTTAGAATTACTCCATTGCTTCAGAGTTCCCCAATTTGTGGAACCTCTGCTCCGTTTGTTGTTCATTTTACAGACTTTTATGTTGTAACTACAGTCCCCATGTTCCATCTAGAGGTGGGTCATCCAATCCTCAGGTCTCGCTAAATCTCGAAGATCGCTCACAACAAAACCTCTGGGAAACCATCCCCAGCACCTCCACTAACTCCTCAATGACAGACGTTCATCCGAAGTCAATTAGGTACAAGTGCTATGGATTTGGCAGCCTTCTCAAGATATGTTACAAGCGTAGCCTCAATACTATTTTTTTCTGTAGTGTAAAATAAGCCGTGAAGTGAGTGTTTATGACGAGTTGCAAATCGTCTAATCACTCTACCTGACGCGAAATGTATTATATTTAAACACTCTAGTTAAAATATCAATAAAGTCAAGAACAACATGGCATCGCAAAAATAATGGAACTCGAAACCATCCAAAAGGGACAGTAAATTTTACGAATTAAATATTCTCATACAGTAACATACAATAAACAAACCATTGGCGAAAAGTAATTTCGAGCGCAGATTCTTGTGTGCGTTTCTCCAGTGCATGAGGAAACAACATCAAGAGAGATCCCCGAGAGAATAGGCGCTGGAATCATGTATTGAAGCTGCCAAACCTGCTGGGACCCCAAGCAGCTCCTGGATGCTGCAGCACAAAAAACAAAACGAGAAGATCAGGCCTGTGAGCGCTGGCCACTGCCTTTCCATTGTCACCACCATTTTAATGAATGAAAAACCTCCTACGTTATTTACTTAAGCCGTTTTTAGATGGCAATTCTGGACCACTGCTTTTATGGCGTCTCTACAGAAAAAGAATATCCTGTGGAAAATTACTATTAAATGGTAAAGCATCGTCACGCCTCCTCCTTTAATAAAATGAGCTATCAATATACAAAGATGTCATCTCTTTTTAAATCATTTATTCTTGCTCTCCTGGTAAACAACAATACAAACGTAAATTACAATGAATCTAAGCATGCAAGCATGAATAACTCCAGTTTATTTCAGTCAGTTTAATCCTGCCACTGAACGCCTCCATCTTTCTGCATCCAAGTTTCGACAACATGTCAGCAATTACGTTTGCTCGTCCTATCACCTGTATAATTTTCAAACTGAAAACTTGCAATACTATGCTATATCTAAACATACTTGATATTTCCTCTTTTAATACCAACACCAAGCTCAAGGTCTTCTTCTCAAATGTGGGATATTTCTGTTGAAGATGTCGCCAAAGACTCTAACCTCACTTTACATAATTGAGTGTTGATTCTGCCAATCGTCCTTCTGAATGACGTATCTCTTAATGTCTCAGCCTCCAAGATTGCCAACCTTTGTACATCCTAATATTGAAACCTCTTTACCTGCTGATCCCGGCCTATTTCAGTAAACCTTACTCTCACAAGTATGTTATATTAAGATCTCACGCATTCTTCGCAATCCCTCACAGAAGCCAAGCCTTGGTTTATGGTCCAACTCATTATCATCAGCCATGCCAGCATCTAATCTTGTCATTTTAAGTCTCTGGTCTTCCATATGAGTTCTCGTCAACATAGGAACTGAAGTTTTGAACACCTCCAAACTTACAGTGTTATATACTTGATCAACCTTCAATTCCCATATCCACATATCAAACTTAGTTTTTTTGAATCTTTTAAAGTCAATGCACGTTTATCCCGAAGCCCTCCTCAGATTTCTTAAACTTTGTCTGCAGGCTTCTGGCAGAACTTCATATGCACTAAAGATAGTTTTATTCACCCCCTCATACTACCCAGATACCTCCTCTGATCGTAATGAAATTACATCTCTAGCTCTATCGACCAGCTTTGTTTGGAACAAACACATCCACATAGACAGTGAATACAACATTTGTTTAGCCACTTTTTAAAATGAAATGAAGAAAGGCTTCTACATCCTTCTCATCAAATTTAGGCAAAACTTCGATATATTTAAACAGGTCCCCATCAAGCCTTTGACGACGATCGTTTTGCTATCCTCAACATTGTCCTCATTCAGCCAAACCTCGACCTTCATCTCCCCTTTTAAGTCGACTTGCCACGCTAATTGCCAACTTTTGAAGAATAAACTCCCTCTTCCTGCTTTTTCTCTGTATTCCACTCTTTCTTCTTCCTCTCGGTGTCCTTTAAATCAGCGTTTTATCAGAATTCTAACTGTTTCAACTCAGTTTCATGAACAATTGTTTCATCTGTAATTGAATTTGAACATTTTCGAAGATTCCGATGGCATATCCATCAAATTTAAATGCTAAAACATTACTGTCATTAGCTCTCCTTTTCGCATACAGGAAGGTGGCCCCAACGCCATCTTGTCTCCAATTCTAACAGCCTTGATTTGGTCATCTTTCGTAAAACCCCGAAGGTCACTCTTTCCACCCCGAACCAACTACATGTGACTGAGCAAGCCATGACTACACAGTGTCGAGAATGTGGTGCTCGGAAAGCACAACAGGCAGGCAGCATCTGCGGACCAAAAGAGTCGACGTTTCGGCCACAAGCCCACCTTCGACTCTGATCTCCAGCATCTCCAGTGCTCACTTTCTCCTAGTTTGTTACTACACTATGCACTGTTTAAACAAACCAAATTCAACAGCCGGAACAAAACACACTCTGCCTTTAAGCTGTACAATTCTAAACACAAGTTGGAATTACCGATTTAGAATCGGACAAGGGTCCCCAGTTTGCTGTGGACCAAACAGACTGCCTTTAACCAGGTAGCCGAAACACCAACCTTTTCTTGTTCTTAAGGTGCGTATTCCAGATGTGATGCGACTGGCCAAACCACTCAGCTTGAAGCAAAAAATAACTTTCGTAACATTCTTATAAAAATATAAACAAAATGAAAAAGAATTTAGAATCATATAACTGGTGGAAAACTTAAACGAATAATGGCTACAGTACCTTCTAATAATTAAGTGTTCCAATATAGTTTAATACCACAAACACACCACTTGCTAAAAAAACAAATTCAGACATTCATTCTTACATGCAGGTCTCCAATCCAAGGGAAACAGCTAGAAGACAGATTTCTGAGAGAATAGCAGCTAGCGTCCAATCACTGAAGCTTCCAATCCTTCCAGAACCCAAGCACCTGCTGACTGAAAAACAAATTGGAACGCCTGGTCTGTAAGATTTTGCCGCTCCCTTCTAATTGTTGCCACCTTAAAAAAAGTAAACTTTCCGCCACTTTCTGCAGTCGTTCGGCACCCCTGTCTTCAGGACTAGCCTTCAAAAAATGTTTAAGCAAAGTAACTTTTTTTTTAAAGAAGTGACAGCATTGTTACATGAGTAAGATGTCTGTTCATGGAGCGCTGTGCAGATGACGCTCGTGTTTTGCACAGTGAAGAGGACTATCTGTCCAGTCTGGGGAGAATTGTAATCCTTTCCAAGCATAAAGGGAGTATCTGTACTTCAGATGACTGTCCTGCACAGTAGATATGCTGCTCTTGCTCTGAGACACAGTCAATGGGCTTCCCACAAATGTATTTCTTGAAATCTCAATTTGAACAGTACAAGGGAATATATGTGTGATGCCGAGAATGTGATCCTCCGCATTGGGATCATCCAATGGGATATTAATTGTTTGTTAGAGATTACATTCTGTGGAAATCAAGTGAATGTGAACAATTGGCAGGGGTACGGAATATCGATGGAAAAACACCGAGGGACGTTTAATGGATAGACGAGATAAAGTGATTGAGAATGTTAAAATAAAGGCATTGCCAGACCCAGATAATGTATAAATCAGTGTGCATGAGAATGATGATGGATAGGATTTGGTGGGAATAAGGATAGAAATGTGAAGTATTGACTCCGATTCGCTTCTGCAGATTTGAAGCTAGGAGTATCTGCAGCAGATAGTTGGCATTATTAAGAGTGCATTACATAGTTCGAGGTTCAAACAACAAATGGGATGAGACAGTGAAGTACATTCTGTATGTTCTCATAGTTAGAATTTAAAATGGTGAGGGTATGGTGTCAGGGATCAGCTCATGACCAAAGGGATCATCACATTTGTGACTCATCTGTCTCAGCCTCAGATATTCGCCAGGGATGGGATGGGGTCAGAGAATAAAAAATCATTTATTGTACAAAACAGCAGATAGTGATCTTCATTTTCCCAGTCATTAAACATGTATTGCATACAATTAATCGTTGTTTACAACTGAAACTGAGTCGGTCAACATAGAGTCCGATTAGGGACACTGCCAAAAGCAAAGTGGGAGACAGTGAACGAACCATTTCACTGATGCAGTTAGTAGTGGCTTATAACTTGCATATTTGAATTCAGAGTCTCAGAAGGAACAATAATTGTGGCAACGAGTAGGGAGTAAATGAAAGAACTGTATTGCAGTCATAACTGGTTTTAAGCAATAATATCTGGACAGGCAGACTTACCAGGGACACCAACGATAGCCAAGATAGGATAATAAAAATGTTGAATAACGCAAAGAGCATAGTAGATGTGCCAGGATAAAGACAACCAATAATATGTTGAAAGAGCCCAAATATAATTGTACAAACTCCTTTCTATTGTTGGAACATTCCAGTCCACTGTTCTCAGATTCTCATCCATTGCTGGAACATGCCAATCTGTTGTTCTTAGATTCTGATCCATAGTTGGAAAATTCGGATCTAATGTTCTCAGGTTCTGATATCTCTTCCCCGACTCTCTGGAGCTGCTGATCCCTGTTCGTGTGATGCTAACACTCATATTATGGCATAACACATTGAATGGAGCCTGTTTATCATTAAAAGATGGGACCATTCCAATGTGATTCGCGAAATCCATGGAGATGACATTAATCACAGTCGCCAAACAAACAGGTTCAGTTAACTCTTTCCTTACATTACTTTTCATACCACAATAAAAGGGAGCATTTACTTGATCTGGATAAAATGTATAAGGTTGACTGAAGGACGGACCAAGATCTTTCTATCATTTTAACCCTTTTTCTTTGACTGTGGGAGTAATGGCAGAACACTGCAGATTTGTATGCGTGCCATTCAGATTATAAAATGAGACAAAACTAAAAGAAAAGAGAAGCTGCATAAAATGACTGGTTGGAATTTTTCGAGAGACAGTCACCCAGGGTACAATGTGTATTGTCCATCGAGTTGTTGTGAGTCTTATCCTAGTATAAAGTGCACTGTTATCAAATCCTTTCATACGATTGACACAGAGCATTGAGAAAGCTGGTCAGGATAAGGGGGACCGGCAGGAGCATAGGAGAACATAGCAAGAGAAGTAGGTTAAGGAATTGGAGAACTCGACATTTCGTGTGTAAGAACTATTCAGTACTGGCAGTGAGTACAAGGGGAGATGCAGAAAAACGGGTCATTGGGGGAAAGGTAGTGAAGTGGGGAAAACTGGTGCAACATGTAATTGGCGAATTGGTGCAATTCATATCTAGATTTACGAGATCGAGCAAAGGACGAATCGGTGCAGGGCTCTAAGAAATGGAAGAATTGGGCTAAGGCTGATATATTTGGGAAGTTTGGAGCAGGGCGTCAGATAACGGGAAATATCGTGCAGTTAGCAGTAAATGCGACAATTGAGGGAGGACAATATTGAATGGGAAAATCAGAGTAAGATACCCAAAGTAGTCTGTGGTACCCAGTCATTAAAATAATTGATGTAGGGCAACTATTTGAAGGTAAGTTCACATTTGATATTTGGGAGGCTTTTGAAGACAGTTTGACAGACTTCAGGAGAGATATGTTCCTTTGAAAATGGGTCGAGCAATGGAAAGATAAGGGAACGATGGTTGACAGGTGAATTTATGAGACTACCTAAGAGGGAAAAGGAAGCGCAATTGAGGTTTAGGAGTTTCAAGACAGATGAAGGCTTGGAAAAATGTTGGGAATGTGGAACCAATCCGAAACGGTGAATTAAGAGTTTTAAAATATGTCATGAGATATGTTTAGCAAACAGGGTTAAAGAGAATTCCAAAAACTTTTATTCATGTATCAGGAGCAAGGTGGCAACTAGAGGAAGGGTTTCCCACTCAAGGACAAAACCGGAAATTTATGCGTACGGTCAGAGAAAATGCGTGCAATTCTTCATGAATACTTTGTATCAATTTTCAGCGATTTGAGGGGTATTACAGATGTTGAGGGGATGAATAGATATTTCATTACTCAAGGTCAAGGGGGCATAAGCAGGGAAGAAGTGTTCGGTTTTCTAAAAGGCATTAAGGTGAACATGTCCCGAGGTCCGGATTGGATCTACCCCAGGGTACAGAGGGAAACAAGCGATGAAATAGCTGGTGATTCAACAGATATGCTTTCAGCAATCTTGAATACGGGTGAGGTCCTGGCAGAGTGGAGAATTCCTCATCCTTTTCCCCTTTTAAGAAGGGAAGCAGGGCAATCTAGGCAATTACACACCATTGACCCTGACGCCAGTTGTCGGGAAGGTGCTGGAAACGTTACTGAGGGCAGGATCGGTTCCTATTTGGAAAATAATGGGCTTATCAGTGATAGGCAACCCTGTTTTGAGCAGGGAATGTCATATCTTGGAAATTTAATAGAATTCTTTGAGGAAGTGACAAAGTTGATTGATGAGGGAAGGGTTTTAGATGTCATGTACATGGATTTTAATAATGGATGTGGTAAGTTTGCCCATGGTAGGCTGATGAAGAATGTGAGCCGCATGGTGTCCAGGGTTTACAAGCTAGATGGATAGAGAACTGGTTGGGCAAAAGGAGGCAATGAGTAATAGTGCAACGTAGGTCCCGAACTGAAGACCTGGAGCAGTGGTGTTCCATAGGGATCCGTACCGGGAACACTGTTGGTTTTGATACACATAAATGATTTGGTGGAAGGTGGAGGAGGACTGATTAGCAAGTTTGCAGGTAAACTTATGATTGATAGAATAGCAGATAGGGAAGGGAACTGTCAGAGACTTCAGCAGAATGTACGTACTTTGGAGACTCGGGCAGAGAAATGGCATATGGAGTTCAATCTGGGCAAATGTGACGTGATGCATTTTGCAAGACCCAGTTCAAGAATGACCTCTGCAGTAAATGGTAAATTCCTGAAGAAAATTGGTGAACAGAGAGTTCTGGGTGTTCATGTCCATTTTTTCCTGAAAGTGGCAACGCAGGTCAGTAGCGTGATGAAGAAGGTATACGGTGTACTTTGCTTCATTGGACGGGTTACTGAGGATAAGAGTTGGCAGCTCATTTTACTGTTGTATTAACATATTTTTCGGCAACATTTGGAATACTGTGCACAGTTCTTGTCACCACATTACTGAAACGATGTGCATGTTCAAGAGAGGGTGCATAGGATTTTCACTGGGATGTTGCCTGCTATGGAGGTCTCTGCATAGGAAGAGTGGTCGCTCAGGTTAGCATTATATTCATTAGATATACCCAGGTTGAGAGGGGCCCTGATTATGACTCACAAAATCACGAGATGATTTCCTTCCCTGAAATGCGGGACTCAATTCCTGGAGTTCACTCGAAGAGATATGGTTCTAAAGTCCTTTCTGCAAAGGGTGGCGGGTGCTAGGAACGCGTTGCCAGCTGAGGTGTTGGGGCAGGAAGGATATCAACATGTAAGACCTATTGAGACAGATACATGAATAGACAGGCAACAAAGGGATACAGGTGCTTTGAAATTGGCGAAAGGTTTCGATACAGGATTTGGATCAGCGGAGGCTTGGAGAGCAGAGAAAATCCATCTGATAAACCAGCATTTCCACAAACATCATTTACTGTATTCCTTACTTCTGATGTGCTCTGGTCCACACTAGGGAGAAGGGACGCCACCATGTCGTATGCTTCCCGAGAACATTCCCGTGACACGTGCATGGAACAACCCCAACGCACCTTGGCTGATCACTTCAAGTCCCCCTCCCACTATACCAAGCACATGCCGTTAGTGACCCACCTCTACTGCCAAACCTTTCCAAAGTTCTCCAGGAGAGAGAAAGCCTCATCTTCCGCATTGTGAACTCCCAACCTGACTGGATCAATGTGGATTTCACTCGTTTCCTCATTTCCACTTCATGCCACATTGGTTCATGTCACAAGTCAAGAGTTATCGATGGGGCTAGGGCAATTCCAATCCGATTCAGCAAGAATTAGGATGGGGTCGTGAAATGGAGGGGATGGAGAAAATGGAAATGTGGAACTGGTTTAAAGAACAGATATTGCGTGTCCTTGATGGGTAGTTCGTGTCTCACAATCCTCATTGAGTTTTTAGAGAAGGTGACAAAGCATGTAGATGAGGGCAGGGCAGTTGATGTGATATACATGAACTTCAGTAAAACCTTTGATAAGGTTCCATATGGTAGGCTGTTGGAGAAACTGCAGAGGCATGGAATTTATGGTGATTTCGCAGTTTGGATTAGAAACTAAATTTCTGAAAGAAGGCAGAGAGTGGTGTTTGATGGAAAATATTCAGCCTCGAGTCCGGTTAATTGCGCTGTGCAACAAAGATCACTGACGTTTGTCATTACTAAAAATGACTTAGATGCAGGCAGAGGTGGATGGATTCGTAAATTTGCAGACGACACGAAAGTCAGTGGAGTACTGGTCAGTGTGGAAGAATGTTACACATTGGAGGGGACTTGGATAAACGTCAGAATTGGGCTGAGAGGTGGCAAATGGAGTAGAATGCAACTCGATGTTAGGGAAGGACAACAGGAAGGCAGCGTACTGAGACAGTGGAAAGATTCTTGGTCGTGTGGATGTGCAGAGGGATCTTGGAGTCCATCGAACCTTGAATATTGGCACCCAGGTGGATAGTGCTGTTAAGAGGGCGTACAGTGTGTTCGGTTTCATTCATAGGGAGATTGAGTTCTGGAGTCTGTTTTCATGTTGTGTGTCTCTTAGTCTCTATTGCTGCTTTAGTTTATGACATCGTAACGGGGGAAGCCTTTCTGCTTCTGAATTCAGTCGTGCAAAAGCACACCCAGTCAGCGTGCTTGCTCAATTAATGCCAGTAAAATAGACAAATACATCATGCAGATTTTGTGAATGCTTTACGGACACAGAAGACAGATATTCGGTTAATTGAAGTTATAAGTCATGAGAAAAGACCATTAAATCTCTCGCTTCCATTCCATAGGACAAGCAGGAGAGCAGACAGCTGTTCGAGCCTATTACTCAGAAGCAAGGTGAGGACATCTAATTTACAAACCTGGGACTGCTCGAGATTGAACACAGGAAAATCTGGAGGCCACTGCATCCCTAGGATCCTGTTACCCACGAACAGGAGGTGACTCAATCCCCATAAACAATAATTTGTGAATAAGTTGACTGAGTGTTCCATTCAATTCTGATACATCTCTCAATAAGATCATAGCTGATCTGAATGTGACTCCTCAGTCCACTTTCAGCAGCAGCAGGAGCGGTGAGAGTGAGCACAAGAGGGCTGCCACAAAGGGAAGTTTCCCTCTAAAAGGACTGACCTTGATAGTCAATAGCGGCCATTTTCAGCAGCAGCGGGAGATTTATGAACAACCAACTTGCACACTCCCAGTCGCTATAGCTGCCTTGGAATGAAAAGAATTGCTGCAATTTACTTTCTAGCATGCATTTTATATCAACTTTTGCAACAGCAGTTAACTTTCCAAAAATCAGTTTCAAATATCCATTGCCCAAAAGGGTTCAAATAAAGCACATAGACACGGACAGTAAACGATCTGAGATACAGGGTGTTTCATGGTTCAGGCCTGGATGTGAATAGGTTGTTTTCGAGTAGGCTATAGAAATAGATTGAAGAGCAGGAGCTGCCCCACAACTTTAACAAGAATGACCCGTCAAACTGACTCAACAGTTTGTCCTCTATATCGGTGAACATTTTCCAATTGTCACAGTGGTATACATTCTTTAGATATTATTTATTTGTTAATTAGATAAATAGTTCTTTCTTAAACTCAATAAATTATTTTAAAAATGTTACACATTACCGACTACACATATTGAGTAGCATTAATCAAAAACACCACAAAACTAACAAAATACATGTCCATAATAACAGTCTGAGGCTCTGGAGCACTGATAGCAGTGGTACAGTTCACTATTGCACAGGAGCAGGCCCAACATCACACCAAACCTGTGCCAATTCCCACTCGTTTCTGATTCTGCTCCTGAACGGATCCCAGACTGAATCATGTCCATCAGATCTGTTCTGCTGATGTGAATAAAATCGAACCGTGTCATTAGCTTTCACATTCTTAATAAAGTATAAATAAATCAGCATTGTTTTAAAGAATGGTTTACCTTTTTAATATTTTTCCGGGTCATGTAGTCTGGCCCCCAATGTTGAAAACAGCAACAAATAGAAACATTCTGCCCCCATCACCTGCCCACAGCAAATTCAGAGCATGAAGGACCCATATCATTTCACTTTGATCCATCTTTCCTGTGTATATATCATCCTGTCTGACTTGCTGTAAAATGAAGATATAAACTTCATCTATATCAGTCCAGGAAATAAACTATTAATATTCTGTCCTTCTGTTTGCTTGGTCCAGGATACCAACATTCACTCCATCTGGAAGATTTTGTAAACGTAAAACAAGGAAGTCATTGGCATTTCTTTGTATTCCTGATTACAACCTAATTCCTTGTGGTGTCCCACATACCACAGCCTTCCAATTTTTTTAAAAAAATCATTTTTTACTCCTAAAGAGTATGGTGCTGAAAACCCACAGCAGCGCACTCTCGACTCCCAGCTCCAGCATCTGCACTCCACACTTTTTCCTCCTTTATATCTTCTGTCTGTTAAATATTTTCAAATATATATCATAATAAACTGCAGTCGCATTGGCTTTGATCGTGCATACTAAGAGCATAACATTCGTACTGACTGGGTGCAGGAAAGGCTTGTCAATTTGTCAGATGCTGATATGATGTGCACTTTGAGCTTTCTGACTGCGAATCTTCCCTTTTTATATCCTTTAAAAATGTTGACAAAAGTCATCGATGTCAGTCCTGAGTAGAAACTTAGAACAGGTAATTTTATTTTCTAAGAAACTTTATTTTCTCTCTCATTCCCGAAAAATTTAAATTGACATTAAAAATGAAAAGTAATCTAACTGAAACATCGATAACGTTTTCAGAGCTTGACAGCAGAAATGCTGGGAATAGTTCCCCTCATGGGACAGTCGAGGACAAGAGTTGTTATTTCAGAAGAAAAGGACCGATTCAGAAATGAGATGAGGAGGCATTTCATTTCTCAGACGTTTGAGCGTGTTTCGAAACCCTTCTTGCAGAGAGGTTTTGAGGCAGAATCTTTGCGTATATTTAAGCAGTGACAGATAGATTCTTGATGTGGAGATGCCGGAGTTGGACTGGGGTCTACAAATTTAAAAAGAACACAACACCAGATTATAGTCCAACAGGTTAAATTGGAAGCACACTAGCTTTCGTATCGACGCTCTTTCATCAGGTGATAGTGGAGGGCTCAATCCTAACACAGAAAATGTATAGCAAAAATTTGCAGTGTGTTGTAACTGAAATTATACATTGAAAAATTGATTGTATGTTAAGTCTTTCATCTGTTAGAATACAGTCATAGTTTCATTCTTTCATGTGTAAATCACAAAACCTTTTTTTAAAACAGTTGCATTCTTAAGTTAGCTGTTGACAATGGTGACAGCTAGACAATATGTTGAAGGTGTTGGCTCCCTTGCGTCCTCTGTCGATGCCATGGTGTTTAGATTAATTCTAATCTAAAAATTGAGATATCGGAGCTTTACATAAAGTCATGCAGTTTTGGAACGCAGAGTTCTACATGAATGCTTGCAGTTTTTGAGAAAATTAAAATGTAACCCTGCAAGTGCAAATTCACCCCAAAAAATGTATGTTGCATGTGGGTCTTTGTCTGGCTGTGTGTCTCGGGTAGGGGTTGTGAGTGTGAGAAAGTGTATGTGTGCGTGTAGTGAGTGCAGAGTGTCTTAAGACTGTGAGGCGATACATGTGTGAGTGTGGAAGCGTGTGTGTCTGTAAGGGTGTGTGTGGGTGTCTGTGTGCGCGTCTGTGTGAATGTGTGTACGTGTGTATGTGTGTATAGGAGTGCCTGTGTGTGTGAATGTGTGTGTGTGTGTGTATGTGTGTTTGAGATAATCTGTGTGTGAATATAGTCCAATAGTGGTCACCTGTAATGTGACATGAACCCCAGGTCCCGATTGATGCCCTCCCTATGGGTACCGAACTTAGCTATCAGCCTCTGCTCGGCCACTTTTCTCTGCCGCCTGTCCCGAAGTCCACCTAAGAGGATGGTCATCCGAAGGTCCGAGGCTGAATGCCCTGGAACACTGAAGTGTTCCCCAACTGGGAGGAAATCCTCCTGTCTGTTGATTGTTGTGCGGTGCCCATTCATCCGTTGTCATAGCCTTTGTTTGGTTCCCCCAATGTACCATGCCTCTGGGCATCCTTCCCTGCAACGTATAAGACAGACAACTTTGGCTGAGGTACATGAGTACCTGCCATGTACAAGGTGTGAGGTGTCCCCACGCGTAATGGTGGATCTATGTCCAAACTCTGACACGTCTTGCAGCGTCTATCCTGACAAGGTTGTATGGAGTTATCCTGAGAGCCTTGCAGCATACTACGAACAACGATCTGTTTAAGGTTTCGTGGTCGTTTAAAGGCAAGTAGTGGAGGTGTGGGGACGGCCTTGGTAAGGTGCTCATCCTCATTGATAATGTGTTGCATGTCAACAAGAACATGGCGTAATTTTTCAGCTCCTGGGAAATACTGAACAACGAAGGGTACCCTGTCGGTTGCAGCACGTGTCTGTCTCCTGAGGAGGTCATTACGATTCGTTGCTGTGGCACGTCGAAACTGGCGGTCGATGAGTTGAGCATCGTACCCCGTTCTTGTGAGGGCGTCCTTGAGTACTTCCACGTGTCTGTCACGTTCCTCCTCATCTGAGCAGATCCGGTTTATGTGTAGGGCTTGTGCATAGGGGATGGCTGTTTTATATTGCATTGGGTGGAAGCTGGAGCTCCAAAATGGATGAAGAACAAAGTCAAACATCACATGACAGCAGCTTATAGAGCGACTGGTTCTGTGAAACCACAAGCTTTCAGAGCGCAGCTCCTTTTTCCAAAAACTATTTGATTGCCCTGGAAAGAGTGTACAGGGAATTTCCAAAATATTTACTTGGGATGGAGCATTTAGGTGATGAAGAGAGGCTGGATAAGCTTAGTTATTTTCTTCCAAGCAGTGAAGATTGAGAGAAGACTTGATAAATGTTGCCTGGAGACATACACATACTTGAATTAAGACAATCAACGTAAATTATAGGCCAAAAAACCGAACGCCAATCCTCTTTGAATTTAGTACATTGTCAAACGTAAAATCTAATGACACAATCCCATACTGTCGGGCATTAAAACCTGGGAAAATTGAACGTTGGTTGGAAAACTGCAAAGCCACTGGCATGTAAAAAGTCTGCCCGTGAAATGGCTTTGTAAAAAGTATTTTTATCGATCTGCAAACTGTGAATCAGAAATCTCTAAAAAGTAGAAAAGAAGATCGAAGTAGAAATGAAGAAAAGATTTAATATCTGAACGGTTTTGAAAACTAGAATTGTTGGTAATTCTTAATCAGGGTTTTTTTTTTATTGGACCAGTATTGCAGAAGAGGCAAAGGCAGTACGAGTACACTGAAGAGGGAAATCTTCAGGGAAAACAGGGGACGTGAGGTAGAAAAAATATCGTAGGTTGATGACATCAGCTTGCAACAGGGGGCATAACTACAAATTGAGGGGTAATAGATTTAAGACAGACATCAGAGGCTGGTTCTTTATGCAGAGAGTGGTAAGGGTGTCGAATGCCCTACCTGCTAATGTAGTCAACTCAGCCACATTAGGGATATTTAAACAATCCTTAGATAAGCACATGGATGATTTTGGGATAGTGTAGGAGGACAAGCTGAGAATAGTTCACAGATAGGCACAACATCGAGGGCCGAAGGGCCTGTTCTTCGTTGTACTGTTCTATGTTCTTTCTAGGATGGTGCAAAATTTAAGAGCTATCAACACCATTGTTCAGCCACTTCTTGACTTTATTCCAGACCCAGCTTATAATGTATCAACAATACGTGCCGGATGCTAAGTTTTTCGGTGTTGTTGGTCTTCAACACGCCTTTCTCTCAATGTGTCGTCATATGAACAGCCAGTACCTATTTGCCTTCACCTTTAACCAACAGAATAAAAACTTGGATTCGACTACCCCAAGGCTTCATTCATTCTCCAAGACTTTTTCTCTCAGATCTTACAGAAACAATTGAAGTATTTAACATTAACAAGTTGATCTACATTAGTTCAATATTTGGATGACTTCCTTGTAGTCCGTGTTACTGAAGTATTAAAACGCTCAGACGTTGTTCTTGTCTTCAATTACTTGAAGCATTTGGGATAAATAGTGTCTCCACCAAAAGACTCCATTGCACTATGACAAGTCAAATTTCTGAGTATTATAATATATGAAGACTCACGCTGTCTGGAACAGAGCCGCATCACTCCTATTGTCAACTTCACAGCCCCAATAACTGCGACGCAAATGCGCCAATTGCTGGGTATTTTCAACTTCTGCAGAAAATGGTATCCCATCGAAACACTCCTCATGCAGAAGTTGACCCCTCGTATATTCCTCCTACGAGGGCACATCAACCCTTTCCTCAGAAGCAATGAAAGCCTTTAATAAACTGAAACAAGCTTTATCAGAAGTTCCAGCTCTGTGAAGACCTTTTGATGACAGACCTTTTCAATTATTCTGTGCCATTTTGGATGACTCTGCCTCCTCAGTACCGACTCAAATTCATGGAAATAAACATCGCCCAGATGCCTATTTTTCAACTAAGTTTGACCCGGTATTGCTTTGGGGCATCCCCGGTGTACTCAGATTTTAACCAACATTTATATCAGTTTAGAAGCTGCAGCGAATCTTACATGACAGCAAGACATTGTCACCTACAGTACACATTCAATAATTGCCATTTTCGGGAATTTGTAAACTCAGCGTTTGACTGCAGCCTGACAAAACCGTTATGAAATTTATCTTTTGAAAAATCCTCGATTGGCATTTAAGAATTGCATTCCATCATCCCAGCCAATATCTTAGCCCATCCTCCTGCGACATTGTCCGCTCCAGAACGTGACTGTATTCTCCTCATTAATGAGAACGTCCAAGTTCAACTAGATCTCTCTGACATGTCTATTTCCAATCCAGATTGCAATATGTAAACTGATGTAAATTTCTTTATTAACCATACGGGAAATCATCTTTCAGGCTATGATATAGTTGATGACTATGGCTCTATCCTGGAATCTGCTGCCTTTGAAAGCCGTTTTTCAGTCCAGCAAGCTGAATGTTTTGCACTCATTCGGGCTTGTATTCTCCAAGGGCTCCGTGCAAACATTTAAACTTACTCCTGATACGCCTTTGAGGTTGTATATGATTCTGGGCATCTGTGGAGTAACAGAGGATTCTTGACGTCATCTGGGACTCCCATTTCTCATCAACAGTTAGCATCAGAACTTTCGACTGCGATCTTGCTCCCAAAACATGTTTCTGTCATCAAGTGTACTGTTTATGAAACAGGCCAAACTCGGATTGATACTGGTAACCGTGCTGCTGATATGGCTGCAGAACAAGCAACTTGCAACTGTCTTATGCAGAACCTAAATTGAAGGTCAGATTTAAAGCTCTGATAAGAGTAAGTCTACCACTGGTTAGCTAACGCCAACCATTAAAGATGAGGTTACCTGACAGAGGGACGCCCCTGAATCTGCAAGGCAGTTGTGGTCTAAAGCCACCTGCAATTCTAATCCTGTTACTAAACTATGGACCACCCCAGCTGTCTGATGAACTTGAATTATGGGCATTTCATTGCATTGCTCGCTCAACGCCTGATTTGCTTTTTAATACCTGGTGGCATCTGGGCCTCCAGCAGCTGGCCAAGCAAGTAAGTGACGGATGCCACAGTTGTTGGAACACAATCCGGGAAAAGCTATTCCTCCTTATGGTCAGACACCCCTCCCTGACGAACCCTTTCAAACCCTTCAACTGGATGTCATTGAATTGAAAAAAATTCAAAGTTATATGTATGCTTTATATATTGCTGATATTTTCTCTAACTGGGTTGAAGCCTCCCGAATTCCAAAGCTACTGCAGAAACTGTTGTAAGTATCCAACTTAAGGAAATTATTCCCCGTTTGATATTCCTCTTTGTTTGTCTTCCGATAATGGTCCTTATCTTATTCGAGGTATAAATGAGGAATTATGCTGACAGTTTGGAATCAGACGTCAACTTCATTGTACCTATCACCCACGGACTGCAGGGCTTGTGGAACGTTGAAACCAGACTCTGTAAACTAAACTTGCAAAATTAACTTCTGAGACAGGCCTTTCCTGGGTAAAACTATTGTTCCTGATTCTGTTTATCTACGCTGCACTCCTTATTCCCTTCCGAAATAGTTTATGGCCGAAACTTTCACACATCTTGGAATGGCTCCCCTGCCGCTCTCCACTTACACAACATGGTGGATGACATTCCTGCTATGTACTCTCCGTAACTGAAATTTTGCGAGTGTTCCATTCTCGAGTACGTGCTGCTCATGAAATGCTCCCCTTCCTTGAAGGCATTCACACTATTGAATTAATTTACTTTGTCCTCATCATGAATTGGACATGCCATGATCACCAACTTCGATGAGAAAATCCCTTTCACTTTCTCCTCACTGTCCCAACTGCATCAAAGTGGCCGAGCGATCTGCATGGGTTCACATTCATCATTGTGAGGTCATTGCAGATGTGTCTTAGAAGGGGAGATGACTCATATAATGGAGACAATTATAATGTAAGAGATCTGAGAAAGGATTCAGAACCAGACTATTAGATCATAGCTTATTTTATCAAATAGGAATTTTCCTTCTGTTTTACATATCCTAACCCTTGCTACAGAATGATGACTAGGTTCAGAATCATTTTATCCTGATATGTGGACTTGCCTTGGACAACTTGAGTACACAAGAGAGGACCAATTATCTGATCCTGAGCAAACAGAGTCTGTGTACCAACTATGCCAGGAAAATGTCCTTGCGTGCCAAGTGACTGAATTTTACCAAGAATATCTATTGCAGTCGTCAACAGCATCAAAAAGATTGAAGAGTTCAGTTACAAAACAAGTTTGAAAGATATTTTTATTGGTATTGCTATTGTTAAATATATTATTCCTAAGATATTAGCTTCTATTGATAATATTGATTCCACCCAGAAAATATTTCTTCTCCATTTAGATGAAGATGAGGAAGGACCATTCCTGCTCCTGGTCCCTCTTTAGAGGAAGAGGAGGTATGGCAGTCATCCGCTGCCATTGGATTCGATTAATTCAATCCATGCCTTTACATTTATGTTGTGGGAATGGAATGACAAAAGGGTGGAGATGAGGATACAAATTTTTGATCCTAACTGTTGTCAGAAGCAACACATATATGTAGATTTCTATTAAGAACATAATTTCTTATTTCTCAATTGTGATTGCGAAATTTCGCCAAGGAGCACAGAAGTTATAACGTCTTTTTTCCTGGGCAGAATTGCATCAGAGACAAACATCGAGTACATTCTATATCACTAAGACCTGAAATCCATCTCCTTTTATGACATATGTAGCCGTTTATTCTTCCTGAAAAAATAAATCAGACTCAAGTTGTTGTCAATTGCTTATCCAATAACCGATTCTGCGCATTTTCTTGATTACAAAATTTCCTGTCCACCTTAGTACCATTTCACATTTAGTTCGAATACATTTGTTCCATGCTTGGAAACTGTTGATACAGGTCACAAATACTTGAGCTCCCAGCACTGGTCACTGTGTCACTCCAGTCGTTAATTTCTGATAAACTCATTAAAGCTAGTTTATCCCGAATTTATCCCTGCTTCCGACTCAATAACTAGTCCTCCCCTTACACTGTGTAGCATTTTTGAAAGGCTGAATGATCCCTTCCATTTCCAGTGTGACATGTACGAGAGATTAAAATATTTGCAGCAATTGCTGAATAACAGGCTCGAATGGCTGAGTTACCTCATTCTGTTCCTGTTTAAAACTCTTGATGGGATGAATAGCCTGCCTCAATATAGCTGTAGTTATTTATGTTGTTTAACAGTTTGAGAACATTCGTGAAAATCCCGTTGTCACTTGAGGATGAAGTGAAGGCGATTGACGTTGTAGCTGCTGATATTCTCGTCCATATGGCTATCCAAAGATCACTTAAATACCCTAAACTTTGGCGAGACTACCGCTCTTGCAGGCTGTGCATTCCACGCCCTCACAACTCTGAGTAAATATACCACCTCTGACATCTGCCCCATATCTATCAACCCTCAATTTCAAGCGATGTCGCCTCCTGCCCTCCCTCGTCACTCGAGGCAAAACGCTCTCACTATCTAACCTATCTAACCCTCTGGTTAGATTATATGCCATAATTAAGTCTCCTATCAACCTTATTCTCTCTCATGAAACCAGCCTCAGGTTCCTCAGCCTGTCGTCATAAGATCTGCCCTCCATACCAGGCAACATCCGAGTAAATCTCATCAGAACCATTTTCAAGCTTCCAATTCCTTCCAATAAAGCGGTGAGCAGAACTGTGTGCAATACTCGAAATGTGGCCGTAGAAGACGTTTCTACAGTTGCAGCATGATGTCAAGGTTCTGAAATTCCATAATTCTAAAAACAAAGGGTAACACAACGTATGCCTTCTTAGCAACCCTGCCAAAACTTGGTGACATCATTCAAGGATCTATGAACCTGGACACCGAGATCTCTTTGCTCATCTACACTACCAAGAATCTTACCTGTACTCTGCATTCCTGTTACTCCAAACGTTTCTGCATCAAACTTCCTTTGCCACCTCTCAGCCCAGCTCTGCAAGCTTATCTATGTGTCTCTGTAACCTACAACATCCTTCGTCATGATTCACAACTCTACCAACCTTAATGTCATCCATCCATGCCCTCATCCAGGTCATCTATAAGTATGACAAATAACAGTGGATCCAAAACAGATCCTTGCCGTGTCCTATTAGTAAGTGAACTCCTGGATAAAGACTTCACATTAACCCTCTGTCTTCCTTCAGCCAGTCAATTTCTGATTCGAATCGCAAATCACCCTCAATCCCATTTCTCCGCACTTTGTGGAATAGCCTGCATTGGGGAACCTTATCCAATGGCTTATTGAAATCCATATACACTACATCAATTGCTTTATCCTCATCTATCTGTTTAGTCACCATCTCAAAGATCTCATTAAGGTTTGTGAGGCACCACCTACCCTTCACAAATCCTTGTTGACTATCCCTAATAAAACTATTTCTATCTGGATTGATTATAAATCCTATCTCTTATCATCGTTTCCAACACTTTACCCACAAATGAATTAAGGGTTATAGGTTTATAGTTTCCAGTGTTGTCTTTACTCCCCTTATAGAACAGAGAACACATAAAAAAAAGCGCAGTACAGGCCCTTCGGCCCCCGATGTTGTGCCTACCGAAGCATACCTAACCAACACGAGCCCAATAACCTCCATATGCTTATCCAATGCCCGCTTGAATGACCATAAAGAGGGAGAGTCCACCACTGATACTGGCAGGGCATTCCATGAACTCACAACCCGCTGAGTAAAGAATCTACCCCTAACATCTGTCCTATACCAACCTCCCTTTAATTTAAAGTTGTGTCCCCTAGCAACAGCGAACTTCAAAAGCGGAAAATGTTTCTCACTGTCAACCCTATCTGAACTCCTAATCATCTTGTACACCTCTATCAAATCTCCCGTAAACCTACTTTTGTCCAATGAGAACAGCCCCAAGTGCCTCAGCCTTTCCTCATACGAGCTTCCTTCCATGCCAGGCAACATCCTGGTAAACCTCCTCTGCACCCGTTCCAGTGCCTCCACATCCTTCCTATAGTATGGCGACCAAAACTGCACACAATACTCCAGATAAGGCCGTACCAGAGTGTTATACAACTGCAACATGACCTCAGGACTCCGGAACTCAATTCCTCTACCAATAAAGCCCAATACGCCATATGCCTTCTTCACTGCACTTTTTATGGGTGGCAACTTTCAGAGATGTGTGTGCATGGACACCAAGAACCATCTGCTCATCCACACTACCAAGTAGCCTACCATTAGCCCAGTAATCCATCTTCTTGTTACTCCTACCAAAGTGAATGACTTCACACTTAGCTACATTGAACTCCATTTGCCACCTTTCTGCCCAGCTCTGCAACTTGTCTATATCCCGCTGTAACCTGGCACATCCTTCATCACTGTCCACCACTCCACCGACTTTCGTATCATCCGCAAACTTGCTCACCCAGCCTTCAAGCCCCTCCTCCAGGTCATTTATAAAAATGATAAACAGCAATGGTCCCAAAACAGATCCATGTGGAACACCGCTAGTAACTGCACTCGAAGATGCACCTTTACCATCAACTACTACCCTCTGTCTCCTTCCAGCCAGCCAATTCCTAATCCAAACCTCTAATGCACCCTCAATGCCATACCTCCGTAATTTTTGCAGTAGCCTACCATGGGGTACCTTATCGAACGCTTTGCTAAAATCCATATGCATCACATCTACTGCTTTACCCTCGTCCACTTCCTTGGTCACCTTCTCCAATAACTCAATAAGCTTTGTGAGGCACGATCTGCCCTTCACAAAACCATTCTGACTATCCTTGATCACATTATTCCTATCCAGATGTTCATAAATCCTATCCCTTACAATTCTGTTTGAGACTTTGCCCACAACAGAACTGAGACATACTGGCCTATAGTTACTAGAGCTGTCCCTACTCCCCTTCTTGAACAAGGGGACCACAATCACTATCCTCCAGTCTTCTGGCTCTATTCCTGTAGACAACGACGACATAAAAATTAAGGCCAATGGCTCCGTTATCTCCTCCGTAGCTTCCCAGAGGTTCCTAGGATAAATGCCATCATGCCCAGGGGACTTATCTATTTTCACAATTTCCAGTATTCCCCGGACCTCTTCCCTACATACCTCAAAGACATCCATTCTAATCACTTGTGACTCAATATTCACATCAGCAACAACGTCCTGTTCCTGAGTGAATACTGAAGAAAAGTATTGATTTAGTGTCTCTCCAATCTCCTCTGCCTCCACACACAACTTCCCACTACTATCCTTGACTGCACGGATGCCTACCCTCGTCATCCTTTTATTCCTAACATACCTATAGAAAGCCTTAGGGTTTTTCCCAATCCTTCCAACCCAGTACTTTTCATGTCCCCTTCTCGCTGCTCTTAGCTCTCTCTTTAGATCCTTCCTGGCTACCTTATAACTCTCAATCCCCCCAAGTGAACCTTCACGTCTCATCTTTACATCGGCCGCCCTCTTCCATTTTACAATGGATTCCAATTCCTTATTACACCACGGTTCCCTCACAAGACCCTTTCCTCCCTGCCTGACTGGTACATGCTTATCAAGGACACCCAATAACTGATCCTTGAACAAGATCCACATATCATTTGTGTCCATCCCTTGAAGCCTATTTTTCCAATCCACACATCCTAAGTCATGCCTCACCGCATCATAATTTCCCTGCCCCCAGCTATAACTCCTGCCCTGCAGTGCACACTTATCCCTCTCCATCACTAGAGTAAAAGTCACCGAGTTGTGGTCACTGTCCCCGAAGTGCTCACCTACCTCCAAGTCTAACACCTGGCCTGGTTCATTACCTCGAACCAAATCCAGTATGGCCTCACCTCTTGTTGGCCTGTCTACATATTGTGTCAGGAAACCCTCCTGCATACATTGGACAAACACCGAACCATCTAACGAACTCGAGCAATAGCTTTCCTAGTCAATATCTGGGAAGTTAAAGTCCCCCATAACAACCACCCTACTACTTTCACTCTTCTCCTGAATCATCCTTACAATACTTTCCTCTACGTCTCTCGGACTATTAGGAGGGCTGTAGAAAACTCCTAACAGGGTGACGTCACCTTTCCTATTTCTAACCTCAGCCCAAACTAAAGCAGATGGCAAATCTTCCTCCATCTTCTTTTCCACCGCTGTAATACTATCCTTGACAATAAATGCTACACCTACCCCTCTTATACCCCCACCTCTGACCGTACTAAACCATCTCAACCCTGGAACCTGCAATAGCCATTCCTGTCCCCGTTCTACCCACGTCTCTAATGGCCACAACATCGAAGTCCCAGGTACCAACCCACGCTGCAAGTTCACCTACCTTATTTCTTATACTTCTGGCATTGAAGTATACACACTTCAAGCCACCTTCCTGTTTACCGGCACCCTGCTTCGAGATCGATGCCTTATTCCTAACCTCCCTACACTCAAGGTCCTGTACCCTATGGCTACAGTCCAGGTTCCCATGCCCCTGCAGAGTTAGTTTAAACCCTCCCAAAGAGAACTAGCAAACCTCATCCCAAGGATGCTGGTGCCACTCAGGTTCAGATGGAAACCATCCTGTTTATAGAGGTCCCATCTTCCCCAGAAAGAACCCCAGTTGTCCAGAAACGGGAATCCCTCCCTCCCGCACCATCCCTGCAGCCACGCATTTAACTGTTCTCTCTCCCTATTCCTCGACTCTCTATCACGTGGCACGAGTAACAGACCAAAGACAACAACTCTGTTCGTTCTAGCTTTGAGTTTCCAACCTACCTCCCTGAAAGCCTGCCTAACATCCTCACTCCTCTTCCTACCTATGTCGTTGGTGCCAACGTGGACCACGACCTGGGGCTGCTCCCCCTCCCCCTTAAGGACCCGGAAAACACGATCAGAGATATCACATACCCTTGCACCTGGGAGGCAAATACCAAACGTGGGTTTCTGTCGCTCCCGCAAAACCACCGATCTGTGCCCCTCACTATTGAGTCCCCAATAACAATCGCTCTACCTTTCTCCGCCCTTCCCTTCTGAGCAACGGGGACAGGCTCCGTGGCAGAGTCCTGAACCTCGTTGCTTACCCCTTGTTAGTCGTCCCCCCCACAAGTATCCAAAACGGTATACTTGTTATTGAGGGGAACGACCGCAGGGTGTCCCTGCACTGGCTGCTTCCTCCTAGTCCCCCTCACTGTCACCCATCTGTCTATAACTTTCGGAGTAACTACTTCCCTAAAGCTATGATTTATGAACACCTCTGCCTCCCGAATGATCCGTAGTTCATCCAACTCCAGCTCCAGTTCCCTAACACGGTCTTGGAGGAGCTGGAGATGGGTGCACTTCCTGCAAGTGTAATCAGCAGGGACGCTTATGGCTTCCCTCACCTCAAACATTTTGCAAGAGGAACATTGCCATCCCTCTAAAAGGTAAACTTTAAAAAGAAAACTGGATCTAAAGAAACAAACAAGCAAAATGCAGCACTTACCTGCTTACTACAACGGGTCTTATATTACGTTAGAGGAGGAGGGTGGGGGGAGGCTCTACCCCTGTAGTGCCTCGGGTTCCTCGCCTGTGCGCTTTTATAGAGGAAAAAAACCTTCCCCGGTAAGCTAGCGCCACACCAGATTCCGGGTCCGCTAGGCGTTTAAAAAAACTTTAAACTTTAACCGTTTAAAAAATAACTGGACGAAACCGCAACTTAAACTAAACACCATCAGACAGCCGATACCTGCTCCGCCGAGAGAGTGAGCCCGAAGGCTTGGAGCTGCGCGCTTTTTATCATGATGTTAACGGCCGGAGTAGCGTAGTTTTTGTCTCTGAGGTGTACGACAGGGAGACTAGAGACTCTGGGTGTCCGCGATTACCCTGGGGAGAATAAAACTGAGTGTATTCAGCCTATCCCTATTATTACATCCTTCCGAAATATCCGTCCTTGGTCTCCTATGTTCTAAAGAAAAATATCCTAACTTGTTTAACCTCTCTCTATGTCTCAGACCATTGAGTTTTGGGAATATCCTTGTCCAATTCTTCTGCACTCTTTCAATTTTAATAACATCCTTCCCTTAACAAGGTGACCAAAACTGAACACAATACTCCAAGTGCAGCCTCACACCCAAACTTGACAACTGAAACATGACAACAACTTTTATACTCAATGCCCTGAAAGATGAAGGCCAGTGTGCTAAAGCCTTCCTCACTGCCCTGTCTGTCTATGACTCCACTTTCAGAGAACTGTCCATCTTAACTCCAGGTTTCGCTGTTCCAGTACTCTCTTCCGGCTCTGCTCGTCACTACGACACTCTTGCCTTGGAGGAGTGTCAAGATGAAATACCTCACGCTTATCTCTCTCAAACCCCATTTTACATTTATCAGGCCATTTCCCCAGTGGATCAATGTCTCGCTGGAATTTCTGATAACCTTCTTCAATGTCCACAATGCTGACTATTTTAGTGTCATCTCCAAAGTATCTCATCATTCTTTGTATATTCCCATCGAAATCATTGACAACAAACAGTCATGGGCCCAGCACCGACACCTGAGGCACTCTACTGGTCACGGACCTCCAGTCCCGAAAGCATTGTTCCACTATTATCCTGTGCTTCTTCTTATCAAGCTAATCAAGCCAAATTGCCAGCTCTCCCGGATTCCATGTGATTTAACCTTCGACAGCAGTCTACCACGTGGAACCTTATCAAAGGCATTCCTGATAACCATATACACTATGTACAACATCCTAGGAGAAAGTCAGGACTGCTTGTTGGAGATCCGAGATGAAAGGTTTCGTGCTGGATATGCACAGCAGGTTAGTCATCATCCGTAGAACAGGATAATCGACGTTTCAGAAATATGCCCTTTAACATGATTTTCCGAAACGTCGATACTGCTGCTCCTCAGATGCTACCTCACCTACTGAGCTTTTCCAGCGGTGAACAGTTCCACGTCTATCGCTCTGACCTCGTGAAGCTTCATGTTCACTTCATCAAAGACCTTTATCAAATTTGTCAGGGATGACCTCCCCTTTACAAAGCAAATCTAACCTACAATGTCAAAGTCTGTCATTCCAAATGCATGGGGATCTTATTATTCAGAATCTTCCCAAGTAATTTATCGACCACACATGATAGGCTTACTGGTCTCTCGCTTCCAGGGATTTCTTTGCAGCGATTCTTGAATAAAAACACAGCTTCCATAACACTCCAGTCTTCTGGAACTTCACTTGTAGTAAATAAAGATGCAAAAATATCAGCCTGGTTCACAGCAATTTCTTCTCCAGCCGCATGCAGTGTTCTTAGATTTTTGTGATAAGGATCAGGAGATGTATCCACCCTCATATTTTCTAATCCGTCCAACACCTCCGATATTGTGAGATGGACTGTCCCCAAGATATGACTACTAACTTCCCCAGCTTCCCAAGTCTTCATGTCTTTCTCCACGGGAAACATATTGAAGAAATATTCATTGAGGACTTTGCCCATCTCCGGTGGTTCTTCTCATACATGTCCACTCTGGTCCTTGAGAGTTCCGATTATCTCCCTCTAATTGTTGTTTTTCATTCAAATATTGAAGGTACCTCTTTGAATTCATCCTAAATGTCTCAGCCAAGTCATTTTTGTGTCCAATCTTTGTTCTCTTATTTCCTTCTGCAATAATCTCCATATCTCCAATAAAACACCATGAATTCCCTTGATCCCAGCTGCCTTCAACTTCCCTTCAACCCTCATGGAACCAACCCTCAATTGAAATCTCCCTATCACAGGTTTCCAGGCCTCCCACCTGTCAGAATTGACCTGCCACAATTTAGAGCTTGAACATGTGGACCAGTTCTGCCCCTCTCCAAAGCTATTTTAATATTAGTAGAACTATGGTCACTGGTCCGAACGTCCTCCACAGCTGTCACCTCCGTCAGCTGTTCTGCCCTGTTTCCGAAGAGTAGGTTGAATTTTGCCAATTCCCGCGTAGGACCCTCTATATACTGCTTGAGGAAACTTTTCTGACGCACTTAACAGATTCCAACCGTCAAATCCCTTCATACTCAAGCTGTCCCAGTCCATGTTATAAAGAACTCTTTTGCTCCCGCATGTCGAACCTCTCTCCCTGTGTATTTGTTCCTCTAACTGCCGTTAGCTCTATAGAGGATGATTGCACAACCCGAATAATATCAGCATCCCCTTCTTATTTCTTAGCTCCATGCACAAAGCCTCACTGGTTGGTCCTTCATCTCGGATTACCTTACCCAGCATAAAGATCCTGTACCCTGGTGCATTAAGGTGCCAGTCCTGGCCATCCCTTAACCATGTTTCCGTCATGTCTCTAATATCCCAGACTCATGTAACTATCCACGCTATGGTTATATTGGCCTTACGTGTGAGCCCTCTTGCTTTGAAATAAAACCAATTTAATCCAACAGGCCTTCTTGACTCCCTGTCGTGTTCCAGCCTGACCTGTCTGTCCAACCTACAGCTTCTGTTTACTGTATCTGCTTTCGCCCTCGCACTTGCCTCCCTGCTGTTGAGGATTCCAGTTTGTGGCCATAGATTCTCCTGTCTGCTCACTGCAAACTATCGAGCCTCCTGTCTCTAAAGTCCTATTTACCTGTCCCATTCCCGCTGTGTCCCAGAGCCAGTTGTAGTGCCACCAAACTGACTACTGCTGCTTTCTCCTGAACGTTCATTCCTCCCAAAAATGTTCAACCTGTTCTCGAGGGGAATGGCCACCGGTGATTCCTGCACACTTCACCTTTCATCGTGGTCATCTGTCTACTCGCTGCCTGTACCATAGATGTGACCATCTCACTGAAACTCTTATCTATGATTCGCTCAGCATCTCGAATAGTCCTGAGTACAGTAGCTCCAACTCCAGCTCCGCAACACAGTTTCCCAGAAGATGCTGCTTGGTGCATTTCCCAAACCGATGTGGTGATCAGGTACGATGGAAGTCCCCATGAGCTTCCACATTCTGCTGGAGGAATGTGCAATTGCTCTCACTGCAATCTTATGTACTCTAAGTCTAAAGAAGAAAGTTAAGAGGACTTTTCCTGAGCATTTTGCTGAGCAGTTGCGCACGTCCTAAAGGCTTCATGCAAAAAAGCTATTGCAACTACACATGCATACACTCCTCCCACATAGTTTTTTTTATGGACGGAGGGAGACACAACAGTGATGCAGTGTTTTTGTCTTATGCCTGCTGCACCTGGTATTCCCAGACCGTCTCCCGTCTAAGTATTAACCATGCCTGTGTCTGCTTAATTTTCGAAACCAGACGTTTTCAGACGAGCATAATAGTATGCTTTAACAGCACTTTACTACTGAGACCATATCAACGTTTTTTTCAATCCAGGTCAAAAAGTGTCTTGCTGAGGTCTTCCTTCTGGTTGCAGTGACTGTGATGATGCAAGTTTCCATCCCAACAGCCAATCACGTTGTCGTTGCCCTTTGCTGGCTCGTTACTTCTCTGAGAACTGCACGTTTGCATTACTTGCATCCGTCAATTCGTTTCAAACTGTGCCTCACTCCGCAGGGAGAGAGGTTGATATTCCAGTGAGCACAGGGCAATTGGAAAATGAATACGACAAGATGGAGCGCAACAATGCATTCATCCGCTCACTGTGTCTCCTTTCTTTCAATTAGGTTTCATTTATTCTGATAACTTTCCAATCCACTGCCATGCATTTTCCCCATAACCCTTGTTTAAAAATCTGTCTCTCTCAACCTTGAAGATATTTTATGATCCAGCCTCAGCACCCTTCAGAGATTTCTACAATTGTTTCCCTCCCACTGATGTGAGACTTGGTGGCCTTTAATCTCAAGTCTTAATTCTAGCACTCTGAGTGAAAGATCAATCTACATTTGATGTTGTCATGTCTTTTCCCATCTCCTCTGCGGCCAGAGGCAAGAATAAAATAAAATAAAGTTTCAGAGCCTTTTATTTTCTTCCTTACCTCCCACAACATCCTAAGATACATCTGATCTAGATCTGGGATTTTCCCACACTCTATCCTGCATATAAGCGCATTGTTCCTCACCTTCGGCATCAACCTTCTCAAAGTTCACACGATCACTCTCCCTGAATCCAGTACTGCCTCTCCAAAGTAAAGATCATATAAAGTCCTTGATTAAGATATTTTGTGCTTCCGTGCACAGGCTGCCTCTTCAGTACAGAATACTCCGCATTCTTGACCTTGTCATCCTCTTCCCCATAAATAAGCAAAAGACTAACTTTGGATTCTTGTTAATCTTATTCCCTGATGTTTTATCACGGCCCCTTTGTTATCTACTTGTTATTTTTTCAGTGTGTCGATGCACTTTCTGCAATCTTCTCAGACCATTGAACTGTTCACTTTTTAACTGCCTTAAGCTTTTATTTATTCTTTTTATACATTCCATTCTGAATATTTGTGGACACCCAAGTTTCACTGGGCTTGTTTTCCTAAATTTCATCTTCGGTGTAACATGCTGGGCTGCCATTCTCATCAATTCCATTTCGACCATATGCCCGCCCCAACCCCAGTCCCAGGCTGTTCTGCTGTCGTTTTAACCAGAAGTATCTGCGATTTGGCCAGATCCTGTCTTAATTTAATAAAATGTGCCGACACAATCCGATAGCCGATTAGTTATCAGACTTTCTTTTCGAGTATTGTTGAACAAACCTAAAAAAAGGTATGATGTCACGGTCACTGGTCCAAAAATGCACTCACTATCCTGGCTGGAACACCTGGCTGTATTTCTATCCCCACAATAAGGACACAGCATTCCATCGACCCTTGTTGTATTTTCTAATCTTAATATACGAAGTTCTCGAGAATAAATATTAAGTCATCTCCTCCTCTCTTAAAGCGTTATCACTGCCCCAATAAATGATGGGAATTGAAATGCCTGAATATAAAAATGTTGCCATTGATGTTGCACGTCTCGGTAATTTAGTTGTATATCAACTCCTGTATGTACTTTAATCTGGATGTCTTTAATGCATCCATAGGCGTTTGTTCGTCGTCAGCATGATCCTATGCTGGTCCACAAAGCCACTTTAGAACAACTTTCCAAGATATCATCGTTTCTTGCTGTAGTAACAGACTCCTTACTTAGAAAAGCAACAAAATCTCCTCTTTTACCCCTTCTCCTGCACTGCCAAGAGCACCCTGCCTGGAATATAACACCCAAAATACTCTGTACCTCTCAGTTCGTCAGTTATTCACTGTTTGTTACCAGGCTACACAATCCGTGAAACAAAAATTCAACTCTGGGACTGAATGAATATTTGTGGAACTGTAAATTCTTTGATAAAAGCATGTATTCATCAAATGCAATTTTCCAGAACTGAGCAGTCACTCCACATACAAAGAGTTTTCATGATTAATTCCCTGCTCATTGAGCAGAGGGGTCAAACCTGTGAAATGGGGAAAGTGAGGACTGCATTTGCTCGAGATCAGAGTAGGAAAGTTTGGCACTGGAAATGCACAGCAGGTCAGGAAGCATCCGAGGAGCAGGAGAGTCAAAAATTTGGACATCAGCCGTTCATCAGGAAAGCATTGGGACCTCCTTTTTTTAAATCCTGTATTGACAGGATATTGGGAATCGTGATTTCTCAGGAAGGCAGTACTGTGCATTTCACCGAAATGGAATGCAGTCCAACAGTAGCTGGAACAGGGCATAATGGAGTCGACAAATAGAGGTGAAGTACTGACTGAAGGCCAAACATAAGGATCGACAAATTACCTTGGCCAGATTGAATATATCCAAGGTTTAAAGTAATGGAGGGTAGAAATAGTTCTGCCTTTGACGGTTACCTTTGTGTCGTCACTGTCCACTGGATTAGAGGCAGATGATTGAAAATTGGCAAATATTATTCCATTTTTCAGTAAAGGGAATAAGGATAACCCTGGGAATTACAAAACAGTCTGCCTTACGTCAGTGCTTACCAAAGTACTCTCGGTGATTCCGAGAGACGGGATATATAATGACTTAGAAAACCATAGTTAGTTTAGAGACATTTAGCATCGGTTTGTCAGCGGCAGGTCATGCCTCACAACCTTTATTGAATTGTTTGTACAAGTGACAAAACACGTTGATGAAGTTAGAGCAGTTGATGTGGTATTCAGGGAATTTAGCAAGACATTTGTTAAGGTAGCCGATGGTATGCTCTTTCAGCAAGTAATGAGGCATGGGATACAGGTAACTTTGGCTGTCTGGATATAAAATTGGCTGTCTCACAGAAGATAGAAGGTGGTAGCAGATGGAAAGTATTCAGCCTGAAGCTGGATGAGCAGTGGTGTTCCACATTTATCGATTCTGGGATCTCTGCTCTTTGGATGTTTATAAATGTCTTGGATGAGGAAGTGGAAGAGTAGTTCAGTAAGTTTGCGGCGAACATGGAAGTTGGTGGAGATGTGGATAGTGTGGAGGACTGTTGCAGGTTGCAACGGGACGTTGGGAGAGTGCAGAATTGGGCTGAAAAGTGACAGCAGTCTTTCTGAAAAAGTGCAAAGCGGTTTATTTTGGATGATTGACTTAGAATGCAGAATATAGAGTTAAATGCTGCTACCATGGCAGTTTGGAGGAACAGAGGGATCTTGGGTTCATTTCCATTGATCCCTCAAATTTGCAACGGTTTGACAGTTTGACAAAGTTGTTTTGAAGGCGTATAGTGTGTTGGTTTTCATTAGCAGGGGGCTTGGGTATGAGATCCACGAGGTTATGCTGCAGCTATATAAAGCTCTGGTTCGATCACATCTGGAACATTGCATTGAACTCGGTTTGGCATGTAATAGGAAAGATTTGGAAGCTTATGAGCCTGTGCAGAAGGGATTTACCTGGATTCTGCGTCAAGAGGAGGGCATGTATTACGCAGAAACGTTCAGGGAGCTCGTGATTTTCTCTTTGGAGGGAAGAAGGATGAGAGGTGACTTGGTACAGGATGTTCAAAATGTTGAGAGGCATAGAGTGGAGAAAAAGGGCTGTTTCTGATGGCGGAAATGTCTATCACCGGGGACATAATTTTAAGGTTATCAGAGGGAGGTTTAGGTTGGTGTCACAGCAGGTTCGTTACTCAGAGAGCGATGGGTCAGTGGAATGCATTGCCAACCGTTTGTAGGAAATTCAGATATGGTAGGGATATTTAAGGTATCTTGGATAGTCGAAGTTAGTATATCGAAGTTAGTAAAATTAAGGGCATGTCGGTTCTTCTGATCATAGAATAGGACAAAAGGCCAGCACAACATCGACGACCGAAGGGCTCGTACTGTGCTGTGCTGCTCTATGTTGCAAGTTTCATTCTGTTTTATGGATTCTATTCAATTTATGGATGTATGAGGGAGAGAGGTGCATGATATCAGGAAGCTGCTGAGGGGAGACAAACCAAGACCTGCAGTTATCGTACAATGTGCCATTCATTTATTGTTATTCTTCCATTCAACTGGGGACCAGTATGATGTGTATGTGTGTGATAACTTACACAGGTCGTATTCCGCCAATTTCAGCTTTGAATGCGATTCTTCGCTTGCTATTTGCGACTGGTTAATTCAGATATATTCTGTTCGGTGACCCATATGTTAATATCCGGTCATCCACAGAGATGTACAATTTCATTTTTGGACTGGTGAATGTGAAGGTACATTTATTGGATACAGTTTTAGAGAGTTAATTGTGAGATGCAAGGTACTGAAGAAGACAATCAAATTCTTAATGCCTTCATCCAGTGCCGATCCAGGATGCAGATGTATTGGGTCTGGGGCCAAGCCACATGTCATAACCATCAGTAACTTATACGGTGTGATTCTGACACTGCATGTCCATACGTCTTCTCCGTGGACCAGGCTCTGAGTGAAGATGATTTTATAACTCCTGGTTGCTGGTCAGTCAGTGTTATCGAATTTGGACAACATTTATACCGACATTGAGAGTAGTGATAGCCTGTTTGATAGGTACCCCGCCCCCTCCCCATCGCCCAAGGCGGAGTTCAAATGAACTGTTGGGAAGGAATGGAAGAAATGACTGTAATGACCAAGGTTGGAAAATCCCTTAACAGATTCAGGAGAAGGCCAGAGTCACACTTAGTGGCATAGATAGCTCTGAGTTCTAGTAACACTGTGCTGGAATTCAGGCCTTCTGGAATCCATTTTTAACGTAGGTCTTTTTTTTTAGATTACTTACAGTGTGGAAACAGGCCCTTCGGCCCAACAAGTCCACGCCGCCCCGCCGAAGCGCCACCCACCCATACCACTACATCTACCCCTTATCTAACACTACGGGCAATTTAGTATAGCCAATTCACCTGACCGGCAGATCATTGAAGTGTGGGAGGAAACCGGAGCACACGGAGGAAACGGGGAGAATGTGCAAACTCCACACAGAGAGTCGCCTGATTGCAAACTGCTGGGTTTACTGACTGGAACAATAATTAGGTGTTGACATGCTTGTTAATTGGGCAAAAATAAGATATGATTTACGATTATTAAACTGAACAGTAATTTCATCATTTCGGAAAACCATTCAGATGATTCCTTATTTTTGAACGTATAATATAAACATCAATCAACAGTTTTTGATAAAGGGGATGCACATTTTATTTTATACCGAAACAAAATGAACATGTTGTCTTACTTTTCCGGTGATCACAATGACACTTTGACTGTCAGTATTCAATTAAACGCATAGTCACTCTATCATTTGCAAAGTGTGTGGTTTCTGGATGATTACATATTTAGAGCGTGCAGCGATTGAACAATCAAGTAGAATTAACATTCTAACACATTTAAACATAGTCAATCAATTTTATTTGTCACTGAAATCTGCTAACTTCAGCTATTTGCTATCAATTTAGAAATGACTTATAGAGGCTCAGGACTCCATCCCTGCTTGATATTCAAGTCCCCTCAAAATAAATGCCAACATTTATTTGCCTTTGAGCCACACGGCCCTCCCGAAAAAATGAACTTATGATGGATAGTAATAAACTTACAATGGATTTACAAAAATAAAGCAATGATTAATGCATGCTGGGCTCAAAGAACCCAGCCTTGAGTGAGGTCTCTGTGCTCATCCACGTGCTGCAGAATTCAAACAGGCTACGGCCATCAACAGATGGTTTGCAAACAATCTTTGTCTCCACTCTCGACTTTCCGCCTATCAGATTGCTTCGGACACCATGGGCCCTTATCTTACTCAGTAGCTTTCTGAGCAGCACCTTCTCAAAGCCCGACTTGATGCCAAGGGAGATAGCATCCTTTGGCTGTCCTTGATCGAACGTGCTCGTTACTTGCAAACGATCTTAAAAGCTACAGACCCCGCAATATCCACCTGAAGTTCAACTTGAAAAGGACAATGGAATGTCCACCTTCGGTCATCAATGTGCGAACCCCTATTTGAGACTGTTTAATCGGGGTAAACTAACCAGATCTATCTATTGGCTGATCGGCCATACCCTTCCAAAAAGGTTCAAGGACTGGGAAGGATGAGAATGAGCGCAAAACTCCACTTCGTGCGGTAACTCAAGAATAACCATTGAAGGAAAAGATTTTTCCAAGTCTTTCATCTGAAGAAGAAGAAGACATCAGCATGTTTACTGCGACGACGTACTCGTGAGGTGATACACAATCATACAATGTTAAGTTAAAACAGAAAGTAGTTTGCAGAGATTTTCGTCAGTTTTTAGTAACATTTATTCTTCTCATATTAATTGTATTCAATAAACAAATATTATTGTAAATAAGTTTCAACTCACAATTCTTTTGCTGAATATAAACTTTAAACACACTGTGCGGCAGATAAAATACTTTCCTAAACATTGATGCAGCTGCAGGTATAACTTGGGGGAATCCTGGATTAGAAACCCTCAACGCCATTTGCACTTCAGAAATCGGAATTATCTCCCTGTTTAGAAAATAGTCGATGACTGTATTCTTCGTACCAAAATGCATGACCTCACACTTACCCAAGTTGCACTCCATCTGACACTTCTTTACCAACTCTCCTTACCAGTCTCCATCCTCCTGCAGCATTCCTGCTCCGTCATGTTACTTGTTTCTCTTCCTGTCTTTGTATCATCTGAAAACACAAACACCAAGCCCTCCGTTCCTTCATATATATTAAAAGGTTATGGTCCCGAGACTTAGCCTTGTACAGCACCATGTCAATGGCTGCAATATTCAGAAGGGCCCCTTTGCCCCCACCCTCGATTTTGCGCCTGACAGCCAAGCTTCTAAACATGCCATCACGTTCGGACACCACGGGCCCTTATCTTACGCAGTAGCTTTCTGAGTAGCACCTTCTCAAAACCCTACTTGATGTCACGGTAGATAGCATCGTTTGGCTATCCTTGATCGAACGTGGTCGTTACTTCCTCAAACAATTCTAACAGATTTATCTGGCTTTGCCAACACCCTTCCCGCCCGCCCCAGACTTGATGAAACCACACTGCCTTCGCACGATTTAGCCATGTTTTTGTAAGTATTCAGTAATCCATTCACAATGGATTCCAACTACCATGTTTAGGATAATCACTCTGAAATTCTCCATGTTTTGCCTTATTCCCTTTTTAAACAGGGGTGTCATGTTAACAATTTCCTGTCTTCTGTGATCCTTCCTGATTCAAGAGATTTAGGAAATACCACCACTACTTCCTCCAATATTTCTTAAGCTTTCTATCTTAGAACTCTGCGGTATAATCCATCTGGACCAGGTTATCCATCTTCAAACCATCTACTATTTCTAACACATTCTCCAATTAGATCTGTCGCCGACGTCTCTTGAAGTTTTAGGACATTACTGGAGTCTTCCATCGTGATGATTGCCACAAAGTTTTTTTTTCAGTTCTTCAGCCATTATTTGTTCCCCACTTCTATCTCTCCAGTGTCATTTTGCAGCACACCAATATCAACTGTTGCCGCTGTTTTGTTCTGTAAAGTTCGAAAGAAACTCTTGCAGTCTTTCTTTTCACGAATGGCCAACCTACCCTCCCACTTCAACTTCGCCCGCCTTATTTATATTTTTTCTCGCCTTGTGCTGGTGATTGAAACCTTTGCAATCCACCGGTTTCCACGTTATATGCATTCTCTTCTATTTTTCCGAAATCCCTTATATCCTAATCATCCATTGTTGCATCGTCCGCCTTGCACCACGCTTCTTTTTCCTCGTGATGTATCTCCGCTGTGACTCCCGAATTATTTACTTCCAGAAACTCCTGTCATTGCTGTTACAGTGTCTTTCTGTTAGGCTCCTCTCCCAGTCAATTCAATCCAGCCCTTCTCTCATGCCTCTGCAGCTACATTTATTCAGCTATGATATTGTTACTTCTGATTCTATGTCAAAGTGTAGATTCCATTCAATTACATTATGATCACCGCCTTCAAGGCTCCATTCACCGAAAGCTCCCTTATTAAGTCTGCCTCATTACACAACAGTAAATCGAACGTTGTCTGTTCCTTAATCGGCTACTCCACAAGCTGCTTTCGAAAGCCATATCATGGATATTCCCACAAATTTCTTTTGCTTACAAAAATTAATAAACTGATTTTGCCAGTCCATCTGCAAATTGAAATGCATCCACACCCCCATCGATCACTGTAACTTTGCCTTTTCTATACATCTTTTCTAACTCCTGCTGTGTCTTGTGTCCCAGTTCGTGACTGTTATTTGTCGGCCTGTACATAGCTCCAACTCTGTTTTTATTTAATCCATTGCAGTTCCTCATTTCCACACACACAGATTCTGCTCCATCTGCACCTACTTTCAGTGATAGGGACTGAGTGATGAGATTGCAATATATTTTAGCATTGTCACAAAGTTATTGCTTTGACATGGACTAAAATATTTCATTGTCAATTACATCCGATAGTGGCCGCAATTTAATTCTTTGAACAAAATTTAGGCCTGTATTATGGAAGAACAGAAACACTTGAATCTGTTTGAGCCAACTAAAACAGTTTCAAATGTTTGTGTTCTGCCATAATATAGAAAGAATACATGGTCAAAGAAATATATTGCAGCCACAATCCAATGGAATTGACAACTTATTACTTTTACTTTTTTATTTTTATTTCTAACAGGTCCATAAAGAGATCTAAGTGGGTCAAGTGAACAAACAATTATTGGCGTATGGAGCACAGAAGGAAAAAAAATGTGTCTGTATTCAAATATGTCAGCAGGTTAAATGGAATGGCAGGGTTTATTATTTCAATGGACAGATTGGATTGAGGCACGTAGGAACCCGGACTGGATCACAAAAATAAACCGTTATGTGTGCATCAGGATTTCAGGGAGGCAAGATAAATATTGAAAATTTCAGAAATTCATTCTGAAGTAGGAAACACTTTCTACAGTGTTGCAGTGCATGGTGATACCGCCTCGAGAGAGTTATGGCCATAATTACAAAAAAAACATACAGAGAAGATTAACTGAACTGACTCTGGTGAAGAATGTTTATTTCAGGAGGAAAGATTGACGGGATATACTGAGGTTTAGGAGAAGAGCATGTGATCTGGTTTAACCCCAGAATATTCCTACTCTTTTCACATTGATTTCTAAAACAATATTTCAGGTTTTTTTATGAGGGATTACAAAGTCTGGATGGATTGTAAAGCTCAGGAATGTCTCAGTTTTGAAGATGGTGATTGTCCGAACCCTCTCAAAGGGTTGTGTCTTTGCGAACTCTCTTCCCAAAGAAGATGGAAGAAAATACATTGCATATTCCTATGGCAGAGGCAGGTCGATACTTGACTGAATTAGAAAAGATGGAACGTGTGATTTAGGTCACAATTAGATCATTCACGATTTTCTCTCGTTATAACGCCATTTTGAACTTTTTGATCCTCGTTTCTACATTTCGGATATCTATAGATATCCTGTACAATTTAAAACAGCAGCACAGTAAAGGTTTACTCCCTTGCAGTAGTCTGTGAAAGTTCAACAGGTCAAGAGCTAGTTAAAGTAAAAATTAATAACTTTATCTTGTAAAGTACAATCGACAATTATTAACGAACAACTATTTACAACTTCATCCTCTAATCTGTCTTTTATTTCCCTTTCTATAATACTAGTCCGATAAAACCCCCAATTAAGATTTATGAAACAAGACTTCTTATCTCAAAACCAGGGAGCTTTTGGTTCTTCTCCCTGTTTCTGTTTTGTTTTCTTCTTCTTAGGGATTCTATTTCAGAGGTTACTGATTGGTAAATGTACCTTCAAGAGACTTAATGCCTGGGCAGTTTGCAGATACCATTGGCTTGGCAGTTCCCTCCAAACTGTTTAATTTTCCCCGGCCTAATAACTGACCCCCAAAATAACTTACTGGTTTATTGGCTTTTAGCATTGTCAATATATTGAATGCAAATTGGGTTGGAGTTTGGTTTTTGGGGTATAATTTAAACTGATTGGCATAATTCGAGACTGTTTGCTCTCCAGGCAACCAGCTACCTGTAGCTGGACCAATTGTTACTTGTTACATGTTATCTTATTGTGAACACTTGGTGCTGTCACAGCAAGCTTTTAACTCTCTTAAATGTACAGTACACCCACATCTCCATAATACGTCCCCCTTTAGAAAACAAAGGACCATCATAAAGGACACATGGCTTCATTTTTTTCTCTACTTTTGAATACATGACGTTAACGTGAAGGAAGCTTTAATATAAGTTTACTGTAACTACTTCCAATATACATACATATATATATATATATATATATATATATATATATATAAAGATTAAATAAATACAAATCTCATCTAAACTGTATGAGTTAAATACACGATAATGCATTTATGATTACATTCTTAAGACTCGCAACATGTACCATGTTTAAATTAAAATTCTGTAACATAAGACTTCAGTGAATTAGTCTCATGTTCTTGACTTTTAGTCGTTCTAAGAATGCAAGCAGATTGCGTTCGTTGTGCACAATTGTCTCCGACACATTGTTTATGTACCGTACATTGAAATGCATTAAAGCCAGTACCAAACTCAATCCTTCTTTTTTGACCTTGGGGTATTTCCTTTGGTGAGTATTTTTCTTCTTCGAAAAGTAATCAACTGGCATTTCAATCCCATTCTAATCTTTCTGTCGGAGTACATTTCCAACTCCTATTTCACTGGCATCGATGACTTTAAAAGTTTTTGGAACGTTTTGAATACCTAAAACTGGTTTGGTGGTTAAGATGGCTTTTTAATGTTTGATTTCCTTCTGGCATGGTTCTGTCCATCGAAATTTTGTATTCTTCTTCGGCAAATTAATTAACGGTGCCATTATACTGCTGATGTTTGGGACAAAATTCCAGTAGACTCCTTCAGTCATAAGAATCTAAGCAACTCTTTCAGCAACGTTGGTCGTGGCAATTCCTCAGTGGCCTTCGTCTCTGCATTCCATGGGGTCAACCATCCATGACCGATGTTATGCCCCAAGAAGATCACCTCTGTTTTCGTGAATACAATTACTTACGCTTATCACCACGATTGCTTCTCGTAGTTAGTCAAAGAGTTCTGCAACTGTAATATTTGATCTTTCTAGCAATTACTGAAGATCACTACATCGTCCAAATAGATTGCACAGTTTTTTTAACACACCAAAAAGTCAGTTCATGTGTCTTTGAAATGTGGCGGCCCGTTCTTCATTCCAAAGGCTATCACTTTATATTGATATACCCCATTTGGGGTTACAAACGCAAACATTTCTTTTGCCATCTCTGATAAAGTTACCTGCAAGTCACCATGCATTAAGTCCAATATGGTGAAGTAATTGGCTTATCCGACCTCCTCTGTACAGTCCTCCAATCTAGGAATTGGATTTTGACACAGTGTTGACCTTCCAATAATTCATGCAGAATCGTTAAGTCCCATCCAGTTTGGGAAGTTAGACGAGCGGTGAACTCCACTTGGTTCGATGACGTCCACGTAGGGCATGGCCTCTACCTCCATCTTGACATGTCTGGTTTTGAAAGGTTTAATCCGATAGGGTTGTTGTTATACCGGAGCAGTACGTGCAGTTCATATACAATCGCATTAGTCCTCATACTGCAGTAACACATCTTTTAAATGAATATTGTCCTCGTCAGACAGATAGCTTGCTAACCTATCCCACTCCCTAACAACTTCTTCCATTTTTAGTCTATTTTGAGACACATCAAAATCCACATCATCTGGATTTTATTTCGCACCATATGGGGCAGTAACTAACATCTGTTCGTCTAGTTCTTTCTCTCCACTATAATACGATTATGACATGTTCACATGGCATATCCGATTTCGTTTTCTATCTGGCATCTTTACTGCATAGCTCACCTGATTCAAAGTATTCTCAACTTGACAGGGACCACTAACCATGGCTTTGAAGGGGTCTCCTATCGCTTGTGACAGTATTAACATGCCGTCCCCTTGGTAACGTGTCCGAAACTCAGATCTTTTATCTGCAACCTGCTTCTTTCTATAATGGGCCCTCCTTACATGCTGTTTAGATAATCACCACACTACTGATTCTCTCCCCACTTTCGAAACATAATCAAAGTGTAAGATCTCTGACTTTGGTCTTGTCATTTTTTTTGTTTTATAAATTTGAAAAAGGGCTCTTCCCTCATGGTCGAATATTGTCTCAAAGGGAGTGAACTGGGTAGATTCGTTTGGTAATTTTCTAATTGCGAACTATAAGATTGGTATTTCTTTATCCCGCTCGTTCGAATATTCTTGACATTATCTTGCATGTCCGACACCACCTTTCAATGCAACCTGGGATTCAGTATGATACACAGTGGATTTAGATTAGATTACTTACAGTGTGTAAACAGGCCCTTCGGCCCAACAGGTCCACACTGCCCCGCCGAAGCGTAACCCACCCATACCCCTACATCTACATCTACCCCTTACCTAACACTACGGGCAATTTAGCATGGCCAATTCACCTGACCTGCACATCTTTGGACTGTGGGAGGAAATCGGAGCACCCGGAGGAAACCCATGCAGACACGGGGAGAACGTGCAAACTCCACACAGTCAGTCGCCTGAGGCGGGAATTGAACCCAGGTCTCCGGCGCTGCGAGGCAGCAGTGCTAACCACTGTGCCACCATGCTCTGAAGCTAAACTATCCATAATCTCCTTATACGATTTAGCAGTAATTTTTGACTTGGTTCAACTGAGCCTCTCTTCGTACCCCAAACCGTGTGGCCCATACAGTGTGAAGAAAACCACTAACGCCTCTCCCACCTCTTTTTGCCTTGACACTCCATCATGGAATTGCCTCTGCAAGTCTGATAAACACATCCATTATGGACAACATTTCCACTTCATTTCTTGGCAGGAGATCTGCACACTCAATTATAACCCGCGTGAAAGTTTCTTCAAATTTGGAATTTGGCAACAAAGTTGCTGGTTTATCCCCCTAAGGCTTACCTACCATTTGGCATGTATGACACGTACAGCAAAATCTAACTGCGTCGTCGTGCTTTCAAGGCCAATAGAAATGTTTTTTCACCTTCGTCTGAGTCTTTCGTGCCACAGGATGACCTCCTACAGCTCCACCCTTTGCTACCCTATCACATCCTGTCTCTATGCTGCTGGCAAAAACAAATAAATCTGGTCACCTCGGCCCATCTCTCTTCTGCATTAATCTGCCGTAGTCTCCATTTTCAACTGAGAATTCTATATTTTAGATAATAGCACTCTGCAATATTTTCTGCTTCCTTTTTAGAGAATACATCCAGATAGGCATTTTTATTGTCACGTCTTTCTGCTGTACGCCCCTTCGTCTTTCAGGACGAAACTCTTCTCTCCACCTGTTTGCCTGTTCGGGTTTTTCCTGCATTATTGCGTCAAACAGGCTATCTGCTAAGTGAACCTCAACTACTTCATTTTTCTCTTCGTGCTGTGACTTATGATACTGTGATCTGGTTAACACATAATCTGAGATATCACCAGGATCTTTCTGTTTTATCTCCTCTGTTTCCTGGCCTTCCTTAGACTTCCCCACAAAAAGGGGTGTCCCGGTCCGTCTGGATCCAGCATAATCCTTTCCAAGAACAAACTGAATTCCTGGAACTGGCACTCTGTCACCCACTCCCACTGTATATTCCCCAGTCTTAAGTTTGCACTCGGACCTCATCTGACTTTGTGGACTGGTACATTTCGACCCATCTATCCCACAAATTACCACACTCTCGAATAACAGTTCAGAAAGATATCATATTCTTTTATCTCTTACTATCAGCCACTGGTTAGATCTTGTATATTCCAAAATTATAACGGCTTGTCTTTCTCCCCCCATTTCTTTCTAAGTAAACTTTACCTAGACTCGCGATTTGTTTGTAAAGATCAGAATCTAACTCCATACCCAACCACTGCCCAGGATGTGCACTTGCCTGCAGTTCCTCAGCTCTTCTTGCTGTCTCCTTCAGTCCCTTCACTAATCCCGCCTGCCTTAGCTTCTGTAAAAAACATCTTATCCCACAATGCCTCTCTTTAACGAACGAAGCTGTGACTTTACATCGGCAACCTTCTGGCAGTAATAAACATCTTTTCACAGTCCCATTCTGAAACCATTGGCACTGTAATTTTCTTTGTCCCACTCTCTTAAAGTAAAAGATCTGGGGCGTTTCATCTCCTGTCCCCCTTTTTTTAATCCTGTGAACATTTCCTAACAGAGTTCTCTACTCTTGATTTCGGAGTGTAGGATCTCCCCTTCTCTCAACTTCTATCTCTGACAGGACGAAATTCTGGCCAGAAGCTTGTCTTATGCACCATCATTCCCTCATTTGCAGATTCTGCTGCCCTTTTGACTTCCGGAACTTTCTGTTCCTAAATGTGAATTCTGACCATCTCCAGCAGTGTGTTGTTTTAAAATCCTCCAGCAGAACAATCTCTTCGAGCCTCAACGGTCTTGTCTATTTTTTGAAGGATGTATTCATCTAACAAAATAACTTTGTTTAATTCTTTTGAATTCACATAAGTCTGACCTGGCTCCTTCTTTTTGTTTCTGAACCGCTGTCTATTAAGTCCTGGTACAAATACATAATCATGTAAGTTACCCTGTTTAAACTTTTCATCATCTCTTGAAAGCTCATCTGACAATGCAGCGACTAACTTACTGTCCCTGCCTACGATTTTAGTCTGAACTTGTTTAACCCACAAGTCATTGGACCACTGCATCTGCCTAGCCAATCTTTCAAATGAAATAAAGAAGGCATCAATACCTTTCTCAGCAAAATGTGGCAGAATATTGACATATTTATATAGATAACTACATTCTCTTTTAAATTCCATCCTGTTAATTTGACATTGCGGAGTAAATCGCAACTTTTCAACTTCAAATTCCCTCTGATTTAGCGAAGCCAGGAAATTTCCCTCTCCATCTGTTTTTCTCTCTCCTTCTGTCTTCTTTCTTCTATTTGTCTCTCTCTCTCTCTCTCATTGTTTATCTTACAATTCATTTTCCTCGTGTTAAATTGAAAGATTTTTTAAAACCTCTACTGCAGCTGTCTGTTTGAGTACTTCCCTTTCAGTTTTAGATTTTCTGTTGTCGTTGTTTCAACCCAAATCTAACTAATTTGCTAATTCGAAATGTTCGGCTTTTTTTCTTTTCCTTCTAAACAGTCTTGGCAAATTTAGGAATCATATTCAAACGACTTCCGCAATTGTAAGAGACATATCTCTTTTCTTTAATTTTATCAACGACAAATCCATGACAATTAACAAATTGTCTCACCTACGTCTTGTTCCAAGATTTGGACACCAAACTGCAAGTGCTTAAATCTGCTGGGATTTTTCGTACCCCCCAATCTCTTCAACTCAGTCGAGAGAAGTTTAAATCCAGAAGACGAGCCCCAAACTGTTCCAAAACGGGGTAAATTCTCCGGCTTAATTTAACCCAACAACACAGTAAAAATCTAACTCGTGCAGTGATCAGTGAATATTGGATAGGCCAAGAAATAGTTAAAGTAAAAAAACTACATTTCTTAAAGTATAAAAGAGAATCATTAACTGAAAACAATTTACAACTCCTTCCTCCAACTTACTTTTGACCTTCCCTTTCTACACTACCTGTCCGAAAAATCCACAGATTAGGATTTACAAAACAAAACTTGTTTTCTCAAAACCTACCAACTTCCTCTTTTTTCTCTCTATATTCCTGTCTTCTTTTCTTCTTCTTGGAGGTTCTGCTTCACAGGTTACTGCTCGGTAAAAGGACGTTTAATTCTTTGGGCAATTTACAGATGTCGTTGGTTTGGCAATTGTCCTCCCAACTTTTCAGTTTCTTTTCCCAGTTTTGTACCACTGAAGCATCCGACTGTGTCATTACCTTTTAATATTGCCAATATACTAAATTGAAACTGGATTCGAGATTGGTATTTTTGTGCAAGATCACAAGATGTGAAGGCTCAGTTAGGGCGCTTGAGGGTGAGGAAAGACCTAAAGAGTGAGCTGAGAAGAACTAGGAGGAGACACGGGACGTTGTTGGTGGAAGGGGACAGTGTAATTAAGGAATAAAAGAACGACAAGAGTACGATTACGGCCAATCAAAGATAGTAGTGGGAAGTTGTGTGTGGAGTAAAAGGAGATAGGGGAAGCACTAAATGAATATTTTTCGACAGTATTCACTCGAGAAAGCGACAATGTTGTCAAGGAGATTACTGAGATCAGGCGACGAGACTAGGTGTGATTGAGATTCACAAGGAAGAGGTATTAGAAATCCTGCAGAGTTTGAAAATAGCTAAGTTCCCTGGGCCAGATGGGAATTATCCGAGGATACTCTAGCAAGCCACAGAGGAGATTGCCGAGCCTTTTGCATTGATCTTCAAATCGTCATTGTCTACAGGAATAGTGCCAGAAGACTGGAGGATAGCAAATGTTATTCCACTGTTCAAGAAGGGAAGTAGAGACAATCCTGGTAATTATAGGCCCGTGAGCCTTGCTTCAGTTGTTGGTGTAGAAAGTGAGGACTGCAGTTGCTGGAGATCAGAGCTGAAAATGTGTGGCTGGAAAGCGCAGCAGGTCAGGCAGCATCCAACGGAGCAGGAGAATCGACGTTTCGGGCATCAGCCCGTCTTGAGGAATGAGGAAAGTGTGTCCAGCAGGCTAAGATAAAAGATAGGGAGGAGGGACTTGGGGGAGGGGCGTTGGGAATGCGATAGTTGGAGGGAGATCAAGGTGAGGGTGATAGGCCGGAGTGGGGTGGGGCGGAGACGTCAGGAAGAAGATTGCAGGTTAGGAACGCGGTGCTGAGTTCCAGGGATTTGACTGAGACAAGGTGGGGGGAGGTGAAATGTGGAAACTGGAGAAGTCTGAGTTTATCCCTTGTGGTTGGAAGGGTTAGATTAGATTACATTACAGCGTGGAGACAGGCCGTTCGGCCCAACAAGTCCACACCGACCCGCCGAAGGGCAACCCACCCATGCCCCTACATTTACCCCTTCCCTAACATTACGGGCAATTTAGCATGGCCAATTCACCTGACCTGCACATCTTTGGACTGTGGGAGGAAACCGGAGCACCCGGAGGAAAACCACGCAGACACGGGCAGAACGTGCATACTCCACACAGTCAGTCGCCTGAGGCGGGAAATGAACCCGGGTTCAGGCGCTGTGAGGCAGCAGTGCTAACCACTGTGCCACTGTGCCACCGTGCCGCCCAGGCGGAAGATGAGGCGCTCTTCCTCCAACCGTCGTGTTGCCACGGTCTGGCGATGGAGGAGTCCAAGGACCTGCATGTCCTTGTGGACTGGGAGGGGGAGTTGCACTGTTAGAGCTTCTGTGCAGAGGAGATAACCTGGGGTGCCCAGTGAGAGAGGGACTCAGTTGTTGGTTAAGTGTTGGAAAAGCTTACAAGAGATAGGATTTATGATCATCTAGAAAAGAATAATTTGATTAGGGATAGTCAGCAGGGTTTTGTGAAGGGCAGGGCGTGCCTCACAAATCTTACTGAGGTCTTTGAGAAGGTGACCAAAGAAGTCGATGAAAGTAAACCGGTTGATGTGGTGTATGTGGATTTCATCAAGGCGTTCGATTCAGATTCCCCTTATAAAATGTGGAGGAATGGGATTTTGGAAGATAGAGCAGTTTGGATCAGTAATTAGCTTGCTGAAAGAAGACAGAGGGTGGTGGTTGATGGGAAATGTTAATTCTGGAGTCTGGTTACCAGTGGTATACCGCAAGGGTCGGTTTTGGATCCACTGCTGCTCGTCATTTTTATAAACCACCTGGATGAGGGCATAGAAGGGTGAGTTAGTAAATTTGCAGACCACATTAAGGTCGGTGGAATTGTGGATAGTGACGAAGGATGTTGTAGGTTACAGAGAGACATGGATAAGTTGCAGAGCTGAACTGAGTGGTGGCAAAATGTGTTTAATCCGGAGAAGTGTGAGGTGATGCGCTTTGGTCGGAGTTTCCGGAAAGCAAAGTACTGGCCTAATGGTAAGATTCTTGGTAGTGTAGATGAGCAGAGAGATCTCGGTGTCCAGTTGCGGCTGGACTTGGTGTATTGTGTATAGTTCTAGTCACCGCATTTAAAGAAGGAGGCGGAAGCTTTGGAAAGGGTGCAGAGGAGATTTACTAGGATGTGGCCTGGTATAGAGGGAAGGTCTTACGAAAAACGGGACTTGAGGCTGTTTTCGTTAGAAAGAAAAAGGTTGAGCGTTGACTGAATAGAGACATATAAGATAATAAGTGGGTTAGATACGGTGGACAGAGAGAACCTTTTTTCAAGTATGGTGACAGTGAGCACGAGAAGGCATACATTGAGGGTGATAGATATAGGACAGATGTCAGAGGTAGTTTCTTTACTCAGAGAATAGTAAGGGCATGCAATGCTTTGCCTGCAACGGTAGTAGATTCACCGACTTTATGTCCATTTAAGTCGTAATTGGGCACGCATATGGACGTACATGGAATATTGTCGGTTCGGTGGGCTTCAGATTGGTATGACAGGTCGGCACAGCATCGGAGGCCGAAGGGCCTGTACTGCGCTGTAATTTTCTATAATGTTCAGTCATGTTCTATCAATAACAGTTACGTTTTAGAGTTACGGGAAAGGGGTTAACTGGTGCTGTTTGTTCACTTGACTGTGTTTGCTGTCAGTCCCAATGGAGCTTACTGTGACACTGGAGTGTTTTCTAACCTATTAATAACAGACTTCTTTCCATGAGATTTCGCTTTGTAGCAGCAGATGCATCACATCCATTACTAACAGTAATCAGTAGCTACAGATACAGAGAGAGCAGAGATCAAAATCTGAGAATACTAAACAGCAATGTTCCACCAATCAATCACATTCTGATAACAACAGCCTGGAATGTTCCAACATTGGTTCAGAATCAGAGAACATTAGACTGGAATTTTCCAACAATGAAACAGAACCTGAGAACAATGGACTGGATCATTCCAACTCTGTACAGGGATTTATCCGATGGCCTCTTCTGGTTTTCCTGGTCTTGGTCATCATTAGCAATGCAGATATATGGTGCACAAATGATTATTCAGGCAGGTTATTATCCCATCCTCGCTATTGTTGGTGTTCCTGGTAAGTCTCTCTATCTCTGCCCTTTAATCAATTACGTAAATCATGTGGATCTTCACTACTTTTTTATTATCTGTATAATGAAAATATTGTAAATATATGGTAAAGACAAAAACTATTTTATTTCGTTTCGTTATAAACTCCAGTCAATACGTCCAAATTTCAGACCCTGTCACAAACGTCTGAGAACAAGAGCGCGAGGACGCTTTTTGGCTTAAACTGATTTATGTATTGGTAATGTCTGCATCACCAAACCTGTCCATTACCTTTAAAATACACCCAGTCTCAACATCTGTGTTCCTGCTGTTGCTGAACAAAGCATTATTTACTCCTTGGTAAAGATCAGACTTTATAATTCCAGTTCTCTTCTGGCCAATGTTCCTGTTACAAATATTTCAAACACAAAAATGTTGTTGTCTCGAAAGTTATTTCACGGTGGGACACCCTGTCAGATTAGTAAAAGTAATGGCCAATGAACGTAATTCAGAGGCACAGGTTATTACACTAAAGACACTGTTTCAAATCCTATGACATCTGATCGCAGAACTTAAATTCAAATGATGAGAATCGAAATAAAAATCAGTTTCACAAACTGTCAATATCAAACCAGTAAAATTTTGTCAAATATACGTGCCTGCTTCACGGATGTCCTTTGCGAAATAAATCTAACATTTTTACTACGTTTGGATCAAGAACGATGTCAGATGCACCACAATGTGCTTGGCTCTCTAATACCTTTTGGAATGGTCACAGTCAGGGCAATTAAGTATGGTCATCAAATACTGTCCTTGTCAGTAATGCCGACATCGCATGAAAGATCAAAAATAAATGTTAAATCAAACAATGAAAGATAATGAGATCTGAAACAAAAAGAAACGAAGTGCTGTGGATACAGAGCACGTTTGGCAGCCTCTCTCTCTCTCTCGAGAAAAACAGAGTGAGCATTTTGAGAACATTCACCATGCATTAGATTTGAAAGCAGCTGAGGAATAGTATTACTTGCGTTGTTGGAGTGAGTTAAATATATGGAGAAATAGAGAGATAGAAAAAAAAAATCCAACAAAGCAATTGTTGATAATACACTGGCATGGAAATGAAAGGTCTGATTGAGCTGATATATTTGTCACCTTTTCTCATATTCTGTGTGTCATGCCCATATAGTTATACATCCAAGTCCGTGTTGTTATGTCGCCTCTGTCTCTCTTCCCTGAGTGTGGTCATCTTCTTTTATTCATTAATGGGACACGAATGATCGTGGCTGGACCAGCACATATTTCCCAGTTGCCCTTGAAAATGTGTTGCTAAGCTGCCTCCTTGAGCCTCTGCAGTCCACATGCTGTATGATGTCAGTGTTTATAACTGTTTGGTTTCCTTTATTTCAGCCCTTGTAGTGATATAACTGAGTGCTTGGCGCGACCACTTCAAACAGCGGTTGAGTGTCAATCACGTGCTTTGTGTTACATGTAGGCCAGAGCTGGTGAACACAACAGATTTCGATCCACGAAGGAAACAAATGGGCCAAGTGTCTTTTTTTCTTTTCTTTTAGTTTGCTTTTGAAATTGGCGATCTTTCATTAGGTTGTTAATTCCAAATGATTCGTTGTATTCAAGTCTCCATCGACAATAACAGTGTTGCTCTTATTGTGACTGGGGAACAGATAGTTATGCAGTTACATTGTCAGCTACCTCCATGGAGAGCCGAATTGGTAATATTTCCGGTCACTGGGACTATGCAGATATGAGAAGAACAGAGAGATCTTGGTGTTCATTCATGTACATAGATCCCTGAAAGTTGCCATGTAAATTCATAAGACTGCTGAGAAATCATACAGTGTGCTCACATTGATTGTTATAAGATCTAAGTTTCGGCGCCACAGCGTCAAGATACATCTAATGAAAACTCTTGTGCAGCAACATTTGCACCATTGTATACAGTTCTGGACATTGCATTATAGGATGAATGTGGAAACATTGGAAACTGTGCAGAGGAGATCGATTAGGATGTTGCATGGTTAGATTAGATCATATTCCCTGCAGAGTGGAAACAGGTCTTTTAGTCCAACAAGTCCACATCGACCCTCCTAAGAGCAAGCCAGACAGACCCATTCCCCGAACTAAACTACAGGAAATTTAGCATGGCCAATTCACAGAACCTGCACATTTCTGACTGTGGGAGGAAACCGGACATAACCCGCGCAGGCACAGGGAGAATGTGCAAACTCCACACAGACAGTCGCTCGAGGCTGGAATCGAACGTGCAAGCCTGGCGATGTGAGGCAGCAGTGGTAACCACTGAGCCGCCGTGTCTTATGTCTCCGGGGAATGGCTGAGGAACTTGATGTTTTTTGCCATTGTGAGAAGAAGGTTGAGAAGTGACTTAATTGAGACATGTAAGATAATCAGAGGGTTACACAACATGGACAGTGAGAGCCTTTTTTGTTCAGATAGTGATGGCGGCACGAGGAGACAGAGCTTTAAATCGAGGGGTCATAAATATAAGATACATGTGAGAGGTTGTCTCTTTACTTTCAGAGTCGTCGGGGCGTGGAACGCACTGCCTGAAACGGTAGTAATCTCACCGAGTTTAATGGCATTTAAATTTTCTTTGGACAGACATATGGATGAAAATGGCAAAAAGTAGGATAGGTAGACTTCACCTTGGTTGCAAAGGTGAGTGTAACATCGAGGGCCGAAGGGCCTGTAATGCTTTGTCATGTTCTACGTTCTATATGCAATGTAAAGGTTTACCAGTCAGTAATAGAAGTTGAGAAGAGGTAAGCATTTTCAACACTGAGTGGGTGTGCCATGTAGACGGATTTGACTCGTTCCTGTCATTTGAAAATCAGTGGGGGATATCTGAATGCTTTTCTCAGATTTGTGATCTCGGCTGCTGCAGTCATTCAGGCATACCTGAGGGTCTGGTGTCCCCACACTGGACAAGGTTATGGGGACAGCTTTTGCAATATATCTGGATCTGAGACGACATAGGGAGTAGCAGCATACTGCACTATCCTTTACGAAATTTTCATTAATGTTTCCCAATGATATATATTTTCCAGGTGCAGTGTAGCAAGCCAGTGTATTTCAACAATTAGGAGGTCACAGAGCTGTGAAACATCCCTCAGAATAGCCTGTAGTCTCACACTAGGGAGAGGGCTCTACTCAACATGCCCATCAACAGTTGAATTCTGGAAATTTCCAGGCAGGAATCTGTGTCATATACATGATATCATCGTGCCATGCTCTCGCGTATTCTCAGGTTGACAGAGGCTATTTCTGTCCATTGAATTGAATATGTTGTTTCTGTCTCTCCAGCGAAGCAGCAGAAAGGGATATTTTTTAAAAAAATTAGAGAACAGGATGATTGGTGGATGTGAGGAACTTCAAGGAATTATAAATATTAAAATTTAAGTACTGGAAAATCTCATTGCATCGAAGGTTGGTACGCTGCTCCACCAGATGGGTGATGAATTTAGAGATCGGCAGAGGTAGGGTGAAGAAATTGAGCTTGCTGAATAACACTTATCAGAGACAGCACAGACACGATGGGTCAATAGCCTCCTTCTGTGCTGTCAATACTTTTATTTTATGTGGGAGGTGAAAGGTCATTAAAACTCTGGATGATATAAGCGTCCTGCAGACTGGAAAGTAGCAGACTGCATTGTGGGGGAAAACAGAAAACCAACTGGTTGATAACTTGATGTCGCTTCTGAGGAAAATATTAGTTTTTGTTGTAATTAATGATAACGAGATCCTGGAAGAATATTGAAATGGTTTGGCACAGACAGCCTAGATTCAGGACTGGGAAATTATATTTGTGAAGCATACTGTACTTTACCGAAGATGTTGGTTGTGACATCGACAAATGAGAACCAGGAGGAAGGGGATATGTGAAATTTCAGAATATTTTTTTGAAATGGTAGCACACAGGTGAATGAACAAAGTAACCGTCATGGGTGAGGGGGAATACACTAAATGCATTGAGAATTGGACGATGGAGAGAATACAGAGAGTAGGTTAATGTTCTGCACTCAAAAACGCTAGTCGATGGTATCACATTTATCAGTGCTTGGATCAACACTATTGGTAATGCAATGAGGTGCTTTGAATGTGAGCAACAAATGCAGTGCTGTTCACTTTGTATGCATTAGAAGTTGAGAGGCTGGGAAGTGCTTTTGACGAAACGGACCTGGATGCCCTTGGTCGTAAGTAACTTACAGAATTAATGCAGTGCATCTATTAATCAGGACGGTAAGTGGTATATTGTCCTGCATTACAAAATGAATCAAGAGTGGGAGTAAAGACACCTTCCTAGAATTGTAAAGTGTTCTTGAGGTATACTCCGTGGATTCTGGACAGACTTTCTCTCCTTTATAAGTAATCATTTCCATTTCACATTAACACTGTAATGAAGTTTCAGCCGTCTCATCCCTGGGATGATAGAGTAGAGTGTGAAGGAAATAAGTGTGTAATCTGTAGCAGTGTGAGATAATAAGGGGTCTTTGCATTGAAACTTGAAGCTGATGGACTGACACTCATTATGTCCAGTGAATGACGCTGAGAAATACCTTTTTCCATATGATACATATTTCCCGATAGTTTATGTGTCTGTGTGGGAACCCCATGTTAGTTAAGAGAGAGCTTCAGGTCTGAGTGAACTCTCACTGTCTCAGTTGGTGCAACCCTGCGCTGAACAACACGTTGTTCACAAATCTGTCAGCTGGTCCAATGTCTTACTCCTGAAATAGTTAGTGAGTCTCATCAGCTTCTTATCTCCACAGAGAACAGTAGCCTGTATTCTTGGACATGGAATGTGCCTTCTTGAGACGTGGGACGAACCATCCACTGTCCCTCCTCACCGTCAGCAAGCTACGTTAACGTAACACTTGTGTACCAAAAGCAATGGAGTCAGGAGGAGCAACATGGAGCTGTCTGTCTTTGCAGTCTCTGCTTCACTGATTTGTCATATTGGGGCGTCGATAACATCCTCCTATTTAAGGGGGTTGAGGGGCTGAATGGCCACCTGCTGATGCCATGTAAGAAGCTCGTTTACCTAATTGGGTGTCCCTTGGTTTCTGTTTTACAGCTCAATATGTTGAATAGGCTTTTTGTCTTCCTCTCCAATCGGCACACACTCTCTTACATGCACACACACGCATGTGCATCCATCTGCGTATTTGTGTGGGGTGGTTGGGGGGATGGGGAGGTGTTCATATGTTTGTGCATATGTGCCCATATCTGTGTGTGTATTTTTGTGTGCATGTGTTATGTGTATTAGTGCCCATATCTATGTTTGTGCTTACCTCCGTCTACATGTCTGTGCAATGTTGTTTTCAGAGTCAAACCACTGAAATGGGAATCAAAGTTTCACTCCTACTCTCACTCTCTCTGTCCCTGTTGTGATCAGATCTAAACAATCTTACGCTCTGCTGGCCTTCCCACAATACTTCATGTGTGGCCTTTTATTTTTTCTCTCTCTGAGAAGACACCAGATGATGTGAATCATAACCTTGCACAATTTTTTTTTGGTTTTTAAGTAATATCTTTGGAAGCACACAGCAATTTCCTCCAATGGTGAGTGATGTCATTCCTGGGATATTACCACCACTATTCAGACTTTTTCAGAACTTTTCAATCATTTCTCACGTACTTTCCATGCGTTATTTAAAAATTGTAAGTTACGGAATAACTTAATCACATTTCCTGACAAAATTGTTCACTCGCAGCAGAGCATTTCCATTCTGACTGGCCCAATATTATTCGCAATCATCGCTAGGCCAAATTGTGGGTGTCGTTGTGCGTGAGTGTGGCTGTGTGTGAGTGCCGCTCTAAGTGTGTGAGAGAGTCTGTGTGCGTGTGAGAGGGATTATGTATGTGTGTCTGCGTATCTCTCTGTGTGTGCATCTGTGTGTGCTGTACCTGCGTGTGTGTGAGTGAGCGCTTGTGTATCTGTGAATTTGTTTGTGTCTCTGTTTGTGAGAGTTGGTGTGAGTTTGTCTGTGATTCTGTGCGTCTGTGGAACTGTATGCCTGTGTGAGTGTCTGCGTGTGTGCCTGTGTGTGCACGCGCTGTCACTTTGAATGTTGCTGTGACCTGCTGCTGACGATCTTTCCATCCCAGAGCGAATCCACGAAGGTTATCACCCGCTGGCACTTTTACTGCTGTACGGAGGGCAGAGGGAAATATTGCATCTGTAAGCGCCACAAAAAATGCCAGACCGGCGTCCACATACAGATAAGCACAGAGATAAATATGGGTACGCCGGTGCAGACATTTAAATTCAAACAAAAACAGCTACAAAAACAGTCGTACACAAACACAGACATACGCAGAAATTCACTGACACTTATACAGTCGAAGTGAATCTGCCAGTATGTCTTTTGGTCCTTGTTTGTTTTCTCTATTTTTCATTCGTTGTGACAGTGCTTGTCAGCATTAGTCTTGTTTATATGATTGCATTTGTCAGGATGGCAGTTGTCTTATGTATAGCGCGATGCTTGTTTATTTTCACATATGAAGATATGTGACAGATGACTATCAATGCAGAGCAGTATGAGGTGGTGCGTGTTGGTAAGAAGGACATTAAAAGACAATACAGAATAAACTCTCCTTTTCTGGACTGGGTGCTGGTGCAGAGGGTCCTGGTTGTATATGATCTCAGATTATTGAAAATGTTGGGAAAATGGGGAGGGCAGTAAATATCACAGATTAGTTTCAGTATCTGAACTGTTTGCTGGAGGAGGTGTAGGAGGCAGCGCCGTGCGAGCTTCCTGGGAGATGATGGAGACGATTTGTTTTAAACTTAAGCACCTGTCCACCGAGTCCGTGGGGATTCCATTAGTATCAGATCGACATAATATGGAGATGGCACCAGGGCCAAGGTTTCTAAGTTGTTCCGGGGAAAACAGAACTTTGAGACTTAAAATTGAGAATTGCCACAAAGTGAACATTGCTCCTTACTCTGGATTAGTGGAGCTGGAAGAGCACAGCAGTTCAGGCAGCATCCAAGGAACAGTAAAATCGACGTTTCGGGCAAAAGCCCTTCATCAGGATTAAAGGCAGAGAGTCTGAAGCGTGGAGAGGTAAGTTAGAGGAGGGTGGGTGTGGGGAGAAAGTAGCATAGAGCACAATAAGTGAGTAGGGGCGGGGGTGAAGGTGATAGGTTGGGGGCGGGAGAGGGTGGAGTGGGTAGGTGGAAAAGAAGATATGCAGGTAGGACAAGTCAGGACAAGTCATGGGGACAGTGATGAGCTGGAAGTTTGGAACTAGGGTGAGGTGGGGGAAGGGGAAATGAGGAAACTGTTGAAGTCCACATTGATGCCCTCAGGTTGAAGTGTTCCGAGGCGGAAGATGAGGCGTTTTTCCTCCAGGCGTCCGGTTGGGAGGGAGCGGCGGTTTAGGAGACCCAGGACCTCAATGTCCTCGGCAGAGTAGGAAGGGTAGTTGAAGTGTTGGGCCACAGGGTGGTGTAGTTGATTGGTGCGGATGTCCCGGAGGTGTTCCCTAAAGCGCTCTGCTAGGAGGGGTCCAGTCTTCCCAATGTAGAACAGACCAAATCGGGAGCAATGAATAGAATAGATGATATTAGTGGGTGTGCAGGTAAAACTTTGATGCATGTGGAAGGCTCTGTAGGACCTTGTATGGAGATGAGGGAGGAGTTGTGACCGTAGGTTTTGCAGTTCCTGCGGTGGCAGGGAAAGGTGCCAGGATGGGATGGTAGGTTGTAGGGGGACGTGGACCTGACCAGCAAGTCACGGAGGGAACCGTCTTTGCGGAAGGTGAAAAGGGGTGGGGAGGGAAATATATCCCTTGTGTTGGGGTCGTTTTGGAGGTGGCAGAAATATCGGCGAATGAGTTGGATTATGCAAAGGTTGGTCGGGTGGAAGGTGAGCACGAGGAGCGTTCTGTCCTTGTTACGATTGGAGTGTTGGGGTCTGAGGGCGGAGGTGCGGGATGTGGATGACATTAGTTGGAGGGCATCTTTAACCACGTGGGAAGGGAAATTGTGGTCTCTAAAGAAGGAGGCCATCTGGTGTGTTCTGTGGTGGAACTGATCCTCCTGGGAGCAGATACGGCGGAGGCAGAGGAATTAGGAATACGGGATGGCATTTTTGCAAGAGGTATGGTGGGAAGAGGTGTAATCCAGGTAGCTGTGGGTGTCGGTGTGTTTGTAACAAATGTCAGTGTCAAGTCGGCCGTCACCAATTGCTCCTCATTCGGTTGGTGGGTTGTGGATGTTTCAGAATCACCACACAAGGCATGCCAGTCCTCTCGGCCTCATTCCAGTGTACTGCCCACATGGCAGGGCAATGGGGAGGTCAGAGGCAATGGATAACGGTACTGCACCAACCAAATCGCCCCTTTCTCTCCTATGCCACATTGTTTCTCCTGGAATAGAACAAAGGGTGGTAGGGAGTGAGTGAGGGTGGGAGTGGGTGGCCCAATTGTTAGTGCTGAAATAGGTGGGAGGGACAATGGTGAAGAGTCCGGATGGAGTCAGTCCGCACTCTTCCATCCATGCAGTGTTATTAGTGTGGTGGATATCTTGGAAGGAAGAGAGAGAAGAGAGAGAGAGGGGCAAGGTGCTGAATGCAGTAGTGAGAGTGGTGGAGCATGACCTAGTCCGGGCGTAGGTGTTATATCAGATATACCATGAGTATGACGGAGCAGAGAGAATGCGATGACACTTATCCTGAGAGAGCGGGGAAGATTATCGACGCTTGTTCTGTATTGCAGGACATTGCTTCAGACTGCAGATACTGCACTGAGTTGGGTGGTGAGCTCACACGATGGTCGGTGGGTCTAATGGTATGGCGCCTCTCGGAAAAGAATAGTCCCGCTCTGTGTTAGCCCATCCAGAAGGACCTCCGCTCCTCTGTTGATAAATCTTGGTGTAATTACCCCTTATCTGGCCTGCTTGGTGCAAACTGTGCAGAGCAGCTCTGAACGGAGGATGTTAAACGGTGTGATCTTCGACCTTTTACAGATGGAACCAGTGCCATGAATCACAAAATGTCCTCGGGTATCCTGGCGCCGGTGAGTATCGCCTGCCACGATGCACATAAGAATCAGGCTGAAGTTGTGTGAGAGGGGCACCATGGGGTGGGTTAGGTAGTTAATGAGGTGATTTACAACAGGTCGCAGCAGGAAATAAGCTCGGCCTCTTGCAGAAAATCGCTCTGTCACATTCAATGAAAATGAAGCTCAGGCAAATAATTATTAGATTCAGCCCAACAAGTCGAAGATTCTGCTGACCCCACCCAAGGTTACAAAGCTGCGTGACAAATTCTCATTCAAAACTCTCCATCACCTGACTGCACACAGTATACCGTTCATCCACCTTCCTGGAAATATTGGCTCGTGTTGCAGGATGCTATCTGAATGTCTTCATTTCTGCACTGCGAATCCTGTGAACACATTGTTCATCGACATTGTCTCAGAATTCCCCCCTTTCTGTCTATATTCCAAACCCTTCACTTTAGTTTGTATTTAAACTGATGCCTCCGCCACCTCTCTCTGGCATTGACTTCCATACCCAAAGCAGACCTTGTTATGGCACAATGGAGATGTAAATCGATGCGAGCTGCACATCCTATCATTTCCAGCACGGACTGCAACTTTCCTCGCGCTGGACAGTGGATCTAACACAGCATTACTGAGCAATGCACTGGGGTGGTGTATACGGCTTCATATCCTGGGAGGATAACTGCTCCTGCTTTATAGATCACTTCGTAGATGTTCAGAAGAACATAACAACTAGGAGAGGAGTAGGCTATTCAGCTCTTAGGGCTTATGTTTTCGTGGACTCAGCTCCAATAACTCGCACTTCCACTGTAACATTGTATTCATTTATTGTTCAAAAACATATCAATCTGAGGTGTCAAAACGTTTACTGAACTGGCATCAACTCCTAATCTGGGAAGGAACTCCAGGGATTTGCACCCCTCTGGGAGAAATCATTCCTTCACAAGTCAATCCTCCAGCTGCTCCCTCGAAAGATGAGGCTATGCTTTCTTGTCGTACTTTCACTTGTCAGTGGAAATATTCCTTTCTTCTATTTTAACTGCTCCCTTTGTAATTTGGTAAGTTTCTGTAGGATCCTCGCTCATTCTTCTGAATTACCTGAATATAATCCCAGTCTGCTCTGTCTCTCCTCATCAAGAGAATCTCTCAACTCCTGAATCAATCAAATGGGTCTCTTCTGCACCCTCTTTAGTGCCAGTATATCCTCTCACAAGTGAGGAGAAGAAAACTGCACGCAGTACTCCACGTGTGGTCTTACCAGCACACTATACAGCTGCAACAAAACCTCCCTGCTATTAAACTCAATCCCTTTAGCAATGAAGGACGAAATTCCATTTCCTTTTACCTGTTGTCCTTGCAGAACAAATTTCGGTGATTTTTGCTCAAGAACATTTAGGTCCCTCTGCACAGCAGCATCCTGTAATTGTTTTACCATTCAACTGACAATCCTTTTTACGGTTACTCCTACCAAAATGGAGGACTTCATTTTTATTACCATTGTATTCCATCTGCAAAACCTTTGCCCACTCATTTAAAGTATCTATGTTCTTCTTCAAATTTTCACAGTCCTCTGCACACTTACTCTGCCACTCATCTCAGCGTCATTTGCAAACTTTGTCACACGACTTGTGAACCACAACTCCATATCATCTATATACATTGTGATTAATTGCGGTTCCCACACTGATTCCTGAGATAAACCATTAGTTACTGATTGCCAATCAGAATGGCACTCATTTATTCCCACTCTTTGCCTCATAATCGTCAAGCCATCCTCTGTCCATGCAAATACTTTACCAGTGACACCATGCATCTATATCACTCGCAGCAGAGGTTAAAAAAAAATCCCCATCTTTTGCATATTTCCCTTTTTAAACAGAGACGTCACATTGTTTTGTTTCCTAATCTGCTGGAAGAAACCCAAAGTACAGAGAGTTTTGGAAAATTACCGCCAGTGCACGTGGAACATCTCTCGCCATCTCCTTTCGCACCCTAGGATGCATTTCATCAGGGCCAGGAGACTTGTCTAATCTTAGATCTATTACCTTGCCCAACACTACCTCTTCCATTAAAATAATTAATTCCAGGTCCTCAACTACTGGCGTGTTATTAATGACAATCACTGAGAAGACCAATTCGGAATATTTGTCCAACGCCTCGCCCACTTCATCACATCCCATAACTAAGTAGTCCTTCTCATCTTCTAAATGACCAACGTTTATTTTAGCCGCTGTCTTTTCATTTAATATATTTCTAGAATCGTTAGCTATCTGTCTTCATATTCCGTGCTAGTTTTTCTTTCCTCATATACCTTATCGCGATTTTTTAGCTTGCTGTTGATCGCTAAAGGTTTCCCAATCGTCTATTTTCCGGATATTCTTGACCACTTTCGATGTCTTCTGTTGCAATTTGATAGCCGTCCTTATTTGCTTCAACATCGATTTCAATTCACCCCGTTTTGAACAGTACCTCCTTCGTCGCCATGCAGATATTATTCCTGTCTCATTACACTGGACCAGATCTCGCATAGATTGCTTCCTTGTCGTTTCCATTACATACTGTTCAAGAAAATTATCACGGGTAGACGCAACACTCTCTTCCTCAAAGTGACCCTGACCGAGCTGCTTCGACAGTCGACATGTAGATTAGCATCTCCCATGATAATTGCCATGTTATCAGCATTAGTTATTTCTTTTGTTTATTACCCGCCCTGATGTGATGTTCTGATTTTGTGACTTGCAGGCTACGCCTTTCAGTGACTTTTTCCTTCTTAGAATTTCTATGTTCTACCCAAATTTATACACCGTATTCTCCAGAGAACATATATCATCTCTCAGCACCGCCCTGTTGTCGTCCTTGAATATCAGAGGTGCACCAACTCCCTTATCTTCCTGCCTGCCCTTCCGAATAATCTTCTACCCCTGGATATTTAACTCCCAGTCGTGACCATCCTGCAACCATATCTCCACAGTGGCTACTAAATCATATTCATTCGTGATGATTTGTGCGGTTAACTTGTTCCAAATGCTACCAGAATTCAGGTAAATTGGCCTTCTGCTAGCTTGGATAACTTAAATATTTCTATCATCTTAAGAATACCTCCTGAGTTGCCCTTACTTTTTTACTTCCTTAATAGTCTGCCTTGAATTTAAACACCCCTGCACAATTGCTACTCTCCTGCTTATCTTTTCATTTTCCGTCATACTGTTTGTGTTTTCCTTTTCACTTCACACCAACTCACTCGTTTACAGTCCTCGTGACCATCTTATTTATCCTTTTTGCTGGAACAATGGTACCACATCGGTTCAAGTTGAAACATCTCAATCGATGCAGATCACTCTGTTCCAAAACTGATGCCAATTTCACATGAAATGGATCACTTCTTTCCCACACCACTGCCTTTGCCACGTCTTTATTCTCATAATATTCTTATCTCTATGCCAATTTGTACGTTTCTTGGGAAGTAAACCAGAGATTATATCCCTGAAGGACTTGTCCCGTTATTTTGTAACGAGTGCTCGATAAAATCCAAACAGGTTGCCCTTGCTGGCCTTGCTTATGTTGTTATTCTCAACATGGACCACAACAACTAGATCCTCCCCATTCTGTTGTAATAAACTTTAAAGCCTTTCTGAGGTGTCCTGCATTATACCACTGGGCAGGTAACACACCATTCAGGAATCCCGATACAGCTTGCAAAGTTTACGTACTATCTGCCCCCCAGTTACAGAATCCCTTATAGCTAAGACTTGGCTTTTTGCTGCCCTCTCTTGAATGACCTTCTGCACCATGTTGCCGTGGTCAGCTTGCTCATTCTTCCCAGTGCGCTTTCCGACATCCATTCAGTGATCAAACATCTCGTACCTGTGGGATAAGGTCAAAAGCTGAGGCTTCTCCATTCCTGAAATTAAGATACGATATCCGGCCTTTCATGCAATCACACCCTGCATTCCCTAATGACTAACTGATTTTGATACTTAATTTTCATGCAAAAACTGGTTCCACATCGGTTCAAGTGGAGACCGTCCCATCGAAGCAGATTCCCCAATTCCAAAACATATGCCATTGCCCCATGAAATAGAACCCCTTTTCCTACACCACTCGCTTATATACATGTTTAATTTTCTAATCTTCTTGTTCCTAAACCAGTTTGCATGTGTCTCGGACAGTAATCCGGAGTTTATAACCCGTAAGGACTTCTTCCTTAATTAGTTCCAACTGATTGATAATACCCAAACAGTTCCTCCTTCCGAGCTTTGTTATGTTATTTATTCCAAAGTGGACCACAGCAACTGGATCATCCGCCTGCCGCTCCAATATGGCTTGAACACTGTCAGAGACGTCTTGCACCCTGACGCCGGGCAGGCTACACACCTTTCGGCTCTCCTGATCCAAATTCCAAAGGATACTATCTGTCCCCCAATTAAAAATCCCCTATAACTGCTTCTTGCCATGTTTCCCCTCCTCTTGAATGGCCTTCTGCACCATGGTGGAGACAGTGAGAATTGCAGATGCTGGTCATCAAAGTTGAGATTGTGTTGCTGGAAAAGCAGAACACGTCCGGTAGCATCTGTGGAGCAGGAATTTCCTGTTCCTGGGATGCTGCCTGACCTGCTATACTTTTCCATCAAAACACTTTCACTTTTGCACCTTAATGCCGTAGTCAGCTGGCTCATCCTCTCTTTTAGCCCTTTCCCTTATCCACAAAGGGAGCAAGCATCTCATACCTGTGGATAAGGTCCAAAGCTGAGGCTCCTCCATTCCTGAACTCAGGGTCCCCATCGACCTCACTCACAATCGCAAGCTGTTGTCCCTGATCACGAACTGAATTTGAATTACTTAATCTGTCAGGTGTGACGATCTCCTGAAAAAAGCGCCAATGCAACTCTTCCCCTCCCGATGTGCTGCAGTGTTGGAAGATTTCCCGACCATCAACTCTCAGCTGACGTTCGTCCAGCAACCAACACTCAGTGCAGATATGTTCACTGTAATTCGATCAGTCAGCTCCCAAATCATACATCGAAATTACATCATCTACCTAGCCATCTCCACTTTATTACTTACATAATTAATATAAAGCATGAGTTTATTAATTGCTCATATTTCTGTGCTATGCTCGTCTTCAAATAATCAAAAAATTGATAAATGAGAAAAGAAAAAATAATTAAAGAATCACATGATAATAAAAAAGATATCGAAAAGATTTACCTTATCGAGACACAACAGTGTTTTTGGATCAAGGGGAAGGGCGGATGGGAGATGCTATACGTGTCGAGTCTCGGTTTCAGCCGTTAACTAATTATAGCAGTTCACTTACCTTCCTGGTAGACACCGGCCGTCGTTTTCACCGCTCTCGCTGCTGCTGCAAAATGAAACCCTGTCCACTGCACATCTCTCCAAACTGAACGATGCTGTGGCCACATTAAAAGAACAAGGCGCTGGTGTCGTCTGCAAAGCTCTCTTTACTGAACAGATACCTTGTCTGCCTTCAAAAAGTAAGACGCTAGTGTGGTCTGAATATATCCCCACGCGGGTCAGACGCTTTCGTCCGTGTTTATAAATCAATCAACTGGTGTGATCTGTGCTGCACCCATGTTGGGCAGATAGTCAGATGCTTGATGAACTCTGCGCAGCGTTTTATCCTGGACAGATTACTGAGTTGTACTGAGTCTGGTCTGCAGAATGCTACATAGTGAGCAGAAATACTCCTTAGTGAACAGATATCGTATCTAAACACATGCGAGTCTGGGCTGGATCTATGAGGTGGATTGAGTATCTGACGTAATTCTCGGTATAACTATTACACCTGCAGATCGGCCCATTTATCTGTTCAAGCCTGTACGTCTGCAACAAGTCGTCCAGTAATTAATTAACCGATTAAAACCTGAATATTTGTCCATCTGTTATGGACCAAAATAGACCCCCTCAAAATAGATGAAGAAGGTAGCCTCGGCACCAACGTTTACTTCTTTTGAATGTAAATGTGAGATGCTGTGTTTCAGATAGAATTGGCTTGGTCAAACTATTCGACTTTAAGCAAAGCACAATTTATTCAAATACTGTAGATAAATTCAGCAAATGTTAGAGAAAATTTGAATAACCTAATCCTATTGGAAAACTTTGCAGTTTTCGTCATAACCTTACTTTAATAGGTTAGTAAAGTACTGAACAGCAACTGGTCTATTATGGTAACATCAAATAAGCATACATTTGTCAAAAAGCAAAGTAAGAAAACATATATACATTTCTCCAATCCAGGAGGAAAGAACATCAAAAGACAATTGTGAGGGAAATCTCACAGAGACAGTGCGGCTGGACGGAGAGATGTATTGCCTTGCAAACCTGATGAGACCCCAGCAATAATTGGTAAAAGTTAAAATTAAGAATCCAGGTTCTGAGAGTTTGACGATCACTCCACTGAAGCAGATCACCATTCCACAATACCCACAAGGAACGGACGATACCCACACCGTGTACGCCCTCCAGAAGGCTTTCAAAATTACCTACGCCCACTCAAGCCGTTAATCATGGTCGGATAAAGTTTCAACTAAAACATCAAAAAACATAAAAGGATGCAACAGGCCTGGTGGTCAGAGGCAGAGAGCCTCGGGAGCCCAGCAGTTCCTGCTCTACCAAAAAAAACAGTTGAATCACCCAGGTCGTGAAGAGGAAGCATACATACTCATCCCTCACCTTTAACTTTACGATTGGAGATGTGCCATTATCCTAAATGTCAACGATATCAAGATTACAACTGGACCAAGTAGGATTGTGAGACATAATGGCTGTCGTGAAATGGTTTAAATTGACTTGTTCACATTAACTGTGATTGATGTCAGTCTCCGTGGACGTTAACTGTGCCAGTGGAAGCCTTCCCTTTCTGTTTGTAAGGGGTTTCCTTCAAGCTGTTATCCAATGCTCTCAGCGGCAGCGTCATCCTCAAAACGATTGATCTCAGCAGCCACAGGGAGATGGAGAGGAAGACATTCATTGGACAACAGATTGGAATGATTCAGCAGTGGATCAGAATCTGAGAACGTTAGACTCGAATTTTCCTACAATTGTTTAGCATCTGAGACCTTTAAACTGAAATGTTCCAACAGTCGATCAAAATCTGAAAATATTTGACTGGAGAGTTACAACAATCGAGCAGAATCTGAGAACCTTTGATCTGAGTTGTCCAGAAATGGATCAGAAACTGAGAACAGTCGACTGGACTTGTCTAACAATGGATCAGAATTTGAGACCATTAGGCTGGAATGTTCCAACAATGGACAGGAGTATATCATTGGGTCTTTAATGTTTTTCTCTGGTTTGGAAGTTTTCAGAATTCCAGATTGAAGCTGTACTAACCATTGTTCAGGCTGGATTGTTATCCCGTCCTCACTAATGATTGGGTTCCTGGTGAGCCTATCGCTCTCAGTTCTATAAACGATGGTTAAGGTTATTGCTATTTCGGTTATTTGAATTTATCAAATACATAAACTGTTATCTTCAGTTTCAGTCACAAACTCCAGTTCATTTCCATGATTTACAGACTCTCACTCATAAATATCTCAGGAGGAGAAAGACTGCTCAGACCCTTTTAGACTGAACCGATTTGTGTCTCCGTATTTTCACTGTCATCAACCCTGCTGATATCCACATCAATAATATCCCCAATCTGCAGCTCTGTTTCAGTACTGTTGCTGAATTAACCATCATAAAACACTTCGTTAACTTCAGATTTTAGAGCTCCCGTTCCCTTCTGATCATTCTTCTGGTTACAAATATATTGACAACAAAGTTGCTCTTGCCTTCACAGTTATTTCACAATATGGACTCGGAATCAGAGTACTCCTGTCACTAGGCATGTACTCCAGATGCACAAGTTAAGACTCTAAAGGCATTACGTCAAATTCTCCCACTGCCGATGATAGAACTTCAATTTGAATGACAAAAATTGGATTGAAACCTAATTTTACTAATCATAAAATAGATCATCAGGGTATCTATTATTATTTCACTGATAGCCTTTGATAAAGAAACTGAACATTATTGCCCAGTCTGCACTAAGTCTAACTTCAGGCACACAACAATATATTTCAGTCCATATTGTCTTGAAGTATGGCTTCACAGTCAAGAGCAATTAGGATGGGCGACAAATGCTCTCCTTGCCAGTGATGCTGTCAAGCCCTGAAACAACAACATCAAAGGTGAAATAATCCAAGGAACTGCAGATGCTGGAGATCTGAAATAAATTTCTACAGCATTTGGAAGATTTGGAGGATCTCAGCAGGTATGGCAGCCTCTGTCAGACTAAAACAGATAACGTTTCAAGTCCAGTGACCCCACATCATAACTGCAAGGAACTTGGAAATATTATTTTTTATGCTGGTATCAGGGATGGTTGAGTTGGAGGCTGGAGTGGGGATGGAAGCTTTGAAATGAATGGATGGAGAAATGGCCAGCAAAAGAGAGAGAGAGAGAGAAAGGAAAAGCAAGCAAGGGGATTGCGAATGATGAACTGAAAGGAAAAGAAATGAAAAGTTATGCTCACATTTCCCGTTGTACATATTCCTGGATTTCACGTCCATTTAAGTATGACCTTGTTTTATGTGAGTTATGATTCCACTCTGTCTTCTACAGTGTAGTGACTAAATACATCGGCAATACTGGTGCTGCCATTATAGTTGCTGAGATGCAGAGAAATGTAATATTACAATTTCAACTCCTTCGTTGGAGAGAGGATTTCTCACTGTTGGACAGTGCAGTGACACAATTGCTTTTGCAACCAAGAAAAGCTGAGGAGAGGGAGGTGATTTAAACACTGACTGGGTGCAACGTGTGTGGGGATTTGACCTTATATCTTTGAAAAGTCAATCGAGGCTCTTTGGACGCCTTCCTCGGGTTTGTATTGTCAGCTGCTGCGATCATTTAGGGAAACCCGAGGGTCTGATGACCCCACTTTGGACACTGCATTGACAGTGTTTGGGTGCATGGTAAACAAATGGAGCTGAGAGAACACAGAGTGGAAACTCTGTGCAAAAGGTGGGGAAGTTGACAGTTCTTTCCTCGCTGTCATGTCCATTTACAATTTTCGAAGCTGGACCGATTTCAGGTGTAAAACGTGAAAGAATATTTTGTTCGAAAACGAGATGATCATTGAACTGTGTCCCCTGCTTTAGGAGAACCTGTGGTCACACATCAGGGACAGGACTGTGCGGCACACACCGTGAAGTGAGTTGAATTGATTCTGATACTTCCCAGGCAGGGGTGGGGTGACACATCCGTCATCTCCCGAGGGCAGTCATTCGATGTATTCACAAGCTGACAGAAGCCATCTGCCCTTTTAGGGCGATAATTTGTTTCTATCTCCGTGAAGGAAGGTACAGAAGCTAACTTGCAAAAATACTAGGGAACATGGGGACTGGTGAAAATCAGGAACTGCAGGAAAGTGGAATTAATGAAGAGTATGCTTTTCAGAATCTAATTGAATTGAAGCTTGGCATGTTGTTGCATCTGATAATCTATACCCCATGGTATTGAAAAGGTTGCAATAAAACTTGTGAATAATTGCTGATTAATCTTCAAATCATTCAGTTTCTGGAAAGGGTCCGGCAGACTAAAAGCAGCTATTGTGAAACTAAGTAATTAAAACAGAAAACAGAAAACTAAATAACTTCGATGTGAGAAAAAGATTGGAACATTTCGTAATGGATTTGACGACGAAACATTTGGAGAATAATGATATGATTTGTTTCAGTTGGTCTAGATTCAGCAAATGGAAATGATTCTTTGCAGAACCTGACTTGGCGGGTTGTCTATTGTGACATCAACAATTGAGAAAAAAGTGAGAGTGAAGTATTTGAATTTTCAGAAGAAGTTACACATGGTTGTATGCAGGTGAGTGGAGAATGTTCGAGTCCATGGGGAGCGCCGCATTGGATTTTTACCACATGAAATGTAAACTGGATACTCGAGTAGTGTTCTCCTTTGGACTGTAGGCATCCAGAGTAATCAGAAGGATCAATGCTTCTGCAATAGCTGTTCGCAAAGTGTAAAAATAATTCTTATGTGAACAAAAGAAACAATTCTCATTCATGTTTATGAAATGGCGAGAGGCTGGGAAGTGGAGTTGTTGAAAAGGACCTGTATGACATTGGTATAAGTCACTAACAGAATTAATACTGGGCAGTAAGTAATTATAACTGTAAATGATATACTCTCTTTCATGCAAAATGATTGAGGTAGTAGAGCAAATGTATCTTTCTCAAAGGTCGTGTTTTATTGAGAGAATATTTGTGATGTTGTGTCCAGACTGAGACACATAATAAATAATGATCTCCATGTCACCGAGAAAGCACAAAGGTGTTTCACCAGACCAAACCCTTGCATCATGTTACTATAAGGAAAGAATGTGTTAACTATGTGTCTAATATGTTGCACTGTGAGAGAATAATTTATGGACACACTCTCATTTTGTCTCAAACAGCCATTGATAAGGTGTCAAGTTCCATAGGATGCTCGATTCCCTTTAGTTTATGTGCCTATGCAGAGACCTCATGTCGATTGACAGAGAGGTACGGGCTCTGAAGGAATTCTGATCACTTTAATTAGCAGTTACTGTTTGACCATGCAATCAACGTTACGTTGGTCACAACCCTGTCAGCAGCCATAATACCTTCATTCTGAAACAGTTAGACGCTCCCCACAAGCTTCTGACTTCCAGAGAGAAAATAGGTGTGCACTCTTGGAGATGTAAGATTCCTTTAAGACTTACTAAAACAAATTGGCTTCATTCCCACTGCCAGAAAACCATGCGAAAATAATATGTACACACTATTCCTAATGAAGATACGTGGAAAAACATGAAGCAGGCTATCTAGGGAGTTCCTGCTCCATTTGGTTGTGATGTTGGAGCATCTCTGACACCTTCGTGTTCCTGTGTTACTGACATGAGACGCTGAATGACCTCTCCCTGTTCCTTTATAACTAATTCCAGGTGTGAAATGTTCTCTTTCTGATTCCGTGTAAGTGACGTGAGGATGAGCAGACTTTTTGTTTTCCAATGTAACAGGCCTGTGGGACTTAATGAGCTGTCCCTCTTCTTGTCCAATAGTATTGATGGACTGCATGACTTCTCCGTGTTATAGTGAACCCAGATTGAGGTACTGAAAGATCTCCTACATTTACTGTAAAAATGTGCAGCGGTAACATGATTGTTACCAACATTTTAACAGCACAAGCCTGAATGATGTCAAGGTCAGAATACAATTATTATCCTCTGAGTAGACGGAACGCAGTAGAATAATTTTCCACATTGATATGGAGATGTCAGAGCTGGAACTGGAATGAACCAGTTTCCCCGGGACACGGCTTGCTGTGCAGCAAAGGTCTTCAATCCTTTGGACACAAACTGCATCAGGAGCAGCGGTGTGACAAGTTGTTTCAAATATTGTGTAATCTTCAGTGACCGACCGCCGACTTCTGATCCGTGTGAACCCACTCGTGAGAATGGCGTGCTTCCACACTACAGGAATTCCCCGATTACACACTGGAGATTCTTGGGGCCGAGGAAGAAAGCCAGATGATCACCTGCACTGATGTCCCACGGCTGAGGCGATTAATGATCACCAATGATAAACATTTTCTCTTGTGCTCTGAATGAATCCAGACAGTGGATACTTCACAACCGATTCGCATGAAATGCAATTTTGCTCAGATTCCTTGGTATCATCGTCAGTTAAATATGGCCTTTATATCAGAGCCAGTCGGTCTTACCTCGGCCCTTTTATTAACTTGTATTTGCCTGTTAATTAGTCGTGAGGAGGAAGCTCTTATGTTACAGGAAGATATAGAGGGAACGGTCAGATAGGTAGGTCAATAGCAGTTGGAATGTAACACTGATAAATATGAGGTGATTTTCTTCGGAAGAAAACACGAGACAGGGGAGTACTTGATGAATACCAACACACGAGGAAGCTCAGAGAATGCTTCCCACAGATCCCTGAATGAAGGTCATTTTCCCGAAATGTCGATTTTCCTGCTCCTCGGATGCTGCCTGACCTGCTGTGCTATTGCAGCACCACTCTAAACTAAACTCTGGTTTCCAGCATCATCAGTCCTCACATCTGCCGAGGGTAATAGGAAGAAGTCACACGCGACTGTAGGCAGCCATTATTCATCGAGTCACAGATTTTAAGAGGTGTACAGGACATTTTTTTTCGACCAGGTATTCTTTAATAAATGTCAATCATTTGGTTAAAAAAATCAATTGTAATATCCAAGTCTGCTGATGGCACGAAAACGTTATGGCTTATGACTGGGTGAGGGAAATGTAAAAAAGTTCCAAGTTGTTGGAGAGAAGTGGGGACAATGGATACATACATAACTGATAAAGATCAATGTGAGTACATGTGATGTTGTGAACTCTTGGGGAGCGGGGAATAGAGGACTACAGCCTATCAACTGAAAAGGGATTGTTTGCAAAATGTCGATCTATAAAGTGACTGATGCTCCTTCATTTTGTTTCTCTCTGTGCAGACCTCCGAGGTCCGTGCAGGGCAGTGGTACTGAAGCCAGGAGTCAATAGTGGGAATAACATTGACACGCTAACCAAACTACATCGACGCACTAAGTGGGTAGCTATAACATTGAAAAGGATATGGACGTTCGTGGATACCAGTTACTGAAAACATTATTGCAGGAACACAAAGGAGTTAGGAAGATAAATGGTGTGATAACCTTCATAATAAGGGGATTTGAGAACAGGAAGAAGGGTGTCTTATTGTAGCTGTACAGGGTCTTGGTGAGACCTCATCTGGAACATTGTGCAGTGTTGTGTGAAGTTTTGGTCTCCGTACCTAATAAAGGACGAACTTGACATTAAGGGAGTGCAGCAAAGGATGACCAACTGACATCTGGCAGACAGGCTTGTTGTGGGAGCAGAGGTTTAGCCAGTATTCCATGATGTACAGGAAAATGAGTTTAGATCTCAGTGAAATATAAAGACAAACTCAGACAGGGTGAGACAGATTGGAAGCAGGGATGATAAGCCCGTTGCCTGTGACGCCTGAAACAATGGGCCACATTATTAGGTCCAGGCAGACCAATCTGCATTGAAATGAGAGTGAATGTCTGCATTCAGAGACTGGTGCAGCTGCGAAAATCTCTGCAACGTTCGTGAATAAATTAAAATAAGGATTTCTGGACACAGCAGGTCTGGGGGAGAGCAGGAATACACTGTGGAGATAGAGGAGCCGCGGTCATTATATTGGGTTTGGTCGAAAAGGTGGCTTTTGCAGGCTCTATGGGCCTGTGTTTCCCGGTCCCTTTTACGGTACACATATGGTGCTGGGGGTCCTGTCCAGTATTATCCTTTAAGACCTCGAACAGTTTGCTACAATTTAGTGTCTTGCTTGGCCGTTTCCGAGAACATTCAAGATTTGATCACATGTCTATGTGTCTGAATTCACTTTTAGGCCAGACTAGGAAAGCATGGGGAATATGCTTCCTCGAAGTAATTTGGTGAAGCAAATTAGTGTTTAATCGATATTGGGCTCAGGATCACTGTTAGTGACGTTAGATTTTAGATCTGAAAAAGTATGTTGCTGGAAATCTCGATATTACAGAAATGATTTTTAACTTCTACAAGTAAACAGACCATTACCCTCGCCTGGATTAGTAATCCACTGATATTTCCACTGGATTAGTAATCCAGTGACATTACCACTGGATTAGTATTGGGTGACATTTCCACTGGATTAGTAATCCAGTGACATTAACACTACAGTGCCATATCCACATGGGGACCTATCAGAAACCATAGTGAGCCAGTTATTTCTGTACTACTTGATGCTCTGTCAAAAAGTCCTCCCACCAGTTTGACTATCGTGATGAGACAGAGCGTGTGGTAAATGGTCAGAATACAATTATTATCTTCTGAGTGGATGGAACGTCGTAGAATAATTTTCCACATTGATATGGAGATGTCAGAGCAGGAACTGGAATGAACCTGTTTCCCCGGGACACGGCTTGCTGTGCAGCACAGGTCTTCAGTCCTATTGCTGGAATGGTGACAGGGCCCATTACGTTTATTATATCTACTGTGTTCAGCTGTTTCTTCATGCCACGTGCAGCGAGTCGAATTCGTTGAAATTTGATAGCTGTGGTTAGGTGGGCATCATGGCGAGGGTGAATTCAATCATCAACTCAACATTTCTGACTGCGGATGGCGCAGATGCTACATCCTCGTATTTTACACTGTTAAGCAGGGCTGCTATTTTATTTTGGATAGGGTTATTTGTGGAGCCATCTCCTTCAATAATTTTTTAAATAGTTTATTGACACTTATGACTGAATGTGGCAGGACTGCACAGCTTAGATCTGATGTATTTGATTTGGTATCAATCATTCGCTCTCTATCAGGTGTTCATCCTGCGATTTGGAGGGGAACCAGTTAAGTGCAATAGTTATATCGGATTGTCATCAGTTTTATGCACACGTGGTTCTGACCCTGGCATTTTCACCCATACTCGTCACTGAACGATAGATCGTCTGCATGGTAATGGTAGACTGAGGGATTATCCCGTACAAAAAGTTACAGATTGTAGTTGAATATAATTCTGCTTCTGCCCTGCTGTTGTGTACAGCACCACATCAATATCAGGAACACTCTGTTCACGAAAGTTCGGGAGCTAGATTATTGAAATATTAACAAATAATTTTCGTCCTGGAACTGAATTGAGGTCAGTGAATAATTAGTGATGTAAGAAAAATTATAGAGTCATAGATTCCTGGAGTCATGCAATATACAAGCAGATCCTTCGGCCCAAATAGTCCATACTTACCAGGTTTCCTGAACTGTATATGTCCTTTTGCGCATAACCCTTCAAACCCTTTCTTTTTTTGTCCGAATCCAGGAGTCATATAAATTTTGGGATTGTACGCCCCTCTCCCAACTGCTCTGACAGCTTGAATTTCTGCCCTCTGTTTTTGGACTCCCCCACCCTGACGAAACATCTTTGTCAATTCATCGTCTCCAAACCCCGAATCATTTTATAGACCTCAGCCTCCGACGCAAAGTGAACAAAATCCCAGCCTATCTGTATAACTCAAAACGTCAAGGTTTCGTACATCATTTTAAATATTTTTCTACCCTTTGCACTTCATAATATCCGCCATGTAGCAGGGCGACTGGAATTGTGCTCCATTCTCCAAAAGTGGCCTTAGCTTTCTACTGCACAGCCACAACATAATGTACCAACTCCGATACTCAATGCTCTGCCCGATGAAGGTAAGCATTCGTCACACTTTCTTCACTTCCCATGTTCACCTACCTCTCCACTTTCGATGAACTATCTCCCTGCACCCTTGTGTGTCTGTGTACGACAACAATCCCCAGGCCCTTACCATTAAGTGTGTAAGTTTTGCCCTGGTTTGACGAACAATATGCAACACTTCAGACAAAGCTTCATCTGCCATTCCTTGGCCCACTGACCCAGTTGATCAAAGTCTCATTGTTCTATTAAATTACCCTCTCACCATCCTCAATATCACCATTTCTTGTTTTTGTCTGTAAACGTATTACTCATGGTTCCCATATTCTGATCCAAAACAACAGACTGCTCCCTGTGTCGCACCTTTGGGCACAGGCGACAAATTAGAACAGTAAATCTCTCCAAATAGCCTCTGTCTTCTACGGTCACGCCATTTTTCTATCTAATTAGCTAGCTCTCCCTCGCTTATCTGTCATATAACTTATTTACCGGGCTACCATGCAGAATTTTGTTGAGCCTCAGTAAGGTCCACGTGAATACGGGGAAGGGAAATAGGTCTGGGAGATTTATTCTTTGGAGGGTCAGTATGGACTTGTTGGGCCGAAGGGCCTGTTTCCACACTGTAGGGAACCTGATTATAACGTATACTACTTCACCTTCATCTATGTTCTTGGTCAGCTGTTGGAAAGCTTCAAATACATTTGTGCGATTAGTTTTCTCCATACACAAAGTCATGTTGACTGTCCAAAATTCGACCTGGCCTTTCCGAATGTATATAAATCCTGGATCTCAGAATCTCCTCAACAGAGTGAGCCACTAATGACATCGGAGTCTCCGCTCTGCAGTTTCTTGCCTGTTCCTTGCAGCCTTTTTTAAAAAAAATGATGCCATTAGTTTATCTGACGTCCAGGCCTCCAGCCCCTCGCTCGTGGCTACCAATGGCACGAATAAAAACTCGAAGAACCGCAAATGTTGTAAATTAGAAACAAAAACAGAAGTTTTGGCGGAAAGTTTGGCAGCTCTGAGAGTAAATGTGCAGAGAAATCAGATTTATTGTTTCAGATTCAGTGACGCTTCCTCAGAGCACTGTGGGATGAAACAAACATCTCAGCGAGGGGAGTCGCATTTTCGACACCAGCTCCCTGCAAAAAACTTGGATGCACTTGAACAGGCCCTGGGTATTCAACTGCAGTTATGCATTTTCAGACTTCCAGCAATTCATCTTCTCTAATACGGTCACATTACTCCATGCATTTATTTCCCTGAATTCCCTCGCTTTCATGTCGTTCGCCATAGTAAATACTGACGCGATATATTTGTGTAATATCTCACACATCGAGCAGGCTGGAAGGCGCCGGAGAGAGTGAGGTCAAGTCTTTGTGAAGAGTGTGAACCCAGCATGACCAAACACTTACGCACTGTGTTGTTGAGCTGTTAACTGTGTTTCTGTGACTTTTTCCAACTTTAAATTAAGGTCTACAATGTTTTACATTTTAACATTTTTCTGTTTCGTATCAAGGATCTGCCCCTGTGGGATAGGGTACCTTTGGTGATCTGTAAACTTTTCATCGCACTCCTGTGAGTACATGTGATGGTAAAGGCGATCAACCTAAATCATCTCTGGTGATTCCACACTTAGATTGCTGTTTGATTTTTAAGGGGCTCTATGTTCTCCCTAGTTTCTCTCTTACACGTAATATACTTGGAGAATCTCTTGTCATTCTCCATTACCTTATCAAACAAAATTATCTTCTGCCCCCTTTTCCCATCCTGATTACCCTAGTAAATTTACACCTATATGCAGTATCCTCAAGGGATACATTTGATCGCAGCTGTCCATACCTGAGATAAACTTTCTTCTTTATTCTTGACCAGAGGCTCAGAATCCCCTGTCATGTACTGTTCCCGACTCCTGCAAGCATTCCCCTTTACACTAACAGGAACATGCTGCCCCTGAACGCTCATTATCACGCTTCTGAAAGGCACCTACTTGCAAGGCGTCCCTCTATCTGCCAACTATTTCTCCCAAATCATCTTTTGAAAGATCCTGCCCAAAGCCATTAAAATTGCCCATTTTATAACGTTAACTTGTGGACCAGGCCAATCCTTACTCGGGACTATTTTCAAACTAAGAGAATTACAATTACTGGCCTCAAAGTTTTCTCACACTTACATCTCAGTCTGTTCAAAAGCTCTGTAAATGTTGTCACAAGCCCTCAGATGATCGGAAGGAAGTCTATGCAGAGTCGACAGGATGGTGCTTCCTGTTCCCTTTTCTGCTGCGGAGGCTGGTGCCAGGTGTTCTGTCCGGTTTTATCCCTTAAGATCACGGAGCAGTTTGTTACATTTGGGAGTCTTCTTTGGTCGTTTTAGAGACCATTGCAGAGCGTATCCTATGTCTGTGTGTCTGGAGATCTACTTTCTGAAAGGACATACGTGAAGGAAATTGGTGTTTACAATCGACATTGGTTTCACGGTCAATATTACTGCCACCAGATTTTCAATCTCGATATTTTATTTATAATTTATTCTTGATTTAATTATTTTTAACCTCCACCAGCTGCCAGAGCATTAGCCTGTTCTGGATTAGTAATCCAGTGGCATTGTGACAAAAACACCATCTTCATATCGGGACCTGTCAGAAACTACACTGAGCAGATTATTTCTGAGCTGTGATATCACGTGCAGCGAAAAGAAATGTTTGAAGACTGGCATCCGTGATTCCGTGGTCATCATGACGATGATGAGGTGGCACACTGACTCAAAACATCTGGCTGAGGGTGCTGAAGATACTACATCCCTGTCTTTTCCACTGATGTGCAGGGATGTTCAAGGATTTAGGATGGGGATATTTGCAGAGCACTCTCCTCAAATGAACTGTTTAACCGTCCATCACCAATTCGAGGACCGATATACCTGCACCCCTGGGTCTATCCAATCAACAACAATCCCTCTCCTCTTCCGTTAACTGTGTAAATCCTGCCCTGGTTTCTTTAACAAAATGTAACACCTCGTATTTATCTGCATGAAGTTCTATCTGCCCTTCCTCATCTACTGGCCCAGTTGATCAAGATCATATTGTCCTTTTAAATGACTTTCTTTACTGTCCTCTATAAAAGCAATTTCGGTATCGACCGCACACAGACTATCCATGCTCCGTATATTGTCATCCAAACCATTTCTGAAGAATAACAAACAGCAGCAGGGTGGCCCTTGTGAAAAGCCACTGGTCACAGGCCACCAGTTAGAACAACAAATACCTCTCAGCACACTTTGTATCTTATTGTCAAGCCAATTTTGTGTCTAATTGGCTCTCTCTCCGTGATCCCTGTCCGATCTCGCCTTACTGACCATACTAACATGAATCTTTTTCGGCTTCACTAAGGTCTATGTAGACAACTCATGCTGCTTTACCTTTATCGATCGTCTTGGTGACGTCTTGAAAACTTTCACTCAAAGTTGTTCCTCCAAACAAAGACGTGCTGACTATCCGTAATCTGACCTGCCTTTCCAAATGCATGCAAATCCTATCTATCAGAATCTCCTTCAACACGTCCCTACCCCTGACATCAGAGTCACCTTTATGTCGATCCCTAGATTTTTGTTGTAGCTTTTCTAAAAAGAATGTTACAACATTAGCTGTCTTCCACTCCTCCAGCACCTCACCCGTGGTTCGCAATGATGGAAAACAAAATTGAAAGAACTCCAAGTTCTGTAAATCAGAAACATTGATAGAAGGTGCTAGAAAATCTCAGCGAGTCTGACAAAATCTGGGAATAGAAATCAGAGTTAACACTTCGGGTACAGTGACACTTCCTCAGAACTCTCAGAAGTGATACAAATATCGCAGGTAGGGGCCAGCTTCCCCAACTTCCTGGAAAGATGTGGGATGCAATTAACCAGATACTACCCATTTACCATCGGTTATGCATTTTAATACCTTCAGCACTTTATCTTCTAAAATGTGGCCTCATTTCAAAACATCTCCTTTTTTTGTTTGCCCGAGTTCCCTCGTTAACATGCCTTTCTCCACAGTATATAGAGATTGCGAATGTTTCTGTGGGATCTCACCCATCGAGCGATAACAGGATAGAAGGCAGTGGCGTGGGGGAGATCGTGTCGTTGTGAAGAGTATGAAACCAGCCTGGCCAGGCACTTACAAACTGTGCTGTTTAACTTTTTCCGTGTTTTTCCAGTTTTATAGGAAGGGCCGTAATGTTTTAAATTTTAAGTTTCTTTTCTATATTTTTCCACATTGCACCAACACACTGTACCTTGGTGGGGGTTGGGGGGGTATGTCAGTGGTTACCTTTGTACGTAAGATTGTGTGACATACAGAAACTTGTAAGCATTTCACCTTCCTCATGTGAGTACATGCGGAAATAAATCACATAAATCACATTCATCTCCTATGGTTCCACATATCGATCGCTGTTTGATTGTTAATGTGTCCTATTCTCTCCCTAGTTTCTCTTCGGTTCTCCTTAACCTTATCAGCCAAAGCAATCTCTTCTCCTCTTTTTGCCCTCCTCATTTCCCTGTTTGTATACTCCTACAATCCGAACGCTCAAGGTATTCAATTGATCTCAGCTGCCTATGCCTGACATGAACCAATTTTGTGTTAGTTGACCAAAGTCTCAAAATCTCCCTCATGTCCTGTTCCCTACTCCAGCTAGCATGGCCCTTCACACTAACAAGAACATATTCTCCCTGAAGACTCATCATCTCGCATTTGAAAGACTCCCACTTGCCTGACGTCTGAACAGTTTTCCCCAATCAACTTTTGAAAGTTTTTGCCTCATACCACTAAAATGGCCTTGCCCTAATTTATAATGTTAAGTTTTGAAACATGCCGATACATTTTCTTAGCTGATCTGATTTTGTGCTGTGATCTTCTTCCAAACATGTTCCTCCAAGATCAGTTGTGAATTTCACTCTTTGCTAATTTTCCCAGATGCACTCCGATGCAGAGCAATACATGAATTCAAAACAGCAAAGGCAGTAACTGCAGATTCTGTCTCTCTCTCCTGCACTGTCCTCACCATGTGCTTCCTTTTTCTCTTCTTCTCCCTTTTAAAACTGCTGCTGTTTGACTTTTTATTTCCAAAGTTACAAAACAATGCAACAGCATATGAAACAGTAATTGCTGCTCCTGGAATTCGAGGAAATCACCACCACCGAAAACATCTCAAAAAAGGAGCCGATGTTACAGCCAGAATTTTTTTTGGTCCTTCATCTGGCATTACCCAGAATCCAGTAAGTCGTTGGAAAAGGTTTCCCGTGGGTGTCTGATCAGCAATATTAGATTTCATGGAATACAGGGAGAACGAGCCATTTGAATACAGAACTGGCTCAAAGACAGAAAACAGAGGTTGGTGGTGGTGGGTTGATTTCAGATTTGAGGCCTATGATCAGTGGAGTGCCGCAAGATCAGTGCTGAGTCCTCCAGTTTTGTCATTTTCATAAATAATTCGAATGCGAACGTAAGAGGTAAAGTTAGTAAGTTTGCAGGTGACACCAAAATTGGGGGTGTAGTGGTCAGCGAAGACAGTTACCTCAGATTGCAACAGGATCTTGACCAGATGGGCCAGTTGGCTGAAAAGTGGCAGATGGAGTTTAATTCAAATAAATGCGAGGTGCTGCATTTTGGGAAAAAAAATATTTGCAGGACTTATACACATGATGTTAAGGTCTTAGGGAGTGTTACTGAACAAAGAAACCTTGGAGTGCAGTTTCACAGCTCCTTGAAATTGGAGTCGCAGGTCGATAGGTTAGTGAAGAAAGCGTTTGGTATGCTTTTTGTTATTGGTTAGAGTATTTAGTACAGGAGTTGAGAGGTCCTGTTGCGGCTGTACAGGTCGTTGGTTAGGCCACTGTTGGAATACTGTGTGCAATTCTGGTCTGTTTCCGATCGGTAAGAAGTTATGGAAATTGAAAAGGTTCAGAAAAAACTTACAAGGATGTTGCCAGAATTTGAGGATTTGCGCCATAGGGAGTGGCTAAACAGGCTGGGCTGTTTTCCCTGGAGCGTCGGAAGCTGAGGGGTAACCTTATAGAGGTTTACAAAATTATGAGGGCCATGGATTGGGTGAATACGCAAAGGCATTTTCCCCGGGGTATGGGAATCCAGACGTAGAGGGCATAGTTATAGGGTGAGAGAGGAAAGATATAAAGAGAGAGAGGAAAGATATAGAAGAGATAAACGGTAACCTTTTCACAAAGAGGGTGGTACGGGTATGGAATGAGCTCCCAGAGGAAGCGGTGGAGGCTGGTACAATAGCATCATTTAAGAGGGATTTCGATGGGTACATGAATAAGAAGGGTTTGAAGCGATATGGGCCGGATGCTGGCAGGTGGGACTAGATTGTGTTGGGATATCTGGTCGGTTTGGACAGGTTGGACGGAAGGGTCTGTTTTCATTCTGTACATCTCTATGACTCTATGACTTCATTTTTAGAACAATTTTCAAACTAATATAAGATGTGCTCTCACGCTGACGGCTCAGTCACGTGCCCTGTCATATTTCCCAAGAGGATATAAAAGTGAGGTCAGGATCACATCAGCCATGGTCTTACTGAATGGCAATGCAGGAATGAGGGATCGAAAGTCTGCATGAATTTGCCTGTTTATGATTTTGTGTGTGTGTGTGTGTTTGTGCCTGTGCGCGTTTCTGTGTATCTGCGTTTGCTTGTGTCTTTGTGTGTGTGTTTTAGAGTATTAATATATGTATCCATGCATCTGCGTCTCTGGGAATTAGGGTTTATGTTGTTTCCGGAGTGAATCCATTAAAATGGGGATCAAAATGTTCCTCCGCATTCTCAAAATCTGTCTCTCTCTCACTTGTCTTTAAAGTGAGATAATAACACCGTCTCTGGCGAACCTACGCCCCTGCACAAGCTTCAGCAATGTGTGAATCACGAACCAAAAACAGTAACTCCTCACTTTTCAATTCAATTGGTTTTATTTTTGTGAGCACTGTAATGTGTGCAGTGAAAATGTTGCAATATTCTTCCTTGTTGTGCTGCGTCAAGTACAAGATTCAGGCAGCACGGAGGCTCAGTGGTTAGCACTGCTGCCTCATAGCGCCAGGGACCTGGGTTCGAAGTGGAGTTTTCACATTCTCCACATGTATGCAAGGGTTTTGTTTGGATGGACCGGTTTCCTCCCAGAATCCAAAGATGTGTGGGTTAGATGAATTAGTCATGCTAAATTGCCGATAAGGTTCACGGATGTGCAAGTAATGTGCATAATGTCGGGGCAAATGTTGGGTAATAGGGTAGGGAAGTGGGTTTCGGTCCGTTACACATTCGACTTGTGCCAAATGGCTTGTTGTCGCATTGTAGCGATTCTATACTTTTGTGCAGATACTTAGTACGAATGTAAAATAATACTAAATGAAAGACCATAGCAACAATAAATAGGGAAAAAGAGAGTCGATTTAGAATCCTTATATTCAGTCTTCAGATATTGCTGCATCCAATCTCCAGACCGCACTGGGACCAGTGACCAGACTCAATATCCAAACCACACTGCAATATACAAAGCAAAAAATCTCCTGGCCGCTGCAGGCCATTTTTCTGACCACGCTGGACCCAGTCTCCGGAACACAACATGCCCATTCTTCAGAACTCACCGAGGATATTATCCAGGCTGCACCAGACCCATCCTCCTGAAAGCACTGGGCTCAGTATCCAGGCCACGCTGTGCTTTAAATCTCGATGTCTCGCCTCACCACACCAGCGTCCTCTCTGGAACTTATCTTCCTGATTCTCGTTGGAGTCATATTAAAATGATTTTTCTCTGTTTGGGAAAATAATGTTTCAGAAAACGGGAAAAATAGCAACAGAAATTACGGGCGGAGCAGAGCGGCTCCGTCTGGAATATTCTGTTAAGTTCTGTCATCTTCAGATCATTTCCTGGTTGTTTCTTTGTTTAAGAACGACTTTGGAGACTCAGAGTAATTTTGTCGGATATCTTGCAATGATGTCCCTGAGATGTTAACAGAAGGAGAAGAACATGACCATTGCTGGCATATACGTTGCCATTGAGGTGGTACATGACTTTGCAAACCTATTCTCACTGTAATTTCGAAGAGCAAAAAACGTTGAAATTCAGATAAAGTGCCAAAATTCAACTCCACATTTTCAGGAGAGATTCACTCACAGTGGCCTGAATAGAATCGTACTGCTGAGGTGTGCGCATTTCTTTGGGCTGAACAAATATCTTGGCTGACTTTATATTTCCTTTCACTGCTAAGGTCTGCACAGCTCCCAGTGCTGGACAGATACAGAGTACGGGTTTATAGATCCATTGATTGCTGTGAGTTGCATCACTCCCTGTGCTGGACAAATATCGAGTAAGGGTTTGTAGATCAATGCACTGATGCGGTCTGCATAGCTCCCCCTCCTTTACAAATATCTATTCTTGGATAATAGATCAATGCACTGCTGTGGACTACATAGCTCTCGTTGCTATAAAGATATCACGTCCAGGTTTCCAGAAAAAATGCACTCTCACAGTCCTTATCGATCCCCGTGCTGGAGACACATGTCGTCCGTGTTTATAGACCAATTCACTGACGTGTTCTGCATAGCTCCCAGTGCTAGACAGACAGCTAGTCCGCGTTTAAAGATCAATGCACTGCTGTGGTCTGCACTGTATTCGGCACTGAGAAAACGCTGGGTTGGACCGAGCAAAGTTCCATCTACACAGTGCTCTGTGCTGAACAGATATCTCCTCTTGGTTATTAGTTATCTGTGGTGAATTAGGAATGTGATATCAGGAAACCCTTCAGCTGATCTGACCATGCCGTTATTTTATCTCCTTGTTCTTATCATTTTCCTCACCATCTTTCACTCCATTAATGTTGCATGGTGCCTATGCACAGTACATCATGTTAAAGAATTCCCACTGTCCTGGCAGCATCCACAGCCTTTTGATTCAGAACCACTCAACAATTCCCATCGTCTTCAGGACTTCATGTATAAAGAAAGGATGGCCTCTTGGATAAAGGCCATCCCCTTTGTACCTCGCTCAAAACACCCTCTCCCTCACGACTTTGCACCATCAACCAGCCACATAAAAATGCCCTGTTGTGGACTGAGAACAATGGGGCCACTGGAACATCTGGGAGCAGAGAATCAGGCAGCTAGGGAACACTTCTCATGTCTGAACGGGTCAGATAGAACCCATCAGTAAGTCCTGCAACCTATTTCATTTTATGGAATATACAGCATTTTATTCTTCCTGAAAAATTAACAGGTTCACGGATACCCACGTTATATTCAAGCTGCCAAACTGTTCTTTTTTTTGTCTAATTAGAGATTCACTACTTCCTTTTGATAACTTATTTCGCTGTCAATTTTAGTTGGAACACATTTCTTCCATTTTTTGAAAACGTTGATATTAGTTACAAATAGTTGAGGCACCAACACTGGTTACTGCGTTAATTGGGTTGTTAATTGCATTGAATTGATAAAGAATAATTCATCTGTAATGTATCCCTGCTACCAGCTCAATAACCAGTCCTCCAGATATTCCTATGCAGAAGGTTCAAAAGGCTGAATGTTCCCTTCCACTTCATGTGTAACAGACATGAGACCGAAAAGATTTGCCCAATTCTGAATATCAGTCTCAAATTACTAAATGGCCTCATTCTGAACCTGCCTAAAACTTTTGATAGGCTGAATGGCATTTTTCTGTATCAGTGTCGTTGTGAACGGTGCTGAATATTTGGGAAGCATCAGTGCCACTTACGATCTTATGATGGAGGGAATGCCATTGATACTGTAACTGCTGATAACATACAGTGCCTCGTGGATGACCAGTTGGCATTTGCTCAGTCCTTTAAAAGCACGTCCTACTTCGCAGGAGATACTGCCACAAAACACAGTGGGCTGTTTCTCCAATATGAGACATTCCCTCCATCAGGACTGCATGTTGGGTATATCTACAGACACTGTTCGGGAAAGATCCATCTGTGACAAGTAGTTTGGTGAAAATGTTCCCCTCTTCTTGGTTTCCCCCATCACGGCCCACTGTCTGGCTGCTGTGTATTTGAAGTTTTGCCCTGCTCAGAAAATGGTAAACCTGTGAAGATACTCTTGATAATGGATATTGAAGTGCCACACAGAGTACGTTTGAGTCCTTGTCACCCTCAGTGCTACCTCAGATTTTTTGTCAACATCGAGGGGAACGGGGTTGTCGCAGAGGAACAGTGTGAAGGGCTGTAAATGTATTCCATTAGATTTCCTTGACCACCTTTGACGTGCTACCATGAGATTCCCGATTCTGGCATCAATATTGGGATTTCCAAGGTATGTCCTTTCGGGACTGTATCCCACAGCGACCCCGCCTCTGGGGGCGGGGGGTGGTGATCTGTCATGTCGATGGGACAGGTTTAACACAGGGATGGTGATGGGTCTTCCGGCAATATTACCCATCAGTCCTGATACTGTGAGTATGAGTGTGTCAGACTGTTTCATAACCGGTTCAATATCAAGAATGAGCGTGACAATTGAGAATGGAATAGTGGATTTAAAGGGCACTTTTAATGAAAGGCACTTTTTCTGAATGTGTGTTGTCTTCACAAAAAAAATCTCAGGAATTCAATACAACCTTTGAAGGAAATGGATATGATGAAATGACATTGGAGAGACACGGCTTACAAGGTGATCAATATAGGGAACTGAATATCCGGAACATTTAACGTTAGGGAGTGTTAGACAGAACTGAAAAGGAGGTGGGGGAAAAATACGCGACATTCCCTATAACAATCTATACCCGGCATTTCCTTTAAAATTCTATAACTGACATTCTCTGGACCATTCTACATCCACCATTCTACAACCGAAATTCCCTGGAACATTCCATACCCTTCATTCCCCAGAACATTCTATACACAACTTTCCATAACTGACATTCTCCGGAACTGTTTGTAATTGACATTCCTCCAAAGATTATAGTAGTGACATTCCACAGAACATTCTGTACCCAACATTGCATAACCTAATATCCCTGGAACATTCTGCATCTGACATTTTTGGCGAATGCCCAGACGTCAGTGATTTGAACGAAAGGTTTATTCCCGAGGGAATAGAAACCGTTACAGAGAGAAGGAGACACTATTCTGAAGTCCCCTCAGGAAGTTTAATGAATGAATAAGTTTTAACTGCATTTACATTCCTTCACGACAGAGGATCGACCATAAGTCAGACTAAAAGACAAAAATCTCCTACCTCCATTTGTCTTTAAGGAACTGGGAGAGAATCCGTCGGGACAGCAATGTCGTCTCCCTCCGTATTCGGAATTGTAACCTGTGCCTGCTCTCGATTGATCGAGTGTGCTGGAATGTTGTAGAAAGCATCTGACCTTCTGGATGGGCCTCTGTGCGTTTGTGGAGAGATGTGTTTCTTTGCTTTGTGTAGATTTTTCTCAGTAATTCAGACGTTCTCATTTGTTATTGCAGCTCCAATTATTTTAATAAATCACTGAATACAGTGACGCATTTGAAATCTCACTGACTCCTCAATCAAACTGGTCACTTTGTTCCAAAGTCATGTATAATGTGTTTATTTTCCTTCCTCGCAGTTAACGTAGCGACTGTCTGCGTCCTGCATTATAAAGATTTTGGATTGTCTCCATGTGTCAGACGTTACCTGGGGGCCATGTCAGTGGCGGATCTACTGGTCATTATACTCGACCTGATATTGAGACACATTTCCATTGTTTATCGGGAACAGTTTTATTTCCTGTGGTACATCCCCGTGTGTAATATACACGCCGTCTTGCTTTATGCAGCCACTGACTGTTCTGTCTGGTTCACCGTCACTTTCACCTTTGATCGGTTCATGGCCATTTGTTGCCCGAAGTTGAAAAGTAAATATTGTAGTGAGGAAACGGCGGCTGTGGTTCTGGCAACAGTGAGTGTGCTGAGTTGTTTAAAGAACACTTTCTGGTATTTTATGCTCACAGGTTGGTATTTGCTGGATAACAGCCCTTGGTTTTGTGATGTAACACACACTGTTCGATCCTCCCCTACCTGGGTCACAGTCGAGTTCCTCCACAACATTCTCACCCCGTGTGTCCCATTTCTCCTGATTCTGCTACTCAATGTTTTCACGGTCAGGCACATTTTAGTGACCAGCAGAGCCCGCAGGAGACTCCGCGCTCACACCAGCGGACACGCTCAGTCTGACACAGAATTGAAAAATCGAAAAAAATCCATCATTTTACTGTTTGTGATCTCGGCCAATTTCATAGTTTTATGGTCAACGTTAATGCTTTATTCTATATGGTACCGGATGCATTGGATCGGGTACCAGACTGTGACTCTCCATCAATTTGTGCGGGAATTGGGCTTCATGCTGCAGCTCCTCAGTTGCTGCACAAACACCGCGATTTATGCCGTGACCCAGACTAAGTTCAGAAAACAGCTGAAAATTGTGCTGAAATATCCCTTTATCCAAATTCACCAATCAATGAAATTCACTCCGTAATCAATCTATCCGCGATGTTCTCATTTCAACAATGAAGCAACCTGTTGCTATGGTAAGAGACAGAAAGTAGTGCTGGTTTATCCAACCTTTTCCCATAGGATTTTACAGGGACATATTTCATTGATTCTTCAAATTAAGGGACCCGTGAGAGAAAGCACCACTACACTCAATGTATGTATCACTTCAATCTGAAAACAATAAAAAATATTTATTTAAAAGTGCCAAGCAGCAGAATGAACTTTTTTAAAATCTTTCTGTTGAATAAGCTGAGCTGGACACAAACAGAATCAGCCTCAAGTACTCGCCCTCAGAGAAGGGGAAGGGACCGGGCCTGACCTCACGGGTTGGGTTTCAGTCGCTCTGTCCTTGCTTTCAGATCTGGGACACCCACTCCGACCTTGGTTTCAGCAGAATTCCACTCTCTACAAGAGTACCCCCATCTCGGTTACAGTTAGGGGGAGGAAAGGGGACAGACAGACAGTGAGAGATCCCCTGTGGACATCCCACCCAGCAATAAGTATACCGTTTTGGCACTCCTGCGGGGATGACTTGCCAGAGCAAAGCAATCGTAGCCAGTTCTCCGGCACTGAGCCTGACACTGTGGCAAAGAAGGGAAGGGGGCAGAATAGAAAAGTACTCGTGGCAGGTTACTCGATTGTTAGGGGAAATCGACAGGAGGTTTTGTGGTCAGGATCAGGATTCCCGGAAGGTATGTTGCCTCCCTGGTGCCGGGGTCCAGAATGTCTCTGATGGTGCATCAGGTTCTAAAAGGGGAGGGCAAACAGCCAGAAATCGTGTTACATATTGGCACTAAAGATATAGCCAGAAAAAGGACTGAGGATATAAAAAGTGATTTCAAGGAGTTAGGATGGAAGCTGCAAAGCAGGACGAACAGATTAGTATTCTCCAGTTTACTACCGGTGCCACGAGATCGCGAGGCGACGAACACAGAGTGGGCGCAGCTTAACACCTGCTGCACAGCTGGTGTCGGAGGGAGGGCTTCAGATACGCAGATAATTGGGATGCCTTCTGGGGAAGGTGGGACCTGTAAAAGAAGGACGGGTTGCATCTGAACTGGAAGGGGACCAATGTCCTGGGTGGAAGGTTTGCTCGAGAGGGTTTAAACTAATATGGCAGAGGGGTGGGAACCTGAGCTGTATTCCGGAGGTGAGAGTTGATGCAGATGAGGCAATAGCAAGATATAGAGCAGCGAGTGCGAAGGAGTTTACTGGGAAGGAACCAATAGATCAGTTAAAGTGTGTTTGCATTAACTAAAGGAGTATCAGGAATAAAAGTGATTAACTTAGAGCATGGATCACTACCTGGTGCTATGATGTTGTGGCCATAACAGAGACAGGGGTTTCTCAGGGGCAGGAATTATTGCTGGATGTTCCAGGGTTTAGAGCATTTAAAAAGAATAGGGAGGGGGAAAAGAGGTGGGGGTGTAGAACGACGAATCAGAGAGGGTATCACAGCTACAGAACCTTCCATTGTCGAGAAGATCTGTCAACTGGGTCAGTATGAGTGGAAAGTAGGAACACCAAGAGAGCATAAACCTCATTAGGGGTGTACTACACCCCCACCACCACCCCCCCCCAACCAATAGCAGCAGGGAGATTGAAAAAAGCATAGGTGGGCAGATTTTGGAAAAGTGTGGACGTAGTAGGGTTGTTGTAATGGGTGACTTTAACTTTCCCAACATTGATTGGAATTTCCTTCGAGCAGAAGTTTTGAATGGAGATGCTCTTCAAAGGTGAGTTCTGGAGAATTTCCTAACTCAGTACGTTGACAGGCCAACGAGGGGAGAGGCCATTCTAGACTTGGTGCTCGGAAACGAGCCGGGGCAGGCATCAGATCTTGTGGTGGGAGAGCATTTTGGTGATAGTGACCACAACTGCCTCACATTCTACATATATATGGAGAAGGAGAAGATTAGACAACATGGGAGGATATTTAATTGGGGAAGCGGAGACTATTTATTGATTAGACGTGAGTTAGGAAGCATAGACTGGGAACAATTGTTCCATGGTAAAGGCACTATAGACATGTGGAGACTGTTTAAGGAACAGTTGTTGCGAGTGATGAATAAATATTTCTCTCTGAGACAGGCAAGAAGGGGTAAGATAAAAGAACCTTGGATGATGAGAGCGGTGGAGCTTCTTGTCAAAAGGAAGAAGGTATCTTACATAAGGTGGAGGGAGCTAGGGTCAAGCTCAGCTCTAAAGGATTACAGGCAGGCGCGGAAGGAGCTCAGAAATGGTCTGAGGAGAGCCAGGAGAGGGCACGCGAAAGGCTTGGCAGAACGGATTAGGGAGAACACAAAGGCATTTTACACTTATGTGAGGAATAAGAGAATGGTCAAAGAAAGTAGGAGAAAGTGAGGACTGCAGATGCTAGAGATCAGAGATGAAAAATGTATTGCTGGAAAAGCCCAGCAGATCAGGCAGCAAAACGGAGCAGGAGAATCGACATTTCGGGCAGGAGCCCTTCTTCAGGAATGAGGAGGGTGTGCCAAGCAGGCTAATATAAAAGGTAGAGAGGAGGGACTTGGGGAAGGGGCGTTGGGAATGCGATAGGTGGAAGAAGGTTATGGTGAAGGTGATAGTCCTGAGAGGGGGTTGGGGCGGAGAGGTCGGGACGAAGATTTCAGGTCAAAGCGCAGTGCTGAGTCCAAGGGTCGGGACTGAGAAAAGGTGGGGGGAGGGGATGTGGAAGCTGGAGAAACCTGCATTCATCCCTTGTGGTTGGCGGGTTCCTAGGCAGAAGATGAGGCGCTCTTCCTTCAGGCGTCGTGTTGCTATGGTCTGGCGATGGAGGAGGCCAAGGACCTGCATGTCCTTGGCGGAGTGGGAGAGGGAGTTAAAGTGTTCAGCCACATGGGAAGTTGGGTTGGTTGGTTCGTGTATCCCAGTCGTGTTCTCTGAAACGTTCCACAAGTAGACGGCCTGTGCCTCCAATGTATAGGAGGCCACATCGGGTGCAGTGGATGCAGTAAATGATGTGTGTGGAGGTGCAGGTGAATTTGTGATGGATATGGAAGGATCAAATGGGGCCTTGGAGGGACGTGAGGGGGGAGCTGTGGGCGCAAGTTTTGCATTTCTTGCCGTTGCAAGTGAAGGTGCTGGGAGTGGAGGTTGGGTTGGTGGGGGGTGTGGACCTGATGAGGGAGTCGCGGAAGGAGTGGTCTTTCCGGAACGCTGATAGGGGAGGAGAGGGAAATATATCCTTGGTGGTGGTGTCTGTTTGGAGGTGGCGGAAATGACGAAGGATGATACGATGTATCTGGAGGTTGGTGGGATGGTTGGTGAGGGCCAGTGGGCTTCTGCCCTGGTGGCGATTGGAGGGGCGGGGTTCAAGGGCGGAGGAGCGGGAAGTGGAGGAGATGCGTTGGAGAGCATCGTCAACCACGTCTGAGGGAAAATTATGGTCTTTGAAGAAGGAAAGAAAGAATAGGGACGATAAGGAATAGCATAGCGAACTTGTGTGTGGAGTCTGAGGAGCTCTTGGAAGCCCTAAATGAGTTTTGTTCTTCTATCGTTATGAAAGAAACGAACTTTGTAGTGAATGAAACCTTTGAAGAGCAGGTGTGCATGCTGGAATGGATAGTAATAGAGGGTGCAGTTGTGCTGAAAACTTTGACAAACATTCAGATTAACAAGTCGCCAAGCTCGGACCAGATTTGTCCTCGGTTGCTTTGGGAAACGAGAAATGCAACTACTTCGCCACTTGTGAAGATCTTTCCATCCTCGCTCTCCACTGGAGTCATACCTGAGGACTGGAGAGAGGCAAATGTAATTCCTCTCTTCAACAAATGAAAGAGGGAAATCCCCGGCAATTACCGACCCGTAAGTCTCACGTCTGTTGTCTGCAAGGTGTTGGAAAGGATTCTGAGGGATAGTATGCATGACCATCTGGAAGAGCACGACTTGATTAAATGCAGTCAACACGGCTTTGTGAGGGGCAGGTCATGCCTCACAAAGCTTATCGAGTTTGACCAGAAAGGTTTTAGACAGTCGAGCTGTGGATGTGTTGTATATGAACTTCAGCAAGGCATTTGATAAGGTCCTGCATGGTAGGCTCATTCAGACGGTCAGGAGGAATGGAATACAGGGGAACTTAGCTCTCTGGATACAGAATTGGCTGGCCAACAGAATACAACGAGTTTTAGTAGAAAGAGAATATTCTGCCTGGAAGTCAGTGGTGAGTGGTGTTCCACAGGGCTCTGTCCTTGGGCCTCTACTGTTTGTAATTTTTATTAATGATTGGATGAGGGGATTGAAGGTTGGGTCAGCAAGTTTGCAGATGACACAAAGGTTGGAGGTGTCGTTGACAGTATAGAGGGCTGTGGTAGGCTGCAGCGGGACATTGACAGGATGCAGAGATGGGCTGAGAGGTTGCAGATGGAGTTCAACCTGGATAAATGGGAGGTGATGCATTTTCAAAGTCGAATATGAAATCTGTGTAATGGATTTAAGATAGGTTTCTTGGCAGTGTGGAGGAACGGCGGGATCTTGGTGTGCAGGTACATAGATCCCTTAAAATGGCTACCCAAGTAGACAAGGATGTTAAGAAAGCATGTGGTGTTTTGGCTTTCATAAACAGGGGTATTGAGTTTTAGAGTCGTGAGATCTTGTTGCAGCTCTATAAAACTTTGGTTAGACTGCACTTGGAATACTGCGTCCAGTTCTGGTCTCCGTATTATAGGAAAGATGTGGATGCTTTGGAAATTGGTCAGAGGAGTTTTACCAGGATGCTGCCTGGACTGGAGGCCCTATCTTATGAAGAGAGGTTGACTGAGCTCGGACTTTTTTCTTTGGAGTAAAGGAGGAGGATAGGGGTCCTAATTGAGGTATGCAACACAATGAGAGCATCCACAGAGTCGATAGCCAGAGACTATTTCCCAGGGCAGAAATGGCTAGCACGATGGGTCATAGTTTTAAGCTTGTTGAAGGAAAGTATAGAGGGGATGTCAGAGGCGGGTTCTTTAGAAAGAGAGTTGTGAGAGCATGGAACGCGTTGCCAGCAGCAGTTGTGGAAGCAAGGTCATTGGAGACGTTTAAGAGACTGCTGGGCATGCATATGGTCTCAGACATTTGAGGGTGCATACATGACGATCAATGTTCGGCACAACTTCGTGGGCTGAAGGGTCTGTTCTATGCTGTCCTGTTCTATGTTCTATGTTCTATCTCCGCTCAATTGCATTCCTCTATCTCTCTCATTGTCCAACACTTGTTCTCACTCTTCCCCATCTTCCACTGTCTTGCAGTCTCTCCGCATTTCCTCTCCCCTCTCTTTATCCTCATTTCTCTCCCTCTCTCTCTTTGCACACAGTCAGTTTCTGTTCTGCTTTGGCTTTCACTGCCTTTTCCCGATCCCTGTCTAATCCAACCCCACCACCCACCGGAGTCACCACCCACCTACCGTCTTCTATGTCTCTCCCACATTTCTTTCCCACTCTCAAGCTGCCTCTGGTTCCCTTTCTGGAGTCTTCCTATCTCTCTGGAGCCTTTCTACCTAAGCTCAATTTTCTCCCTTCACCCACACCCCACACCTCCCTGTCCTCCCTGCAAAGCACAGATTCACCACCAGCATCACATCTCTGGGTCAGAGGGATAGGGATAGAGATGGAAAGCGGAGAGAATGTTTCAGACAGAGAGTGAGGGAGGGCGGGAGAACCAGTAAATGGACGGGCAGGGAGCGAGGGAGGGGCAGAGAAAGACAGAGATTTAGACGGAGCGGGTGGGGAGACGAGTGGAAGAGAGAGAGTGGGAGATTTGAGAGAGTGGGGAGAGGGAGAGTGGGGAAGATTTTGAAAGAGTGGGATGCGCAGAGAGAGTGGGGGCAGAAAGACAGAGTTTTGGGGTGAGTGAGAGGGTGGTTGTATAGAGAGAAAGGGGAGAGAGAGTGGGAGTAGAGAGAGTTGGGAGAGAGCATGGGGAGCGGGTAAGGTGTGAGAGACGGTGAGTTCAGAGGGAGAGCGTGGGTTGGGAGAGAGAGCAGTGGAGTGAGAGAGAGCATTGGTGTGGAATAGAGAGTTTGGGGAGAGAGAGAATGGGGTAGAGAGAGAGAGAGACAATGAGTGGAGGGAGGAGTGGAGTATAGAGACAGAGGGTGAAGAGAGACTGTGGTAGATAGAGTCAGTATGGAGAGATAGTGAAGTGGGGAGAGAGAGAGAGAGTGAGCAAGCGAAAGAGAGAGTGGAGGCAGATAGAGCATATGGTATGTAGTGAGAGTGAGTGGGAGGACATTGAGAGTGAGTGGGTCAGAGACAGACAGAGTTGGTGAGAGGCAGAAAATTGTGTAGTGGAGACAGAGTGGGGGAGAGACTGTGTGGGAGAGACAGGGGGCATCGAGAGAATGGGTGCGAGAGAGTGTTGGGTGAGAGAATGTGGGGGAGATAGGGGTGGAGAGAGTGTGGAAGGGTGTGAGATTGTGGGGGGAGAGACTGTAAAATGGAGTGTGCTAAAGGCAGAGAGTGTGATAAAGAGAGAGCGGGGAAAAGAGAAAGTGGGGGAGAGAGTGGATGTTATAGAGAGAGTGGGGAGGAGAGACGGAGACTAAGGCGAGAGAGAGTAGTGGGGGAGAGAGTGAGGCGAGAGAGAGACTTTCTCGTTGGAAAGAGAATAGGATGGGGAAAGAGCAGTTGAGCGGGAGAGAGAGTGAGGTGGAGACAAAGACAGAGAGCGTAAGGGGCGTGAGGGAGAGTGAGGGTGTTGAGGTCGAGGAGCAGCGAGAGAGGGGGAAGACACTGGGAGAGATTTGAGGGAGAGGGAGCTGGTGAGAGCGTATGGGGAGAAATAGTAGCAAATACAAAGAGGGAGTGGGGGTAGAGAGAAGTGTTGGGGACAAGAAGAGGCGAGACAGGGAGCGAGGAAGTGGGAGATGCAGGGGAGGGGGAGAGATAAGGATGGGGCGTCGGGAGAGAGAGGTATTGGAAGGGTTGGGGAAGGGAGGGAGACGGAGATGAGAGAGTGTGTGAGATCATTTGTGGGGAGCGAGTGAGAGACCTACTGTCAGAGGCAGTGGGGAGAGAGAGATTAGGAGTGAGGTAGAGAGGATGGAGTGAGAGTGACAGCAGAGAGCGAGTGGGGAGCGAGATGGTGGGTGTATAGAGAAAGAGGAGAGAGAAGTGGGAGGGAGAGGGAATAGTGGAGGGAGAGAAAGAAAGTGGGGGAAGAGAGAGTGATAGGAAGAGAACGCGGGGCGGAGAGAAAAATAATGGCTGAGAGAATTGAGAGAGAGAGAGAATGGGGACGGAGAGAGTCGAGGAAGAGAGACAATTGAAGGAGAGCAACTGGAGGCAGAGAGGGATAGTGGCGGCTAAGATAGTGAGTGAATCAGGATAGAGAGAGCGAAGGGAGGGTGACTGTGGGAGATGGCGAGCGAGTAGCCAGAGAGATAGAGTGGAGGTAGGAGAAAGAGTGGGGGGAAAAGAGTATGGTCGAGAGAGAGGGATAGTGTGGAGGGGAAAGAGAGAGTAGGGAGCAGAAAGGGAGACAGGAAGAGAGAGTCGGGGCAGAGAGATGGGGCGGTAAGAGGGAGTGGTGGGAGGGAAAGGGAGTGAGAAAAACTGTGGGAGAGAAAGAGTGAGTAAAGGGGTGGAAAAGAGGGAGTGGGGAGAGAGGGGCAAGGCAGGGAGGGATGAAGTAGGAGAAGGAAGGTCGAGGCACTGACAGAGGTCGCTACGTGACGGGGGGAGGATGATAGGGAGGTAGAGAGAGTTGTAGGGTAAGTGTGCCAGAGAGAGGTTCGAGAGACAGCGGGGGAGAATGCGAGAGCATAGGATGAGAGAGATTTGGCGGAGAGTAGAGGGTTGAAATAAATGGAGGTGTAGAGACAGTGTGAGAGCGAGCGAAGACACAGTAAATGGGGGGAAAAATAGAGGGAAGGAAAATAGAGAGAGGAGGGGGAGAGTGAGAGAGAGGGCGGTTGAGGGGGAAAGAGGGAGAGGGGGATGGAGTGAGAGTGATGGGGAAGAGATCGGTGAGAGAGTGAGAGCTAGCAGAGAGAGAGATGCACGGACAAAGAGAGAGACAGAGGGAGAGGGCAGAGACAGGGAGAGAGAGAGACGGAAGGAAGAGAGACAGAGGGAGTGGGGAGAGAAAATGAAGAAGGTGAGAGTAGGAAGGAGGAAGAGATGGAGGGGAAGAACAGAGAGGGAAGGAAAGGGAAAGTGAAAGGGAGAGGCGTCAAGGGAGGGGGAGGGAGAGAGAAGGTTTGGGAAGGAAGGGAGAGAGGAAAGAGAGAAGGGGAGAAGAGAGAGATCGGCGAGAAAGAGTTGGGAAAAGACAAAGAGGCAGAGATAGGTTCACAGAGAGCGAGGTGGGGATGCAGAGTGAGACTGAGGGAATGAGAAGGGAAGACAGAGAGAGGAGAGGAAGGATTTAGAGTGAGAGAGATCGAGGTTGGACAGGAATGATGGGTAGAGAGTGGAGGGAGATAGTGAGGGGGCGTGGGGAGAAGGTTGAGAGAGTAGAGAGAGGGAAGAAAGATAGAGGGGAGGGGGCGGAAGTTGGAGAGGCATAGAACAGAGAAAGATGGGGAGTATCTCGAGAGAGATTGGGAAGGAGGGAAGGTAGAGAGAGAGAGGGAGATACGGAGGGAGTTGGGGAAGGGGAGGGAAAACGAGAGGGGGCATTGATTGAAAGGGGAGTCACACGGTTTGGGGATGAAGAGAGAGGTTGAGCGAGAATGGGGAAAAGAGGCGGCCAGAGACAGAAGGGAACAAGAGTGAGACAGAGGTTTGAGGGTAGGGTGCGTGAGTGATGGGAGGGGCTAGAGACGCAGTGAGAGGGACTAGAGAGCAAGGAGGAGTTAGAGAGAGGGGAGTAGTGGAGAAAGAGAAGGAGAGCGGAAGACATGTAGGAAGGGTATGAGATAAATGGAGGAAGAAAGAGAGACAGGGCGTGTGACGGAGTGACAGAGTGTGGATGGAGTGAGCTGGGGAGCAGGGAAGGGCTTGGGAGACACAGAGGAAGGGGATGGAGACACAGAGGAAGGGGAGGAGAGAGAGTGTGGGAGGGAGACAGATAACAGTGTGGAGAGAGAGATATGGGAGAAAGAGTGCGAGAGACAGGGGGTCGGGGAGCTAAAGATCGGGTAAAGATGGGGGATTTGATTAAGAGGCAGAGTGAGAGTGAGGCGGAGATAGATAAAGGGAGGGGATAAAGCGATGGATTGAGAACGGGCAGGCAGGGAGTTGTTGGGAGATAGGGAGAAATTTGAGTAGAGAGACAGGAATGGATAGAGATAGGGATGGGGCAGAGAGAGGGGAAAGGGGAGACACAGATGGACAGAGAGCAGGAGGGAGGTGGGAGAGAGATGGGAGAGAAAGAGAGAGCGAGAAAAAGCAAAAAGTGAGCGGTGAAGCAACAGAGAGAGCGAGGAGCGAGAGAGAGATGGAGAGAGAGAGGGAAGGTCGAGAAAGTGAAGGTAGAGAGTGTGACAAGAGTGATACTGTTGGAGGAGAAGACAGAGATGCAGGGGATGGCATCTAGAGCGAGGGCAAGGGAGATGGGAAGGAAGAGAGAGGAGGAGGGTGATTGAGGGAGAGGGGCAAAGATAGAGGAGAGAGAAGGAGAGAGAGTAAGAGGCATGACTGGGAGAGACAGAGAGGGAGAAATAGGAAGGGGTGTAGAGAGAGTGGAAGAGAGATAGGTTTGGCTGGAGAGAAAGTGCGCGGGAGGAAGAGGGACACGGGGTGGTGGGTAGAGAGTAGAACGGGAGAGAGAAGGCGCGTGGTGGAGGGAGGAGGGGTGAGATCCTGGGATTGGCTACGCAACGAACGCCAGAGAATTCCTGGAGGCCTGTCAATGCAACCACAATGCCATAGACAAACACATAGATCTAGATGTCATCTATCAACCCCTCAGAACACGGACAGGAAATGACCTCACCACAAACACCAGGAATCCCATCCAGGAGAAAGATATAAATAGAAAGCAGGAGACAACAGCTTCGCTTCACTTGGAGGCCGCAACTGATGATGTTACCTAACCAGGTAATGAAACGTCTGGATATCAAACCTACAGCTCAGCAAGCAAACCTACACCCGATATTACGACTTATTTGGATAGCAGTAACAGGATAAATCAGAGTCATCATAGATTTACGAAGGGAAAATCATGCTTGATCAACCTTGTGGAAATTTTAGAGGACGTAATAATGAAGATGGACAAGGGAGAGCAAGTGGATGTAGTGTATCTTATCTTTCAGAAATCCTTTGATGACGTCCTACAACAGAGCATAGTGTGCAAAATTAGGGCACATGGTATTGGGGTCAAGGTAATTACTTGGATTGAGAGTTGGCTGACTGACAGCAAACAAAGAGTAGTGATAAATGGGTCGTTTTGGGAATGGCAGGCGGTGGAAAGTGGGGTACCAAAGGTTCCGTGCTGGGACTGCAGGTTTTACAATATCCATCAATGATATAGATGTAGGCATTAACAGTAATAATAGCAAACTTGCGAATGACACAAAGCCGAGTGGCAGGGTGAAACGTGAGTTGGACTTTATGAGAATACAGACTGACTTGGACAGGCTAGGTGCGTGGATGGTTGCATGGTAGACACGGTTTAATGGGGATAAATGTATGGTTATCTACTTTGGTGGCAAGAACAGGAAGGCAGATTAATATCTAAATGGAGTCAAGTTAGGTAAAGAGGAAGTAACTGAAAGCAAGCATTCAGGTACAGCAGGCAGTGAAGAATGCTAATTGCATGCTTGCCTTCATAACCAGAGGAATTGACTTTAGGAGCAAAGAGTTCCTTCTGCAGCTGTACAGGGCCCTGTTGAGACGGCACGTGCAGTATTGCGTGCAGATTTGGTCTCCAAATTTCAAGAAGGATATTCTGGCATTGAGTGAGTGCAGCGTAGGTTCAAAAGGTCAATTTCCAGAATGGCCAAACTATCATAGTTGAAAGTTTGGAGCGTCTAGACTTATAGATACTCGAATTCGAAGGATGAGAGGGGATGTGATTGAGACTTATACAATTATTAATGGATGGGACACTCTGGAGGCAGGAAGGAAGTTTCTGATGATGAGTGCGTCTAGGACTACATAACACCGTTGAAATTATGGGGTCGGTCATTTAGAACAGAGTTGAGAAGAATCGTCTTCACCCAGGCAGTAGTAGATATATGTAATGCACTGACCCAGAAAGCACTGGGAGTCAAGTCTCTGGATTCTTTCAAGAAAGAGATGCATAACTCTTCGATAGAGTGGATTCTAGGGTTATGGCTGAAGGCAGGAGCAGGATACTGATTGTGGATCATCTGCCATGAACCTAATGAATGGTGGTGCTGGCTCGAAGGGCCGAATGGCCTATTCCTGCACCTCTTCTCTATTGTCTATTGATGAACTGTTCTACCTCCTCATGGGAGCACAAGGCAGTGCTGATACAGTCATCGATTTCACGGAGGAATGGATGTTGGGGTGGTGCCAGTGTAACTGCGAAAGATGAACTGTTCCACTTATCCAACAAACAGGCGGGCAAAGACGGTTTCTGCGGGTGCTCGTGGTTACTTTTTTCGTTTGGAGGAAGGCTGAGACAATGGGTCGACCGCGGTAGTCAGGTTAGTTAATCATAGGAAGGAGGTAGAATTGGGTAGTGTGGGTTGCATGGACATGGAGTTTGTAAGTTGTGAATGGCAGATCCTCAGAGGCAATGAGATTGTGGTTGGTATGGGAGATGATGTTTTGATGATGGGATATGAGTTGGTGATCAAGAGACAGTAGGAGGAGGTGTCTGTGAATTGTCACCTGTCTTCAGCAGTGTTAAGTTCAGTGTGCCATACAACTACCGCGCCTCCACTTGTCTGCGTGTTTCATGCTTTCTTTGGGGTTCGAGGTGATGGGGTGGAGGTCTAGGCGCTGTAAGAGTGGGAGGTTGGAGTGGGTGATGGTCCGGACAGGTTGAGGCAGTCGATGTCATGGTGACAATTTGAAATAAGGAGGCCAAGGGTGATGGCATACCTATACGGGCTGTCCAGGAATTTGGGGTGTGTGGGAGATGGGAGAGGGGTCCTCGGTGTTTAGGTGGGTGTCTTGGTTTAAAGAAAATGCACACAGATGCGGAGGTCGCCGAATAAACTTTTAAGCTTGTAGTTTGTGTCGAACCCTTTAAACTAGGAACCACATTGACTGACTTCCTAAAGACTGTTTGCTGTTTGAACAAAATGGCATGTATATTCAAATACAAATATGCAAATGGTAATTCACCTGTAGACTGATATTTGGGTATGTGAGTGTTTGTGTGTGTGTGTTGGCTTATGAGCAAGTGAGACGGTGTCTGTGTGTGTGACTATGTGTGTGTGTGAGAGAGAATGTATCTGAAAGAGGGTACATGTGCGTGTGATTGTAAGAATGTGCGTGCATGTTCATGTGCGTGAGTATATGTGTGAGAGTGTATCGTGTAGTGGGCTCACCTGTATTGCAGCATGAAGCCAAGATGCTGTTTGAGGCTGTCCATGTGGGTACAGAGTGTAGCTCTCAGTTTCAGTTTGGCCACTCTATTTTGTGGCATATTCTGAAGACCGCCTTCGAGAACCGTCACCTGAAGACTGTCGGCTGAATATCTCTGACAGCTGAAGTGCTCCCCCGATTGGGAGGGAACATCTCTAGCATTTGTTGCACAGTCTCCATTTATCCGTTGTTCGAGCTTCTGCTCGGCTTGGCAAATGTGTAATGCCTCAGGACACCCTTGACTGCAGTACCTGAGGAAGACAACATTGGACGATGTACATGAGTACATGGGGAGAACGTGGTAAGTGGTGGGCATTTATTCGAGACAACACGGAGTGACCGTCTTTGTTACACAGCACAGTGGTCCATTTCTTTATGAAAGAGAACAGCAGTCCCTCTGTATCTTTTACAGATCAACAGTCTCAGATTTTCATGCGGAGAACACCAGTCACTGTTTATCACAGAGACAAGTTGTCCCTGTTTTAGTATAGACAACAGGAGTCCGTGTTGTTATTGTAGTGAATGGGATTTTCTGTCTTTGTTTTAGAGAACATAAGTCCGTTTCACTGATGTAGCGAACAGCTTTCCAAGAGTTATTCATACAGACCTGCAGTTCCTGTGTTTATAAAAGTGAATATCAGTCTTGGCTTCATTGTAGAGAATAGCATTTCCTTTGATTATTAAAGTCAACTAAGGAAAGTGAGGATTGCAGATGAATGAGATTTGATTCGTGACTATTGTGCTGCAAAAATTCAGCAGGTCAGGTAGCGTTTGTTGACCGAGAGTACCGTCGTTTCGAGCTCAAGCCCTTAATGAGGAATCCTGATGAAGGGCTCATGCCCGATTGTCGATTCTCCTGCTCCTCCGATGCTTCTCGACCTGCTATGTTTTTCCAGGACCAAACTCATAACTCTATTAAAATGAATATCATTTCCTGTTGGAAATATAAGGACTCGGGTCAGGAGTAGGCCATCTGGCCCTTTGAGCCTGCTGTGCCATTAATAAAATCTTTCCATGGCCTCAGCTCCACTTAGCCACCCTCTCACAATAACCCGTGATATCATTACTGCTCAAAATAAAGTACTGTGTTAGCTTTAAAAATATTTACTGAGAAAGCCTCAACTACTTCACTGGGCAAGGAATCCGATAGATTCACAACCATTTTGGTGAAGAGGTTGTTTCTCAATTCAGTCTTAAATCTGCTCCCCCTGATATTGAGGCGTTGCCCTCCTGTCCTAGTTTCAGCCGCCAATGTAAGCATCCTCGCTAGTTCTATCTTATGTATTCTCTTTATAATTTTATATGTTTCCGTAAGACTCCCTCCCATGCTTCCGAATTTCAGTGAATATAATGCAATCAATGCCTTATCTCTCTCGACGGCAACTCTGTCATCTCCAGAATCTACCTCGTGAACTTCTTCTGCATCACTTCCAGGGCCAGTACATTCTTACTCAAGTAAGGAGACAAAAACTGCACACAGTACTCAAGATGTGGCCTCACCAGGACCTGTATAGAAATAACATAACTTTCCTGCTCTAATATTAATCCCTTTCCTAATGAAGGACAAAATTCCGTTTGCCTTCTTAATTACCTGTTGCACCTGCTTGCTACCCTTCTGTAGTTCATGCACATAGGCACCGAGGTCTCTCTGCATAGCTGTGTGCTACCTTTTTTTACACTTCAGATTTATTTTACTCTAATTCATAACGAAAGAGATGATTTATCATTTATTAAAATTATACTCTATCTGCCAAACCTTTCTGCAGCCGTTTAAATTATCTGTCCCCCAGCAAAATTTCATAGTCCTCCGCACATTTTGCCCTACCACTGATCTTAGTGTCATCCGCAGACTTCGACATGAGAAAAGTTGTCCCCAAGTCCAATTCACCAATGTAAATTGCGAATAATTGCAGTATTTGTCACTGCCAATTTTTTTTTTGCCAGCACGCATTTATTTCCCTCTTTGCTTGATGTTGGTTAAATTATCCAATATTTTGCTCAGAACATATTGCATCTTTATCTGATGAAGCAGCCTTTTGAGTGGCATCCTGTCAAATGCCTTTTCGAAATCTAGATACACCACATCTCCTGTGTCTCTGTTGTCCATAATGTCTTCATAGAATTCCAAAACATTAGTTAAGTATCATTTATGATGATGATTCATGATTAATTACTACATCCGCCAAATAGGGCAATTGATATCTAGACGCCTTTCGATTTCGTCCTTGATAATAGACTCAAGTATTTTCCCAACTACAGAGGGTACGCTAACTGGTCTATAATTTCCCATCATTTGACTACCTCTCTTTTTAAAGTTAACAATCACATGACACCACGTTATAGTCCAACAGGTTTAAAAGGAAGCACCCCAGCTAGCAGAGAGCCGCTCCTTCATCGGGTGATTTTGGAGGACACAATTGTAAGGCACAGAATTTAGTGCAATAATTTACTGTGTGATGTAACTGAAATTATACATTGAAAAATACATTGATTATCTGTTGAGTCGTTCATCTGTCCGAATAGCATGATCGTTTTGCTTATTTCATGTGTAATTCACAAAACCTTTTTCTTTAAAGTTGCATTCTCAGGATAGCTGAGAATTCACCACACAAAATATATCTGTGCATGTGGGTCTTTCTGTCTGTGTGTGTGCGTGCCTGTCTGGGTTGGCAGTTCTGAGTGTGATAGAGAGTGTATATGCGAGTGTCGTGAGTGTAGAGTGTCTTAAGTCTGTGCAGAGTGCATGTGTGAGCATGGGAGTGTGTGCGTGTCTGGGATGGGGGTTTGTGAGTGTGTGTAAGAGTCAGTGTGTATGTGTGTGCATTAGTGCATAGTGGTCTAAGTCTCTGAGAGGATACCTGTGTTAGTGGGTGGAGTGTGTGTGTCTGTGAGGGTGTGTGTGAGTGTTTGTGTGCACGTATGTGTGTGTGTATAGGACAACTGTTTGTGTGCGTGTGTGTGTGTTTATTTGTGTGTGTGTAGGAGCGTTTGTACGTGTGTATCGTGCAATGGTGGTCACCTATAATGTGACATGAACCCAAGGTCCCGGTTGTAGGGTGGGAGGTGAGCACCAGGGGCGTTCTGTACTTGTTATGGTTGGAGGGGTGGGGTTTGACCTTCCACCCTACAAACCTTCGAAAAAACCAAATCATCCACCGACATTTCCGCCACCACCAAAAAGACCCCACCACCAGGGTTATATTTCCCTCCCCACCCCTTTCCACCTCCGCAAAGACCGTTCCCTCCGCGACAACATGGCAATAAAATGGAGAATAACAATCAGTTTGTTTTGCATGGAGAGAAGCACTGGCTGTCAATAGTGTAGAAAAGAGGATTTCCTGTGATTGACAACAGCATTCAAACAGTGTGTTGCTGGAAAAGTACAGCCGATCTGCAAGCATCTGAGGAGCAGGAGAGTCGACGTTTCACGCATGAGCCCTTCATCAGAAATGTTCAGGGGGAATGGTGCTGCGATATATACAGGAGGGTGGTTATGGATCCAGAAGAAAGGTAGATCGGAAGGCAATAGTTGGATGCAGGTGTGGACGCGAGTGTGATAGGGCTATGGCGAGTTGGAGCGGATTGGTTAGAAAAATATATACAGTTCGGACAGGTCAAGAGGATTCTGTCGAGTTGGAGGGTTGGAGCTGGGATGGGGTGGGGGAGGGGAGATTTTTAATCTAGTGATTTCAACGTTGATGCTGTGTGATTGCAGGGTCCAAGGCGGAAGATGATGCGCTCTTCATTCTGGCATTGTTGGCTAGGATTTGACAGCAGAGAAGCCCATTGGCAGCGTAGGATGGGATGTTGACGTGGTCGGCCACAGTGCTGTGGGGCTGTTTGGTGCGGGTGTTCCCTGAAACGCACCATTAGTTGGCGTTCTGTCTCCCTCCTATAAAGGAGACCACATTGAAAACGAAGTGCACTGTAGAATAAGTGTATAGATGTGTTTGAAAATCTCTGCCGGTTGTCAAAAGGACCTTTGGAACAATGTACGGAGGCGGGGGGGGGGGGGGGGGGGGGGGAGGTTTAGGCACAGGTTTTACAACACTTGTGGTGGCAAGGGAAGGTCCCAGGTATGGAAATTGTGCTGGTGCACGGCGTGGGCTTAACGAGGGAATACCAAAGGGAATGGTCTCTGTGGAATTCAGATAGAGGTGGGCAGGGAACTACATCTTTGGTGTTGTTTCATGCAGGTTATGTGACTCCTCCACCGCCAAATCTAGACTCCGCGCCGACTGGAGGAAAACCACTTCATCTTCAACATTGAGAACCTCCAACCAAACGGCAATAATGTCGACATCACTCGTTTCCAAATCTTCCCAACCCCACCTCATCCGAAATCCAACCTTCTTACTCAGCACCGCCTTCTAGACCTGTCCAACCTGTCCATTTCAGTTCGTCCTTATCTCCTCCATCCACGTCATCAACCAATCACAATCACCAACCTTCTGTATCCACCTGTCGCTTTTCAATGTAACTTGTCTCCAGGCCAAGACCCACCCTCCTTTTTACCTCTGAGTTTATTGGAGTGGATAACAGTCCCTGTTATTTGTTTCAAGTACAGCAGTCCCAGTGTTTATGAGAGTGAATAGCAGACCCTGTTAAATTTTTATCGAGAACATTTCTCTTCCTTGTCAAAAAGAGTCATTTTTCTTATTACGAAGAAAATAGCCCATGACTTTACTGCAGAGAACAACAGTCCTTGTCAATTGCAAAGAGAACAGCACCACCTATTAATGTGGTAGAGACCAGCGGTCCATGTCTTTTCATAGATACAGCAGCCTCTGCCTTTATTGCAAGGAGCACAGCCTGTTGGTATTAGAGAGAATATTAATCTATGTGCGCATTTCAGTGAAAAGAAAATAAGCAGTCCCCGTCATTATTTTAGACAACAGCATTACCACTGTTTATTGTGAGGAACAGCAATCCATGTCTTTATTTTGTTTCACAGCAGTCCCTCTCATTGCGAAAATGAACAGCGGTTCCTGTCTTTGTCATAGAAAAGTGTAGTCCCCGTTGTCATTATTAGAGAACAGTCTAACCTGACACTTTTTGTAGACAACAGCAGTCCCCGTCATGATAGAAAACAGTCTGCGATTCGTGTACAGATAAATAGTATTTGACTTGATTGCATTAAATCGCAGCCTCTGTGTTCATTCCAGTGACCATCAGTCCCTGTTGTTATTACTTATAGAGAACAGCAGTCTTCGTCTTTATGATAGAAAATGGTAGACTCTGTATTTGTTCTGGAGAACAGAAGTCGCTGTTGTTATAATTCAGAACAGCAGTCCTGTCTTTAGTGTGGGGAAGAGCAGTCTCTTTCCTTATTGTCGAGTACAACAATCTCTGACTATATTGTAGAGGACAGAGATAGTTCACTACTCAAAGAGTACCACCTCCTGTTTCTGTTACTGAGACAGCAATCACTGTCTTTATTGCAGATAACATCAATCCCCGTCAGTGTCAGAGAGAAGAGCAGTCCCTGTGCACATTACAGTGAATAGCAGTTCCTGTCATTATTACAGATAACAACAGTTCCTGTATTTATTGTTGAGAGCTGCAGTGTTTGTCTTTGTTACAGGGGACAGCAGTCCCTGTCAATGTCATAGCAAACAGTCCCTACCGATATCGTACAAAAAAAGCAGATCATGCCCGTACTTTAGGGAATACCAATACCAGTGTATATGAATGAGAACAGAAGTCCCAGCCATTATTTGGACAAGGGAAGTTCTCATCTTTATTGCAAAGAATTACAGTGTCTGTCTTTGTTATGAAGAACAGCAAACCTTGTCAGTGCCATAGAGAACAACTCTCCTTATCTTTATTGCCGAGTACAGAAGTCTCTGTCTTTCCGTTGAAAACAGACGTCACTGACTTTATTGTAGTGAAAACTAGACCCTGTTCTCATTCCAGTTAACATCATTTCAGGTCTTTTTTTTTTGAGAGAGAACAGCAGTCCCTCTTAATGCCATAGAGAACAATATTTGATGTCTTCGATCAACAGAGCTGAAGTTACTAAATTTATTGCAGGGAACTGTAGCATCTGTCCTTGTTTTTGAGAAAATCATTGTTCTGACATCATTGCACATAATAACAGATCCTGCTTTTATTACATTAAACAGGAGTATCTGTGTAAATTACAGAAAAAAATAATTCGTGTGCATACTAGAAAGAACAGCAATTCCTATGTATATTGCACAAAAAAATGTGTATATTGCTGAGAATATTTTACACTCAATATTTTACACTCAAATGTGTATACATGACAGAACAGCAGACTCCCTTTACATGACAGAGAACAGCAGTTGCTCTGAATATTGAGGAGAACAGCAGTATCTGACTTTATTGTAGTGAACAATTTCTGTGCTTTTTCAGAGTGACCAGAAGACAGTTGGTATTGTGGAGAACAGCCGTCCCTGTCTATATTGTAGTAAACAGCAGTTGTTCTCTTTGTTGTAGAGATCACCAGTCACTTTTCGCTTTTTCTTTTGAAAATAACAGCTTATTTTGTAACGTGCAGAGATCATCATAATCGGACTTTGTTGTGGTGAACAGCAGTACCCGTGCTTATTACAGTGCCAAGCAGTCCCTGGTGTTAGAACATAGAACAGTACTGCACAGAACAGGCCCTTCAGCCCCCGATGTTGTGCCGACCATTGATCCTCATCCTCACATTTCTGTGACCGTATGCATATCCAGAAGTCTCTTAAATGTCCCCAATGACATTGCTTCCACAACTACTGCTCGCAACTCCATGCTTTCACAACTCTCTGTACAAAAGACCGCCTCTGATAACCCCTCTATATTTTCCTCCAACTAGCTTAAAGCTATGACGCCTTGTGTTAACCATTTCTCCCATGGGAAATAGTCTCTGGCTATCGACTCTATCTATGACGCTCATTATCTTGTATACCTCAATTCGGTCCCCTCACCTCCTCCTTTTCTCCAATGAAAAAAGTCCCAGCACAGTCAACCTCTCTTCATAAATTAGCCCTCCAGTCCAGGCAGCATCCTGGTAAACCTCCTCTGAACCCTCTCCAAAGCATTCACATCTTTCCTATAATAGGGCGATCAGAACTGGACACAGTATTCCAAGTGCACTCTAACCAAAGTTTTATAGAGCTGCAACAAGATCTCACGACTCATAAACTCAATCCCCCTGTTAATGAAAGCCAAAACACCATATGCTGTCTTAACAACCCTGGCAACTTGGGTTGTTTTAAGGGTCCCATTTTAAGGGTCCCAGGTACATGGACCCATTTTAAGGGTCCATGTGCCTGCACACCAAGATCCCGCTGTTCCTCCACACTGCCAAGAAACCTATCCTTAATCCTGCAATGAGCTTTCAAATTCGACCTTCCAAAATGGATCACCTCGCAGTTATCCAGGTTGGACTCCATCTGCCACGGCTCAGCCTATCTCTGCATCCTGTCAACCTACAATAGACTGTCAACGACACCTCCAACATTTGTGTCGTCTGCAATCTTGCTGACTCTTCCTTCAATCCCCTCATTCGAGTCATTAATAAAAATTCCAGACGGTAGAGGCCCAAGGCCAGAGCCCTGTGGAACACCACACATCACTGACTTCCAGGCAGAATATTCTCCTTCTAGTCCCTCTCGCTGTCTTCTGTTGGCCAGCCAATTCTGTATCCAGACAGTGAAGTTCCACTGTATCCCATTCCTCCTGACCTTCTGAATGAGCCTACCATGGGGAACCTTATCCAATGCCTTGCTGAAGTCCATCTACACCAGATCCACAGCTCGACCCTCATAAACTTTTAAAGTCACATCCTCAAAGAACTCGAAAAGGTTTGTGAGGCATGAACTGCCCCTCACAAAGCCGTGTTGACTGCATTTCATCAAGCAATGCTCTTCCAGATGGTCATAAATCCTATCCCTCAGAATCCATTCTAACACCTTTCAGACGACAGATGTGAGACTTACGTCTGTTCTTATAGACATCAGCAGTCCCTGCCGTTATTTTAGTGAACAGCAAGTTCTATCTTGGTTTAAAAGAAGTCCCTGATTTTATTTTCGAGAACAGCAGTGCCTGTCTTTATTATAGTGAACGGCAGTCGCTGCCTGTATTATAACGCATAGCAGTCCCTGTGTTTGTTAGAGAGAACCGGAGTCCCCGTTGTCATGACAGAGAATAGCAGTCGCTGACAATATTGTCGAGACCATGTGGATATACTTGTGTTGGACTAATATGAGCAAAGTTAAAAAGGACACAACACCAGTTTAGAGTTCAACAAGTTCATTTGGAAGTATTGACTTTTGGATCACTGCCCAGGTAATTGTGCACAAGCAGCGCTCCAAAATCTGGTACTTCAAAATAAACCTTTTGGGCGATGACGTGGAGTTGTGTGATTTTTAACTTTGGGATAGCAGTACGTATCCTCATTGTGAACAGCAGTAGCAGCGATTACCATTGAGAAACCCACATCCTGGTTTTCTTAGTGAGATTAGCAGTCCTGTTCTTTATTACATAGGACAACTGTCTCTCTATTTAATATAGAGAAAAACAGTGTTTCTGCATATTGGAGTGAACAGCAGTACCCGCCATTGTTATCGAGAATAGCCATTCCTTCGTTCATTCACATGAAAAGGAGACCTCTTACTTACGACATTGCATAATTATCTCAAACATCAGTCCCTATCTTTTTTCATAAGAACAGCAGCCCTGGTGTATCACGTAGAGTACAGAAATATCTGAATCTGTTGAAGTGAACAAAAAACCCTGTGGATATTACAGTGACCAGTAGTCCCTACTATTATTATGGAGAACCACAGTCGTTGTCTTTGTTATAGTAAACAGCAATGGCATAGAGAACAACAGTTAACGTTTCTGTCACACACGCTAGCAGTCCCTGTCTACATTATCGAGAAAAGTTGTCACTGACTGAAATGTACAGAACTGTAGCCCTTGTGCTTCATTTCAGTGAACAACATCCTCTGTCATTAATATAGAGAATATAATTTTTTGTCTTTTTCATAGAGAACAGCAGTCCAACCTGAAATGTAGAAAACAGCAATCTATGTGCTTATTACTGAGAACAGCAGTCACAAATTATGTTGCAGAGAATGCCACTCCTTTTTGTCATTACAAGGTACATTCGTGCATCAGTCAAGACAAACAGCTCCGCTGCTTGCGCTGACAGATGAGAACGGAGTGATCCCGCTTTGACTAGGTCATGGTCTACAGCATTCTACAGCATACCCAACACAATTCTGGCCTGTCTCTTTGCTCCTGAATGCTGACCCATCCACAACAACTCCATATCCCGATACTAAAGTGGTGAATCCTGCAAGTCTGCTCGAGGACTGCATGTTTCATTAGTTACAGCAAAACAGTCATGTGGGTCTCCGTCTCCTTCTGTGGGGAGAAGGCGACCAGGGTTAAAGACGTTCATCGTTTTACTGTAATGGTAGGCATCTCTAATAACACAGTATTGGACCTGACCCAGCGAGCTGCTGACGTATATGCTGCATTTTGCTAAGAAACCAGTAAGGATACCGCATATGGAACCAGTAAGGATAATTCACCACAGCCGACTCTATCCCTGGATGCGACAACAGCCTATTCAGCTGCACCTATGGCTAGCAGGCATTTAGGCAATCCTACCGATATGGGATCTAGTTTAGCTGAAAAATACAATACATTTTAAATAATTACGGCCCAGAATCTGTAAAGCAGTTCGAAATGTGAATTAAGGAATGTGGTTTTCTGGAGGAAAGATGTTTTAGCATAAGGAGTTTGGAAATACTGAGTTCACGATTGGAGGAGAGAGTGAAGGAGAAACGGAAGGGGAAAATAGCACTTGCGAATCGGACAGCTTATAAATTATGGAAGGCTGAGGCTGACATCAGAGAAAGGAAATCTCAAGTAAACGGTAGATCAAATACGAGTACTAACAACAGCGCACATGCAGACCTAGTGAAGCTGCACAGTGTCTTAACTCTGTTTCAGATTCTGACCGTGATGGCTGCCCTCCGAGACCAAAATCCCCACGACGAGATACACTTCGCGAAGATTCCAACTCAGTGGCGGCAATTATCACACAACGGATGATGAGTCAGACGGTGAGAGTATTGATGTACGATCACCTACAGGCGGTTCTACAAGCACTAATGGTTGAAGTTACAGGTCCAGAAAGGTTCATGATGTTGGTCCACAGAACATGGACCATGCAAAATTTGGGAAGTGCCTATGGGCAGTTGCCTGACCCACGCCAGTTTGGATGTAGTAAGTTTGCCAAAGAAGTAACGAAGTTCTGTAACGAGTTCCGTCCCATGTAACATGAGATGACACGTCTACTGCGACGAACACTGGCTACTGATGTCACCAAAATCAAATATAATCGGGCAGCCGCAATCGTCCATGACCAAGCAACCGACCAGTAAGCGGAGCATAACGGCAACTTGAATGTTTTTGTTGCAGCGCTGACAACCACCTGTGGGGAGATATTCCCTGTGCGAATGAACATGACCAAAACGAAGACGTATAAACAACAAGAAGGTGAGACAATGTCCCAGTACCTTATGCGCCTCACTGAAGTCCACAACACCCATAGTGGACAGAGACCACCCGATGGCATAACGAAGGCAGAAATCACGCTGTATGTGGTGCACCTGACGATCAGCTTTATGAATGGAATGAAGGACGAAATAGCAAAAACAGTTAAAATTGGGACACGGGAAAGCTGAATTTGAAAGAACAACATGCGATACATGCTGAGAAATTGCCGGCCTAATAGAAGGATAAGCGGAATCTGAATGTTGGAACAGCAAGCACATGAAGCTCAGCTTACTATGATGCAAATTTTCGTCCAGCCATTGGAAGGATGTGCTGCAAGAAAAGAGAGAGTCAGAGGTAGAGGTCGCAGAAGAGCAAAACGTCGCAGAAGAGGGCCTGGCAGAAGTAGATCTGGCAGGTGTTTTGTTTGTGGAGCAATGTACCATTGGGCGAGACGGTGCCTGCGCGGACAGCCTCAGTCAGTCCTGGAGGTTGGACAGCAGGGTGACTGATGGCGAAGGATAATGTGGAGGTGGGCAACTCTCAAAGGATAGGCAAGCCTCTTTTTTATGCTTGGCAACGAAGACTGGCTTATGCTAATCTCCATTACCGACCTTACGGGCACAGAACATGTCCCACCTCTGTCCTGAGCGCTGAGATAGCGAAGAGTGGACTATATGTTCAGTATAATGTAGATGCGTACCTCTATGTTATATGTGGAAAGTACGGCAGTTATCTTTTTGGTAGATACAGGGGCAACACATTCAACCGTAAATTAAGCCAGTTCAGAGAATTGACGCAAAGAAAGATGGTTCCTGAACTTAATGGGCGCATCACGAGTTGTGATCTGAGAGAGATTTAACGCACCCTGATTGTAGGAAACGAGTAATGGGGAAACATTCCAATTCTCATTTCTGTTATTGGAATTCTGTCTTGAAATCTGATGGATCGGGAACTCATAGTGAGAATGGGGTTGGATTTGCTCAGCACCCCGAAGGGCTTGCATGTAATACAAAAAAGAAAGATATACCAGTGCAGGCTGTAAAATACGACTGTAAACGATGAATGTCTCTGAATGGCGATTAAGCCAGAGAGCGCTAGGTTCAGTGAACGATTCACTCGCCCTGGAAGCAAGTAGATATGTTAATCTTATTAACACCGACTTTCTTGCTGGGGATATGCTGCACCGCACCGTACAGATACACCGCAATAGCCCTGATGAAGCATATGAGAAGGATTGATTCAGTAGATTGGTTAAACCAGATCAATTGTAATTGGGCGAATTTTATTGGAATGATCACAGATGTGCAGTCAGTGTGAACTTATCTAAAGTATCTGTGACGGCAAGTAGACCCTAACCTTTTGATGTGGAAAGCTATTTTCTTCATGTGTCATTGGCGAAGGCAACCAGCGACAGGTGGCAGGATTTGGGATAATGGGCACTAAAGGTACAAAAAATGAAAGATTGGGTCTTCAGGGACGATATGGGTGTCTGGTTCAATGCAGATGTGCGGACATATAGGAAGAAACTAAATTCGATAACTCAGGCAGATAGGGCAGTCCAAGTAAATTCCGCTCTCCCTGAAGAGTCGAGATGGGTAGCCTGGTGTTTTCTAAGGGCGATGTCTCGGACCCAAGATTAAAAATGGTCCCTACTGAGTTGTCGACAAAAGGAAAACATGACGTGGGGCTCATACAAGGCTGTGAACCCATAAGAATAACCCCGAAGTCCGAGTATCGTCCTGGCAGAGCAAAATACCGTTAAAACCGGAGGCTATGGAAGGAATTACTCCTGACTTTGAATCCCTCCTAGAGGCTGGAGTGATAATCCACTGCGAAAACTCACTGCTGAGAACCATTATTGTTCTGGTCAAAAAGCCAAACATTTTAGGTTTTTCGGAGAAATGTAGGTTTGTTCAAGACCTGCAGACAGTCAATAGCGCCATTGTTCCGCGCGCCACAAATGTTTCCAAACCCTGTGCTATATTGGCTCAAATTGCACTGGACGGTAAATGGTTATCTTTTTTAGAGTTAGCAAGTGCCTTCTTTAGTTACCGGTACGCTCAGATCGTCAATTCTGGTCACGTTTTCATTAAAAGGGAAATCATATACTTTCCTGCAACTTTGTCAAGGATACTTTGAGTCCCCCACCATATATGATGAGGCTCTACGCAGGAGTCTGGATACTCTTGTTTTATACCGGGGGTCAGCGCTTCTGTAGTATGTAGACTTTTGCTTAATAGCAGCACCAACAGACCAAGATGCCATTGTGTTGCTCTGCCATCTAGCCAGGGAAGGGCACATAGCTGTTTGCCCAAAACTGCAATTTGTGCAACAACAAGTGAAGTTCTTACATCACTTAATATCTGAACAAGGGAAGGTAATTGGTCAAGACAGAGTTCAAGCAATCCTGCAAATTTCAAAGCCTCGCACGAAGAAACAATTGCTATCCTTTTTGGACATTTTCTCTCACTGTAGAAGGTTTATCTCACATTACACAACCTTTGAGGTTCCCCGAAGTGACATCGTCCATGGCAAAGAAGTGGAGCACATTTTTAGAGTTATTGGGAAGATATTCAGCTCTCTCTCTCTCTCTCTCTCTCTCTCTCTCGCGTCACCGTTATCTTTTGCTTTGCCAATATGCCATGCTTTCACCGCCTGAGGTCCCCTCTCACTGGGTGTGTCCCGCTCAATGCCTTGGTTTTCGTAAACCATGAAACCACATACCCTGTACGTCTTTGGCGAGTCCAACTCAGCTAGTGGTGGCTCCAAGTCTAAAACCACCCTTAAACTAGCTGTCTTTTAAACACTCTGCTGACGGCAGTCCATTCCCTTGAGTTATACTCGAATACTGCGCAAGAGTTCACTGGACCCATCTGCTGATATATTCATTCTCTTAGAATTTTTTTTTAGATTACTTACAGTGTGGAAACAGGCCCTTCGGCCCAACAAGTCCACACCGCCCCGCCGAAGCGTAACCCACCCATACCCCGACATCTACATTTAAATTTACCTAACACTATGGGCAATTTAGCATGGCCAATTCACCTGGCCTGCACATTTTTGGACTGTGGGAGGAAACCGGAGCACCCGGAGGAAACCCACGCAGACACGGGGAGAACGTGCAAACTCCACACAGTTAGTCGCCTGAGGCGGGAATTGAACCCGGGTCTCAGGCGCTGTGAGGCAGCAGTGCTAACCACTGTTCACCACTGCTAACCAGTGCCACCGTGCCGCCCTCAAATGAATGAGTCTCTATGTAGGATTACTTAAGCCACGACTCTTACACCAACCCTATTTGCCAGGACGATGTACATATTCCCAGCCCTCTCGCGCAAAGGAGCCAAGTTAGCGCTTGGGATGATGTGAAAATCCTTCAAGGCACTGGCGCTTACTCCTCCTGTGAATCTTCAGAATCTTACCCAGTCGCGGGTTCCGGGTGAGCCCCCAAGATTACTGTCGTGGAAATTCAATCGACTCGACTCAAATGCTTGCAAGACCAAAAGAAAAGTTTATATTTGGATTCTGCACAGTCGACCCGATTATTTGGCAATACATCTCATGTAATGGGCGACTGACGGCTTTCAGATATTGCCTTTATACTTTACTTCGCTTCTCCTTATATGCAACTCAAGACCAGGATCCTGGAACATTCGAGCTCCTTTCGACTTTTTTTTTCATTCCGTGACTGTTGCTATGATAGTTTACTCTCCTTGTAATTGAAAATGTTTTGTTGGAAAAGTGCAGCAGGTCAGACAACATCCAATGAGCAGGAGAATCGACGTTTCATGCATGAGCCCTTCTTCAGCCCTTTCCGAAGAAGGGCTCATGCCCGGAACGTCGATTCTCCTGTTCCTTGGATGCTGCCTGACCTGCTCCGCTTTTCCAGCAACACATTTTCACCTCTGATCTCCAGCATCTGCAGTCCTCACTTTCTCCCTTTTGTCCTTGTAATTCCCTACTCTCGATTTAACTTTACATTTTTTCTGTCTGTCTATTATACTTTGCAAGGTCAGGCAATTACTTCTTTGTTTCCTCCATGCTTTTATACATTGCACAATAAGTGTTAATATTCCATTCCATAGGTTTGGAGTCTGTCTGTGCCGTTTAGTTCCAAAGTAAGACTTCAGAAAATGCCACATTGACTGATTGTATACACATTATGTGCTATTTGAACAAAATAGAAAATGTCTGCAAATGCAAATTCATCCCTAAGATGTATACGTGTGTGTGCGTTTGTGGGGTTGGGCTTTCAGAAAGACAGAATATGTGTGTGGTCGGAGGGTGTGTATTTGTGTGTCTGTAAGCGTATGCATGTGTGCATGTGTTTGAGCTTGTGAGTGTTTGTATGTGAGAGTCTCTGAATAAGAGATTTTCTGTGTGATTGTGCAAGTGTGTTTGAGAGATAGTGTGTGTAAATGTACTTGTCTCTGAGTGTGTCTGTATGTGTGTATACTGTTATGCGGTCACCTGTAGTCCGATATGAACCCAAGATTCCGGTTGAGGCTGTCATCTTGGGTAGAGAATTTGGCAATCAGACTCAGCACAGCGACTCTGCGTTGTTGAGCGCCCCACTGTCGACCGGATATATATCCGCCTTCAAAACTCTCATAAAAACTCTCACGCTTACACAAGTGCACACGCAGTCCAGCTCTCTCATACATACAGACACTCTGTCTCTCCCCACATAATCTGTTTACACCAAACTCTCTCTCACTAACGCTCACACTGTCTCTCGCTCATGCATGAACACACACTCTCTCAACTCCTCTCTCACATGTGTTCATACACACTCTCCACCACCTCTCTCTCACCGACACACATCTAAATCAACTGAGTGCATTTGCATTTGCGGATTTGCATTTGTTGTTCGAAAAGCACACAATTTGAAGTCAGTCAGTGGGACATTTTATAATCTACATTGGAAATAAATGAGACAGGCAGATTTCATAGAAGATCTCTAACAAAAAATACATTGTTTAAGCGGAGGCTTCACCTCCTTTGTATGAATATCGCCTTAATTTATCGCATGGCAGAGACTTGAAAAATATTCTTGCTTTTGCATATTAATCAATCAAAAAAATGTATCCTCATTCTAAACGATTTAAGAGCCATTTTATGTGTATTAAGTTCTTCACATGAGTTGAATGACCGTTTGATGCTTTCCTTATAAACTCTATGTCTAAGGTCTTCGTCTCTCAATAATACCTGATGAAGACAAAACGCACTGAAAACCAATGTTTTAATATGAACTCGTTGGACTATAAACTGGTGACTTGTTTCATCCACCAGTACGTCTACAGCATTAAAGACAGGGACAGGTGGACACTGTAATAAGTGCAAAGACTGCTGTTCACCACAAGATACGCCGTAATAACTATTCTCCACAACAAACACAGGAGTCTTGATATAACAGAAAGTTATGTGTTTTATTTTATAATAAATGAGGCTTTATACTTGGGTGGTTGCTTTATCCGAAACACTACTCTGACAGTGTCTCTCACACATATTTCTCCTCTCACAACAAAAATAGCTTCTGTACGCCACGTTGACAATTTGACCCGTGTTCTTTTCATCTCATTTGGTTTTCAGTCAGCTCATTGGACATTTATAATATTGGGAATGGAGTTAGGACAGTTGAATGACCTTCCTGAAGAATGTGGGAGATAAAGGTTACCATTAGTGTCTCTGCTGACTGCATTTGCGGAAAGTACTTCCAACTCCAGCACATCAGTAACGGCGTTAGAGAACTAGAGTAGGAACTGCATGAACTTTCGATCATTCAGGACGTGGAGGTGGTTACAGAGAGGAATTACAGGGAGGTAGTCACTCCACAGGTTCAAAAAGACGATAGATGAATGACAATCGTGGGACAGAAATGGAAATGGCAGACAGTGCAGAGATCCACTGTGGAAATGCCCCTCAACAACAATATGTAATTTTCGATAATGTTAGGAGGCACAGCCACAGGTCTCTGGTACATAGTCTGTCCCTGTTGCTCAGAAGGGAAGGGAGGCGTGAAGAGGAACAGACCATGAGTAATTGGGAACCACATATATCCGGCCGGACAGGGGATTCTGTGGGAACGAGAGATTCAAGTTTGATATGTTTGATGTGTCAGGGTTCGTGATACCTCGGATCATGCTTTTGGGATCCTTGTGGGGGAGGGGGAGCAGCCCCAAATTGTGGTTCACATAGGCACCAACGACAAAGGTCGGAGAATAGATGGGGTTTTAAGGCAGAAATTCAGGGCGGTAGGGTGGCTGCTATTTCTGGTTTGTTGCCCGTGCCACCAGCTAGCGAGATGAGGAACAGAGAGAGAGAGAGAGAGAGCAGGTATGAACACGTGGCTTCACAGATGGTGCAGGAGGGAGGGTTTTGGATTTTGGGACACTTTCTGGCATTGGTGCGGTGTCTACTACAATGATGGTCTTCATCTAAACTACAGTGGTACCAATTTCCAGTGGGGGCATTAGTTAATGCTATTCGGATGAGTTTAAACGAAATCAGCAACGGATGAAAAACTAAATTGTAGTTCGATTGTCGAATGAGCTTGTCAGTAGCGAGGTCCAAAATAAGGTTTTAGGAGCCCAAGAGGGCACCAGCAAACAATCAGTTGGTTTGAAGTGTGCCTAAATCAACACCAGGAGTGTCCAGAATACAGTCGTTGAACCTGTAGCATGGATATGTAACTGGGATTTCGATGCTGTGCCCACTTAAGGCACATGGGGAGAGAAGAGAAAGGAATAGTTGGTGCACATTCTGGATATTAGACAGGAGCTGTGTGTGACAGGTCTGTGGGGATATCAGAAAAGGGCTGTTATTGAAAGATCTTTTGAATGGTTTTTAACGAGCGCTGTGAGTGACAGGTCTGTGCTGACATGAGAGTGGGGGCATGAATGACAGTTCTATGAGGACATCACACTTGGGCTGTGAGTGACCGGTCTGTGGGGCTATCAAAAGGGGGTTGTAAGTGACAGGTCAGTGTGAATATCAGATGGCGGCTGTGACTGACAAGTCTGTTGGATATCAGACTAAGGTGGGGATAACAGATTGTGTCTTTTCGTGACAGATCTGTGGGGATTCCAGACGAACGCCATCTGTGACAAGTCTGGGTGAATATTAGAGTGGGTCTGTGAGTGACAGCAATGTGGGGCTACCAAACTATGGCAGTGAGTGACAGGTCTGCAATGAAATGAGACTGGGGCTGGTAATGACAGCTCTATAAGGATATCAGCCTGGGGCTGTGAGTGACTGGTCTGTGGGGATATCAAACTGGGTCTGTGAGTGAAATGTCTGTGAGCATATTAGGCTGGTACTGTTACTGACAGGGCTATTCGACTGAGACTGAGTGACAGGTTTATGGGGATATCAGAATGGGGATGGGATTGACAGTTCTGTTAAGATATTACACTGGGGCTGTGTGTGACATGTGTGTGAGGACATCAGATTGTGGCTGTGAGGATAACACAATTGGTATGTGAGCAACACGTCTGCAAGAGATCTGGCTGGGTCTGAGATTCCATGGCTGTAGGAATATCAATCTGCTGCTGCCCGTGTCTGGTCTGTGGGAATATCAGACTGCGGCTGTTAGTAACAGGTGTATGGGCATATTACACTGGGGCTGTGAATGACGGGTCTGTGGGGATATCTGACTGTGGCAGTGAGTGACACGTCTGTGAGGTGAGCACATTCGGGCTGTGAGTGCCAGGTCTGTGGGCATATCAGACGAGAGCTGTATGTGACAGATCTGTGATGATGTCAGACTGGGGACGAAAGCGGCAAAACTACAAGCATTTCAGACGAAGGTTGTTCTTTTGACAGGACTGTAGGCATATCAGAATAGTGCTCTGAGTGACAGGTCCGTGGGGATATCAGATTATGAATGTGAGTGACAGATCTGTCGGGATAACAGATGAGTGTGAGTGACTGGTCTGTGATGATATCAGACTGGGGCTTTCAGTGACAGGTGTTTTGGATATCAGACTGGGGCTATGAGTGACAGGAATTTGAGGATATCAGACGGGGCTGTGAGTGAGATGTCTGTGGGCATATCTCACTGGACTGTGAGTGACAGGTCTGTGAGAAAAACACACTGGGATTGCGAGTGTCCGCTCTTTTGGAATATGAGGCTGTGGCTGTGAAAGACAGGCCTGTTGTGATACCAGGCTGGGGCTGTGTGTGACAGCTCGGTGGAAGTATCAGATTGAAGCTGTGAGTGACATGTCCGTGGGAATTGTAGACTCGGGCTGTGAGTGATTGTTCTCTCGGGATATCATTTGGAGCTGGGGATTGCAGACTGGGGCTGAGACTGTCACCTTCGTGGGGATATTAGACTGGGGCTGTGAGTGATTGGTCTGTGGGGATATCAATCTGCGACTATGATTGACAGATTTGTGAGGATATCACATTGGTGCTGTCCATGACCGACTGTTGTAATATCAGATTGTGGTGGTAAGTGAATGATCTATGAGAATATAACAGCGGCGCTGTGACTGCCATGTTTGTGGGGATAACCGACTGGGGCTGTAAGTAACAGATTTGTGGACATTTACATTGATGCTGTGAATGACAGGCTGTAGTTGTGAGTGATAGATCTGTGAAGATAGCGCACTGGGTCTGTGATTGACTGATCTGTCGTTATAACAGGCTGGGGCTGTGAATGACCAGTTTGTGGTGACATCAGACTGGGACTGTGTCTGTCAGGACTGTGGGTATATTAGACTGGTGCAGTGAGTGACAGATTTGTTGGGGTATCGGACTGGGGCTGTGAGTGACAAGTCCGTGGGGATATCAGACTGGGGCTCTCATTGACAGTTCAGTGAGGATATCTGGCTGGTCTGTCAATAATAGGGGTGTGGAGCTATTAGACTGGGGCTGTGCATGACAGGTCTGTGGCGATAGCTCTTCTTTACAAGTTTTTGGGGATATCGAATTCAGGCTGTGAGTGACAAGTTCATGGGAATATCAGACTCGTGTTTGAGTGATAGATCTGTTGGAGTTTCAGACTGCGGCTGTGATTGGCATGTCTCTGGTGTTATCAGACTGCATCTGTGAGTAACAGGTCTGTTTGCATGTCAAACTGTGTCTGTGAGTGGCAGGTCTGTCAGGTTGTCAGACTGCAGCTTTGAGTGACAGGTCCGAACGATATGAGACTTGGATGTGACTTACTGTCGATGGGGAAGTCAAAATACGGCTGTCAGTCACACAGCATATCCCGACAAAGCTACAGCATATTGAGTTACCGCACAATTGGCAACGTAGTTAATTCGAACCCTCATCTCCTTGGAGGTAGGAGCCTCCGTTTCGTGCCTTAGCCTGCTCGGCCACGCTCGCGGGCGCAGCAGATTAATTGGCTTCATCTCCAGAACAGAAACGAAGATAATGAACACCCTTTAATCCAAGCAAATAAAAATGGGAAACTGAATCTATCTTCTGAGCCTCATTTGAGCAACAAATGTAATGTGAATGTGGGAACGTATGTTCGATTAATATGCAGTAAAGAAATCAGAAACTGCACGACATTGCAGGAGTTTAGATTCTTGATTTGGTGAATGGTTTCGTCTAATTGCTCGAAACAGAACAACTTTCACGAATCCACGGAACACGATTAACACCAGACAACAGGCAAAATCCACAAATCTGAGCAGGCTGCGTACCAAATCATACCGTGCGGCTTAGTTCCAGTTACTGCGTCTGTTTTGCAGAATAAGCAGCTCAAAGAATGTTCTCCATCTGAAAATCCGAGTTAAGAGCTTTCTGTCCCACACTGAAATCTCATAATCCTGCTCCTCCATTACTGAGCATAAACTAGTCATTGAATAAACCCACATGGTCACACAAGAAGATCATTTTCCATGTGAAGTGGGAAATGTTCAGGAAGAGTTCTCTGAAGTTTCCTTCGAAACATTTTCAATCAGTTAATTCTGGGTCAGCTCATTTTACATGGGGCTTCCACTGTCAGTCAACCACGGAAACACCATTCTCGTTCTGTGACTGAATAGTTTGGTTGGTGCAGAATTGGAATGGATATCATTTGAAAGGGACATCATTGATTGTACATTCAGTTGGACATACAAGCTTGTTACCAACGCTTCCAGTAAATTGGATACAGTTTTCACACAGAAACCGAAGTGTGAACAAAAGTAGCAGGAGAGCGTGCGAGACCCCAGTTTTGCTTGGTGACATTGCCAGTGGAATAGACAACAGGGATCCATCTCGGAAAGTGACCACCTAAAACTGTAACTGCCCCTCGGTCCTGAGATGAAGAGCCTCTTTTTCTGCCCACTGATCTTGTTGGGCCAGATGAGCTGCCATTTCAGACTGAGCCAAATCCGCGTGGCACCTCAACTTGCAAAGTTCCAGTTCATTCCTCCCAATCACAAATAACATCATTCACAACTTCACTCCTCAGCTGTTACACTTTTAGATCGTTACAATTCATGTTCGTACTTGTTCCGGGATTTAGGATTCAATATTATTATTTCAATGCCGTTATCCTCATCTTCAAGCTGCCAATGTGCCTCCCAGTCTCTATGGCAGACGGTGACGCAATCTGGGAAATTATTTCAATGAAGCTAATCATTTCTGTTACAAAACTGAGGAATTCTAGTCTGACTGACGGGACACAATCAACGCTTTCTTTCCTCAGCGTGTCAACCACTTTTTCCACTTCTCATTTTGGGGACAGGCTTTGGCTTAAAAAATCGTCCCTACAATATAAAAAAAAAACTACTACAGCCGTTGGCAAATTAAAGTGGTTTTTGTTTGCCCTTTTGTCAATGGAAGAACCATTCACAATAAAGGAGTTTATCTAAACTGTGCCCCAGGGCTGGATATGACGCCGCTGATTGAGGCTGAATTGGTTGCTTTCCGCTGGTAGCGGGGGATCGGAGAGATGGAGATCACATCTTTCTGTGTGTCCCATTCTCATTCATTGTGGAGCTGGTGTGAATTATGCATGAGTTCTCGTAGTTCAGGACTTAATCGCTCTGATTTGTTGACCAGAAATATGTGACTCTCTGTGCCTGGAAAGACTCGAACCACCAACCATTCAGTTAAACGCGCTGACCAATTAACACACAAAACCTTTCTCCAACACTGCCTGTAACTTTCCCTAAACCAGGGTATTAGTGAGTACCTGACAAGTCGTGGGACGATTGGAGAGCTCATTGCTTTTGGAGACTGTCCCGAGTTTCATGCTTTCATCAAAAAAAATTATTTGATGTTTGAGGAGCAGCAAACACCCAGAAGGAAAGGAAGCATCGTTGTTTCTCAAGTTGATGCCTGCAGTACCTCACCAGTGAGGTAAAAGTGAGCTATCAACGACTCGATAGAAACCAGAGCTAAAACCCTTTGCCTTAAACCGTTCGAACACGCTACCACAGCAAGCCTCACTATTACATTTGCTGTGACTAGTGTTGGCCCTGAATTACAATACAAATCGATGCGATGTGGCATGAAGAGCCTTCGATTCTGTCTTTTTTTATTCTTCCCCTGTGTTGCCAGTAATTCAGCATTTATTGCAACTTCTCAGTTGCCACTGAGAAGATGGTGGGAGCGGCTTGGTGGAATACGATCCATTTGATCAACTCGGAGGAATATTGACTGAAGGAGCTGTTCAGTCAACAATTCAATCGTCCACCAGTCGATACAGAGAGAGGGGCACACAAACATATCCACTGAGTGTGACAAAGGCGCGTGGAGAAACATTAACCCAGAAAACAACGGCGTCTCTTACTTGGAGAATCATTTTGGCTCAACAACGTTCATGAATTTATAGAATTAAAGTGAGTTGCCATCATTTAAACATGGTTGCTGTTTGGGTCCAAACGGCAAGCAGACGAGTCCGACAAATAGAGACTTGAGTCGGCAGCTATTCATACAGTTCCCACTGACCCAGAGTTAACTGGTGTGCGGAGGAAAGATCACAGAAACACTTCACGGGAGGCTCCCTCGCACTGAGGTTGTCACCTGGAAGGGGACGAAACGTCTGCAACACAAATTCCCAGCTCGGCGAACAGAACCACAATAACGAGCACCCGAGCTACAAATCTTCTCACAAACTTTGATGTGTTGTTTTCTAACATTTTCTTTCACTCTCTTTTCAACCTTTTTCTCTCCCAAGCAATTATTCCCTGTTGTTCTTCGATCTGCCTTCTGACTGGGATCTCCAGTGCTGATGTAAAAGTTGAACTCTCAGTCCACTGATTCTGCTTGAGTTTCGGTGACTTGTTAGTTTCAGATTGTCAGTCATCTTCCTTTAGAAAACAAGGACAAAACAAACACATCATCATCTTCCGGGATCGTACTCTGATCGAAACGAAGACACGAGAACATCGGAAGTATTGTCCAGAGTCCATTCAGTTTGAGTGAGTCATGGAAGTTTCAGAATCACTTCACTTTTGTCAAATTCCCCCAGGCACAATCAATTACTAATTTGACAGACGTGAATGTACATCGGCAGCTTTGGATGACACAAAAACAGGTGGCAATTAAGTAGTGATTCAAAAGTCACTAAGTTATGTTCCCAACCGATTTCTTTAAAATTACAGACGGAGGCATTCACCAAATGGAGCCTCTGTGTTGTTCCACATCACAAAGCGCCTTACAGGGCTCGATTACATTTATTTTGTCTTCAATTTCAAACCGTTTTATTCCGGTTATAGTTTGCCATAACAGTTAGCACAATTCGCAGCAGTGGTACTTTATCTCGCCCTAGTACCCTTCCACTGACACCCTCCTTCGACTGACTGAACTGGTCCTCACCCTGAAAAACTTTTCTTTCCAATCCTACCACTTCCTCCAAACCAAAGGAGTAGCCATGGGCACCCGCATGGTCCCCATCTATGCCTGCCTCTTCGTAGGATGTGGGGAAAAGTCCATCTTCCGCAGCTACACTGGCACCACCCCCCCTACCTTTTCCTCCACTACATCAACGACTGCATCGGCGCTGCCTCATGCTCCCACGAGGAGGTTGAACAGTTCATCCACTTAACCAACACCTTCCATACAGAACTCAAATTTACCTGGACCGTCTCAGACTCCTCCCTCCTCTTCTTAGACCTTTCCATTTCTATCTCGGGCGACCGAATCAGTACGGACATTTACTATACACCGACCGACTCCCACAGCTACATAGACTACACCTCCTCCCACCCGGCCCCCTGTAAAAACGCCATCCAATTTTCCCAATTACTTCGTCTCTGCCATATCTGCTCCCAGGAGGACCAGTTCCAATACCACACAACCCAGATGACCATCTTCTTCAAAGACTGCAATTTCCCCCCAGACGTGATCGACGAGGCTCTCCACTGCATCGCCTCCACTTCCCGCTTCTCCGCCCTTGAGCCCCGCCCCTCCAATTGCGACCAGGATAGAACCCCACTGGTTCTCACCTACCACCACATCAACCTCTATATACAGCGTATCATCCGTCGTCATTTCCGCCATCTCCAAACGGATCCCACCACCAGGGATATATTTCCCTCCCCTCCCCTATCAGCGTTCCGAAAAGACCACTCCCTCCGTGACTCCACCGTCAGGTCCACACCCCCGACCAGCCCAGACTCCACTCCCGGCACCTTCCACTGCAAACGCAAGAAATGCAAAACTTGCGCCCACACCTCCCCTTACTTCCCTCCAAGGCTCCAAGGGATCCTTCCATATCCGCAACAAATTCACCTGCTCCTCCACACACATCATTTACTGCATCCGCTGCACCCGATACGACCTCCACTATATTGGGGAAACAGGCTGCCTACTTGCACAACGTTTCAGAGAACACCTCTGGTACACCCGGACCAACCAACCCAACCACCCCCTGGCTCAACACTTCAAATCCCCCTCCCACTCCACCAAGGACATGCAGCTCCTTGGACTCCTCCATCGCCAGACCATACCAACACTACCATTGGAGGAATAGCGCCTCATCTTCCGTCTAGAACCCTCCAACCACAAGGGATGAACTCAGATTTCTCCAGTTTCCTCATTTCCCCTCCCCCACCTTGTCTCAGTCCCAACACTCGAACTCAGCACCACCTTCCTAACCTGAAATCTTCTTCCTGACCTCTCCGCTCCCACTCCCACTCCTGCTGATCACCCTCACCTTACCCTCCTTCCACCTATCGCATCTCCAACGCCCCTCCCCCAATTCCGTACTCCCTACCTTTTATCTGAGCCTGCTGGACATACTTCCCTCATTCCTGAAGAAGGGCTCATGCCCGAAACATCGATTCTCCTGCTCCTTGGATGCCTTGGATGCTGCCTGACCTGCTGTGCTTTTCCAGCAACTCTTTTGCAGCTTCCATCAATCCGTCCATAACTTCACAACGGCGCTTTTGACCACTGGGCCACGCAAATATATACTCAAACGTTTGAGATGATACCTTGAAGTGTGTTCATTTTTACAGCGCCTATTCTGTAGCAGCTCAATAAGCAGCTCAAAGGAAGTCCTTCCCCGGAAATGCTGAATTAGCTGTCGAGTCGGAGAGTGACAGATTACATTGCAAGGTTGCTGTGCTGGTATGAGTTGTTAATTTCCTTAGCCGGGCATTTTCCTGCAGAGGTGTCCACACCTGGATATGACAACTGTCGCATAGCTGCCAGCTGAGTTCGCAACCTGTGTGAGGATGAGAAGAGAAGTGACTCACTAACTGTTGCTAATTCACACGGTGCTAACTGAGAGATGTACCAATGTCAGTTTATAAACATGTTGGCAGAAGGTAAAAGGCGATCTGAGATTTCCAAGAGGTGCTAACTGTACGTGATTGTTCTTTGTCGAGGTGTGAAATACTCTCACGTCTGAGTCACCTTCACACCTTTTGTTGCTGACTGATTCAGAAAAGAGGTGTTTCACCAGAGCTGCATGTGTTTCTATTTCCTATCCCTCTCTGTTTAGACTTCCCTGCTCCTCTGTGACAAATAAAATGAAATGGATAAAATCCCATTCGGCAGCCTGTCTGCCATTTCCTAAGCGTGAGTTCCAAAACTTAGAAAGAGGCCTGTAACTGTGCAGTATGCATGAATATTGACCCAACGCCTTAAACTCATGAACGAAGTAATTTTTTTTTCGTCTTTATCTCATGAACCAAGTGACATTGTTTTCTATCCCTCTTCAAACAAACTCTCCTGGTCACTTCCGCATTGGTCATGAGGGGTTGAGAACATAACATAAGTTTATAAATAGTTCACTATGTAATCAACATGAACAGTGCTGGATAGTGAGCATATACCATATAAAATTTTGAAGTTACCCTGTAACTACGCTGTGCTACGTGTGGAGCAATGCCATGGTGAGACAACCTCTCTGGAACCTTCCATGTAACGGAGCTGAATAACAGTGACAGATGATGAAAGGCAAACTTCCAAACCAGCGTACCAAATTATTGCGCCTTGAAATTATCATGCTTCCCTTTCCAAAACAGATTACCTTACTCGGAAGCTCGTCATTGTAACAGACTGCACGAAATCTAGAGCATATAGAAACGTCCTTCAGGACATAGCATTGCACCAGTTAAAAAGAGCCGTCTGCATATTTTTCAAAATTTTCCAGCGCTTAACCTTCAACCTTGATTGAATTGGTGTCGTAAGTGTCCAGCTGAATACATTTTCGTCATGTCAGAATTTTTCCTTGAATTCTTGTAAGTGATGCTACGTGTCAGATTACCATTACCTCTGGGCAAAAACATTTTTTTCCTCATGTGTTGTCGAAATCATTTAATCCTTACCCTAATTTTATGATTCCTCGCCATTCATGCCTTCATCAAAGGGAAATAAAGGTTGTTCCTATTGAACGTATCTGTGCCTTTCATGACTTTTGATGAATCTTAAGCGTGTTGCCTTCAGTCAACTCTGCGTCAAGGAAAAAAGCCTCAATTTGTTCCATCTCTTTTCATCACTGAAAATCTGTAGCTCTGTGAACAACATGTCAAACCTACCAGTTCAGCGTACATTCCGTGGGAATTTTCGTCATACCCTCTCCTGTACTATCACAATCCTTCTATTTCGCAGCTTCCTGAACTGCAGACAATGCTCTGGCTGTGGCGTGGAAAATGTATCGGCCAACTAATCCTCGCCTGTAATAGTCTTTGAAACATCTGGTTTCGACAGCTGAGGGTATAAGCGCATGGATTTCATTAAGTTGTGTTTAATATACTCGCGACTGACAAATGGTTAAAAAGATACAGTGTCTGGATGGGAAAGATGACAATCAGAGAGAGAGTCAGATCATCATCGAAAGGTCCAACACGGAAACAGATACCTTCGCTCCAACTTGTTCATGCCGACCAAATATCCTTAACTAATCTAACCTCCTTTCCCACCTTGACCGATACGCCTCTGAACGTTTTCCGTTCGTATACCAAATTTATTTGCGTTTTAAATGTTCTAAATTCTGCTCCCATTTCTTCATCGGGCAGTTCGTTCCATACACACCACCTTCTGAGTGAAAAAGTTGCTCCTTAGCTCCATTCTAAATCAATCGACTCTTTGTGTTAAACCTATGCCTTGCAATGTTGGTGTCCTCGATCGAGAGATAACGAATTTGACTATTGACCTTATATATCCCCTTCATGATATTATTCAACACTATTAGATTGCTGCTCAACCTCTGACACTCAAGATTGCTCTTAAAGGCTTTATTTAGGTATGTGAAAAGAAAAAAGTTTAAACTAAAATTGGACCATTAAAGATAGACACGGTTGAATTTATTACGAGGCGGCACTGTGGCACAGTGGCACGGTGGTTAGCACTGCTGCCTCTCAGCGTTCAATTCTCAGGTTCAATTCCCGCCACATGCGACTGACTGTGTGGAGTTTGCACGTTCTCCCCGTGTCTGCGTGGGTTTCCTCCGGGTGCTCCGGTTTCCTCCCACAGTCCAAAGATGTGCAGGCCAGGTAAATTGGCCATACTAATTTGCCCGTAGTGTTAGGTAAATGGTAAATGTAGGGGTATGGGTGGGTTACGCTTCGGCGGGTCAGTGTGGACTTATTGGGCCAAAGGGCCAGTTTCCACATTGAAATGTAATCGAATCGAAAATGGCAGAAGAGTTGAATTGGTACTTTAGATCTGGCTTTCTTTGGGAAGACACAAGCAATCTCCCAGACGTAATAGTGGCTGAAGGACCTGAAGTGAAGGGAAGTTATATAAGGCAGGAAATGGTGTTGGAAAGACCAGTTAGGTCTAATGGCTGGTAAGTCCCCAGGACATAATGATCTGCATCTCAGGTTACTGAAGGAGCTGGCTATAGAAATCGTAAATGCATTGGTGATCATTTTCCAATGTTCTACAGATGCAGGATCAGTTCCCGCGGATTGGAGGATGGCAAATGTTGTCCCACTTTTTAAGGATGTAGGGATAGAGAAAACAATTATAGACCAGTTAGTCTGACCTCAGTGGTGGGAAAAATGCTGAAGTCTATTGAAAAGGACGAAATTACGAAACGGCTGGATAGCAGTAGCAGGATAGTTCAGAGTCAGCATGGATTATGAAGTGGAAATCATGCTTGACTAATCTTCTGGAATTTGTTAAGGTTGTAACTCTGAAGATGGACAAAAGCGATCCAGTGGATGTAGTATACCTGGATTTTCAGAATGCCCTGGATAAATTCCCACATAGGAGGTTAGTGAGCAAAATTAGGGCAAATGGTATTAGGGGCAAAATACTGACATGATTTGAAAATTGGTTGGCCGACAGGAAACAAACAGTAGTGATAAACGGCTCTCTTTTAATTGGCAGGCGGTGACCAGTGGTGTGCCGCAGGGATCAGTGCCAGGACCGCAGCTTTTTACAATGTACATTAATGATATAGATGAAGGTATTAAAAGTAATATCAGCAAATTTGCTGATGATAAAAAGCTGGGTGGCAGGGCGAAATGTGAGGAGACAACAAGGAGAATACAGAGTGACTAGGACAGGCTAGGTGAACGGATGATTGCATGGCAGATACAGTTTAAGGTGGATAATTGTGTCGTTATCCAATTTGGTGGCAAGAACAGGAAGGCAGATTCCTACCTAAATGGTGTCAAGTTAGGTAAAGAGGCAGTACAACGAGATCTAGTTGTTCATGTACATCAGTCAATGAAAGCAAGCATGCAGGTCCAGCAGGCAGTGAAGAAATCTAATCGCCTTAATAACAAGAGGAATTGAGTATAGAAGCAAAGAGGTCCTTCTGCAGCTGTACAGTGCCCTGGTGAGACCGCACCTGGAATATTTTGCGTAGTTTTGGTCTCCATATTTGAGGAAAGACTTTCTGGCTATTGAGGGGAGTGCAGCGTAGGTTCACGAGTTCAATTCCGGAATCGCGGGACTATCTTACGCTGAACGATTGGAGGGAAAGGGCGTGTATACGCTTGAGTTTGGAAGGCTGACAGGGGATCTGATTGAGATGTGTAAGATTATTAAAGGATTGGACACTCAGCAGGCAGGAAACATGTTTCCACTGATGGTTGCGTCCCGAACCAGAGGACACAGTTGAAAAATAAGGCGAGGCAACTTAGAGAGTTGAATAGAAACTTCTTCATCCAGAGAGTGGTGGGTGTATGGAATGCTATGCACCAGAAGTCTGTTGGGCCAAGACTTTGGATGCTTTCAAGAAAGATTTGGATAGAGCTCTTAAGGATAGTGGAATCGAGGGTTATGGCGATAAGGCTGGAACAGGATACTGATTGAGGATGATCAGCCATGATCATAATGAATGGTGGTGCTGGCTCGAAGGGCAGAAGGGCTTACTCCTGCACCTATTATGTATTGTCGAGAACATGAGCAAAAGCCTTTGACATTATCTGAAAACAAATGGTTGCTATGGTCTGGGGAATACTGGGAAGGATGAAAATAGATATGTCCCCTGGGTCTGATGGCATTTATCCTAGGATCCTCTGGGAAGATAGGGAGAAGATAGCGGAGCCATTGGCCTTGATTTTTAGGTCGTCGTTGTCTTCGGGAACAGTGCCAGAAGACTGGAGTATAGCGAATGTGGTCCCCTTGTTTAAGAAGGGGAGCAGGGATAGCCTGAGTAACTATAGGTCAGTCAGTCTCACTTCAGTTGTGGGCAAAGTCTTGGAGAGAATTGGAAGGGATAGGATTTATGAACATCTGGATAGGAATAATGTGATCAAGGATAGTCAGCATGGTTTTGTGAAGGGCAGGTCGTGCCTCACAAACCTTATTGAATTCTTTAAGAAGGTGACCAAGGAAGTGGACGAGGGTAAAGCAGTAGATGTGGTGTATATGGATTTTAGCAAGGCGTTCGATAAGGTACCCTATGGCAGGCTAATGCAAAAACTATGGAGGTATGGCATTGAGGGTGCATTAGAGGTTTGGATTAGGAATTGGCTGGCTGGAAGGAGACAGAGGGTAGTAGTTGATGGTATAGGCTCATCTTGGAGCGCAGTTACTAGCGCTGTTCCACAAGGATCTGTTTTGGGACCATTGCTGTTTGTCATTTTTATAAATGACCTGGAAGAGGGGCTAGAAGTTTGGGTGAGCAAGTTTGCGGATGACACGAAAGTCGGTGGAGTTGTGGACAACGAAGAAGGATGTGGCAGGTTACAGCACGATATAGATAAGTTGCAGAGCTGGGCAGTAAGGTGGCAAATGGAATTCAATGTAGCTAAGTGTGAAGTCATTAACTTTGGTAGGAGTAACAAGAAGATGGATTACTGGGCGAAAGGTAGACTACTTGGTAGTGTGGATGAGCAGAGGGATCTTGGTGTCCATGTACACAGATCTTTGAAAGTTGCCACCCAGGTAAAAAGTGCTGTGAAGAAGGCATATGGTGTACTGGGCTTTATTGGTCGAGGAATTGAGTTCCGAGTCCTGAGGTCATGATGCAGTTGTATAAGACTCTACTGCGGCCTCATCTGGAGTATTGTGTGCAGTCTTGGTCGCCATACTACAGGAAGGATGTGGAGGCATTGGAACGAGTGCAGAGGAGGTTTATCAGGATGTTGCCTGGCATGGTAGGAAGATCGAATGAGGAAAGGCTGAGGCACTTGGGACTTTTCTCATTGGAGAAAAGAAGGTTTAGGGGAGATTTGATAGAGGTGTACAAGATGATTAGGGGTTTAGATAGGGTTGACAGTGAGAACGTTTTTCCGCGTATGGAGTCAGCTGTTACTAGGGAACACAGCTTTAAATTAAGGGGTGGTAGGTATAGGACAGATGTTAGGGGTAGATTTTTTATTCAGCGGGTTGTGAGTTCATGAAATGCCCTGCCGGTATCAGTCGTGGACTCTCCCTCTTTATGGTCATTTAAGCGGGCATTGGACAAGCCTATGGAGGTTATTGGGCTAGTGTAGATTAGGTAGGCTTCGGTCGGCGCAACATGGAGGGCTGAAGGGCCTGTACTGCGCTGTATTTTTCTATATTCTATTTTCTATATCCTCACAAGGATAACTGATTGTCCTGCAAAAGAATTTACGGAGATAATTAAAACTGTGTCTTCTATTAGGCAGTTAAGACCAAATGTAACAACAAACAATATGTTTTTTTTCTAAGAAAGCAAATTGCAAACGAGTAGTAATTTGGACCAAAGGACTTTAAGAAAAAAAAACTCATCAGTTTATCACTTGCGAGACCGAAAGACGATAACCTAAATATGTATCAAACAATAGAACAGCTCCGCAGAAGCAGAGAACCCTGGAAATGTCAGTTGTTTGAGGTCCTGTCTAGCTTTCAGCATTAATCACATAATAGCTAGGTTTGGTCCAGGCTTGTACTTGCTTACTTGAGAGGTCTAATATTTCATAATACATGGAATAAATTTTGAATTGTTGTTTCAATATTTCGTCGTCTGTGAGATTTTGTAATAATTAGCCAAATTAAAGGTAATTTGTTGTGATGTTCCCACAACAAACTCATGGCTGATCTGTGGCCGAAATCCGCCGACAAGCCATTCGCCCAAATTCCTTCATCCTTTACTTAACGCATACATGAAAGAAAACGCGTCACAGATTTAAAGAGAAAAACCGATCCAGCATATACTGCCGGTTATGGAATACATTTCGAAACGTCTATCACACCATGGGCATGGAAATGCTTTCTAATGTTTGTGCTGAACACTCTTGTCCCTGTTCTCAGACTGGGATCCCGGACATTTATTTTCAATGTACATTATCAACGTATACTCGCTACTCATTTAGCACTGATAGACTGACACTTGCCTTAAACATAAGCCTTCACGTATTGCATTTTATCTTTCCAATAAGTGCACACTTCATCTTTATTTTTATCTCATGTTTAAATCACGCTTTTCCCCAGGTATTGGGAAGTCATGCTTGATTCTTATCCCGCCTATCTTATTTAGTGAAATATTAAAATGATAGGGCCATGAAGAAATTAAGAATACCAATCAGCTAAATGGACCTTTAGCAATCTCCGCCATTCACTACGATTTTGACTGTTGAGCTATTAATTATTTCAACTTCCTTGCCTTTTTCCCCATGATCTTTGAATTCTCTCATGATTAAGGATTTGTCATCACAACTTTAAATAAACACGACTACCATATAATTCTTTGAACAAACATTTCCAAAGATGCACAGCTTGTCGTACTCTGTTTTGTTGTCCTTCCTTCTCAAATTAGCAACTTCACATTTCATTCATTGCAATCTTATTGCGAACAGTGCTTCCATTGTCTGAGCAAATATGTTTCTATTAAATTCGAAACTAGATTTTTTTCGTGCCAGTCTTATGATGATTTTTTCTCTCGTGCCGAGAACTGTAGAATCAGGGATTAAAACAGTCTACCAGAGTCCATTTAGCCATTGAGTCTGCACTGCCACAAAACACTGATGACGACACGAGTCCGCCAACACTCGATCCATAGACTTGAATGCTTTGACATTTAAAATGTTCATGCAAGCACTACCACTCACCGTCTATTTGTAATGGTTCTTTCTTCAATCCACTCAATACCACTTCACAATAATGCTCTCTCGTTCTTATTGCGAATGTCGGGGACGGAGGTGAGAGAGGGAAGGGTTCCCGTAATTATCAGTGCAAATACTTTCTAGAAACTCTTGACAATTTTCCTCATAAGCTCATAAACTTCTATCAGGTCTTCATTCATCTTTCTGGACATAAAAAACCATACAGCCTTATTCATTGCGAAGGTGCTGCACCGTAGGAAACAACCTGATGAAACTCCTTTGCTCCCCATCCAATGCGATCACTTCTTTTCATTCGTGTGGTGAGCAAATTTTCATCAATTTTCAATACTCCTGCTGTGACTCGTCATAGTTCTGCAGCCTTCCAACTTGTACTCCTCGCTCTTATCATCAATGCCTGGACTGAAAAAGGGTCGAATTTTTCGAGCCTCGTTAGGTATCTCATTGCACTCTCTTGCCAATTTCAGCGATCTGCAGAGCTGCATCACTCGTCCCTTTATTTCTCCGAGGTCACTCTTCTTGGCATTGATTATTCGTTTGTTATGTTCCTTTTCCATTTTGGACTTACCAATATTATCGCTAATCAACAACTGATTTGTCTGACTGAAGAAATGCACCACACATTCTCCCTGCCACCACATTTGTATCAGTAAATTTGGAGGCACAGTAGCTCAGTGGTTTGAACTGCAGCCTGAAAGCTTCAGGAAGTCAAGTTCAGTTTTGGCCTCGGAGGACTATCTGTGTGAATTCTGCTCGTTAAATTGGCGCCTGTGTTGATTTTCTCCAGATCTGCTAGTTTAATCCTATTCGTATGAAGATGCGCGGTTTTGGTGGACGGGCATTGCGAGATTGCTCCATAGTGTACAGGAATGTTAACAATGGGAAATGTCAGTTTACAGAAATAGGGTCGGAATTTGGGTCAAGGTGTGATGCTCTTTGGAGTGTCAATGTGAACTCGATGAGTCCAACGTCCTGCTTCCAAAGTATAGGGATTTGATTCTTTAAAAAAAAACACAAACACTAAATGAGTCAGCGCTGATCTGTCTGGGATAGCATTGCACAACAGGATCTTGGCATGCAACAATTTTCAACAACCATACTTTGTGTACTCCACTGAGCAAACTTTGAATACAAACTTTCCAGTTGCATGGATCCTTTGTGGTTTATTTTCTTCATCAATCTCCCATGTGGGACAACGCTGTGTCTCCTTCAAATACATTCCAACAATTCGTCTTCATTCAACCTTCAATTCCCCTATTCACTATCTATTCGATTTCTTTCATGTCACCCGTTACTTATGTATTTATTCTTTAAAAGGCCCCTATTTTGTGCAGTTTTTTTTCCATTCCCCTGCTTTGCATGTTGTCCTCTTTCTATTTGCTCTGCAACTATTGTAGTTCTCGCTTAAACGCTGCCATGTATTTCCACATTCTTGTCCAAACGGCAAGAGTATGATATTACACATTGTTACTATGTTGTAGCACCCTCCCGAAATACTGCACGACTTCCCTGTTACCTGTCAAGCCTCTACCATTCAATTGCAATCTCAAGGTATCATAGTGACCTGGAAATAAGAATCGTCACTGTGCCATCTGGAAAATCAGTTCCCTAATGAAAGAAAAAAAACATGTGCAGACACTTGATCATGTTACGCAAGGTTCTGATGTGTCTGGGAAGTGTAGATCTGGATAACCGCTTCCCAGAGATGTGGCACTTTCGAACTAGAGGTGACGATGAACACATCGATTGGAAAATAGGAATTGAGAGAGAATAATCGGCTTTAATTTGACACAACAATTCTTTATGTTCTGGAAGGCACAGCCTAAATGTGCAGAAATAGACTCATCCTGGTTTTTCAGGATGTGATGTGATAGAAATTTGAAAAGGGCCGAAGTCCAAAACATTATCACTGTAACGTTGAAACACAACAATCAGTCGCTGTACCTCAACTCTGGTGCTCACCTACTCCCAATTCACTGTGTTATTATAAGATATTACCGTCAGTCAACAAATCTTACGGCCTCAGCCACATTTCTCCCTCTACTCAGATAGTGTATTACACTTACTGAGTCACTCCATTCTAAACCCCTCAGTCAGTGTATCAAACTCACTTCTGTAGATACATCAGACTCACCTGAGATACTACGTTCTACTCTTTTCAGTCACTGCAGACGTGACTGTGTCCTAGTTCCCTCATTCATCACATCACACTCATCTCAGTAAATACATTCCCCTCCCCTCAGTTACAGCACCACTGTCAGCTGAGGGATTACACCCAAATGTCACCTAACATTCCATTTCCCTTCTTCATTTTATGCCACTCTCCTCGTTCAAGCATCCATCATCCACTTTGTCACAGCACCCCACTCGGCTCAGTCACAGAATCTACCTCTTGTCATTCAGGGAAGGTGGCACACCTCAGGCACTGCAGAGTCAGTCTCCTTAATCACTGCACCCACACTGCCATAACACAGTGCATTTCACACCCCTCAATTACTGAATCCCTGTGGTGGTCGTCTTGTAGCTCATGTTGGTCCCTCGGCCTGGAAAAGACTCCGCATGGTTACATAGCCTCGAGGCAATTCCAGAGCAATGACCAAAGAAACATGAGGTGAACCACGGCGTTGTCTGGAACCAAGGTCTGATGTGTACTGAAGGCGAGGTGAGAACGTATTCTGGGTTCGAAGACTGTTGATCTGAAACTTTAATTCTACAATATTGGGATATATATTTCTCTGTTTCCTAAATCTTGTAATTGAAGAAGGTATATATGTACCTCTATAAATGATATGGTGCTGTAAGTGGTGACGAATTCACTGTTGTCACTTGAGTACATATGAGAATAAAACTAATTCATTTCAATTCAATGGGGAGGTCCCCAAAGTAAAATGTGTTACTTTATTCCAAGAAACTAAAATGTGCACCATTAGTAATTGCTTCAATTTTCACAGAAACAGTAAGGAGCAGCCAGCTGAAACAACAACTTCTCACTTACCTCCGCGACTGGATTCCATACCCGTCAATCACGACATTCAACTTCCCACAGCATCGCACCCAATTTTCCTGTCATTATGTACCACTCCACTCAACTATGAGATAACATTTCCCTCAGTCATTGCGTCCCAGTCGGTCACGACAACTCAATTCCTTCAATGAGATTATTCCAAGTCACCCTGGCCCTACATTGCAATCCAAATAAGCCAACATATCATAATTCCTCAGTGTCAACGTTGCACCCTCTACAGGCATTGCAATGTTCGCCCGTCAGTCACTGGACAAAACTACGATCAAATACTACAACCCACTTCGAAAGCAATGGCATTGCCCAATTGCTTCTTGTCATCTTATTCTGTGTTATTAAAATCACAAACCCAAATGCCACACACCTCAGTAACAACATCTGACTCTCTTCAGACACAACATCCCCTGCACCAAACTTTAAATGCCAAACTCATCATTCATTACATTACAACACTCAGTTACTGCACTTCACTTTCCTTCAGTCACTAGATCCGACTTCCCTGACTCATTGCATACCATATTCCTCATCACCCCATCTCACTTCGTTTCAACCAAAGATTAGCCTTCATTGAATAATTCGATGCCACGCTTCGAAGAAATCCATGTCATTTCGCTGTATTATTGCCTCACAATCTACTCTGTCACGGCGCCCCACTCATCTAAGGCACCACTTTATTTTAGCTTTTCTGCTAGATCCCACAATTCTCCAGCATTTAATTCAACTCCCCTCGAAAATTACATTGCACATCCATCATCACTCCGTACAACTCGCCGCGATTGCTGCAAACCAGTCCTTTACGTCACCACATTCCACTGCATTCAATCACATAATCCCATCCCCTCAATCACAACATCCCATTTCGCTCAATCACTGCATCACAATTTTCCCCAATGACCACAACATCATTCATGAATTCACTGTATACCACTCCTCCAAATGATTTCATGTTATATTCCTCAGGCACTCCATCCATTTTCAATAGGTCTCTGCATGTCTTTCATTTCAGTCACTCTACTCAAGTTCCTTCTGTCCCTACCTTGGAATCAGTCTTTATGTCCTACTTCCCGAGCCACGACCTCCCTTACAAAATACTTTACATCACATTCCACGTGTTCACAAAATGCAATTCATCACAATCTCTGCATGCTTCACCTGCCAGTTGCAACATTCCGGACTAATCATTCAAGGTTTCACACTCTTCTCAGTGACAGCATGCTACTGTTCGCAGTAACTATTTCTACTCCCCTCACATCGATTCCCAGAGTCACTCCATCAAATTCCGAACGTTAACTGCCTCCCACTCTCCTTCTTCAATGTATCCTACTCATGTAAGCCACTGTTCCTCATTTCCAAGACTTAATATAATCCATTCCCGTCAGTGACTGTGTTCCTTATCTTTCAGTTACTGTATGATACCGTCCTGCGTTGCAACATGGAATTGCCCTTAGTCACTACATCCCACTTCTCCCAGTTGCCAACTTCAGTGAACACATCCCATTCCGACAAATCATTAAATATCACTAATTTCATCTCTTCAACATATTCTTGTCAATCACTATGTCACATCCTCTCACTATTTCGGTTCTGCTTCCCACATTCTGGGAGCACCACTCAGAAAAGCCACGGCATCATGATCCCCTTTTTCACAGAACTGTACTCACCACAATCTCGGCATATCTCACTTCTCGGTTATTCAATCCCACTTCAGTAATTCATGGCAATCCATTCCCGTCAGTGACAGCATGACACTCAAGAATTGTTTTCCACTCCTCAAAAACACTGCATTCCATTGCGCTCAGTGACGACATTTCAATTCCCTCTGTCACCACTTCTTAATTCCCTCTATTGCTACATCTCATTCCAATAAAGTAGTCCGTCCTGTTTCTCTCAGTCACTGTATTCAACCATCCTCAATCACCACATTATGATCACATTCTCCATATTTCATGTCTTTCCGTTTCTGTGTCCCATTCTCCTCTTTCACTAAACCTCGCCACCCTGAGTTACTGATACCCACTGTTGTCATTCACCGTATCCCACTCACCTGAATCACTATATCCAAAACCGCTCAATCACTAAATCCAATTCCAACCAACTCATTCGTTCCGACTACACTCAGTCAACATATCTCACTCACCTCAGTCTTCACATCACTCTCCACTCATTATTACCTTCCACTCTTCTCATTCACTTCAACCCATTCGATGCAGTCACTAAATTTGACACTCTGTTACAATGTGCTAATACCCTCAGGTACAGTATTACATTCACCTCAGTGATTATTTCCCGTGAGCTCGCTTTCATACATCCCGCGTCCAAATCTTTCTCCCACTTGGCATTATCTGTACCTTTATCAGTGTCATTATTAGGTTCTCACACAACGGTAACCTCGTTCCCGTACCGTGTGAGTGACAGGAATTGCTGAAACCGCCGGGCATTTATTTCACCGTCTGAATGGTTAATATTGTGTCTCGGCTTTTATCATTTCCTTCACTTACGATTTTGAAGGCTATGTCTCACAATCGCAGTTCTGTTCGCCCTATGTGATGCACAGAATCACGCAGTATGTGATTAATAAACAGCGCTGTGTCTTTACCATTCCCAGCATAATAGACATAACCATTTTTCCTATATCTCTAAATGGAATAAAGACTTAAACTGAAAGAAACCTTGATTTGTATGATCACAGACCAGCCACGATCTCACTGAACACTCGAACGGGCTTAAGAGACAAAATTTTGCAATGAAATACTGGAGAGGTGTCGTTCATTTTTCTTTCTCCCATGCTGCAGGGTTAATAGCAGATCTGTCAGATACATTTTTGTTGGTATCATTGCAATGTTTTGTGTACAGGGAGGAACTGTTTCATTAATACAAGGAGAAACATCAACCTGTGTCGGTACAGTCTTAATTCAGATCGTGATGAAAAGAGTCTAAATTGAATTTGGTGAATTGGTGCTTTGTAGGGAACAAAGAACACAGAACATTACAGTGCATTATAGACCCTTCGTCCTCGATGTTTTGCCGACCTGTGGAACCCATCTGAACACAATCCAGCCTACACTGTTCAATTCTTCTCAATATGCCTCTCCAATGACCGTTTAAATGTCCTTAATTTTGGCGTGTCGACTGCTGTTGCAGGTAGTGCGTTCCACGGCACTCCTCTTCTCTGAGTTAAGAAACGACCTCTGACTTCTGCCCTGTATCTATCACTCTTCAAATTAAAGGTATGTTGCCTCTCGCCAGCCATCGCCATCCGAGGCAAATTGATGTCCCTGTCCTAACTATCTTACCTTCTGGCTATTTGATTTCTTTCAATTAAGTCACCTCCCAATCATCTCCTCTCGAACGAAAACAGCCTGAAGGCTTTTAGGATACCTTCCCTCCATACCAGACAATATCCTAGCAAATGTCCTCTGAAATCTTTCCAAAGATTCTACATTCTTCCTGTAATGTGGAGCCGAGAACTGTGTACAAACCTCCAGGTGTGGCTGCACCAGAGTTTTGCACAGCTGCAGCATGATCAGAAATTCAGAAACTCAAAACATCGACCAGTAAAAGCTAACACACTGTATGCCTTCTGAACAATCCTGTCAAACTGTGTGGTAACTCACAAGGTTGTATGTACCTGGACACCGAAATATGTCTACTCATCTACACATCCACGAATGTTCCCCTTGGTTCAGTACTCTGCATTTCTGTGACTCCTTCCAAATTGAATCACCTTACACTTTTCTGCATTCGTCTCCATTTCCCAACTCTCAGCTGAGCTCTGCAGCTTATCCATGTGTCTCCGTTACCTGCAGCATTCTTCATCACTATTCACATCTCTACTGACCTTCGTGTCATCCACAAATGTACTAACCCATCCTTCCATGCCCTCATCCATATAATTTACCAAAATGACAAAAGAACAGAGGACCCAAAACAGATCCTTGCTGTACCACACTCGTAACTGAACTCTAGGATGAATATTTCTATCAACAACCACCTGGTGTCTACTTTCAGCTAGCCGATACCTGATTCAAATCGGGAAATCACGCTCAATCCCATGCTTCCATATTTTGTGCAAAGCTAACCGTGCGGAACCTTATCAAACGCCTTGCTCAATCCATGTACACCACAACAACCGTTTGACCCTCATCCACCTGTTGGGTAGCTTTATCAGAAAACTCAATAAGTTTAGTGAGGCACGACCTACCCTTCACAAAACCGTGTTGTTTATCCCGAACTATCTTATTCTTTTCTAGATGATTATAAATACAATGTTTTCTCACCTTTTCCAACACTTCACCTACAACCAAAGTAAGGCTCACAGATCTCCAACTCCCAGGATTGTCTCTCGTCCCCTTCTTGAAAAAGGGAGCAACATTTGCTATCCTCTCGTCTTCTTGCACTATTCTTATAAACAATTACGCCACAAAGATTAACGCCAATGGCTTGGCATTCTCTTCCCCGGTTTCCAAGGGAAACCTCGCATCAAAGACATTGGCCTAGGGGACGAACCAAGTTTTGCACATTACAAGACATGCAAATACCTCCTCGTTCAGCACCTCAATCCCATCTGGTCCATTAGTCTTTATCTTCGTGTCCACCTCGACCACATTGCCATTTTTATTGTGAATACTGACGAAAGGTATTCATTTATCACTTCCACTATCTCCGCTGACTCCACGTACTGTGAATGATTGGCCGTAATGTTAAGACAGCCATTCTTTTATTGCTGATATACCTACAGAAAGCCTTAATATTTATCTTGTTTCTATCTGCCAACAATTTCTCATGTCCCCTTAAGTCTTCTTAATTCTCTCTTTATTTCTTTCATGACTAAATTGCAACTCTTGAGCGCATTAACTGAGCTATCCTACCTTATCCTAACATAAGACTTCTTCTTTCTCTTGACAACAGGTTCAGCTTCCTTAGTAAACCAAAGCACCCGTGCTCAACAACCTCCTGTCTGCCTGACCGGCACATAATTGACAAAGACCCGCAGCAGCTGGTCCTTGACGAATCTCCACATTTCAACTTTGTCAACACTGCAGTTCCCATCAACTTCCTGTTCATCCTAAATCTGGCCTAATCGCATGGCAATTGCCTTTCTGCAGCTATAAATTTCCCCTTGTGGTGTACACCTATTCCTTTCCAACACGAAAGTAAATATGACCAAATTGTGGTTTCTGTCACTAAGGTTCTCACCTCCATTCAAATCTAACATCTTGCCGTGTTCCTTACGCAATACCAAATCTAATACGGCCTCCCTCCTTCTTGGCGTTTCTTCCAACTGTGTCAGGAAAGCCTCCTGCACACATTGTTCTAAAACTAACCCATTTAAAGAAATTGAACTGTAATATTCCTTGTCAATATCTGGACAGTGAAAGTTCACCATAACAATTACCCTGTCACTCTCGCTCCTATCGAGAAGAATGTTTCCTACCCTGTCCTCTACATGTCTGGAACTGCTTGGAGGCCTATCGAAAACTACCAACAGGGTAGCCTCTCCTTTCATGTTTCTGATTTCAGCAACTATTACCTCAGTAGACAGTCTTCAAACGACCGTTCTGCAAAGATAATGTTGATCTTGAAGAATCGTGTGACGCCACACCCTCTTTTGCCATTTTCTCGATACTTTCTGAAACATCTAAATCCAGCAACTGCAAGAACGGTTCCTGTCCCTCATCTACCCATGTTTATGAAATGGTCACAACATGGAAATCCCAATTACTAACCCAACCTGCAACTTCACCCACTTTATTCCGGCTGCTCCTGGCATTGAAGTGGACAAAGATCAAACTGAAGTATTACTTGCTGATTCCTTCTTGTATCTCGGAATCTTAGTTCTGACTTCATTGCTTTCATCATCCCGTATAGTCGAACTAAAATTTCCATTTCCATTCGCTGGCTGATTTAGTTTAAATTCATCTGAAGAGGATTAGCAAATACTTCCCCCACCCCACCCCGACCCCCAAAAACATATTGGAACCCGCCTGGTTCAAGTAAAGCCCATCCTGTTTTTAGAGGTCCCACTTACCCCACAAAGAGCACCAATTATCAAGTAATCCAATTCCTTCCCTCTGCAACGTCCATGTAGCAACGTGTTTAACCCCTCTCTCCACCTATTCCTCATCTTGCAAGCACGGGACATGGGTAAAAAACTAGAAACAAAACTCTGTCCTAGCTCAAAGTTTCGTCTCCAGCTCCTTGAATTTCTGCTTTAAATCCCCTTCTAGTTTCCTATGTATGCATTTGGTGACTACGTAGAGCACGTCTTGGTGTTGCTCCTCAACCCCCTCTACAATTTAGTGAGATCTGCGTGTAGAAAATCAATAACGTCAGCCTCTCCTGTTTGGAGCCATTCCCTTTTTGAACAAAAGAAGTGGTTTAGCCTTTATCAGTTCAAAATGAATGAGCTCACGATCGGGAACGAGGAAGTCGATTTAGCAAAGAGCAGCCATTCAATTCAGTTGAGTGAATTGCCACTTAGATTCTATATGTACTGCAAAAATATGTATCTATCTTTGTAAGATGCAAATCTCAGGGGTATCAGTCTCCACATAACGACAAATGAATGGTCTAAAAGGGCCTCTTTTATGCAGTATGATACCCGGCCTCTATCTATTCTGGGGCATTCAAAAAGTTTTGGCCAATGATTTTCTCGTCTTTTTTTTCTTGAATTCGTTTACAAGTCTAGTAGACAACTCTATGTTTATCTGTTGATCTCAAGCTAAGACAAAAATTCAGGTTTCCAGAACTGATTGTTCCAAGAAAGTAAGATAATGTTACCAATCATCTCCTTTTGTAAGTTTCAAAACGTGCATACTGTGTTTGCTCGAATTAATGCGTGGATTAAAGATACCATGACCATTTTCATGGAATTACGACAAGCATTAAAAATATCTCACATGGCATGTTATGGGTCACGTTCAGCTTTTGTTCGAGACTCTACCTCTAAGAGTCTATTTTTATCCTACAATTTTATATTTGTACAGGTACGGATTGAGATCTCCCTCACAAACTCCGTCACATTCACAAAACACTGGGCATTTATTTTTGACCGAGTAAAACCTCATGGAAAAAAAGAAGAAGGCTGTGAAGACATTAGGACAGTTTTCCTGCGTAAGCTGGAGAGTGTAAAAAGTGCAAGTAGTGCGAGGAAATTCGATGTTACACTGCTTTACGGTCAGATTGTAAAGATGAGTTCGAATATGAAACAAGCATTAGCTGCAATACAGAGGAATTTACACACGTTTATTGATTACGAAAAAGTGACGAATGCAGATGATGGAGAATAGACACAAACAATGTGGTCGTCGAAATGCATAACTGGGCAGCCAGCATCCGAGGAGAAGGAGAAAAGACGTTCTGAGCATCATCTCTTCAGGAATCGTTCATCATTCCAGATGAAGAGCTTATGTACGAAGCAACTCCAATGCTCCTCGGAAGCTGTATGACCAGCTCTGCTTTCCAGCACCACAGTTTTTTTTTGCCACTTTCTTGATGAAGACCATTATAATGTTTCATTTACCTTAAGGATTTGGGGAGTGATCTGTCATCTGAGGAAAAAAGAAAGAACAACTACTCAGCTCGTCATAATATTTAATTTCAAGGAGGCACTGCTTTACAGTGAAAGTCACGAAGTTGACGGAGAACCTGAGTGACTAAAAACAATCTTTTAATGCAGAGTGCAGAAGAGTCTGAACTTTACTATCTAGGAGGGAAGTAGACACTTGAATGAATGCCTGAATTGTCACTCCACTCAGGGCCAAAGCCTACAGTAGCAAACTGGGTTAGCGCAGACCCTAGCTCATTTTTTTATAGTGACAGACACAAAAGGATAACGGGTAATCTTTTGTCGTGTAGGTTTATCTGAAAGAGAGAATGGACGACTGATTAATCTGAGCGTCAGTGCCCCATAACTAGCTGGAAATGTTAATAAAACTAGTCTGCCATGTTCACCTCAGCCGTGAAATGAGTGCACGCTTTTGCATCACGGTGCAGTTGACCTGCAAAATGAACACAGAACCGCCTGGGTTGCTGGCAGGATGCAGATAAGGCTCGGTTTTCATTCAATCACTGAGTCTTAGAAATCCAAAGCACAGCAAACCCTTGAAGATTTTAAATACCCCGTCAGTCAATCAAATAGGAAGCAACAAAATTCTGATGCCATGTTCCATCATTTGCTCTTAATCTTCCAATCTTTGGCATCACAAGTGCCGATGTAGACTTTTTTCATGTTATGTAATTTTCTGCCTTTATCACACTTGCATTGAATATGTTTTAGACAGTCAAGAACATGAGAAAGATTTCTCTCACCCATCCTCTAATCATTCTGCCCCTATTATTAACTCTGTACTCCAAACCTGCCATTTATCACTGCATTTAGCACAGATGATTCTTGTTACCTATTCTGTCTGTGACAAAAAGTGTGATGAATGAAAAGCACAGCCGTTCGAACAGCATGCGAGGACCAGTAGAGTCGACGTTTGGAACAAAAGATTGCCATCAGGAAGAGCTATCTATGCACCACCTAAATTTTTATACAACATTTATGACACTCTCTGTTTTTTCAGCTCTGAGGCATACGATCCCAGTCTGTCTTATCGCGATCCATGAGCAAAATTCTCAACCAAGACAGCATCCTTGGCAATCGCCTTTGCGGAATTTTCCAGATCAAAGACTTCAGTCTCAAAAGGTGGATTCCAGACCACATGCAATAATCTAGCGGTGGTTGAAACAAATTGACAGTTTGTCTTCAGTATCTGTCTTCATCTTAGAGCTCTTTATGTTGCTTTAATATCTTCATTCGTATTATTGTCTAGTGTTTCATAGTAAATGACGGCTTTCACTGCATTATTATTTCCTAACGCATTGTATAGACAAGATCATTTCACACAGAGTTGTGAGAATCTGGATTCGGCATTCAGTAAGCGTGGTCGAGGTTGACTCCATAATGACACGAAATATGCATTTATTTGTGTCCTTGATAATTCTATGCCGCAAAATCTCTGTAACAAGTTCTGGAATAGTGATCAGAACACTGATGTGCATGATGTTGTGTGATAAGTCAAAGGGAATTTACTCTGTGGTGTGATATCTGCCACTTTATGATTCAATCTGTTTTAATCTCAGTATCGCTGTTAATTTCACGCACCATGATGTAGTCAGTCATCAATTCAACTGATTGTCTTTTACTGAATCCCACTTTAGTCGTCACGACCTACCACACCCATAAGCCACGGCGTCTACTCGCTTCAATCATTCTAACGTGAGTCACTGATTTCTCTCCAATCAATAACTAAACCCCACTCGTTTTTGTCACTACATTGCACTACGATCCGTCATTATATTTCATTATCCCAACTCTCTCAATTCGCACTCACCCAATCATTCCGTCCTACTGTGTTCAGTCAGATCAATGCAATCTACTCGGTAATCACATCCCACATGACTCAGTTACGATATTCCACCTCCCGCGTTTACTTCAACCTATTACAATTAGGCATTACATGTGGTACTACAATTCATATTATTGCATTTCACTCAGTCACTATATCTAATTGCATTCGATCACTGTATTAACCCTGCTCTCAGATACTCTACCCCATTGAACTCCGTGACATTATTGCACTCGCCTCAGTGATGACTTCCCTAAAGCGTCAGTCCCACACATTCCACCCCAACTCGCTATTCCTATTTGGATAACTGATGCTTTATTTAGTTACCGATTTGAGTTCCCCCGAACTGTGACCTTTCTTGGGTGCCAGGAGAGGAGAAATAGGCCGTTTAACTATTTCACTGCAGAGAAAGTCTCACATTTATTTGTCTGTCTTTTATCACTTCCTTCTCTGTGAAGACGAGTACTGTGTGTAAGTCTCGAAACGCTGTTGATAATACATGACTTCTGTGAGTAGGTATTTTTAAAAAATATTTATCTTGAGAACAATCAGCATGCAGAACCGTCTTCACCATGTACACAAATATGCTGGTGCAGTTTTTAATCTTGAATACTATCGTCATAATGCTGACAATATTCAACTCAATGGATCAACCTATTGAGATGTTGAATATTCTGCCGACGTAACTGCATTTCTTTGACAGGAAGGAAGTTTCTGAAATGCGTTTCCTCGTGATGGACAAGGTTGGGAAAGGTTGGACAGACAAGTTCGAAACTTATGTGGTGACACTGGGCAGACAGGGAGAAGAACTGAAGTCGTGAATTTGTCGCCGAGCCAATACATCTTTTTCTGCAAACGTTCCATCGCTTCGCTAGGAGGCATCATCAGTGCACCCTTGAAAAAGGTTCTTCCTGGTTTGGCCCACCTGGCATTTATGTGTCTCTGTTTCTTGGTACTTTCACTGTTTGGTATCACCTAGCAAAGTCACAAAATACTTGTGGAAAATACTCACTGGCTCAGCAAACGAATCCACGACTTCATCCATTACCTGAGATAAGAATCATCTCAAGAATTCAAGAAGTACTCTCCATTAAGACCACAAGGAACAAGCATGAATGTCCTGTCTTAACTGATATTTCACAGAAACAATGCCGTACAGCAGACGAATTGGTGAATTTGAAGTATGAACACTTCTTGTAATCAGCACAAATAAAAAGAATCGAAAGGGCTAACTGTTGTTGTACTTGGAATTTGCCATGAGTTCTTAGTCGGAACAAAGAACCCCCTTTATTTTCCATTGATGCTAACTTTGATTCACGTCATAAAAAAGAACAGACTTTTAATATATTATCCAGTCAGAATTCAATAAGATCACCACTGAGGTGAGTATGAAAAAGTATTTTTAAACATGTTGTCCATTCGGATTTTTTAACAAGAATATCTCAAATGTAACTTTATATTGTGTGTTTTCTCTGAAAACAGTTGTCCTTCTTTCTGATGCAGTCATGACAGTGACTTTAACCATCAGACATTTTCAATTGATAGTGCTATGACAGCATTTACTGCCATACTAACATAAGTACACTACAATGGATTATTTGGCTATCATGAAAACTAATTACACAGTAAATCACGAGCTGAGTCCTTATTTGGTTGCATAATTTTCCACAAAATAAAACATAACAGTTAGTTTCAAAAAGTATGTTCAACAGGTAATTGGAATGGAAATTAGTCAGGGGAGTACACATCAGATAAAATAGGATGTCGTCTTGAAACAGTTTAGTGTTATCTCGATCCCTCACTGGGTCTGCGGTGGTCAAACACAGGTCCATTACTCTGACGTAAGGGTATTCGCATAGAGTAGAATCTGCATGATTCAATTACAGCGCACACTGCACAGTGAACTTTACATCTGTCCTATACTTTGATTTTTTTGGAGACATTGGACACGAAAAATTTCATAAAGTTTACGTCACGTGCATGCAAGTGGCAATTGAATTATTGTAAGATTCAGTAAGGTTGGAATAATGCAGGAAATTTCGACGATTGTAATGGCATATTTAATTTTGGTAGTATAGAATTAATCGATTGGAAGGGACTCTTCTGTCTTGTATGATGCTGGGAACCTATCTGTTCAGGGGACAATCAAAATTTTGTTTACAATCATTTACTTATAATTTTTGAAAATTGTTCAACTCCGGATTACCCGCATTTATGATTACATCTCCAGGGGACAAAAATATTTATTCCCTTTGTTCCACAGACTAAAAGAAAACCGAAGGTTTCTGTGACGGATTGGAACAAGAAAATATCGCAAAAGTTTCCAGAGATCTCCTCATGTAACCTAGTAATAGCGACACATTGTTTTTGCTCGATATCATGCGTAGATTAACCATATTCATGACGATTTCCTTTGAATTGTGACAAGCATCTATTATTTCACATTACATGTTGCGAATTACATTCAGCTTGTTGTTCATGAATTCATGCCTCGGCATGTATTCTTTCCACTACATTTTTACGCTAGCACTTGAACAAATTGAGACCTTATTTAATCCCTCCCTCGCTCACTCAAATACTCAATCAATCACACACACACTCACCCACTCATGCGCACACTCACTCTCATTCACTCACTCAGATTCTATGCAAAGGTGTGAGTTCGATCCTGTTCCTCAGTGTGACTACAAAAGACAGTGTGCAATCTTCTGCTTTTTTCGTTAGTGTCCGCAAATGTTTGAAATTTACTATCCACACTCACTGTTACAAGGATATTCGATGTTAAAATTCCACAATTCCACCTCAGTGGCATTCAGGATGGTTAATACCTAACTTCATTTTCATCAACCTGACCGAAACAATGAACGACGTTTTAATATGTTTACATTTTTAGAAAAGAGAAATTCAGGACTCCAAATGAACATCTTTCCAAATATCTCATTGCCAAACTCTCAACGTTTACACGCCCCTATTTCTGAGAACAGCTAATCTATGCCTACAGATAAATGCAAGGTGCTGTACTTTTGAGAAAGCAAATCTTAGCAGGACTTACACATTTAATGGTAAGGTCCAAGGGAGTGCTGTCGAACAAAGAGACCTTGTATGCAGGTACATTGTTCCTTGAAAATTGAGTAGCAAATTGCTAAGATAGTGAAGAAGGCGTTTGGTATACTTTCCTTTGGGTCAGAGCATTGAGTACAGGGTGTGGGAGGTCATGTTGCGGCTGTACGTGACATTGGTTGGGCCACTTTTGGAATATTGCTGGCAATTCTGGTCTCTTTCTTATCGGAAAGACGTTGTGAAACTTGAAAGGGTTCAGAAAGGTTTTATAAGGATGTTCTGGATTAGTGCTGTTGGAAGAGCACAGCAGTTCAGGCAGCATCCGAGGAGCAGTAAAATCAATGTTTCGGGCAAAAGCACTTCATAAGAAATTCCTGATAAAGGGCTTTTGCCCGAAACGTCGATTTTACTGCTCTTGGGATGCTGCCTGAACTGCTGTGCTCTTCCAGCACCACTAATCCAGAATCTGTTTTCCAGCATCTGCAGTCATTGTTTTTACCACCTTTATAAGGATGTTGCTAGGCTTTGATGATTTCAGCTCTTGGAAGAAATTGAATAGGTTGTGTCTGCTTTCCCTGGAGCGTCGGGGGCTATGTAGTGACCTTATAGAAGTTTATTAAGTCATGAGGTGCATGGGTAGGATAAAAGAAAAAAAAACACTCTCTTCACTGGGGTCGGAGAGCTCAGAACTACAGGAGATAGGTCTAGCGTGAGAGGGGAAACGTATGAAAGAGATCGAAGGGACAAATTTTTCACGCAGAGGATGGTATGTGTATGGAATTTGCTGCCAGAGGAATAGGGATGAAAGCTTGTACAATTGCAACATTTAAAATGCATCTGGAAGGGTATATGAATCGGAGGTGTTTGAAAGGTTATGGACCGAGTGCTGGCAGGTGGGACTAGATTGGGTTGGGATATCTGGTGGATTTGGACAAGTTAAACAGAATGGTCTGTTTCTGTGCCGTATATCTTTATGAATGTATGTCAACCTCGTATTTCTTTTGTTTCTGATTAATGTTCTTGTTTTCTTAATTATATTTTAGGTCATGTCAAACACTTCCCATTGTGAAACGTATCAGATAGGCTGTAATATAATTGACATTGTTCGAAGGAATGGACATTTATTTGTAGCCCAGTAAAATATTCTGGGATGAAAGAAATAGCCTGAGAAGAGATCTGGATGGGTTTCGTGTGTGGGCTAAAGGATGGAAAGAAGTCATCTATTACAAAGAAATGATATATAATCCTCTTTTATCGGCATAATGGAATCAAGAAGTCGAATATGAAATAAACAGGGACAACAATTTAAATATTACAATACACTGTCAATGACACAGTTTGATTTATTAACAGGTTGTAAGTCTGCCCTAGACTTGTAAGACAATACGATTGATGTGCTATTAGAGAAAATTAAAAAAAAAACTGTTCTGCTTATCACTAACTGTCCATAACAAGAAAGTGTTGAATTTGATGAAGAATTTGAAGCAATAAAATAAACCTTTTCACGTAAAGAGCAGAGGAGTCTGAATTTCAGAGCCCGGGACGGTAGTAGAGATTGGAAAATATTGTATCCATTAAGAATTATTTTGTGGAACACTTTAAGTGTCATGCCATTCCAGCTCCATACCTGGAGCAGCAAATTGGATTAGTGTAGGCTGCAGTGCATTTTCACTAGTCGAGACAAAATAGGATGACAGTTTTCTTCTGTGTTGCCAGATTCGATGAAAGAAAGCATGGGTGGCAGGTTAACATGACCATTAGTGCTTTTTAATTGGATTGAATCTTTGAGAAGAAGAACCCACCATAGTCACATGAGTTGTAAGAATAGCGCACACTTTTGGCATAACTGTGCATTACAAATCAGTTGACCTGCCAAATGACCACTCAATCACCAAGGTTGCTGACGTACTTAAGACACACCTAACAATCAGGTACTGAACCTCACAAATCGATAACGCAGCAAAGGCCCTTCTGGTTTCCTCCCTTTAGTACAACCATGTGCAAGGGAGGTGAAAATTTGTCATGCTAAATTGCACATAGTGTTAGGTGCATTTGTCACCGTGAAATGAGTCTCGGTGGATTAGAGTCATATAGTCATAGAGATGTACAGCATGAAAACAGATGCTTTGGTCCAAACCGTCCGTGCCAATCCGATATCCCACGCAATCTAGTCCCACCTGCCAGAAGCCAGCACATATCCCTCCAATCCCTTCCTATTCGTATACCCATCCAAATGTCACTTAAATGTTACAATTTTACCAGCCTCCACGAATTCCTCTAGCAGCTCATTCTATAAACGTACCACCCTCTGCTTAAAAAAGTAGCCCCTTAGGTCTCTTTTATATCATTCCTCTCACACTAAAACTATGCCATCTAGTTCTGGACTCCCCAATCCCAGGGAAAAACACTTTGTCTCATTATCCTATTCATGCCCCTCATAATTTGTAAAACTCGATAAGATCACCCCTCAGCCTTCGACATTCCAGGGAAAACAGCCCCAGCCTGTTCAGCCTCTCCCTGTAGCCCAGATCTGTCAACCCTGGCAACATCCTTGTAAATCTTTTCTGAACCCTTTCAAGGTTTCCAACATCTTTCCGATAGGAAGGAGACCAGAATTGCACGCAATATTCCAACAGTGGCCTAACCAATGTCCTGTACAGCAGCAACATGACCTCCCAACTCCTGCACTCAATACGCTGACCAATAAAGGAAATCATACCTAACGCCTTCTTCACTGTCCGATCTACCTGCAACTCCACTTTCAAGAAGCTATGAACTTGGAATCCCAGGTTTCATTGTTCCGCAACACTCCCGAGGACCTTAGTATTAAGTGTATGAGTCCTTCTAAGATTTGCTTTCCCAAAATGCAGCACCTCGCATTCGTCTCAATTAAACACCATCTGCCACTTTTCAGCCCATCGGCCCATCTGGTCCAGATCCTGCTGAAATCTGAGGTAACCCTCTTCGCAGTCCACTACACCTCCAATTCTGATGTCACCTGCAAACTTACTAACTGTAGCTCTTTTGCTCCGAACCAAATCATTTAGGTAAATGACAAAACGTAGAGGGCCCAGCACAGATCCTTGTGGCACTCCACTGATCACAGGACTCCAGTCTGAAAAAGAACTCTCCACCACCAAAGGTCTTCTACCTTTGAGCCAGTTCTGTATCCAAATGGCTAGTTCTCCCTTTATTCCATGAGGTCTAACCATGCTAATCAGTCTCCCATGGGGAAACTTGTCGAACGCCTTACTGAAGTCCTTACAGATCACATTTACTGCTCTGCCCTCATCAATCTTCTTTGTTACATCTTCAAAAAATTCAATTAAGTTTTTGAGACATGATTTCCCACGCACAAAGTCATGTTCACTGTCCCGAATCAATCCTTGCCTTTCCAAGTACATGTACATTCTGTTCCTCAGGATTCCCTCCAACAACGTGCGCACCACCGAGGTCAGGCTCACCGGTCTATAGTTCCCTGGCTTGTCTTTACCACCCTTCTTAAACAGTGACATCACGTTTGCCAACCTCCAGTCTTCGGGCACCTCACCTGTGACGATCGATGATTCAAATATCTCAGCAAGAGGCGAAGAAATCACTTTCGTAGCTTCCCACAGAGCTCGCGGTTACACCTGATCAGGTCCTGGGGATTTGTCCACCTTTAGCCGTTTCAAGACATCCAGCACTTCCTGCTCTGTAATCTGGACATTTTGCAAGAAGTTACAGTCTATGCATTCCATATCCTTGTCCACAGTAAATATTGGTGCAAAATATTCATTTAGCATCTCCCACATTTTCTGTGTCTCCACACAGAGGTCGCCTTGCTGATATTTGAGGGGCCCTATTTTCTTTCCAGTTACCTTTTCTCCTTAATATATTTGTATAAACCCTTTGGTTTCTCGTTAATTCTATTTGCCAAAGCTATCTCATGTCCCCATTTTGCCCTCCTGATTTCCCTCTTAAGTATATTCCTACTTTCTTTATACTCTTCTAAGGATTCACTCGATCTTTGCTGACTATACCTGACATATGCTTCCTTCTTTTTCTTAACCAATCCCTCAATTTCTTTAGTCGTCCAGCATTCCCTATACCTAACAGCCTTCCCTTTCACCCTAACTGGAATATACTTTCTCCGGATTCTTGTTCTCTCATTTCTGAAGGTTTCCCATTTTCCAGCCGTCCCTTTACCTGTGAACATCTGCGTCCAATCAGCTTTCAAAAGTTCTTGCCCAATACCGTCAAAATTGGCCCTTCTCCAATTTAGTACTTCAACTTTTAGATCTGGTCTATCCTTTTCCATGATTATTTTAAAACGAATATAATTATGGTCGCTGGCCCCAAAGTGCTCAGTCACCTGCCTTGCCTTATTTCCCAAGATTAGGTCAAGTTTTGCACCTTCTCTTGTAGGTCCATCCACATACTGAATGAGAAAATTATCTTGTACACATTTAAGAAATTCCTCTCCGTCTAAACCTTAATATTATGGCAGTCCCAATCGATGTTTGGAAAGTTAAATTCCCCTATGATAACTTCCCTATCATTCTTACAGATAGCTGAGATCTCCTTATAAGCTTGTTTCTCAATTTCACTTTGACTATTGGGGGGGGGGGGGGGTTCTATAATACAATCCCAATAATGTGATCATCCCTTTCTTATTTCTCAGTAACACTCAAATAACTTCCCAGGATGTATTTCTGGGAGTATCCTCTCTCAGCACAGCTGTAATGCTCTCCCTTATCAAAAATGCCACTCCCCATCTCTCTTGCCTCCCTTTCTTTCCTTCCTGTAGCATATTTGCCCTGGATATTTAAGCTGCCAGTCCTGTCCCTCCCTGGTCCATGTTTCTGTAATTGCTATGATATCCCAGTCCCATGTTCCTAGCCATGACCTGTGTTCATCTTGCTTCTCTGTTAGGCCCCTTGCAATGAAATAAATGAGGTTTAATTTATTAATCCTACCTTGTCCCTGCCTGCCCTGGCCTGTTTGACTCATTTCAGAGTGTCGGTGAACCGAAGGGGCTGACTCTACACTATTGGGAAACTAATGTAAGCAATCATTTACACCCCTGCCATCCAAAATATAAGTAGTACAACAATTATGATATCATGTAACACTATTTGTCTATAGCCTTGTACGCCTTGCCCCCACAGTTGCACATCGAGATTTATCGTCCAATGTTATTATATTTTTGAGTCTTGATCACCCTTGCAGACAGTTTGTTCTAAATACCCAACACCAACTGAATGAGAAGGATCTTCCTTATTCATCCTCTCATCCTTCTGCCTCTTAAGCGAACCCTATGCTCGCGGCTGCAACTCTGTCATTGATCTCTCCATCGAGAGGAAGAGTTTGTTCCTTTCTATTCTGATGTTGTTCTTCCTAAATTTGGATATCTCATTCGTGTGCCCCTCTCAATTTCCTCTCCGATGCGGGAACCAATCCCCGTCTGTCCAATAGCTCCTGTTACTGAAAATCTTCAGCCAAGACATCCACTTCGCAAATGGCTTTGATACCCTTTCCAGTTCAAAGATGTTCCTCTCGCAATGCGGATTGCAGACTGCATGCAATCATCCAGTTGTGGCCCAAACGACTTGAAAATGTTGCCATCAGCGTCTCTCTTAATCGGAGGGATTTTGTATGTATTTTGTATCTGCATTAGTTTCATTGTCTGCTTTGTTTTCAGGGAATCTGTTCGTTTCATTAATTGCTGGCCGAATGCATCGTCAGGGTCTTTTCACAGCGAGTGTGATGAGATTGTGGATCCGACTGTCTGTCACGGTGTTGCAGGCTGAAGCGGCCATGACATTGAAAACATATTTTGTTGTGTGTTTGTGAACTCAAGGCAGAAGATTAGCTGAAACAATCTATCCAAATATTATCAGACTATTGATAATGCATGATATGCTATGATGAGTCAGATTACTTTTACTCATCTCAGACACTCTATGATAACTGTATTGCTTTCCCTGTCTCTATTAGTTTTTGGCAACATACTACAGTGAATCAACCATTCAACCACTCCTCCATAACAGAATACCACTTCAGTTAGTAACTTCATACCACTCACCTTCGTCACCCATCCATTCCCTCAGTCACTCCAATTTTCTACCCGCAGTCACTGGTTTCACACTCACCGGCCATCACATCCGACATGTCTCAGTCACTATATTTCATTCCCTTCAATTAGTATCATTCACTACTGCCATTTCCTTAAATAGCAACTCCTTAATCACAGAGGAGGTGGTTGATTCATGTGTTGGCATTACAATGCAGACAGTCTCCATAAATGCAATGAGGAACAAGCATGGAGGTCTGGTCTCAAATTTTATATTTTAAAAAATGTTGAAACGTGGTAAAACTGTCGTATTGAAAACATTACATCTTTTCGAATCAGCCAAAGTATAAGGAATTGAAAAGGCTGTCCTTGCTATTTTCGCCTGTGTAATTTGTCACCTGTCAGTGGAAATATCAATGCGTTTGTTTTTCATTGATTTTAACTTTGCCCGCGTTACAAACACGCCGATTCAAAAGTTTATTTGGTTTTAATTCAATGAGTTCACCAGTAAGGAAACAAGGACGCTTGTTTGTCTCTGACCGAATATTTAGATTTTTTAAAAGTATGTCCATTTGTAAATTTACAGTCCCGGCAATGACTTCAACTGTCTTAAATGTTCAATTGAGAGTGCCGTGTGAGCTTCTATTGCTGCACTCACAAAAACGAACTACAATGGAGTCTTTCATGATCATGATCGGTTTATTCAGGAAGTCACCAGCTGAGGTATTACTTCTCTGTATAATTTTCCAGAAACGTTTAGCTTCCATAAAAGTGAATTGAAAAGGTTATTGAAGTGAAATTTGATGACGGGAGTTCACGTTAGATAAAAGAAAATTTGTTCTTGCAGTTGTTCACTGTTGTCTCACTCCTTCACTGGGAACACGATAGATTTAGCTGTATCCGTCTCAAACTGGAGTACTTCCCTCCTGTGCGAGGAGGTTGAGCAATTCATCAACTTCACCAACACATTACACTCCGACATTAAATTCACCTGGACCATCACTGACACCTCCCTCCCCTTCCTGGACCTCTCCATCTCCATTAATGACGACCGACTTGACACTGACAATTTTTTACAAACACACCGATTCCTATACCTACCTGGATTACAACTCTTCCCACCCTACATCCTGCAAAATATGCCATCCCGTAGTCCCAATTCCTCCGCCTTGAGGCCTGTTTGAGGAATTCTGTTATGACAGCCTGACCTTGGAGCGGTAGGCTGTCCGTGCTCCTACGTTCCCTGAGACAAGGTTCTGCTTCACAGATCATTTCTTGTTTCATTATGTTCCCTGTTGGTTGCTTATGCCGAGCTGGACCTACAGTATAAGGTAACATTTAGTTTTGTAGACATTAGCAGATGTTGGTGTGAACAATGTATGTGGACCTTATGACAATCGCGAGACTCCATAGTTAATGGTTAATGGGTTTCTGTTTTGCTGTATCTCTTGTAACATTCTGTATTTCGTTGGAATGGCGTCGGTCTTCTCTGAACGAAGATATACTCCCCATGGCCATGATTAAATCTATGTAATTACTCAAGGTCTCCTCTCCTGACTATATAGTTTTAAACGATTTGGCAAAATATTTACTTCTCTTTTTACGTGGTTTTCTTGAACCTGTTGCGATTTTACGAGATCCTCGTTAAACCCGCTTGAATAATGATTCACTTGAACCCATTTTGAGGAATGCCACTGAGCCTGCTGTGAACGTTGATTGACTTTTTGTGTTAGTTTTTGTTTGAAAACAGGAGGAAAACGAGCGAGTTATAATATCGGTTAGCAGCATGACCTGGATTTGATGTAACATGGTGATCCATTTTTAGAACAAAAAAGGAAAGAGATGTTGCAGAAAGACCGCAGTCGGAGAGCTGTAGGGAACATGATAGTCCGACCTCAGTTAACAGGCTGATCCCTTTTTAAAGGAAAAAAAAGATGTGGCAAGACTGTGTGCAGAACGACAGCATCCACAGAGCTGCATTAGCCTTGGATTTCGAAATGAGTTAACTGGCAAATTTATGGGCAAGACTCTGTGGCAACACACTATCGGTAAGAATAATTTCTAAATTCATTCGACCTTCTGTTATTCGTAGCTGCTCCCGGACCTATTTCTCTCTGTGTGGTTTTATTCATTTTTCTTTTGCTGGTGACAGACTTGCACTACGGACCGATGACATTCGAATCAAATTGGTGAGTTTCAAATACCTAGCAGAAAGGCGGCCCCCGGGGACAAGTAAATATTGTCGAACTAAGAAGGACGGACAGCGTCTGTTTGCTGTCTCGAAGAAAGCACAGAAACGCAGTGGTAAATCTTTTCCAACGAAATGTAAGGTTTGGGGTACCCTGGTCCTGCCAGGTCACCGGCCGATGTTGTCTGAGGGATGAAATATAGAGTGTGATTGCTGCTTTTTGTCCAGCACAAAATAAAGGGAAGCTGGCCAGGGACAAAAGTACTGTGAGAAATACTGACACAAATTTCGAGACTGGGCCAGAAGATACTAGTGTGAGTATTCAACAGGGTCCCAGCATGCTAATGGAAACACTTGCTAAAAGCTTTACGATTTACAAGTTAGTAGTAATGAATTTGCTTCCCCCAGTGTTATGACAGGAGAAACCCCATCTGATAAGCTCTGAACCCACTCTGATGTCCACTACTGATTCAAGATGCCCCGGATCGATGCATATGGCCTTCAGTATTTTAATTGACACGTAAAATTCTGAAGTGATTATGGTTATTTGCTTCAGGATATCCAGACATTAATGAATTTGGCATAATAAATACATTCGACAATTATTAAAGAATCTGTTGTATTTCCCCAGTCCTGCGGATTAATGCAGAGTTACTAATAATTTGCCTTGCAAATATTGTTGGTAATGCAAATGGAGCGGCTAACTGACCCTTTTACAAGTTTCGAGTTAGACTCTAAACGTCAGCTCTTTTCTCTCCTTACGAATGCTTCCAGATCTGCTGAGATTTTCCAGCATTTTCTCTTTTGGTTTCAGATATATGCACCCGCAGTAATTTGCTTTTAATCGACTGTTCCGGAAAGTGAATTCCACATTACCCTTTCAAGCAACGAATAAAGTCAAAGCTAAAAACTGAGTTAGGAAGAACGTTTGAAAATGTTCGTGTGTGTGAGTGAGAGAGAGAGGAGGGGGAGAGGAGAGAGAGAGAGAGAGAGAGAGAGAGAGAGAGAGAGAGAGAGAGAGAGACCAGCTCAACATTATTTCACTGAAGCTTGTAGAAAGTTGGCTTCTTTGTGGTCTGGTTTGAATGCACATTTACTTGTTGATGATTGTATGCTTGCATTTGGTTCCCTGGATCTCGAGATCAGATTAGGGAAACTATCAATAATTATGATATGCATATTAAAAAAACGTCAATATTAATGAGGAAGTAATCCATCAATTCTTCTCAAAGATCATGAGTGCCCGAATGTCAATTTCTAACTAATCATTATGTTATGCTTCCAAAAAAGATAATCGTATTTAAATTCGAATCATTTTAAAGTGGAGGAAGGTTATATTACAATCTGAAAAAAGCATATTTTCCATATAATTTACACCATTTGACGCCAGTAAATCAGCCATAAGTTCATGCTACTGTCAAAGATCATTTCATCCCTTTTCAGGCCCAGGTGTTGAAATAAGCGAATAATTGAATAAAGCAAGTAACAATAGTAACCTCAATAGATGACTGATCCTCTTTTTAAAATAATCTAAACCAAAAATTGATTACAATGACCTCAGATATGAGTATTTGCTCGTTGACTGGAGGTATGATATGATCTTTATTTAATTTACTTAAATATTGTAAACCTGAAAGGATGAAGATGGATCGGAAAAATTCTAAACCACCAATGTTGTTTTCAGAAAACGATATTCACAGCTTTTTTTTTGCTTCTGCACTCATTTGTTTCCACTTAATTTTACGACCCTTGCATTTCATTGGTGATTATGGAGTGCCAGTAATAGCTTTATTATTAATCAATTTCCCTCCCTCACTGAGAATTGAAGTTTCAGTTCAACATTATTTTGTGAAGAACCATGTAATAAACATTAAGATACTGTTGTTAACTTCTGTGGCTTTGCGTGAGGTCATTATTTGTGAATGAGTAGACAAATTGTTTTCATGCAGCTGCAGTCATTTCAGGGCCCATAACATTATTAATGAGCAATGACTGGTCACAACCGCTGAAAGACTTCTGAGCTTTGCATTGACGGACGAGAGCCAAGTAAGTATAATAGATTTCACAGTTGGAACTTGAACTCATTTCACATTAGAAAACTGGATTTCGAATAAACGAATTTCCAGTTAACATTGCTAATTCTTAAATACCTTAGCCGCTTGTTCAGTTTCCACCTCTTAATAGGTATAATGATAATATTGCTTATTTTAAATGCAAAAAAAAATTGCATAAGCTCTAAATTACGAAATCAGAATTAATTAGGAGGATCGATTGGTTTTTAGACCGTTATGCATTGTCAGCGATCTGTGCCATTGTCTCATGGCTGCTTTGATTAGGCATTAATTAAAAAATGGGAGGATGATGCTGATAATAAATTCAAATACACCTTACTGGCCAGATGGAGGAATTATGCAAGTGCTAGGGGGATAGAGGTTATGCCTAGCAGATGGAGCCACTAAAAGCTAGGGGATGTTGAGATCTGAGTACGAAATGGAGAATAAAAAGGAACAGGAGAACCAGTGTAAGGCCACTAAGTAACCAAAAACTACTCCAAAAATCTGTATTCTCCCCAGTTATTACAAGTCTTCTAACTGTGTGAAATCCAACAGTCTACTGTAGGAGCAACACAACTCGCTGTCATTGTACATTTTGATGATGTCTTCATACCTCTTTCAGAAGCTCACAAAAAGCCCTTTTCACTCTACACAGTTCCATGACGAAAAAAGTCACCACCTCTCTCTTCTCTTTCCCTTCTTCAGTTCTTGCAAACCTCCCTGAGGCTTCCAGTAAACTGTTTTAGGCGCTGCCGGTCTGCCTACCTGACCCGATAAATTGCTCCAACCCTGACAGCGCGATAAAACTCTGTACCACCCTCTATCCCCTCTAAACCCCTTTATTGTTTCACTGCAATGTTCCACACACAACGACAATCTTGTGAGCAAGAGGTCCCGAATAGGATGTTGTAAATCGCAATTGAGGTTTCAGATGTACCATTACCGTTGAGTCACAACAGCAGCGGACCTGAGTGTGAGCAACAAAGAGGGAGAAAATATAAATTAGCAGCGCGGATCGAGGACTTCTGGGACTCGGAGTTGGAGAAGCTGGAGAACAGGAGTCTCTCAATCAGTACCGAGGGAGTGAACATGTTAGTGACAAACATAGAGCAGGATCCTGAGACTAACTCACACCGTGGAATTAAAGAGGCAGCAAACTGGAGACGATAAAGCAGCAGTGAGAATCGACGCCTCGTCATACCTGGAGTCACATCTCTGGCGAACCTGTGAAGAGGTAGAGTGGAGTGAGAGCTGGAGTTTTACACGTACCTGAGAGTCACAGATGCGTTGACCGGTGAGTGAGCAGAGTGGAGTCGGAGCTGTAGCGTTACATTTACCTGGGAGTCAAAGAGACTCTGTCCCTATGATGCAGCTGAGTTGAGTTGGGAGCTCGAGGATTACACGTTGCTGGGAAGTACAGAGAGAAGTTTCTACTGCTGCGCCCTGCCTGTACCAAGTTTGAAAGAAACACAAGGGACATCAATAGGAAAAACCCGGCAAGTTCATTGGATGATAATACACCAGTCTCTTGCTTAAAGATGGCAAATGTATTCTTCTGAAAGAAGTGTGGAACCCAGAAATATGAGGAGTAACTGAAAATCTGAGGGAGTCTAGTAAAGTGATTTATTAAGCCACATTTCCATAAGGGAACAAAGCTCAAATGTATTTCCTTCCTGTTACCTTTACGCCAAATAGTTAACGAAGTAAAACTTCTCAGTTTAAGACATGGCAGCACGGTCCCTTGAATAGAAACACTTTATGTTACACTGGAAAATCGCAGCCACTGTTGATGTCCCAGATGAAACTGGAACTTGGAGTTCGGACAGTGACTGTTGACACTATGGAATATCTGTGGTGCAGAGAGTTAAGGGGATAGAACATACAGAGAGGGAATCACCCTGCAAAAATGGCGACCTGGAAGAAGGAAGGGAATGGGCCTCCAGTCAATCCAAGAAAAACAGTCAGGGAACACAGGAATAGCCTAACATCTCACCCACAAATCAGATTACCTTTTGGAATCTGCTGAAGGTGCTGTCTGCTCAGTGGAGTGCAGTCAGTGCCATCTTTCTGGCGCCACAAGCAACTGGTCTGTACAGGAGCAAAAGGAGAAAAAAGAAGGAGCAAACATTAGAGGGGATTCAGTCAGTTGAGAAAAATGCAAGCATTTCTGTGACTGTTGGCGTGTCTCCAAGGATGGTGAGGTCAAGAATGTCAGTGTCTGCAGCATACTACTCTGTGAGAATTCGAACAGCCACAGACCATGTTCCGTGTCGGTCTCAGTGATTTGGGTAAGAAGTGTGACGTGGTCTGGTAATCAGAAGGTAGCGAATTATATAGAACTTTAGTAAGCAGGACCACAAATGTAGCAATCCTTGGAATACTCACTGTGCCATGTGCAAAGCATTGCAGCATTAGTATCATTAAGTTGATTTTGCAGAAGAAAGGGCTTCAGATTCCTGCGACATTGAGACTGGTTCTGGGTGAGGCAACAAACGTACAGGCTGGGTGGGTTGCAAGTGAGAGAGCTGGGACTGTGATCCTGATGCAGCGCTTGTCTAGTGCAATTGGGAGGGATTTAAATTAATTTGGCAGGGCTTTGATAACAAAACGGAATACTAGAGGAAACTACTTGGATTCACAACATACATGGACATGTACCTGGTAACATTTTCTAACAGCAAGTTTAACGGTAAAAGATGGCGTCAGAAAGAAATCCTGAATCACAGTGATGTTGCATCCATACGAATACTTGGAGTAGAGTAAATAAGATGAGGGGAAGTGTCCGAGAGAAAGAGGATTTCTCCAACGGAAGAATGGATTTGGCTAGAGGTACACAATAATTCTGTGAGGTATAGTCTGTCGGCCACCAGATAGTTGAAAGGACTTGGAGAACAAACCCACAATACATTACCAGAGAAATGGTAACATGATAGAGTAGTAAAGTTGAGAAATTTAAATTATCCCGATATACACTGGGCTAGTGGTCGTGCAGGTCACGAGTGTTCCTGGATTACATGGAGGAGAGCACACTACAGGAGTCTGTGTCCAGCCCGAGAGGGCATGTACTTTTGGACCTGGTCCTTGGGAAAAAGGAGGGGGAAGCATACCCAATGTCAGTGGGTTAACGTTTTTTGCATAGCGCTAATTTCGCTTTAAATGTCATGATTATGGTCGAGAATGATATTCAATAATTGAGAGTGAAAAAAATGAGTTGACTGAGAGCTGTCTTCAATGGGGAAAGAATAAAGCTGGGAATGTTTGACTTTAACACAAACTTGGTGAGAAAACGAAAAAAAAAACTGACCAATGGGATCCCTTGAAAGAGAAGATGGCTCGCGTCCAGTCGAGCAATAGTTCATCAAATGGACCACGATAAACAAATGCAACGTTCCCTGGATGACGGAGACGAACGATAGAATCAACATCAGATAGAGAATCGAATTGCGAAGCAGAAGGAACACTCAGAGGAGTGTTCACAGGCCAGTTGGTAAGACCAGGTGGAATTAGTAGAAAACTGACAGACAACATGGAGCTCTCCCACAATCCTCTGTGGTCAACTCAAATTGGGAGTGCTTAAAGAGGAATTCAGCTGGTTGAGATGAGAAAGGCATTATATAACCTGAAGAATTTCTCTGGGATTTGTTCGGATGCATTTGGATATTTTGTAGCTGCACGTTCAACTGAAATATTCAAGATGAAACTAGATGATTATTGGAACTAAAATGACGTGTTTAGATGTGGAGGAAAGCGGAAGATCATTATTCAGCACAAATGGGCTGCACGGTGACCTCAGTTCAATTCCTACCTCAGGCGACTGACTGTGTGGGGTTTTCACATTCTCCCCGTGTCTGCGTGGGTTTTCTCCGGGAGCTCCGGTTTCCTCCTGCAGGTGAATTGGCCACACTAAATTGCCCATAGTGTTAGTGAAGGGGTAAATGTAGGGGAATGGTTCTGGGTGGGTTGCACTTCGGCGGGTTGGTGTGGACGTTTTGGGCCGAAGAGCCTGTTTCAACACTGTAAGTCATCTAATCAGCAACATGTGCAGTTAGGAGTTGAATATAATCGGCCGAATGACATCCTTCTGTGTTATAAGACTTCTGTGTGTTTCAGTGCGATATTGTTAATGTAGTCGCGTTACTCAACGCTCATAATATGCGAACTGTGAATCTTCTTCACTTTACATCTACACTTTATATCTGTCAATGCTGCCCTGATATCTCTGTAACTCATACAGGCCCTGTCAACGTCCTTTCACTGGAATCTCCATGAGATTCATTCCTCTTCACTTAATAACCGTCAAGCACTTACACATCTCACTTTCTCTGTATTTGCTCCAATTCATACAAGCCTCCAGATCTTTGTAATCACCTCCAGTCAACACAGCCATCAATATCGGTAACACCCTCTTGACCTGACAAAAACTATTATCTTCATAATTTGTCAGCCACTAGCGTGCTAACCATGTCTGCGACTTCCTCCAGCACCTGGAACTCTCCATATCTTTACCTTCATCCAAACCCAACAATTTTCCCTACTATGTTACCATCTCCAATGTCTAACCAGCTGTGTTACATCCACTAGTCCTGTCAGATTTCTGATGGTGTAACCACCTTCCAACCCTACACACTTCCAGATCTCGACAGCCTCAACGGAACTAAATCCCTCCCTGATAATCACACACGATGTTCCTCGAAGAAATACAAGTTTACTCTCCTGGAGACCCTCCGATTTCCTCGTTGACCGTTTTCCTGGATCACAGAATTCCAGCCTCGAACCTTTCACTTAGCCCCTTGTTCCATATTAAACAAGCTGCAGTATTAGCAGTTATCCCGTTCCCCCTGCGCCATCCCTTTATCCAGTATGGACTGGTTAACGGTAGTCAGTAAATGGCAGGGGAATTTTTCCCGGCTTCTTTTAACAGCCTTAAACACTGCGTTAGTACATTTTAAAGAATTAAATCTCCTCTATCATTCCGCTCTCCATAAGTTTCTCACTCCCAATATATTCACACCATATTTGGAGCACTTCCGATTTTGATCAAGACAGACAGAGGCTGAAAGCATTGTATGATTTTGTCAAGTCTCTTTTTAGTCGAGGTTAATGAAAGGATTCTCTCTCCAACCATAAATGCATTTCCTCATAATACCATGCCCAATCTTCCTCATTAATGACTTTCCCTGCTACTATGTTCTTCCTCTCATCTGAGACGAACACGATGATTTTCCCCTTCCTCTCAACAACAGCCCACTGCCCGGATATCCCAAAATGGAGCAGCCTCCCTGTTACAGTTGCCATATTTGAAACGTCATTAAACTCTTGAATTGTCAATCCGAAACTCCATGGACATGGCAGAAGGGGAAATAAACTGTGGCCCCATTTTCTGGACAAACCCCTGAGGTTCTGGTGGATGGTATGGTGCAGGGAAGAGCCATTACCTTCCTCCAGGAGTGACAGTGGAGGCCATGAATCCAGTCCCTTCCAACCTGGTCTGAGGCTTACCCCTTGGGTCAGTGAGGTGCCGGCCTTGAGGGGAATGCCCTGCATGTAGGATGCAGGTCAGTGACCTTCAGCATTCTATCATGGTAGGTGTTACCATCTACACTATGTGACCTCGCAATCACTCTGTCTCTATTACTGCACCCACCCTCCCACTCTCACTTATGGTTCATGTTCTCCCACTCTCATTGAATGCAACATCTTCTCTGGGTCTCTCTCTAACCAATTCTCTCCCCATCTTCCCAACTCTGCTGTCTATCTGTGCTGCCTATTCAATCACTCAGGAAACCTCCCGACCTTTCCTCCAGCTGTCCCAGTGCTATAAACTGTATAAACGACTTGCATCTGCCTCATACCTCCTGGTAATTCTCACATTCCCAAAGGAACAATCCCACAATAGGGCAGAAAGAAGCAAGTGGAACGGAGTCTCCCCAACAGTCAGGTCCTCACCCATAACAGGGGAAGGGTCCTTACCCTAACAATCACGACAGGCAGACTGAAAGTGTGTACCAGATCTCGTGGCTCACTGTGCTGGGCACCGTGACTGATTTTGGACAATGATATCAAGCTTCTTGGTTTTGTGTCTGTTGTAAGTAACAGGACAATATACCATTCGTGTCACCCTGGCAACTTTGTCTGAGGGCAAATACTCCCAAAGGCAGAAAGGGCAAGGTACGGCAAGGGACTAATCCTGTGAGTGATCAATTTCGCTCAAAGTGAGTGTGAAGACACACTCACACCCAGTGATCAGCCGAGAGGGGCAGGACATATGCTGGGTGTGTGTCGCTGAGCACAGCGTCCTTGCAGCAGCATTTCAATTAGAGTTGTCAGTGCACCCTGAGCTACACCACTGAAGTATATAAGTGTGCCTGGCAAGTTTGGCATAGTGAGGCTGGCATTCGATTGATGCCAGAGTTGAAAAATGTGAAGTTGTAAAAACACAGCAGACCAGGTAGCATCTGTGGAGCAGGAAAATCGATGTTTTGGGCATAAGCCCTTCTTCACGAATGCCATTCCTGTAGAAGGGCTTTTGCCTGTAACATCGATTTCCCTGCTCCTCGGAGAAGTAACAAGAATGCGGAGTTTAGGGCTAATGGTAAAATTCTTGGCAGTGTAAATGAACAGAGTGTTCACAGATATAATCCCTGAAAGTTGCGAATCAGGGTGATGGGTAATTAAGAAGACATATGATGTGCTGCCTTTTATTGGTTTGGTGATTGAGTTTCGGAACCACGAGGTCATGCTTCAGCTGAACTAGACACTGGTAACTCTGGACCTGGTGTATTGCACGCAGTTCTGGTCACCAAATTATCGGGAGGATGTGGAAGCTTTGGAAAGGATTCAGAGTACCATTACTGCGATGTTGCCTGGTTTGGAAGGAAGTTCTTAGGAGGAAAGGCTGAGGGAACTGTGGCTGTTTTCGCATTCGTCAGAGATTTTTCTGCGCATCCAAGCAACTGTCCGTTGCTCCCAGTCTCCTGTTTTTGCAGAAACAGAACGTCAATTTGTGGAACGGTTCATGGAACACTCTGGGCCACACACATCCAACACACACATTCTGTGGCCAAACACTTCAACTTCCCCACTCACTCCGTCAAATACATGCAAGTTCTTGGCCACTCCACTGCCAAATTCCAGCCAACTGACCCCTGCTGAAAGAACACAACATCGTAAACTTGATACCCTCCACCCACGTGGTATCAAGGTAAATTGAGCCTCTTTCCTTATCTGCCCTCCCCCACTTTATCCCAGATTTGAGTATTCTCTTGAGCTGTCCATTTTCCTTCCCACCTATCCATTCTACCTTCCACTCTGACCTGTCAAAATCACCACCTACCTTCATCTAGCTATCGTCTTGCAAGCTACCTTCCCCCGAGCTCCACTCCCAATTATCTCTCATCCCACTTCCGCCAACCCGCTCATTCCTCATGAAGAAGTAATGGACAAAATGTCGAATCTCCTGCTTCTCGGAAGCTACCTTGGAGACTGTACATTTTGATTCTGATCTCTAGCATCCGTCGTCCTCACTTTCCCCTCCAGTTGGATTTGGACAATTTAAGCAAAACAATGGGAGATGAAAAAGTACATGGGGAAGTGTGAGGCCATGAACTTTGGCAGGCAGAATTGGAGAGGAAGCAAATGGTAGAGCAATGGGAGAGTAAGCAAAACAATGGGAGAAGTAAAAGAACACGGGAAAGTGTAAGGTTATGCAGTTTGGCAGGCAGAAGCAATGCATGGACTATTTTCTAAATGGGGAGTAAATTCAGAAAAGTGAAGTTCAAAGAGAATTGGGAGTTATAGTCCATGAACCTCTCAAGGTAAACTTGCAGATTGTCAGTAGTTGGGAAGGTAAATACAATGTTGCCTTTTAATACAAGAGGGCTTGAATATAAAAGCCGGGTTGTACGTCGGAAGCTCCATAAGACTCTGGCTTGACCACATTTGGAATATTGTACGCAGATTTGAACCCCATATCTCAGGAAGCACGCAGGCCTCCTGGAACGTGCTCAGAGGAAATTCACGAGAATATGCCAGGAATGAAATGCTTAACGTATAAGGAAAATTTGAGCGCTGTAGGATTATATATCGAGGAGGTTGTATGATGTGGGGGGATCTAATTGAAATTTACACAATATCGAATGACCTAGACAGAATGGATGTTGGGAAGATGTTTCTATTTGTAGGAAAAAAGAGGACCTGAAGATACAGAGTGACGTGTGATAAGGAGAATCTTCTTCAGGCAGACAGCGATGGTTCTATGGAACTCTCTGCAATGGAAGACTGCAGAGGACGATCATTGAGTGTATATAAGACTGAGATAGACAGTTTACTGATTCTAAATTGTGTCAATGTTTACGGTGAGAACGTGGGAGAACTGGTTTGAGAAGCACTTCACTTATGATTGAAAGGTGGAGCACACTCAATGCGCCGAATTCCCTAATTTCTGCTTCTTTGTCTTCCGGTCTTATCGTTAATATTCGTTCCCCTCTTTTGTCATTGCAGATGTACTCTGGAATCTGATCTTTATATGATTTATCAAGAGTAACGTTCCAATATTGATGCCTGGGCAAAATCATGTTTGCTCCCTCGACTGATCAGTAATTACAGGTTCTATGTTTCCATTTATAAACGGAGAAACCTGCTGAAGTTCCGACAATGTTTTTATTAAAATTCCTCCCATATACAAGGCAGATAACTGACAACGTGTACATTTTAAACATTTGGATTATTCAGGTCGGTTACTATGCCATCCTCGCTATGGCTGGTGTTCCAAAAAAGCCATCATATTTGTCTAGTAAACGTGTTAAACCGAATTTCTGCCCATGATGTGAAAACTTTGGAAAAGGGGAAGTCAATGCCGTCAGTTCCAAGTAAAAATTTCTTTTCTTACAAATTCCTTTTCTTATAAATGACAACTAGCAGATTACTATTGACAAATTATTCACTGAAATCCAAGGAGGAAACAGACACTTTCAACTCAATAATATTTTATGTCCTGTCGAGAATTGCATCCTCGTGCCTTCTACATTCATCAATCCTGTCCAAGTTCACTATAATGTATTGTAGTGTCCTGCTCAGCCGCAGTGTAATTTCGGAATAAACGCAAATTTATTCCTTTGTTAAATCCGGATGCAACTGTTTAATTTCCCTTCTGAAAATGTGGCGGTTTCAAATTAATTGCCCTTGAAATGTTTAATTTATTCTCTGCACCGAATTTGTCAGATAAGAAGACAGTGAATGGTGGTCAAATCATTGACTGATACTACAGACACACAGAATAATAACCTGTTGATATCTCATGAAGGAAATTGGGGAAATTTAAATGAAACCCTTATCATTTGTTATAAGAAACCCATCTGGTAGGTTCATGTCCTTTAGAGAAGGCAGTGTGTTATCGTTCCCTGGTCAGACCCCACGTGAGTGTAAGCCCTTCAGAAATGCGTTTGACTCTTTATTATCCTGTGCAAAGCTGAAGCAGGCATGCAGTTCAAGATCGGCATAACGTGCTGGTCTTACCAAGACTGCACACATCCCATGAAAGAAGAACAAAAGGAAAGAGAGCTCTCTTCCTCTACCTGCTTCCCATTTTACTCCAGTTTATGTCCATTCAGATTGGTGACCAATCTCTATTTTAGCTGTATTAGATTAGATTAGATTCGATAGAATAGATTACAAATAGTGTGGAAACATGCCCTTCAGCCTAACAAGTCCACAACCACCCTCTGAAGAACAACGCACGCAGACCCATTCTTTAAATTTACCCCTTAACCTAACACTGCATCTAGAGATTTTCCCGAGAGTGATGGTCATCTCCAGAGGTACCTCTGGTGCTGACTTCATTGACGCTGACGAGCAGATGAAATGAACTTGTAAATTCCACGTCAGTCGTATTGCAGTGAGAAGGAGTGGCTTTTTGTGATAGATGAATAAACGCACACAGCTAAGTGAGGAAAAACAATTGTTGTGATCAACCGTGAGAGTGTTTTTGAGGCAGCATTTGAGGTATTGCATACAGAATTTTTCTCCTTTTTAAGGAATGATCTCGTTGCCACAGAGAGAGTGCAAAGCATTATCACCAGACTACTCCCTGGGATAATGCTATCATGAGGAGTTAGTGAAAATTACTCTGTTCAGCTGTGAGAGAATAAGAGGTGATTGCATTCAACCCTGAGAGGAATGGACATTAGTTCTACACAGAAACAGAGAAGCTGATTATTTCCATATTTTTTACCTTACTCGGGTAGCATGAATCTGGGTCGTTTAATCACCTCTCATGCTGATTTTTCTACCGCAGCCCACTTCCCAAAAGCGATTGGGAGACCAAGGTTCAGACTTTAAATAAACTCTTCTCTCATAAATAAAATGCATTTGCTGTGTGGTCCTGCACTGAACATCACCTTATCCACAATCTCGACATCAAACAAAATACCTTCATTCTAAAGCATTGAACTGTTCTCACTGGCTTCTGAGCTACATGAAGAACATGGGGTGTATTTTCGCGATGCAATATGTCTTGTTCAGATTTCGCACATAACATTTGGCTTCCTTCTTCACTGCCAGCAAAACGATATTAATGAATCATGTGTTCCACAAGCAATGCAGCCACGAGTAACATCATGGAATGCTCTATCAATGCTGTCTCTGCTCCATTGTTTTGTCTTGTTGAAGCATCAGTAACATGCTCCTGTTCCTCCAAAAGCCCTTAAGCGGCTGAATGGTATCTTCCTGGTCCCATGGAATAGTGTCAAAGTCCTAATTAGACTCGGCCTGTTCCTGTTTAAGAGTTAGATACTCTGACCAGACTCGATCTTCCTGTGTAACAGACAGGAGAATTGAATACATTGTTCGTGTTCAGCAGTTTCGATGGGCTGAATTGTTTCCACTTATCCATATGCAATCAACTTTAAATGTTGAATGAGTTCTCTTTTAAGGATGGAAATGTGCAGTGACTGACAGTGCTGTTACACGTATGTTCCTGACACTTCAACAGCAAATTTTCTCTAGTTTTTTGCTGCACATGGACAGAGATTCCTTCATAAACTGAAGGAGGACAAACTGTTCTGAACATAATGTGACCTTCAGTCAACATTCCCACTTCTGATCTTATGGGAAAAGACATTGATAAAGCTGCTGAAGATGTTTCTGACGAGGAAGTTATCCTCAGCATCTCCCACAGAGTTGTCCCGGAACTTGAAGGATTCATGGCCACCAATCACGGCCAAATTATTTTTTTGCTGTGGATGACCCCGACTGGAGGTTAGAATGTGCTTGATTTCCAAGTAAATTCAATTTGTCAGATTTTCATGTTAACATGTCGAGTCAACGCCTAACTTGACGTCAGGATCTGTCACTCTTACCTGAGCCCCTGTTTTCACCTCCTTTGAACAGATAACTACATTATGATGCATATTTGGGGAGAATTATCTTCTCACAGACGGTCGGGAATATCAGTAATTAAGTGGTCGAGAAAGTTCGTGGAAGTGGATCCCGGAAATTATTTAAAGAGGAGTTAGATAGATTTTTGACCAGTCAGTGATTAGAGGGCTTTAAAAAAATCGGCATGAAAATGGAGTTGATGCCAACGGGAGATCAGCCGTCATCTCATACAATGGCATGTCAGACAAGACCATTCGACAAGACCAATCCTATTCCTCCTGTTCTCATATTGTGTAAGTTGAAATTTAAAGATTCCAATTTTCATGAACGTCCTGTTGTTGAATACTGCAATGAGAGAGAAAAAATCATTTTAAAGATCATCTCTGAGTGAGCTCTGGGGGCTGTATTAAAAGTGTATCTGGGTCTATAGCAAGACCAAAGAATGAAATAGAGGTTGAAGAGAAGAGGCACCCTGCAAAGACATCAGAGGCATTTTTACAACCCAGTCTGGATTCACAAAACCTTTTTCCAATGCACACCAAACCGTGTGTGACTGTCTTGAGGGACTGAATGATATCCTGTGTCAATGTGGACCAGGTATGTGGAGCACGTGGCCTCCATCTGTGGCTGTGCAGAACGTTTAAGAGGTTGAATAGATCACAGGAATTTAGGACTGGATAGCAGGAGCGGTTCAAGGGACACTTTGTCACGACTCCACCAGTCACAAAGATCGTGACTTTTTTTTTGGTTTCAGAACCACTTCTGTCTGTATACATTACCTACGTTCACTTGTCTGTCAAAACATAACAACCTCAACTTTGAATAAATGCAAGTACCCAGGCACCAAGACGTCTGGGTAAGGGATTTGTTAATTGGACAGTCCTCTGAGAATTTCACATTTGTCTTCGAACATAGAACATGGAACATTACAACACAGAACAGGTCCTTTGGTACACGATGTTGTTGCGAGGATTAATCCTAATGTAAAATAAAATAATGAAACCCTACGCATCCCTCAATTCACTGCTATCCATGTGCACGTCCAGCAGTCGCCGAAATACCCTTAATCTATCTGCTTCCACCACCACCGTTGGCAACACATTCCATGTATTCATAACTCTCTGCGCAAAGAACATTCCTCTGACGTCCGGTATATCTTTCCCCAAATACCCCTCGTGCCAATCAACCCTGCCCTGGGGAAAAGTCTCTGGCTATTGACACTATCCACGCCTCTCATTATCTTGTATACCTCGATCAGGTCACCTGTCTTCCCCCTTCTCTCCAGAGAGAAATGTCCGAGATTAGGACATAGAAAATTATCGCACAGAACAGGCCCTTTGGCCAACGCTGTTGTGCCGAGTCATCATCCTAATGTAAAATATAATACCTTAACCTATGCATCCCTCAACTCACTACTGTCCATGTCCATGCCCAGTAGTCACTTCAATGTCCCGAATGACTCTGCTTCGAACTACTACGACTTGCAATGCATTCGGTGCATTCACAACTGCCGACGTAAAGAACCTACCTCTGATGTCTCCTCTATAACTTTCGCTTACTATCTTAACTCTATGACCATTCGCACCCGTCAATTCTGCCCTACAGAAAAGTCTCTGGCTTTTGACTGTATCTATTCTTCTCATTGTGTATACCTCGATCAGGTCACCGATCTTCCTCTTTCTCTCCAGCGAAAAACGACTGTATTTATTCAACCTGTCTTCATAAGGCAAGCCCTCCAGTCCAGACAACATCCTGGTAAACATTTGCATCCTCTCTAAAGCCTCTGTATTTTTCGTATAGTGGGCGACAAGAACTGGACACAATGTTTGAAGTGTGATCTCACCAATGACTTGTAGAGCTGTAGCGAAACCGAGCAGCACATAAACTCGATCGCCCTTTTAAAGAAATCCAAAACTCCATATGCTTTCTTAACAACTAAGTCGACTTGGGTGGCAACTTTGAGGGATCTATGTGCTTGCACTCCCAGATCCCTCTGTTCCTCCTCACTGCCAAGAATCCTGTCTTTAAACCTATATTCAGCTTCCGAGTTCTACATTCCAAATTGCATGTTGAACTCCATCTGCCATTTTTCAGCCCAGGTCTGCTGCAACCTGCAATATCCATCTATACTATCAATGGCACCTCCAACTTTTATGTCAACTGCAATTTTACTAACTCACTCCTCATCCTCCTCATCCAAGTCATTTACAATAACTGCAAAGAGAAAAAGGCAAAAGAATACAGCCCTGCGGGACACCACTCAACATTGACCTCCAAGCAGAGTACTTTCAACCTACAATATTCTTGGCCTTCTGTCAGCCAACCAATTCTGAATCCAGAGAGCCAAATCTCCCTCTATCCCATACTTCCTGACTTTATGAATGAGCGTACCATGGGGAACCTTACCAAATGCCTTGCTGAAGTCTACATTCACCACATCCACGACTCGAACATCATCGACCGGACTTGTCACCTCCTCAGAGAACTCAGTAAGATGTGTGAGGCATGACCTGTCCCTCACAAAGCCGTGCTGACTGTCTTTAATCTGACTATGCTTTTCCGAATAGTCATAAATCCCATCCCTCAGAATGCGTTCCAAAACTTTGCTGACCACAGACTTAAGACTGACTGCTTTGTAATAGCCAGGGATTTCCCTATTAGCCTTCCTGAAAAGACGAAAAACATTCACCTCCGTCCAATCCTCTGGTATGACTCCCATGGAGAGTGAGGAGGCAAAGATCCTCACCAGCGGCTGAGCAATCTGCTTTCTCTCTTCCCGGAGCAGTCTAGGAAAAATCTGGTCTGATTCTGGGAACTTATCAAACTTCATGTTTTCAAACATTTGCAGCACATCAACTTCATCAATCTTGATCCGGTCAAGCCAGTATCCCAGATCCTCAATATTTTCGTTCACAACAAGGTCATTTTCCTTAGTGACAACCGATGCAAAGAATAATTTAGGGGTTCCCTATCTGCTCAGATCCACGCACACGTTGCCTCCGCTGTCCCTGATCGTCCCTGCCTTCGCATATGAGCAAAATTCCATTGGGTTCTTGCTAAGCTTTGTTGTCGATCCTTTATCGTGCACCGTCCTGGCTGTCGGAACTCCGTTTCTGAGCTCCTTTCTAGCAAGCCTGTAATCCTCGAAAGCTGTGCTAGATCCTTGCTTCCTTCATCTTACGTATGCTGCCTTCTTCCATTCTACGAGAAGCTCCTATGTTCTCGACATTCAAGTTTCCTTAAACGTATCCTACTTACCTCTCCTGGAGGAACAAATTCGTGCATCACTCGAAGCAATTGTTCCTTAAATAGTCTCCAGATGTCTGCTGTGCCCTTTCTGTGGAACAATTGCTCACAGTCTGTACTTCCAACTCCTTTATGACAGCGTCATACTTTCCTTTCCACAATTGCATAACTTCCCTCGGTACCTGCTCCAATCCTTCTCCAAGGCTATGGAAAATGTTGGGCAGTTGCAATCACTGTAACCAAAGTGTTCTCCCATCGCGAGATCTGACAACCAGTTAAGAACTTCCCAGCAGTCCTTTGCTCTTCCTTCGCAAAGCTATTCCAGGTTTCCAGGCGGAACCGATATGGTTTTGTCAAAGTTAAATTATAAGCAACTAATTCATTGCACTAAGTTGAAGACGCAAACACTAAAGGGGAGTTCGATTATATATTTTACTTAGACTTCCAAAGAAAAATCACGTAAAAAAAATCTTCACATCGAAAGCTGTTGCAGCAGGAAACATTATTGGTTTGGCAGGTAAAATATTGTCAATGAAGGAAGATTGACTTGTTTGTATGAAAGCGAAGAGAAGATTAAATTTGCATTTATATGAATCTGGCGAGACATCAGGCGCGTTGTGCCATCAGGGATCATCGCTCGTGTTTCAAAGCTAGCTTTTCAACTGCGAAAAAAATTTGAAGGAATGAACGGAATTTATTATCGTGCGATTGGTCGGAAAGTGAGTAGTGAAAAAGAAATATTTACAATTCAATAGATTTGGGGAAATTATTCTTTTGTTTTAGATCCAAACTGGAGCACTGCAGCCGGATTGGCCAGCATACATACTGTACGATGTTAATTCTTTGTAAGGATTTCAACGCGATTTATAAGACTAATAATGGCAATAAGGTGACTGCCTTTTTGTGGAAAGGTTTGTTGACCTCAGCCTGCATCCTTCGGGTATTTCGAAAAGTCAAGGGTGATTCATTGTAAACTAAACTACCATGAGGAGTGTCAAGCGGCAAAATTTGTGAATGATTTTCCAGTTGTGGGAGAAACCAGAACTGATGTCCTTCATTTCTCAAAGAACTTAAGAACATGAGACCTATGAGCAGGAATAGGTCATGTGACACTTCAAGCCAAATCCGCCATTCTGTAAGATCATGGCTAATCTTTCTCGGCCTCAGCTCCTCTTACACGCCATCTCTCTGTAACCTTTAATTGCTTTATTGTTCAAAAATATGCATGTTAGCTTAAAAACCATTTACTTAAATAGCGTCAACGACATCACTGGGCAGGGATTTCCATAAATTCATAATCCTTTGGGTGAAGAAGTTTCGAATTTTACCTGCCACCTCTTTCCGTCTGTCATTTATTTTCCATTTTTCATTTCATATGTTCCTCGAAGATCACACCTCATTCTTTTAAATTACAATGAAGAAAATCCCAGCCGATTCAGTCACCCATCATAAGCCTCAATGTTTGCATCAGTCGAGTGAACGTCCACTGCATCACCAACCATGCATCCTTTTTCAAGTAAGCTAATCAAAACTTTACCCAGCACTCCCCGTGTCGCCTTCCCAACGTCTAATACAGGTAGATCGTAACCTCGCTATTTTTAGACTCGAATCCTGTCGCAACGAAGGACAACATTCTATTTCCCTTCCTAATTAACTATTGTACGTGCAGACCAACTTTCTGTGATTCATGCATAATTCTACACAGCATGCTGCAACGTCTTACCATTTAAATAGTTGCCGTTTTTACTGCCGTTCTTATCAAAAATACTGAATGTCCATTTATTGACATAATATTCTAGCTGCCAGTCCTTAGCACTGTCACGTAAAGCATCTTTGTTTCATTGCAAAGTTTTACAATCAGCTGCACATTTTGCGCTGTCACTAGTGTTAATGTAAACTGAAAACCTCAACAAACTATGCGTGGGTGCCAATGTCAATTCATCTATGTAAATTAAAAATAATTATGGTCTCTATACTAATCCCTGAACACTGAAAAAAGTTGGCCCATTGAAAACACAGATGGGGAAATTAAAAGCCATTTCGTACAATTGTAATACTTTGCAATTCCCCCTTAAAATGGTAATGGCTGCCGAACAGTCAAATCGAAACATTACTCAAAGTTTGTGAGAAGATTTATAGCTCGGGTGCTCGTTGTTGTGGTACTGTTCGCCGAGCTAGGAATTTGTTTTGCAGACGTTTCATCCCCTGTCTCGGTGACATCCTCAGTTCTTGGTAGCCTCCAGTGAAGGGCTTCTGTGATGTTTCCTCTGGCATTTATAGTGATTTGTATCTGCCGCTTCATATTGTTCATTCCAGCTGTCCACTGCAGTGGCCGGAATAAAGGGTCCAGCGCAACAACTACTTGTAGATACCAACACCTACCAAAAGAGGGAGTTTCACCTCACCCCACAGCTCACCAATGGGAGAAACAACACACTGAGGAACCTACAAAAAACGGACAGATAACCAGGTTTGACCTACAATGAATGAAACCTGAAAGCAACAACACCTACAGATTCTATGGACTACCTAAAGTGCACAAAACAGACACCCCACTCAGTCCCATAGTATCACTACAAGGGACACCATCACACAAACTGGCTAAAGAAACTGAAACACCTGATCAGCGGATCCAGACACTCTATTGAATCAACACAGGAATTCTTGGACTTCATCAGAAATATACACATAGACAAGCAAGAAACCATGGTCTCATTCGATGTAACGGCACTGTTCACCTGTATCAATAAAACCCTAGCCAGAGAAAAAATAGCCAACCTGCTGGAAGACTGCATACTCAAACTACTGGACCTGTGCCTCACAACACACTTTACATTCAACAACAAAATATATGAACGAATCAACGCACACCCATGGGCTCACCCATCTCTGGACTCATAACAGAAGCGGTAATGCAAAGATTAGAACAAACAGTCTTTCCGCAAATTCAATCCAAACTCTGGGTCAGATATCATTAAAAACTCAGATATAGTGAACGCACACCGGATCATCAACGCCACACTCACAGGAACCAATTCACTAGTGAGGAAGAAAAGGACAACCAACTCCCATTCCTAGAGGTGATGGTACAGAGAACACTAAACAGAGAATTAACCACAAACGTATACAGGAAAGCCACACACAGACACCAAGTCCAAAACTACGAAAGCAACCACCCCAACACACACAATAGAAGTTGCATCAAGGCACTATTCAAAAGAGCCACAACACACTGCAGTACACCAGAACTGAAAAAAGAGGAAGAAAAACACCTATGCAATGTATTCGCCAAAAACGGATACCGCCGCAATTTCATCAACAGATGCCTTAGGGAAAGATAATGGAACGAGGACATGTCACAACCCAAAGGACTAGCCACACTACCATACATCAAGAGCATTTCCGAACTGACGGCCAGACTACTGCGACCACGAGGAATCATAACAGCACACAAACCAACAGCCACCCTCAGACAACAACTCTCCAGAATGAAGGACCCGATACCCAGCATGAGCAAAACCAATGTAGGGTACAAAATCCCATGCAAGGACTGTACAAAACACTACATAGGACAAACAGGAAGACAGCTAACGATCCGTATCCATCAACATCAACTAGCCACGAAACGATACGACCATCTATCCCTAGTAGCCACACACACAGATGACAAGCAACATGAATTCGACTGGGACAATACTACTATTATAGGACAAGCCAAACAGGGAACAGCCATGGAAGTCCTAGAGGCATGGCACTCATCCACAGATTCAATCAGTGAGCACATCGATCTGGACCCAATATACCGACCTCTGCAACGGACAGCTGGAACTGACAACCGGCAGCTTCAGATTAAAACCACTACAAATGCCGGAGGAACGATCACAGAAGCGCGTCACAGGAGATTGCCAAACACTGAGGATGTTGCCTGGACAGGGGGCGACACGTCTGCAACTCAAATTCCCAGCTCGGCGAACAGAATCACAACATCGAAACATTACTCTCTAGTAATGCGATCCTTGACTCGCAATTGACATGAAGATTCTTCGTGACAAGCAGTCAGGTAGAATTGACTTCAAAATCAATTCACGTATCACTTCATGGATTCGTAGAGGAATTACAGTGTGCATGTAGCCTTCTCTTGTTCATTGCCTTTGGAAATATTATCCATTTTTCTTTCGTAAATACCATTTTTGTTTACACTTCCTTTGCAACTTGCATGATTATATCTATTTTGACCCAATGAACCTCACCAATTGTCAACTTTACATAAAAATGTTCACTGATTGTCATCAAAAATATGCATGAATCCTTTTGAATCGGAAGAGAATACAGTCAGTACTACAGTACATGCAGTATATCCATCACTTTTACATGTTTTGTGGTTGCCAATACTTATCAGGAGAAAGCGAGTGATGTAGATACCATGCTGTGCTTTTGCAAGAAAACGATGAGAACTTAGAAAATTCAATTTGCTGTATTTTCCAGATTGTAGAACATAAATCAGCAGCATTATTCTAAGTTTGAAAAGGAATCCTTCAGTTTTGTTTTGGCGTTGAAACATTTCATCAGTTCTCGTGCCTGATACAGCTTTGATACTTACCTGAACACTTTTACATGTTTGTTGAGATTTAAGGACAAGACTTCCAGATTGTTTAGATAGCGATTATCATTGCAGCCATTCAGTTTTTCAAATTATACACATCGCAGGGCGGGAAATCATTATTGCTGAGGCGTGTTTGCGACTTTATGATGAAATAGAGAGCTGTTCGGTGGCGTGGAAAAATTGAGTGAAATGAACTTTGGCAGTGCAAGTTTTTATGATTTCATCCAAGGTAATTTTCATCTATTGTATTATAACAATTGCATAATACTATTTATTTTAGTTGTTGCCACCGTTGCATATTGATGGTGCATTTTTAAAGAGGGATATGTGACGATGTGTTTTTCAGAGGTGTATTTGGTCTTTCTTTATTGAGGTGTGAACTCTCGATTCGACTTCAATAAAGTTAAAAGATCTGTACGACTTCCTTTTAAATGAAACCTTGGAAGCAGACTGTAATGGATGGAGACAAGCTGCACCAGTGACAGGATGTTTGTTTTCTTTTTGTTTTTTTTTCGGAACAGTTGCTGAATATTCAAATGTGTAGCTGGAAGCTTCCGTATATTTCTACGCACCACTGTCTCTGTCTTCCTGTCTCTGTCGCTATCTCTGTATCTCTCTCTCTGTATCTCTCTAACCCCTCCCCCCTTCCTCTCTCTCTGAGTTTTCTGTTCATGTTGTCCTACAGGACAGGCTAATTGGTTATGAGGCATGGAATACTGAATTCACCTTTGCTAAGGGTATGTTTCGGGGATTGTATTGCATTCAAAAAATTAACATTTAGCAGTTTCATAATGTAATGACCTTTTTTCCAAAGTTTCCATTAGGGTTAAGGAATTTTAATTTTTTTCCCTTTTGTTGCATTTTCTGCACTGTGTATGAATAGAATGTGCTTTGCGTCAAGATTGACAGCTTGACGTATCAGATTGCATCTGGAATCTAACAGCGAACATTTGCCTATAAAATAAGAAAAGCTAAGATCTTCGGCAGATTTTACTATTGTTATTTGAGAACATTTAGCTTAGTCCAAAAAATATCTGTCTGAACAAATCAGTTTGAGGTCATAACATCTCCAGTTTCATGTTGGACTTTCCATTCCTCGAAGAAATACCCAACACACGAAATCATTTGTGAAAGACAAATGAACTCTCTTTTGTTATCGACAGGAAGAATTTTTGTGCCAGAAATTGAGCGATATATTGGAGGAGATGGGGCTGGTGTTACTGCAGCTGGGAGTGCAACAGGTAGATTAAGTTGGGAGAGAAAATAATTGGTCAGAGAGCAAGGTAGAGTGGAGAAATGGGAAATGCAATGGAGGGGTCAAGACGGTGGCGCCAACTTTGAGGCTTGGGACTATGATAATGTGAGGGCGATGAGAAGTGAGGAAACTAGTGACATCCACATTAATCCCATGTGGTTTCAGTGTCCCAGACATTAATCCTGTGCGGTTGCAGTGTCCCAGGGCGGAAGATGAGGCGTTATTCCTCCTTTAGTTGGATGGTTGAAGTTTGTCGATGGAGGAGGCCCATGGCCTTCATGTACTTGGTGGAGTCGGAGCGGGCGTCAAAGTGTTCAGCCACGGGCCAGTGATGTTGCTTGTTGCGAGTTCCCGGGAGGTTTTCTCTGAAATGATCCGAAAGTTGGCGTCCAGTCTCCCCAATGTACAGGAGATCGCATCGGGTGCAACAGATGCAGTAAATGACATTGGCGGATGTGCAGGTAAATATCTGTCAGACATGGAATTATCATTTCGAACCTTGGACTGAGGTGTGGGTTGTGGTCACGAAGCTGAACTTTTCTTCTGCCACCTCCACCTCCGGGCTCACGTTTTCAATCAAGAGTCTCGCCCACCCACAAACGATGCCTTCTCCTGCCTCCGACAAATATCATTTACCTTGTTACCCTGTGCTGGACTGCTTTCCGGTAAGAACTCTTCATTTCTAAATGCGTCCATGACATTGCCCGCCACCGTCCACCCCGCTAACACTCTCCAATCTCTCGAACTCACAACACACAGCCCTCCACTCCGTCTGCTCCAAGCCCAACATCGCTACCAAATCGCAAACAAGGAGGAGTGGTGGTACTTTGGCGCACGGACTTCTGCACCACTGAAACTTGACACCAACTCACAGCAATCTCCGACTCCCCCTTCGATCTCTAACTTCCATCACAAAACTATTATCTCCTCAACCAGCTCTGGGACCTCCCACCCACAGCCTCTAAGCTCATCTTCTGTGAACCCCACACTGACCAATCCTACCTCCTACTGAAGATCCACAAACCTGTCTTCACTGATCGACACATTGTCTCAGCCTACTCCTGTCCCGTTGGACTCACCTCTGCATAAATTGACACTGTCCTTTCACACTCAGTCTAGGAAATCACCATTTCAATTCTGTACACCAAACATGCTCTTCAACTCGCCCAATACATCCGTTTCCCCAGCCGCCTAAGCTTCATCTTCAGCATGGACGTCAAGTCTCTGTGCACGTCTACCTGCCACAACAACGACTACGATGCCCTCTATTTCTTCTTCTCACGCATTCGCAACCACTTCCACTTACACCCTCATCCGTCTGGCTGAACTCGTTCTTACCCTTAACAATATTTCGTACCAAAACTCTCACTTCCTCTCACGGAAGAGTTAGCCGTGGGAACCGCATGGCCCCCAGCTATACCTGCCTTCTGTCGAGCACGTGTAACAGTGCACCTACCTCAGCTGCACCAGCACCATCTTCCACTGTTTCCTCCAATACATCGATGACGGTATTGGCACCACCACGTGCTCCCACGAGGAGGTTAAACTGTTGCTCAAGCTCACAAACACGCTTCACCTGATTTCGAATCCACAAACAAGTTTCACGCCGGCCTCAACTTGCCCTGGACCATCTAGGACAACTCCCTACCATTCCTGGATCTGTCAATCGCCATCTCTGTCAACCGACTAACAACAGACATGTAGGAGAAAACCATTGACTCACACAGCTACGTCGGCAACATATTCTCGCACCCTGCCTTTTGCAAAACCGTCATTCGTTATTTCTGATCCTTCTGTTCCCGCCACACTGATTGTCAGGATGACCAACTTCACCTTAGAAATTCCCAAATGACCTTCTTCAAAGATCGCAATTTCCCCTCTCACGTGTTCAGCAATGTACTCCAGCGAATCTCAACCACTTCTGGCACCTCATCCCTTGAATCCGATTCGTGCCAACTCAGCAAGGATAGGACTCTACAGTCCTCACCTTCCACCACATCAACCTTTGGATACATCGCATCAGTTTCTGCGACTTCCACAACCTCACAAGAGACCACGCCACTTTGGATGTATCTTCCTCCCCACGCCTGTCAGCGTTCCAGGGAGACCATTCTCTCTGCGAATCACTCTTCAGATTCACGCTTACTACCAGCTCAAACTCCACACCTTGCACTTCCCCTGCCACTGCAGGAATTTCAAAACCTGCACCCACACCTCCCCTTCACTCAAGTCCAGGGGCACAAAGCTCTTTCGACACACAGCAGAAATTTAAGTGCAACTTTTCCAATGCCATCTACCATATCCATTGCACCAAATGTTGTCTACTCTACATCAGGGAGACTGATGCCAACTTGCAGACCATTTCCAAGAAACCTCTGGGATACCCACACCAACCAACCCGACAGTCCTGTGGCTGAACACTTCAAATCCTCCTCCCACTGTGCCGAGGACGTGGAGGACCTGGGCCTCCTCCACCGACAAATGCTGAGCACCTGACTCCTCGTGGAAGAACCATTTCAATTTCAACTTGGACACAAACCAGTTCAGCAGCCATGACGTTATTTTACTCCCGATGAGAGGCTCAAACCTTTGGATAGCTTTCACCAAGGATCTATTCTCTTGGTCATTTTATGTTAATTTCTGAATGGCTTCTGGAAATACTCACTTGCGCCTCATTTCTTGAAAAGAATTCCTCTGTTAAAGTTTAGACAAAGTTTGAATTATGATCTTGTCTCATTACTGACCACGTGGTCGAATACTTCTCAGAAATGCTGATTTTCCTGTGACATGGACAGCCACTGATGGATAACACTCAGATCTTAGATCATAGTATTGAACACAAACTGTGAGCTTGCACATTTCTGCACAGGTAGAGATTTACAAGGGCAAGGACCCCAAAAATAATTTAGTCGTAGAATGCTTGATAAACAAAGAAAAAACGCAATGCTTTCTAATTATGTCCTTCATTTAAGCTCGAAATCAAATTTAACACTCTTCTTTACCTTACTCCTTAAATACTCAACTAATTTGAAACTAATATGGGTTACACAGTTTCTGAGGACAGTATACTGCACGAAGAAAGAGAAGGAAAGAAGGAAACGGAATAACGCTATGTTATTCGATATTAAGCACTTTCCAAATATTTAATTTCCAGAAGTAATTCACGGCAGGCGAGCTCAAAAATGTCGTGTTTTATTTGTTCATATTTCGTGAATTCCAGAATGCTTCAGATGACGTGTCCAGCACCAGGACCTGATCAAGTGTACCACTAGATCTCTGCGGGAATCTAGAGAAGTGATTGCTGGGCCTCTTGTTGAGATATTTGTTCCATCAAATGTCCGAGGTGAGGTGCTGGAAGACTGGAGATTGGCTAAGGTGGTGACACTGTTTAAGAAGTGTAGTAAGGACAATCCAGGGAAGTTTAGAACAGTAAGCCTGATGTTGAAGGTGGGCAAGTTGTTGGAGGGCATCTGAGTGACAGGATATATGTGTATTTGGAAATGCAAGGATTGATTAGAGATAATTAACATGGCTTTGTCAATGGGAAATCATGTCTCACAAAATTGATTGAGTTGTTTGAAGAAGTAACAAGGAGGATTGATGAGAGCAGAGCGTTAGATGTTATATATGTGGACTTCAGAAAGGAGTTCTACAAGGTTTCCCCATGGAAGACTGGTTAGCAAGATTAGATCTCATGGATTGCAGAGAGAACTAGCCATTTGGATACAGAACTGTCTCAAATGTCGAATACAGATAGTGGTGGTGGAGGGTAATTTTTCAGACTGGAGGTCTGTGGCCAGTTGAGTGCCACAAGGATCGGTGCTGAGTCCTCTACGTTTTGACATTTACATTAATGATTTGGATGCAAGAATAAGAGGTAAAAGTTAGTAAGTTTGCGGCTGACTCCAAAATTGCAGGTGCAGTTGATAGCGAAGAGGGTTACCTCAGATTACAACAGGTTCTTGACGAGCTGGGCCAATGGGCTAAGAAGTGGCAGATGGTGTTTAATTGTCATAAATGGGAAAGCAAATCTTAGCAGCGCTATTACACTTAATGTTAATGTCCAAAGGAGTGATGCTGAGCATAGAGACCTTGGAGTCCAGGTTCATAGATCCTTGAAAGTGAAGTCCAAGATAGAAGGCGTTTGGTATGTTTGCTTTTATTAGTCGAAGTATTGACTACAAGAGTTGGAAGGCCATGTTGCGAATGTATAGGACATTGTTTAGATCAGTGTTGCAATATTTCATGCAATTCAGGTCTCCTTCCTATCGGAAAGATGTTGTGAAACTTGAAAGGGATCAGAAAAGATTTGAAAGAATGTTGACAAGGTTGGAGGATTTGAGGCATAGGGAGAGACTGAACAGGCTGGGGCTATTTTCCCTGGAGCGTCTGAGGCTGAGGCGTGACCTTACAGAGGTTTACAAAATAGTGAGGAGCAGAGGTATAACAAATAGACAAAGTCTTTCCCCATGTGTGGGGGAATCCAGAACCAGACGGCAAAGGTTTAGAGAGAGAGGGGAAAGATATAAAACAGATCTCGGGGCAATATTTTTCATGCAGAGGGCGGTAAGTGTATCGAATGAGCTACCAGAGGAAGTGGTGGAGGCTAATACAATTGCATCATTTAAGAGACATCTGGATTGGGTACATAAGTAGGAATTGTTTGGAGGGATATGGGCTGGGTGCTGGCAGGTGGCACTAGATTGATTTGGGATACCTGGTCGGCATGACGGGTTGAACCGAAGGTCTGTTTCCATGCTGTCCGTCTCTATGACTTTGTCACTCTATGACTCTATCATGGCTAATAGTAATGCACAAGTGGTATTCAAGTTTGCATATTTCAAATTGATGCTAACTACTCACAGAAACAGAAGCCGATAAAGGGTCAAAATTTACATCAAAGTTATTCATGAAGTTATTAAAGTTTTAAGAATAAATCAAATCCACGGTGTGCCATGCAGAAACGCAAAGACCATTAGCATGGCTTCACCATTTTTAACGGCAATTTTGAGGCTTTACAGTAAAGATTAAAACAGAGTATTGGGAAAAATGAACTAATTTGTAGATCTTGCAACTGGGCAGACATCGAATGAAACAAATCAATACATTCCATGTGAATTTACTTTAGATCAGATTTGCAAGGACAATTGGAATTAATTCAGTAGGAATTGATAAGGTAAGTTTTATATGATGCATATTTGGACTCTGTGTCAAATGTTTGTTAAAGATTAACTAGAGCGGATGATGTGGCTGGACAGTATTAGAAATTAGCAGGACACGTGATGCAACAGGAAGTTAGCAAAAATCGTATATTTTCAATAATGCGAGCGGAAATAAAGAGTTAGTATTGCAGCCAGCGAGATGTAAGCTTCACTGTGCCTAATCGACTTCAAAGTAAATTGTGCGAGCTAAATTATTTGACAAGAACGTAGAAGGAAATCGATCAGAGTTCCGGATGTTAATATGCTCAAAAGTTTCTTTAATCACAAAGGAAATCAAAGTGAGAATGATATATTGGTTGCAACACAGACTCGTGTATGAAGTTCAAATGACACAAACTGATGTATGATCCTCAAATGATACTGAATTGGTCATTTCACAAATGAAATTGGATAAGAAAGAAGTTGCCAATAAATGGGAAACATTTTTGAGCCAACTTCCAGAGGAACTTCAAAATTACCTGAAACAGTTATATCAATTGCAGTACGAGATATGAGGGAATAAGCTGGGAAGTACCAATCTGACAAAGCAATAGGTTTATATCTGCATTGAGGAAAAGCTTTTCCAATTAATTCGAATCCGAATCGATTTCACTCTCTAAAGGTTTCAGTGTTCCATAAAGACAATGAAAACTTGCTAAAAGTCAACAAAATGGAAGTTAGTCACAGCAGCCGGAACTCACCAGATTCAGGCCTGTAAAATCAAATCCAAATGGTGGTGCCGAAAGATTATATGTGGACCATCACAAAGTAAATGCAATTATAATATATGATTACTATATAGCACCAAGTTTTGAAATCTACATTGAGAAGATAAAACACGGCTTTATTGCAAGTTGGATTTACTCAAAGGATAGAGGTAAGTATTCCTTTTCTGAAGGGATAAAGGTAAATTCGGCGTTGGGAAATACAATGAACTGTACCAATTTAAAGCGATAATATTTCTCCTGAAAATGGAATACTTATCCACAGTAATCTTCCACAGCTGAAAAGAAGGTCTTGTGTTTAGTGTTGGTCTTGAATAAGTTCATCAAGTTTGTTGGCAATAATGTGTCCAAATCATTTGTATGTTCTGATCATAAGTCGTTAAAATATATGGAAAAAAAGTTGGGTATGAAAATCCCAATCTTTTAGGATGGAACTAATTATTGCAGCTATTGAATTTGAAAGTAATACATGTAGCAAGATGAGACAATGCAATTGATGTCAAAAATGGAGGCGTTTGGTGCTGGGGAGACGCATACTGAAAAGACTGTAAGAATGAATATTTGCATACTCCTATTCACACAAAGTCATATTTGTATATTGATTGTTCATTTTTATTCAATGGGGCATTCGACGATAATATGGCTTTAAGATTTCAGACTTTTTGATAATTATGAAAGCTTCATACACAGGTTAAGAGCTGTCTGCTCAATGCCAAGAGAGTAAAGACCTTGTGAGGTCATGAGGCACTTATTATTTACAAAACGTTCGAACAATGGAAGGAGTCTGATTGCTTGAGGTCAAGCACAGACAGAGCCAGGTAATCATAGTTTCTGGGGTCTTGAAGCTGGATGTGGAAGCAATTATTCCTTGCTGTGTTTCAGGTAAAAGTTGGGATTCTATTCCTGTCCGTATAAATAACGTGCGAGGCTATCTCTTTTCGTGAATTTGACTTTGCCAAAAATGTGTTTATGGAATGTTACTGAACAGGAACAGGGAAACAACAGGAGATAATATATCAGTTATCCTGTTCAGAATTTTGTACTTCCTCCGCGCGCAACTGCTGCTTTAACTGAGCAATTTTGGAAAGTACATTCAATATTGAATGGTTGATCAAAACATTGTTTTTATTTTGTGTAACAAACGCACAAAACGATATCATTAATGGATGGGTGTGAGATCCGAAATGAATCATTCGATAACTTCAAAGTCCAAATCGTTCCAAAGGTAAAGAGCTGATATATCCAATAATGCACCTATATTTTCTTCAGATGTACTGCCGAACAATAGTGACAATGAAACTTTTCCCATTTTCCAATTGGTCTCTTTATTTTATTCCAATAATCGAAGTCTGTGCAACTGACTGACGTGTTAATGGAGGATGACGTTGAAATCAGTAATCATAATTCCTTTAGTTTCGTTCGTGGAGATGGCCTGGTGGTAATATCACGAGACTATATATATATATATATATACAGAGGCCCTGGTATTGAACCGTGGTCCCGGGTTCATATTCTCCATGCTGGTTTGTAAAATTTGAATTGAATAACCGTCTGGAATGAAGACTCAACTCATCAACATAATCCATTCTTAATTGCTGGAAACATTTACAAATGAACGGTGTGAAGGAAAAAGCTGGCATACCTCGTCTGTCCGAAATGTGACTCCACCCATACAGCATTGTTGTCGATTCTTCACTGTCCACTGGAATATTAATGAGAGGCAATACATGCTGACCTCGCCAGAGACACTCATATCAGTTGAAGGAATACAAAATGAACTAAAATCATTTTGGCAACGGAAAGGAATCGCATGAAAGTTACATTTCCTAAGTAGAGTAGATTGATATGTAAAGGGACGACTGGTAAATGGGAGGCTTTCCAAACGTGAGACACCGAAAGTTGAAGGCATTATATTTCTGTGAGACTGAACAATAAGGAAAGAGCGAACAATAGGTGACTCGTATCAATTTTAATAAGGAGATATATAGCAGGTACAGACAACTAAATTCAAATAAATCTCTTCAAGAGTATCAAGGCATTGTTAAGAGGGAAATTAGAATGGCAGAAATAAATATGAGATTACCTTAGCAAATAAACTTAAGAATAATGCGAATAAGTTCGACAAGTACATCAAGAGCAAATGATCAACAATGAGAGATTAGCGCCCCTTAAAAGTCAACGAGATAGTGCATGATTGTATTCACAGTAGATGGGGAACACACTAAACGGATATTTCGCTTTTCATCAGGAATTTTAACAGTGGAGAAAGAAAGGGTGTCTGACGAGTCAAGGCAAATACATATTTATATCTTGGAAACAGTTCGCATGTCAGACAAGGAGCTTCCGGAAATCTTAAAACAAGCATGGAAGTAAATAAATTTGCAGGAACTGGTTAGGTGTATGATGGAAAATTCGGGAAGTCAGGATGAAATTGTGGTGCCCTGGCAGAGGAACCTGCACCACTTACAGCCAGAGACGACATGCCTGAAACGTTGAGGGTGGCCAATGTTGCGCTTATTCAAAAGTAGACCTGCAGGTGACATGCCTGAAAAGGACAGAGTTGCTGACATACTGAATTTATTAAAGAATGTCTGTAAAGAAAACCCTAGGAACTATAGATGACTGAGCCTGAAATCAGTCGTGGTCAATTTATTTCAAGGAGTTATCAAAGGATTTGCATGCAATTGGAGAGGTAACGATTGTTCAGGGAAGGTTTGCATGACTGATCGTGGGAAATGTATGGAATTAGCTGCCAGAGGATGTCGTGGAGGCTAGCACAATTGCAACATTTAAGAGGCATTAGAATGGATATATGAATAGGAAAGGTTTGTAGCGATATTGGCCGGGTGCTGGCAGTGGGAATAGATTGGGTTGGGATATCTGGTCGGCATTGACGCGTTGGTACGAAAGGTCTGGTTCAACGCTGGACATCTCTCTGACTCTATGACTCTATAAAATAGGTGTCAAAATTTGATAGGATTTTGTTGAGGACTTGAGGTGGTAGCCGTTATTTACATTGACTCTAGCGTAACCTTTGACATGGATCTGCAATTGGAGATTATTTAGTAAAGAGAGATCACATAGGTTTCCGGAGCAGATTTGGGACTGAATTGGCTTGAGACTAGCAGACAGAAGTGGTATGGAGGGTTGTTCTGCGGACTTGAGGTCTGGGTGGAGCGATTACACAGGGATAGGAGTTTTGATCTTTATTTATATCAAACATATGGGTGAGAACTGAGGAGGCATGTCTAACCGGTTTGCAGATGACATCAGTTCGAGTAAATGTGGCATTTAAGAAGATTATCGAAGATATAAAGAGGCCTTGAGTATTTAGGCTCATTAGCCGAACGCAGATCAATGTAAGATGTTGCATTTTGGTAAAACAAAGGAGGGCAAGACATATATAGTTACTGTTAGTGTTAAGGCATCCGGTTAAACCCGCCTGCTAATTTAAACCAATTTAAACAGAAGAGATGCACCCCATGCTGTAATCTGTTAAAATCGAGAAGCAAAGAACCATCCCAGAGGTCATCATTTAAATTAAAAATTAACAACATTATTCTCTAAGTCCAATGGAGAATGTTAAAGCCACCAACTACTTCCCAGGCCTTTTTCTTAATCTAGTCTTCTCCCTCCCACTCTACAATACGAGTCCGATATAAAAATATAATTAAATGAAATTTACAAAAAAAAGGCAAGTTTCAAAACCAGTCAGCTTTGTCAGCTCCCCTGTATAGATTTTCCTCTATAAGGTCGGTTTCGTTGTTCTCCTGTGCAAACTCCTTCCACACACAGTTACGTTTCCGAAAGCTCGTGAACCAACAGTCTGCATGTGTTGATCTTTTAGCAGTTCTCTCTCGAGCATTTCGTTATGTCCTGTTTTATAGCCCAAAACATCGGATCGTTTCATTGCTTTTCCTATTACCAAAATGTTAAATTCAAATTTGATTAGATTTTCGTATCTTCGGACATAATTCGAACAGATTGGCCGAATTTGAATTTGTTTTTGTTTCATAGCAACTCATCTGCAGGTATTTGTTTTAATAAAGTATTGCATTCCGACTTTATTCGGGATTCTCGTTGATTTGTCGGTCCTTGCTAGCTTTTCAACTCACTATCCTTACATCTTCATAACACGTCCACTCTCCTCTCTCAATCCCAATGGTGTTTTTCCCCCCTGAAACTCTCAATCTTCCTCCCAACTTTCTGTATCTCATGTATCTCCCTCTTTCTCCTCCGCCTTCACTCCCCCTCCCCCTTACTCCCTTGCTCGACCCTCCCATTCTTCATCCACACCACTCTCTCTCACTCCCTTCACCCCCGTCCCTCCTTCCCTCTTTCTCTTTCTTTTACCCTCTCTCTTTCACATTCTCTTCCGCCCCTCGTTTGGCTCTGCCTACCCCTCTCTCCTTCGCTGTCTCTGTCTCTTCTCTCCTTCTTTTACCCACGCCCTCTCCAAGCCTCTCTCTCTCTCTCCCTTTCACGATCTCCTTTCTCTCTCGCACCGGCTCTGTATCCCTCCATACTCTCTCACCCATTCTCTCTCCCCCACACTGACACACTTCCCCATTCTGTCTCTCCCCATCTCTATCTTGCCCATCGAGCTTTCGCTCCCCCTTTCTTTCCACACTCTCTAACCTCTAATATTCTGTCTCGACTCCTTTATCTCTCTCACCGTCTTTCTTTATCTAATTCCTCTCTCCCTCTTCCCCAACTCACTCCATTCTCCTCCCCATTTCTTAAATGTACTGTGTTTCTACACTTCCATAACATTTCCACGTTCACCCAGAACACTCTCTCACCTCTCGCTATCTGTCATGGCCCTCTCTCTATCTCCTCTCTCTCCCGACCTTCTTTCCTTCTCTCTGCCTATCCCTCTCTCTTCCCTCTTCATCTCCCTTCCCCCTCTCTGCCGCTCCGTCTTTCAATCTCTCTCTCTTTCTCTGTGTCTCCCCACACCTCTCTCTGTCTGTCCACCACTCCGTCCTCTGTTCACATGCCTCTCTCTCCCCCGCTCTCTCTATATCCGCTCCCTAATCCCATTCCATCTCTTCTCCACCCTGTCTCTCTCTCGCCCCTCACCCTCTCTCTTCCCTTGTCTCTCTCTCTCCACGCTCTCACCCCAATCTCTTTCTCTCTAAATCTTTCCCTCCTTCACTCTATTCCCATTTGTCTCCCTCACTGTACCTCTCCACTATCTCTATCAACACACTCACTTTTCCCCACTCTCCGTTTGACTTCATGATCTCGCACTCTCCATTCCCACCACTCTACGACTCTGCCTCCCCATCTCTTAAACTCTTCCCCCTCCATCTCTCTTTGCCACACTTCCTCCTTCACTGTACCCATCCGAATCTGTCTCCTCCCGTCCCTTTCTCTCTCCTGTCTCTCGCCCCGTTGACTTTATCACCCTCCATCTATCTCTCTCTCTCCGGCTCCCTCTGTCACTCTTAATAACGCACCGTCTCTCTCTCTCTGCCCCGCCCATCTTCTGCTTCGTCTCTCCAGAACTTTCCTATCTCTCCCTCTCTCTCCTCCCTCTAACTCCTTCTCCCTCTCGCCCCACTCTCAGTCATTCTCCATCCACTCTATCTCGCTGATCACTGCGAGTCTCTCTTCACCACTCACTGACTCTCTCCTTCTCCCACCTTCCTTTCTGTCCCATTCCCCACTCTCCCTCTGCCCTCACTCCCTCTCCACTCTCTCTCACTTTAACAATCTCCATCATATTCGGTCTTGCTCTCACTCTGAAGTTTCAACTTTTCCCACTCTCTCATCCCCCACCCTTCCATATTCCCCAGGTCTCTCACTATATGAATCTCTCTCCCCTCTCCCGTTCTTCCTCGACTTCCCACACTCCTTTTCCCCTAACTCTCTCTCTGTGCTCCGTCGCTGTCTCTCTGAACCACTCTCTCCAGCTCCCTCTCTCTCTGTCTGCTCCCACTCTCTCTCTTTGGACCTCTGACTCAGGTCTTTCTCTCTCTCCCCCCAATCTCTCTCTCAGCTCTCAGTCTCTTTCTTCCACTGTGCACTACCCCTCGCTCGTTCCCAATGTCTCCATCTCTCTAACCCTCCTACTCTCCCTCCATCTCCCTTTCTCTCTTCCCATTCCTTTCTCTCCCTCTCCAGCCACCCTCCTCTCTTCGCATCCCTCTCTCTCCACCTCACTCTCTCTCTGCTCCCTCCTCTCCCCATTCTCTCCCTCATTTCTCCATCTCTCTCGTCGATCTCACTCTCTCCCCTTGACTCTCTTTCCCTCTCCCTCCCTCTCTTCCTCTGCCACCCTCTCTCTCTCTCCTCCAATTTTTGTGTCTCCCCTCTCTCTCACCCTCATTCTCTGTCTCCCCTCTCTCCCTTCCCCTTTCTCACATTCTCTCTCTTTTCACACCCCACACTCTGTTCTTCGATCCCAATTTCTCTCATCCACTCCGCCTCTCTCTCGAAACTTTCACTCTTTCTGCTTCTCCCGTCAATGTCTACTCCCCCAATCTCCCACTCACTCCCCATCTCCCGCTTCCCTCTTTCCCTCTCTCTGTCTCTCTTCCTCTCTCCAACTCTGTCGCTGTCCCTCTCTCTCCCCATCCTCTCTCAATCTCACACCTACCTCTCTATGTCAGACTCCTGCGCACACTCTCTGTCAGATCCCCACCCAATGTCTCTGACTATCCCTCATACTTGGTCTCTTTCTAGCTCAATCCACCATCTCTCTCTCTGTTGGCTCTCTCACACTTACGCAATCCCTCTTCCTCACTTTCCCACCCTCTTACCAGTTACCACTCTCTCTTTATCTCTGTCACTTTCTCTCCCCTTTTGCCATTCTCTACCCCGCCCACTCTCTCTCTTCCCCTCCGCAACTTCCTCTCTCTGTCTCCACTCCCACACTCTCTATCTCCCCACTCTCCCCAACTGTATGTCTCTCCGCCTCCCAGTCCTTCTCTCCCTATCACTCTGTCTCCATCCCGCCCACTCTCTTTCCCCATTCCCATTCAAACTCTCTTTCTCTTCCTTCCCTTTCATTCACTCCACCCTTCTAATCTGTCCCCCACTCACCCTCCCCTTGTCTTCCCCTTTCTCTCGCTTTTCGCCCACACCCTTTTCCACTCCCTCAGTCTCTCCCTCCGTACTTAACTCGATCTACCTCTCCGTGCACTCCCTGTACCCCTCTCTCTCTATCTATCTCTCACCCGCTCCCACACTTTTACTTTTTCTCTCCCAATGTCTCTCCTCAGGTGTTTGCTATCCCTTGCATCCTCCCTCACCCTCTCTCGTCGACTGCATCTCACTCCATTCCTTCTGTATCTGTCCCCTCCTACTTTCCCTCCACTCCCTCTCTCGATGCCCCTCCTTCTCTCTCTGCACCTGTTTCACTATCGCCTTTTTCCTTACTTTCTCTAACCCCTTTCTCTCTGTCCACCCTCTGCAACTCCACTCCGTCATTTTTTGTATCTTTTCCCATCCTCCTCTCTCTCCCCTTCCTCTTTCTCTTCCCTAGCTTGTCTCGCACTCTGTCGACCCTCTCACACACTCTGTACTGTCCCTTCATCTCTCCCCGCTGCCCCCACTCTCCCGTCTCTACCCATATCTCTACACTCTCCCTCTATATCTGTTCCCCTGACCTTCTCACTCCACCTCCTTCTGTGTTTCTCTCCCCTCCGTCTCTCTACACCCCTCCTCCTCTCTCTCTGCGCCTATCTCACTCTCCCCCTTCTCTCAATCTCTCGACCCGCTCCCGCGCCCTCACCCCTCTATCCTTCCCTCTCTCTCCCCTTCCCTCTCTCCCCTAATCTCTCAAGTTTTCTCTCTCTCCTCCTCTCTTTCTCTCCCTCTCCCCCTCCCTCTCCCTCTCGATCCTTTCTTCTGTCTCTTTACACCCTCCCACGTTCTGACTCTGCACCCACTCCCATCCTGTGTCTCCCCCTACACTCTCTCCACCCTCCCTCTCTCTGTATTCGCCCCGCCTACCCCTGTCACCCGGTCTCACTCTCTATCCACCCACACTCTCTCGCTCCCGTCCCTCTCTCTCGCACACCTGCCCACCCAATCACTCCCTCTCTCGCACACACATCTCCATATCAATCTTCCTTCCCTCTCTCACTCTCCCTTTCCATTTGTCTTTCCCTCCCTTCCACGCCCTGTCACCCCATCCCGTCTCTGTCTCTGTTTTCCCTCCGTTTGAATCTCTACACCTCACTGTCCCTCTGTTTGACCCTCCCTCTCTCTCTCCCTTCCTCTGACCCACTCTAAAACGCTCTCCCTGTCTCTGACTCACCTGCTCCCTCTCTCATTTCCTCCCTCTCCTTCTGTCTGACTTATTCTCTCTCCCGAGCCTTCCTTTCCATCTGAATAAATTGGTCTCCCTCCGTCTCTATCTAACACTCTCTCGCGCTTGTACTTCACTCTTTCTCTGACCTAGAGACAGGTGGTATCTAGAGAGGCTGGACTGTTGTGGAGAGAGAATAGAAAGGTTTAGGTGGTGGGAGGAGGGAAGGATGAGCGAGAGGAAGAAAGACAGGAACGCGACAAGGCAGCCTGAGAGTGAGAGAAATGGTGATGGAGAGTGAGAAGCGTGGAGGCGAGTGTAGTGATGGGGAGACAGTGAGACAGTGAGAGAGAGGAGGGAAGAGACAATGAAAGGCAGAGAGGCAAAGAAAGAGAGAGCGTGCAGTGAGAGGGTGAGAGAAACGAGGAGAAATGGAACTAAACAATACAGGGAGAGAGAGTGCAAGAGAGGGGATGAGGAGGGAGGAGGAAGAGTGAGGGATATAGAAAGAGAAAGAGATAGAGAGGCGGACGTGGTTGCGTGGCGATGGTGGAATGGAAACGAGAGATGATTTCTGCTGAAGGCTAGATCTCAGTGTGGAGCTCAGAGATAAAAGCAAGGACAGTGACTTGAACGCAGTGCCTAGCTCATTCCCCGTTATTCTCCCCATCCCTGATGAACAGGGCTTGGGGCTGAGTCACTCTCTCTCTCTCTCTCCAGTTCAGTTTCTTCAATAGAATCGCAAAGAACCGCATAGTCACTCTTCTGCTCTGCACGTTTTAGTGGTTGTTTCAATTGTTTACAAATTGAAGTAATCAATACATTCAGTGGGAAGTTGTCGATTCTCACTCGACACTGATTTGAGAGAAACATTGAACTGTGTCCCTGCAACCCCGTTGTGGGATAAGGTTGGCCAAACCAGAACTATCCTTAGGTTGTTACCAAAGCGACAGTCGACTTCATTGCTGCAACATTGAATTGAATTCAGGAGATCCCAGGTGGATTGATGAATGGGTGAATTTGATTTATTAACGAATTTGGTTAAGGGGATATTTCAGCATAGATTTCAGCTGCCATCTGAACTTTGTCTGGGTCACGGCATAAATTGCAGTGTTTGTGCAGCAACTGAGGAGCTGCAGCATGAAGCCCAATTCCTGTACATAGAAATCTAGAGACAGAGACCTAAACCCAAATTCATACATCCGCTTCCATATTGAATACATCATTAACGTTGACCATAAAAGTATGAAATTGGCCGAGATCACAAACAGTAAAATGATGGATTTTCTTCGGTTTCTCATTTCCGTGTCAGACTGACCATCTCCATTGGTGTGAGCTCGGAGTCTCCTGCGGGCACTGCTGGTCACTAAAATGTGTCTGACAGTGAAAATATTGAGCAGCAGAATCAGGACAAATGGGAGAGCCGGAGTTAGAATGTGATGGAGGAACTCGATTGTGATCCAGACAGGGGAGGATCGAACAGCGAATGGTACATGACAAAACCAGGGGATGTTGCCAAGCTGATACCGACCTGTGAACATAAAATACCAGAAAACGTTCTTTAAACAGCTCAGCACAGTCACTGCTCCGAGAACCACAGCCGCCGTTTTTTCACTGCAATATTTACTTTTCAGCTTCTGGGAACAAATAGCCACGAACCGATCAAGGGTAAAAGTGACAGTGAACCAGACAGAACAGTCAGTGGCTGCATAAAGAAGAACAGCGTGGATATTACACACTTCAATAGAGGACAGGAAATTGAACTGTTCCTCATAAACAATAGGAATGTGTCGCAATATCAGGTCGAGGATAATGACCAGTAGGTCTGCTACTGCCATCGCCCCCAGGTAGCGTCTGACACATGGAGACAATCCACAATTTTTATAAAGCAGGACGTAGATCGTCAGTACGTTAACTGTAAGAAAGGAAAACCAACACATTATGCATCAGCCTGGAGGCAAAGGAAACAGTTTCATTGAGAATCCGGTGAGAGTTTGAAATATGTCTCTTTAAAACAACAAATGGCAAGGTCTGAATTCGTGACAAAAATGTGTCCTAAAACACAGGAAACTATTGCTCCTTTAACGTTACAGAGACCCCAACCATAGGAACAGATGTTTTCTCAAAAAATTGCACACACTTAATCACTCAAGCAAGGGTATGGGTCAATCTTCCTTGTTACTAATACGGGGTTGAAAATGTTGCTGTCCTGAAGAATTCTCTCCGACTTCCTTGAAGACATACGAACGTTGGAAACTTCTGTCTTTTTGTCTCAATTGTAGGCGATACGATGTTGTGAACAAATGTAAACGAAGGGATACAGTCTTCATCCGTTTAACTACCTGAGGGGAATTCGGAACAGCGTTTCCTTCTCCCTGGAACGGGATCGCTTCCTTCGGGATCTTATCCCTTGTTCAGTTCACTGGCATCCGGTCCTTCACAAATAATTCAGGAATTGAATATTCCGGAGAATGTCAGATATAGAATGTTTCTGAGAATGTCAGTTATGGAATGTTCCAGAGAAAGTCTGACACAGAATGTTCCAGGGCAAGTTGGGCAGAGAAAGTTCCAGTGAATGTCAGTTATAGAATGTTTCTGGGAAAAGTCCGGTTTTGAATGTTCTGGAGAATGTTTGTTACAGAATGTTCAAAGGAATGCCAAGTAGAGAATGGTTGGTATAAACTCTTCCGGGAATGTCAGTTTTGGAATATTCCGGGGAATGTCGGGTGGAGAATGTTTGGTATAGAATGTTCTGGGAAATGTCAGTTATATAGTGTTCTGTGGAATGCTGTGTATAGAATAATCTGGAGAATGTTGGTTACAGAATGTTCTGGGGAATGTCGGAAATGAAATGATGGGGATGGAATGTTTTGGTGAATATGAGTTATAGAATGTTGGGTCCAGAATATTCTGTGGAATTGCAGCAACAAAATGTTGTGTATAGGATGTTCTGAGGAATGTCAGTCCATTCGTTTGTTGCCGTAGTGTCAGAGTGTCGATACAGATGCCGCCATTGCACTTGGTCACACAATCCACCTTGTAAGTGACAGGTACTCCTGTGACTCGATCAACATGGTCTAACTCATCCAGTGCATGCAAGGATACCTGAGCATGGTACAATGGTGGGACTGAGCAGAGACTGCAGCAAAGAATGAATGTACACCGCACAGGAGTGATCCCTCCCAACTGGGAAACTCTTTTGGAGGAAGGGATATTTGGCCGCGGATCTTCGAGTGACCACCGTCCAAGGGGACTTCGGGACATCCAAAACGCTAAGTGGTTGAGTAGAGTCTGATTGCGAAGTTCAGTTCCCATGGGGATCAACTCAAACCGAACCTTGCATTCATGTCACACTACAGGTGACCCCACTGCACTGTATTTACACACATCACACGAACGCGCGCACACACACACAAACGCATTCACACGGACCCTCTCTCTCACATAGGCTCTGTCTCATATGCTCACACATAACTTTCTGAACTCGCACGCACACACCTCCTCACAGACTTATACCGCATTACACTCACACACAATCACCCACTTTCTCACATATACACACAAACGTACACTCATACCCAGACGCTCATGCACACATATCATTTTGTGGGGTGAATTTGAACTTGAAGAACTGCATGATTCCATGCAAGATTCCGTTGGTTTCACTTGAGAAATGGAATTAGTATGAACTAATATCATGACAAAGAACAATTTTAACTTCACACCTTGAATACACTGTGCGAGCTGAGATGTTAAAAGTTATCGTGAGATTGCAACTTTTAAAATGTTCTGGGTTCTACATAAAGTCATGGGGTAATCGAGATGTAGAGTTTGGAAACAAACCTTTCAGTCCAACTTATCCATGCTAACCAGATATCCCAACATAATCTAGTCCCATTTGCCAGCACGTGGCCCATATCCTTACAAACCTTTCCTGTTCGTAAAACCATCCAGATGCATTTTAAATGTTGCAATTGTACCCAGCCCCGCCTCTTTTTTTGGAAGCTCATTCCATACATGCATCACATTCTGTGTGAAGACTTTTCTCCTGAGATTCCTCCTCTTTCATTCCCCTCTCACCCGAAACGCACGACGTCCAGTTCTGGACTCCCCCATTCCAGTGGAAAGACTTTTTCCATTTATCCTAAACATTCACTTTATGCTTTTTTATAATCCTCTATAAGGTCACCCTCAACCTTCGACGCTCCGGGAAAAAACAGCCCCAGCCTATTCAGCCTTTGAATATACTTCAAATGCTCTAACCCTGACAACATCCTTGTAATTCTTTCCTGAACCATTTCAAGTTTCACAACATTCTTCCAAATGAAGGAGATCAGAATTGCACGCAATACGGCAAAAGTGACTTAACCAAGGTCCTACACAGCCGAAACTTCGAAAATATTCTAATGTGTTCAACACAATTAACATCATGTTGTCCAATATTTAGTTTCGTTCAGTTTTCCCACCCACTCCCGTTCTAAATATTTCAGAATGCAATAGCTGCTTTACAGTTTTCAGGAGTCAGCATTTCCAAAACCTAAAGAAATTTTAAGGATGTTCCATAGTTCTTCTTATAACATTTTTAAAAATGGATAAGTACATGAATCGGAAAGGTTTGGAAGGATATGAGTCAGCGCAGGCAGGTGGGAATAGGTTATTATAGACTGCTTGGATTAAAGGGCCTGCTTCAGCGCTGTGTGACTATTGCTCTGCTGTTAACTATTGCCACCTCCATGAACACTCAGTGATGGGGTGCATCCAGTGCAGCATCTTAACCAAGCTTCAATTATTAGGTTTTCGACAGTTTTTCTTTATTATTTCTAATCTCAAAGTTTCTCATATTCACCACTCACTCTGTCGGGGACAATATCTGGCACATTTCCTGTATCTTCCTTTGTGGAGATAGAACTATTATATTCCGATCATTGAGCGGCAGAATGGACTCCGTGACCGTGTGAATACATCAAAGCACTGCATCCAGATTATAACGTTCATGATACCCACTCCTACTGGGAAAGTCCTAAGGTCACAACATTTGAATGAAACTGTCAACTTCGTATTCGCGAACAGCACAGTCGTCTGCCTCGTCTGAGGTAACAGTGTCTGCTGAAAAAGAAGACATAAAGCTGTGTCCACCTCATTTTAGAATCCAACTAGCTTCACAGTTTCCAACTGGTATAGTTAAAGGGAGAGACGTGAATACGTTTGTGATCAAAATATTTATGACTGGGAGAGTGACCAGAAGAGAACTGCAACTGGCAGGGATGAATGATGGTTTACTTACAAACAGCACGGAAGCAGAAGTGAAGACTGGGAGTATTGTCGAAGTAGTAGTGGACAAGTTTAGTGATGCAGGGAATATGGAGTAAAAACATCGCAGATCCAAATTGGCCGCGCTGGTTGTGAACGTTTTTGTCCTCCCCAGGTGCTTGTAAGTGAAGGATATGCATTACATGGAATTGGCATTGGCTTTGTGATTCAAAGCTAATACAATAGCTTACTAATTTTTTTGGCAAATATAGATAATAGAAATAGCGATGGCGTTCAAAATGGTTTACGGAATTATTAAATGCACAATGATAGACTTACCTGGAACACCAACAATAGCGAGGATGGGATAGTATCCTGCCTGAATAATCATCAGTACGCATTCTATCCGAAAAGATAACCATAACCAATCCTTAGAAATATAGTAAAGACCCCAGGATAAACTCCTGACCATGGCTGGAACATTCCAGTCGAATGTTGCCTGATTTTCATCCATTTTGGAACGCGCCAGTACAGTTCTCAGATTCTGATCTCTCCCTCTCTCTGGAGTTGCTGATCTCAATCATATTGAGGATGCTGCTGCCGCAGATACAATGGGATAACACATTAAATAAGCCATCTTTTCATAAAAATAGGAAGGACTCTAGTGACACATTTCGGATCCATGGAGACTGACATCAACCATAGTCATTGAACAAACAGTTCCAGTTAACCCTTATCACAATAACACTTTTAACATAACCATCATACTTGGTCTGGGTGGCAGGTTGACATCGCCTGCTATTGGTCTTACTGACCATACTCATTTACTTTAACAATGTTAAATCGAAAGGAGAAAGGTGAAGCTTTCACTTCACAGGCTGAATTAATCTGCTGCGTGATCCATGTAAATGCGTTCGTAGAAGTCAATTGAAATGCTGTCAATACACTGAAATCTCCTTTATCACAACAGCTGTCAATCTAAAAACTGCCTCTTGTCACAACTGCCCTGGACACACACAGAAATACGCAGGTGTGAATTTCTCTGAACTTCCCTTATACTACTTTAATGAAGCAACATTGTTGCTTTAACACAACAAATTTCCATAATTTGCTTGTAAAGCTCTAAACCTCGTATTGCACAGTTTGTATATACTTTTCTCAGATTTTGTGGCCTGAGCCCAGAAGTAAAAGTTCCCTTTACAATTGCCTAATTCATTTGCATTTAACTGCCAGAGACAGAATGTGGGCGTCATTGGTTAAGGAACATGAAGGAATAGGAGACAGTGGCTGTGGAGAATGGAGGGCGATAGAATGTCCTCTCCCAGACATCAATATCTTTTTGACAGGCAGAATAAAATAAAGTACAGGGAGAGAAGAGAGCAAATTTGGAAAAAGGAATGGCGCGTGGAAATGTAAGCAAATCACGTTAATTTGAAATAGAATGTCGGAAAATGATTTAATACACACTGTTTAACCAGCGTTTGCGCGGATGGATACATTTGTGAATATGTGCACAAGACATTGAGAATGAACAACGGAGATATAGTTAATAAAACATGATCCATGAGATTTCCAATATTTATAAAACATGAAAACATCATTTAATTCTATATTGACATCTTAACGTTCACCTATTCTGGGATTTAATGCTCGAAACTCATATTAATATCAAGATGTGTCTTGCAAATTCCTACTTCTGTTATCTTAAACTATTTCAGTTAATCCACTTTTTACCTGGAAAAAAACATATGGTCCTGGTAGGTTCCTTCAACAACTGCGTTTTTCATATTATTCTGGATAAATGTTGTTGCTTCAGGCACAATGATTGAACATATTACTCCGCTATGCATCCACTTTACAAAGTATCACAGGACATGTGCATTGAAAAAAGGGATAGGACGTCTGTCACCTTCTGTCGATAACCTAGTTTTTTGTTATTTTATTTATTTTTTTCTTCATCGATATTCTGTCTCTTTCTTTCTCTCTGTGTACATAGTTAATTAATCTTCTAATCGTTCTCCGTATCCCAGCTCTGAAAACTCCCTCTCTCAATTCACACCTATTGATAGCTCTTGGATGAGAAGTGATTATACTTGAGCAACTTATCAACAAACACAAAAGGGAGCAGATGACAAGAGTTAACTGGAAAGGGGAGCAGAGTAGGGTAGACGGTGAAACAGAAATGGCAGGAATTTCTCGGGATAAATCAGATGCACAGCTTAAATTCATTCTAAGGAGAGAAATCATACTCAGCAGAAGACAAGGTAACATTGAGTGGTAAGGGAAGTCAGAGACAGAAATTAACCAATCGCAAAAGCATACAATGTGGTGATGATTATGAGCAATCCAGAGAATGAGGAAAACTTTCAATGCCAGCGGACAATAATAAATGAAAGCAATGGGAAGGAGAGGATAAAATAGGACCGTTAGCTTGTAAATAAAATAACAGAGATTTGCAAGGGGGATTTAGATAAATAACAGAGAAGAGAGTGAAGTAAAAGAAGTTTTTCAATAGATACTTTTGCATCAGTTTTCATGGTCCAAGACACCAGCAGCCTGATTGATCTTCGAGAGCATCAGGATGCAGAGGTGAGTGTAATGACCATCAGTAAAGAGAAGGTGTTGAGGAAGCACAAAGTCCTGAAGGCAGATAAATCACCCAGACCAGATGGACGAAACGTTCGAGTTCTAAGGAGAAAGCTGAGGAGATGGTGGAGGCATTGTTCGTGATCATTCAGAAATCATTGCAGTCATGGACAGTCCCAGAGGACGGAAAATTTAACCAAACACCTGAGCCCGATTAAGGAAAGAGGGACGCAGAAGACAGGATGTTATAGGTATCTATGAAATTTAAAACTATTATTAAGAAGTCGAAACGCCAGATATATGACTCACGCTTCATTTCTTCGCAACTCAAAAAAGACATTTCGGATGAAGCAACATTTCACTTGCCCCATTCACAACTGAATTTATACACTGTATATATATGTTTCTCTTTCACCTCAAATCAAAGCCCATTTGTAATTTGCACTCGGCCTCCACGCCATTTGCTTCCTGTTATTCCTCGTCCCCCTCTCGAAAGGTTGCAAGCCAATTTTCCATTCCATTTCACTTCAGAAGCAGTATCACGCTGGACTTGAAAAGTTAATTCTATTTCCTGTCTACACAGATGGTGTC